>NW_028288615.1:0-600000 GCF_059628265.1 Tinamus guttatus | reverse complement strand
CGCCGGCAATGGGAATGTTGCTAGTCTGAAGGCAAAACTGGGGTGTGAGAGACCCAGGAATGCACCGGGCAGCTGGTCCTCGGGTTCCTGCCTAGCCCTGGCTGCTCATCCCCACAGATGGGAACAGCCGGGAGTCCTGTTCGATGGTTGCCTGCTCCTGAGGGTGAGATGGTCCCGCAGCACTAACACCTCTCAGAGGGTGAAGTGCCAGGCACAGCAGATGCAGTTGGCGCTTGCATTTTCCCATGTGCTGAGCTCAGGCCAAGAGGTGTAAGCTGACCTGAACAGTGGGTTATGCAAACTCTTTGGAAATGCAAACCACCGTCTGACAGGCATAAGGTCACAGTCATCACCCTCCCCGAGCCCTGGAATCACAGCTGAAATAGCATTGTAATGCGCTTATAATTTATTCATCAACTGAATGGGAGCAGCAGCAGGCATTTTCATGGCACTCTTTTATCAAACCCCCGTGATGGACTTCATCCCTTTTAAAAGAGCAAACTAGCATTGCGAGCGGGGTGGGGTGAAGTAACTTTATTCCATTCAAATTTTAAAAAGCAGGAAAAAAAGGGACAAATCAAAATAAGGCAAGAAAAACTAAATACTTTCTTCGCTTTTTTTTTTTTCTTCAGCTTTGTCTATATTGTTCTAAATCCTAAACATATTTCTGCTGGTGGCTACCTTGTTGCATGTGTTAAAGCAGATGCTGCCAACTGACTCTCATAAGCATATTTTCATCTCTGGGATGAGTTCTGCCTGAGCAACTGCTTGTCCCATTTCTAGGGGAAACTGAGGCAGATTGACGTCTGTTCTCAAAAGACTTGCAGTTGCTTGTCCTGAGAACTGGTATGTTCTGGTCCTCAGATACGGCAACTTATGTGGATGTCAATACAGGAAGAGCAAGAAGAGGGCAAGAAGAGCAGAGAATTACATTCTGATTTCCCAAACAATTTGCAGAAGTATTGGGGAAATCTCTCCTTGGTAATAGGGCATTAGTGCCAGGGCTGAGGTTCACTGCAGTCGTGTTTTTCAGCCCTCTGGTCTGTGAACGAGGTATGTAGTGTTAATAAAAGAAGAAATCCCCAGATTCCTCTGTCGCTCTTGACTGCCAAACCAGCCCACAAAGCCCCCAGACGTGTTCTTGCTCACCATGCAGCGCAGCAGCAGGACTGCTTGCACTAGTCGGCAAATCCTGGTATAGTCTTGGCTGGAGATTTGCACCCAGTCTGGGGAATTACGCTCCAGAAAAGAGAAGGCAGCTGCTTAATAAGGAAAAAAAAAAAAAAAAAAACACCAAAACCCAAAACAACAACAACAACAAACACACACACACACACACACACACACAAAACAACAAACAAAAAACTCCCCACCATTGTCCCTTCTATTCTATTTTCCTCATCTACATAGTGGCCTGGACAAAAAGTAACAGGAAACAGTTTGTGATGGGGACGCCGTAAGTGGCCATAAGGAACAATCTCCACCAGAGAGGTGAACTGAGCTCCGAGATGTGCTGCCCTGGCAGCAAGCAAATCTCCAACATGGGCAGTTTGGAAGGATGTGTTGGGCACATATTAAAGAACTGGTTTGAAACATATGTGTAGGTCACTTAGGACAAATTGACCCTGCCTTGGGGCAGAAGGATGGACGACATGGACCTTAGGATGCCCTAGTCTGTTTTCTGTGTTTCTGTTTACAGCCGCAGGAAAAGCTGTTGAAGGTTTGAGTTACTCAGGAGTAAGTGAATCCTGAGGAGGCTGTCAGTGATTTGTAGGGGAGCTGAGCAGAGCTCCCACCTCCTCCAGATCTCCTCCATCACAGGAGCATCCATCTGACATGCCAGGATAGAGAGAAACAGTGTTTAAATCAAGGCTGGGCATATGCAAGAGTCACCAGGATCCCTGCTGGTAACTCAGAGCACAGGAGCAGGGAAGAGGCATCAGTAGAGGAGATGGTGTCATCTTTTAGCCCAGGATAGTCTGGTTTCCTAGAGGAAGGAGCAGATGCCTTATCCTTTGAGTCACTCAAGAAATAGCTTGGATAATGCTCTGCGGAATACCATACAAGAGCATTGCGCCCCCAAAACTGAATAGCCTCAGGAGGATCTGCCTGGTTATCCCACCTCCTCTCCCCTTCCTTTGCCTGTTCATAGGGCAGAAACCCTAAAACATGATGGTGATACAGGATTTGCATTTTCAAAGCCCCAGTGCCTAGATTTCTTCTGTTGCTAAGCAGAGGAGTTAGCTCGCAGTTTGTCATCTCTCATGTATGTGGCTCTCAGGAAGGAGGAAGGAGAAGAGGAAGAGGCATATTAAAAATAGATGATGAGAACAAAGCCAAAAGGATTTGAAGAGAAGTTTTCATCTTGGATTTGCATAAGGTGCTGGTGGCATTCGAAGGCCAGTTTACAGTAACAAGTTCCACTTCTGGGAGCCAGATGAACAGCACGTGTAGCGTTCTCCTCTTATGGCGGAGGATTTCCCATTCCTGGAGCCATGTTTTATATACCAGACCCTATTTCTTGCTTTCCAAGAGCAAACTGATTTCTTCAGACAAAAGAGCTGAGAGGAAGGGTTGTCAACCCCATGGTTTCTGCAGAGCACAGCTCAGGCAACACCTCTGCTTGCAGATGCACAGTGACCATCTGCCAGAGCAGGGGCCCTCCACAGCTAAAGGAGGCAGAAAAGGCTTCATAGTTCCGCTTCCTAACATTGGAGATGGTTAGGAGGGGGAAATGTCACATAATAAATAAAAAAATTACACCTGGGCTTAAGGAAGAGGACACTAGGTAGTGCAGGTATGTCTCCCTGGGAGTACAGAGATCGGAGCCCAAGGCAGTTGATCTGGGGAGAATTGCTTGGAAGTGTTTCTTTCAGAGTCTCTATTTTCTATGGGAGAGGAAAAAAAACAGTTTTTGGGGAAAAAAAAGACCTATATTCTCTCTAAAAGCCAGCCTGATGGAAAATTTTCAGGCTGCCCTATTGAATACACCAGGGCTTTCTCTGCTTTCTCTCTTGCATGATTACCTCTGCCATTAACATTGGAGGCAAGCGATGGGCAGAGATAAGTCTTGAACAGCTCCCAACTTTGCTTCTCCCACCCGTCCTCGCAGCAGGCCGGTTCAAGCATTGGTTCTGCCATCACCGCAGAAACTGGGGCAGCACAATCCAGTGAGGGCCGGGATGGCTACATCAACTCCAGGCTTTCCTAGCTGGGACAACACGCTAGCAGGATGAGGCTGTGGGGTTTGGGCAGCTGAAGCCTGGGGCTCGTTTCTAGACCCCGTTGCCAGCCTGGGTGGCACGCGGCAGGCAGAGACCCAGCACCAAGCACAGAGGCCTTGCTTGAGAGCGACGGCGTCCTGGCTTGCTCTAGGAATGGTGTAGCCAGGAGGATGAGGGAAGCAATCGTCTGGCTGTACTCAGCACCTCTGTGACTGTGTCCAGCTTTGGGCCTCTGGCTCCAAGAAAGCCCTGGAGGTGCTGGAGCGTGCCCAAAGAAGGGCAAGGAAGCTGGTGGAGGGGCTGGAGCACAGAGCATATGAGGAGCATCTGAAGGAGCTGAGGTTATTTGGTGTGGGGAAGAGGAGGCTCAGGGAAGACCTTCTTGCTCTCTCCGACTCCCTGGGAGGAGGCTGTAGTGAGATGAGGGTCGATCTCTTCTCCAGAATAACTATGAATGGGAGAAGAAGAAGTGGCCTCAAGTTGCCCCAGGGGAGGTTCAGCTTTAGATATGAGGCACAATTTCTACTCAGACAGAGCAGTGAAGCGTTGGAAGAGGCTGCCCATGGAAGTGGTGGAGTGTCCGTCCCCGGCAGCGTCCAAGAACCGTGCAGATGAGGCGCTTAGGGACGTGGTTTAACAGGTGTGGTGTTGAGCGGCTGATGGTTGGACATGATGAGCTCGAAGGTTTTTTCCAACCATACTGACTCAATGAGGCAAGAGGGCGCCCCCGCTACCGGCGCGGTCCCTTCCCGCCATGACCCTCGGGACAAGGCGGGGGGCGGGGAGGAAACAAAGCGTGTTCCTGTCGCTTTAAGACCGCCGGTAGGGGCGGGGCGGGGCGTCGCGGGGTGGGGTGGGGCGCAGCGCTCTGGCCACTCCCCTCCCTCGCTCCCTCCCTGCCGGTGGCGGCGGCGGCGCAGGGGCGCGGGGGCGTGGCCTGCGCGGGGGCGTGGCCTGAGGGGGGCGTGGCGCGGCGCGCTGAGGTCAGCGGCGAGCGGGCGCCGTCACAAAAGGAAGTGGCGGCGGCGGCGGCCGCGGCGCGGGGAGGGGTGCGCGGCCCGCGGGGAGCGGCGGCGGCAGCGGCGGGGGCGCGCGCGGGCGTCGGGGCTCCGGGCCGGTGCGGGCCGCGCCGCTGCGGTGCGGTCCGTGCCGCGCCATGGCCCAGCAGCAGATGAGCAGCTCGCAGAAGGCGCTGATGCTGGAGCTCAAGTCGCTGCAGGAGGAGCCCGTCGAGGGCTTCCGCATCACGCTCGTCGACGAGTCCGACCTCTACAACTGGGAGGTGGCGATTTTCGGGCCCCCCAACACCCTCTACGAGGGTGGCTACTTCAAGGTAGGGCCGCGCGGCTCGGGGCGGGGGGGGGGCGCGGCGCCGGCGGGGCCTCTCGGGCGCCTCGGGGCCTGCGCCGCGCCGGCCCCCGCAGGCCGCGCCGGGCCTCGCTCCCCTCCCCTCTTTGTGCCCTCCGCTTCTCTGTCTTTTCCTGTGTGATGTTTTAGGGCAAGGTGTGAACTCGTGGCTTGTGCTGCCCTGCAGGCCGTGGTCTGCATGTACCTGACCCAAATGCGGGGGCGCCTTCTCTTCTCCGCCATCCTTGCGGAGGGAGGCAGAAAATTCGGGGCAAAGGCCCTCTCTGTTGTGCTTGCTATTAGTGTTTCATTATTTATTTATTTAAAATTGTTTTCCCTGCGACTTCCTAGTATTTCAGTGCTGGCTTTTGTGGCTTCTCGGCCCTCTTTGCTAGAGGGGAGAGCCTGGCGACAGGGAGGGAAGCCCTTAGCTGGGGTAGGGGGACAAGCGTTTTCGATTCCTCTCCCCATCTTCCTCTCAGCCCTGAGAAACTTGTGTGGCTGTTACTGTAAACGGAGCAAGCAAGAAGTCTGGCGCTGCCTCCCCAGGACGGAGCTGGAGGGAGAACACTGAGATTGCCAAGGCAGCTGGTGGAGGCCAAAACGCTTCTCTCTCTATCAATGAAAACATTTGTGCCTGCGGAAGATATGTGGTGTTGGGCATAACCCTGTGAGCCTTCCAGTGTCCACTTGGGTCCTTGCAAAAACAGTGCTGCCTTCAGCTTGTTCTGCTGGAGTGGTTGGCACCGCGTGTCAGTGAGTCCCCTTCAGCCCCTGTCGAAGTGGAAAGGAAATACATTTTTTGGATGATCTTGGTTGATTAAGATGCATCTTCAGTGCCTCTTGGCATCTTCCGGTCAAGGCTTAAACCCTTTATTCTTCGAAACTAAAATAACCTATAGCTTAGGGAATAATAGATCTGAGTCACGTTCAGTTTGGCCTCATTGTTTTGGAGGAAGGGAAGGTTTTTGGCACAAGCCTCTCCTTGTGTAATGAGCTGGCTGGCTTGCTCATGGAGGTGTGATACGGATGTTCTTGGATGCACCTCCATTATTACTTATTCAGGAAGTAGCTCTAGTCTTGGAGTAGTAACTGGGTCATTTTTGCATCAGAATGGCTTGGCTGACTCTTTCTGTATTTAGATTACTCATCTAAATTTTCAGAAAAATCAGATGGGTCAAAATATTATTGTCTTGTTTAGGAACAGTCTAGTTCCTACATTTGTAATTTTTCTCGGAAAGAAAGCTATTGAAGATGGGTAAAATAGTCTAAGGATGCATATTCAGAAGTGTGGGTTTTGGCAAGATTGCCGGTGTTGGTTATTTTGGTATGTTTTGGCTGTGATATTTTTAAGGGATGTTGTCCTTTGCTGCAGTGCTTCTCTAAATTTTTCTGGCCAAGGAAGACCTAGCACTGAGGAGCCCTACAAATGCTGTCATGTTTACATTTTGAGAATGGGAGACTTGAAATTTTCCCCATGTCTCTATCCCCCCTGTAGTTGGGTGATTCCCTTCAAGCAGTGTGGCTTGCATTTGTTGTATATAGTTTTGCATCTCTTTTCTTTTTTTTTTTTTTTTTTTTCCTCCACTAATCTCCCTCTCTAGGAGGGTCCACATTTGCTGTTTTTTGTTTTAGTAGTGTTTAGTTTCTGAAATTCATCCTAAATTTTCAACCACCAGAAGAAAAGCAGTCTTGGACCCTATTTCCATCCCTGGGGAGATGGAATCCTGTTGTCCTACTTGAAGCTTTGCTTTAGACTTTTTTGTGTTGCTGTACTGAGCCTCCAGGCAAACCTCTAGGCTTGTTAGAGTTGGTTTGTTGAAAGCTTCAGAGATGAGGCTGATATCTGGAATCTTATTTTGTGAGGTTACTATTGTGATATATTCATAGCACTTTGAAGGACACTTGAGTTTGAATTATTATCATCTGTTTTATTTTTTGAAGTTTCTCAGCTTGCTGATAATAATCTATCTTCATTAAGTTTTTTTCCTTTTCTGATATTAAGTAGGTAGGATGAGAAATATGGAATTATAGGCTGTAACTTTTTCAACTTTGTGTTTTTGAGTTTTTTTTCCTCCATTGCTTGAGGTGGGTTTGAAGATAGGAGTAAGAGGGAAGGTATAAAATTGTTAATGTAAACATAAGTACTCTGAGGGAAAACATGCATTTAAAGTTACCTTAATTAAAAGTTATTGGTTGCGAATAAAACTCTTGGTTCGTGAAGTTTTCAGAGCTGGTAACTTCAGCTTTTTGCACCTTGTTTACTCTTGGAGAAATATGACCTTTCTCTATGAATTGCTGAACTAGCTGAATAAACTGAAGTGAGCAACGAGTTCTCTTTGCACCTCTTTGAAAGGAACTGCTGCTGGTAAAAACTGGTCTAACACTTCAACAGATTCTGGTTTCAGTTGCTAATCCAGTAACTTTATCATTTGATTAATTTAAGCAGAAAACATGTAATGTACCATTTAAACATTAAATAGTACCACTTCCTTAATGTAGGCTATAATAAAATCAGTAACCTCTTAAAACTTTAAGATACTATAAACACTTAAACATAAATCCAGATTTTTATCAGCTAAAAAGTATTGCAGGACTTCCAGCTAAACGGAGATGACAGAATCGTTTAGAAACTGTTTTGGGCAGAGTGGCACCAGGGAGGGCTGAGGGCTCTCCTGATCTCCATGCCCCTTACCAAGGTAGCTGAAGGTGCACATCTGCAAGGTTATATCACAAATCCAGTTATTCTTGGAGTGCTGTCCCATTCTTTGCTAATTTTTGGTTTATCTTGTGGCTTTATAGTCAAAATCCTGTTTCTGAGTAGGACTGGAAGTATACTTTAACTGTTTTCTTCAATTCTCCCTTAAAGGAAGAGTTAAGCTGCTTCATGTACTGTTCACCTCTCATTCCTTGCTAGCAGGACAAAGGGATCTCGTACTCAGGGGTGTTAAATCCTTCATGTAGGTCAGAAGAGAACAGCAAGTATCTGTTCTTCTGTAGCTCTCAGCAGGGGAATCGTCCATCAGTACAGCTGAAACATCTCCTTTTTTCTCACCACGGTCTGTTCTGGGCTTCAGATATATCGGATTGTACTAAGTAAAGTTGGTTTTTCCTCCTTGTCTCATTTCGAATTTGCCTAAGCGAGAAAGGTGGGGGGACCTAATGACTAAGGAGTAGATTTATTCAAACTTGGTTCAAATATTGAAGATTTTTGAATAACAAAGGGAAGATTATTCTCAGAATAAAGTGTTTCCTGTCCTGCTCATAGATAGTGCCAGTTGCTGTTTCCTTTGGTCAGCTGGCAATGGCAGGGTCTGATAAAATAGACCTTCGAATGAGACTCCTCCGGCCTGTGTAGAAATCCTCATTTCTTTGGGAACTCTGGTTATAGGTTCTTTGGATTTGCTGGTAGTGCTGGAACATAGGGACCTAGATCCTGGTGTTGGCCACAGGACTGCTTGTAGACAGTTCACGCATGCCCCCCCTTTACCCTGTAGATATCTTCACTGCAGCTGAGAAGTTGTTTGCTGTGCAGCTGGAGGACTCTTTCGCCTTCAACTTTGGCAGCAGATATTCAAGTGTGGATCAACACAACACAGCTTGTTAAGCTACGATCTGTTGATGATGGGTGCTGGCAGTGACAGGCCGCTGTGATTCAGGATAAAGAATACTGAAGCTTTCACCACTTCAGTAGACCTTTATATGGCTTGTCTGGCCTCAGTCTGCTTGGAAAACCTGTCCTGGGCAACTTCATGTTTGGGTCTTCAAAGCCTGGAGACAGACAGACCTCTGCCCGATGCCTTAATGAAGTGCTGGTCCCAAGGTGCTAGCAGAACTGTTGGAGTTTGCTTGTTGATGCCTTACTCAGCTTTGCATGTTTGTTGTAATTGCACGTTAGCATCACAGCTCTTTATTGTTCAAAAAAGGAAATTCTTCTAATTTCATAGTTGAATAGTCTTCTGTTTATGTTGGGCAGCAAACCTTTCAGGAAAGGTACAAGTGAAAAATTATACAAGTAGGAACTTCATTGTTAATCACATAGCACTGCCCAGAAGTACAGTTTGACCAAGTGTGCTGTGTCAAGAAAGATGTTTAATGTAGGGCAAAGAGTCAATATTAAAAGCTCCTTCGGAGGAACATGAAAGAAAACAAGCAAAATTAACTGTATTGTTAGAGTTGCTATTTGGTAGTTTTTTTTTTTCTTAAGGCAATTTATTTCATTAGGTGTTTTTCCTACAAGTCTTGACACATAAGTTGGAGGGGAAAAGCAGGCATTATGCTTGTTGTGTTGAGTAATTTGGGGACTAAATACTTGTCTTGGGCATTGTTTTCCTTGCTTTTTGTTACACATTAACCATGTACTGTTCAGATTTGTGTCCTTGGATCTTAGCTTCTTCCAAGTGATTTGTTTTGAATTTGGAGCAATTGGCAAATATGTGAAAATAGTTCTTTTTAAAGCAGGAAATCAGCATAAAGCTTTCTGATAGTTAACTAATGTCAGGAATCAGCCCCACACTTAAAAATTTGGAATTGTAGGCTGCTTTCCAGAAAGCTTAAAATTAAGCGAATAGAAAATCCTTAGGCATTTAGGATTATGTAGCTGGTAGAACATCTAACTTCACAAAATATTACTTAATGCCATAGAAAAACTATGTTGTACGCTTCCCAAAACATTAAATCTGCAAGCCCGACTTGTAAGATCCTACAGAATTTCTCCTTGTATGTACTTAATTTTCAGTTTTCATTGCTTTTAGGTATCATCGATACTAATATATAGATCCTTGATACAGCAAAGGGATATGGACCAGCACTTAAAGAGCCTGGAACTGCTCACGTTGGGGTCTGAAGAGTTGTCATGGAGAGCAGACTGTCCCTGAAGCAAAAGGCTTTCTGCAGTCAGGAAGGGTAGCACAGCTATGGCTTGTAACTCCCGAGCCCAAGGAGCACTCGATTGGCTTTTACTTTGTGCTTGCATATAAATTTTTGGATGCTTAAGTTTGTGGGTTATGCAGAATCCTCCAGAGAAGTCATTGAGGCTGTTGCCTGCTCTGGGAACAAATGGGCAAGGTAATGATGGGAGCCAGCGCCTAGTTTATTTTCCCTCTGTCTCCTCTGATTTGGTTAGAGATAGTGTATGCTGTGAAGCAAAATGTTTATTTTTTATTTTATCTTATTTTGGGCTCATTCTGATCATGGTCTTGTATTTTCAGGCAGTAAGTCCTGTTTTAATAAAAGAGAGGAGCTGTAACACAGCCTACTTCTGCTGTTAGAATGAAGAATGAAAACCTTTCCATTTGGAAAGATTGAAAAGTATTGGCTCACTTACTTTTTCCATTCTTTGGCTCTGTTTCCATGAGTTTGTACCAGATGATCCTTGGATGAGATAAAATACAAGTTACAGTGTTTTATTAACTTTTTTTTCCCCTCCCTCTTGGATAGCTGCAGGTAATTCTGTGGCCTCTTGGAAGTTTTTGCCAGTCTGTTAAAGTGAAAGTAACTTAAAGCATGTAGATGGTGTGTTGGTAATGGTCAGTGTTCTGGGGGTTAGTGGGAATGTCTTGTTCTGTAGCGTTGGAGAGGTAGAGGTGGTTTCTCCCCCCCCACCTCACCCCCACTATTTTGCCCCTTTTGTAAATTTAAAAGCATTATTCCAAGGACATTATGCCAGTGTTTAACTACGGGACACATCTGTAGCATCCCATAAAAACTCAGACCACTTCTAATGCAGCTCTGTTTTATGTACAGTATTTTCACACTGAGTGTTTTGTTTCTTTAATAGTGCCTACATGATTCACATTTTACATCCTGAAGGTAGAAAATCTTCCTCTACCCCCCCCCCCCCCTCAGCTTCTGTGTCATCAAAAAAGATCAGAATTAAATTTCTACCAGCAGGTTTGGTTTATCCTATAATCAGGTATGAATTACAACCATTTATTAATGAATAATACGGACTGAATAGTGGAGGGATTTGTGCTGAACTGGAATGTAACTGAGATGTGAGTGGGCTGCATGGTTAATGGAGCAGGGGTTATTTCAAAGTGATGGTAGAGCAAGACCTGCTGTAACGTGAGGCTGTGTGTGACTGTACACAGGTGCACACTTGCAAAAATCTGTGTGTAAAATCACATGTGTGACACTTCCAGTGTTCCAGGACCTCATTTTTAAATATTAACCTGATATTCAGTGATATGAGTTACAGGAGTTGCAATAATTCTTACTAAGCTTTTGTAGTAGCTACTTACTGAGGATGATTTCTCTTACCAGACAAGGTTAACAGTGGTTTATCTTTGATATTCCGTACCTTCTCTTCAAATACCAGCAGCAGAGATTAGCCAGTAGCAGAGCAAGTTGATGCTCCTCATCTCTATGCTTTTGGAAATAATTAAAATGGGTAAGCATTTGGCTGACTGGCCTGCAACTGAGAGGAAAAATAGTAAAGTTACTCAACTGGGCCACACATAGGATATTTTGGATTCTCTGCTTAATTTAAAAGAATCTCTCCTGAGGCTTCTTTCTTTAAATTGAGGGTACTGTGCAGAGATGAAGGAGAAGGAAGGGAGACTGTCTTAAGTGGATAACACTTCTGGATATTTCATTGTGTTTTACATTAGCAGAGAAGTCTTGCTGTGTTTTAGTTAATCAAAGTATGACATTACTATCTGCATATTTTGTTAAGTTCTAAATAACTTTCATAATTTTAAAGGGCTTTTACTATGAGGAAATAAAACTTAACATTGTAGCAGTAGGGGCATATTTGCTCTAGCCATATGACTCATCTCTAAACTCTGTGTTCTTGTTAAGAATTTTGTGTTCCTTGTAACAAAATATTTGGAAAGATGAGAATGCAAAATTATTTGCTTGATTATTAAGATATTGTAGAGACTCACATTTAACCAGTCATGCCACTTAGGTCAATTCTTGTGTGATGGAGGTTTTTGCACAATGAATAGCTTTAAGATTAGAAGCAATAATACAGAGCAATCATTAGACTTTTCTACAGCTAGAAGGCCTTTGCTGTCAGAACTGGGCAAAGGCTGAAATAAGATCATCTTTTGCAGCTTGGCCTTGTCAAAACAAAAGCAATGCAGGGCAGGAGGTACAAATGGTAATGCATTCTGTGAAGATGCACTTACTCTTGTGTAAGTCTACTGGTATAAGCCTTTAATCTGTGAATATTGGCAAACAATTGGACGCTGCAGTAGTTTACCTTGGTTGGCGTAATGTATCTTTAAAAACCACTCTTATAAAAAATAGAGTTCTTGCAATGTGTAGGAGACTGAATTTCATTTCAGTGCTTCTAGTTATTTATCTTGCAGAACAGTAACTGTACCCACACATGGTAGCTGACTGCCTTTCAGGAGTGCTTTAAACAGTATAACTTAAGATACAAAACAAATGTTATCCTCTTAAATGCCCTGTCAGTATTACCTAAATTCCTTCCAATATGTTGTTCTTGTGGTAATAAAGTGCCCATACCCAAATACTTCAGATGAAGGATCATAACACTTCTTGGTTAAGGTGTGAAGATTCTGTGTTGTCTTTATGATATTGCCACTTGAGTTGGACTTCCCTAAGATGCTCTGGCAGCAAAGTATGTTGTGGCCATAAGGTATTTGAAATGCAATGCCTAAAAGGCATTGAGTCTCAACTCTTGTTGAGCACTGAGTGTTCAGAATTCAGTGAATGATAGAAATGTTTCTTCTCTTGTGTAATTCTCAAGTGTCAAATAGCTGTTTCTTGAGACAACTAGGGTCACATTTAAACAATGCTGTACCGAGGACCTGTCATCACTTCACTTAAAAGTTCACTAGTCTTTTGTAAGAGAATTTAGACATCTTGTATTGCTGTGATCTCAATTTGAGCATATAAATAGTAAGGCTTTGAGTCCGACACATGGAATGATTTCCTTTTCTTGATTTCTGCCAGAAACCTGAAGGCTTGTGTGCTCCTAAATTTGATTAATATACTTTCTTATTTGACTAATATACTTTCTCTGTTTGTGTTTTTTTTTTTTTTTCTTTCCCCCACTGTAAGCAGTGTTTAATTTATGTGGAAGAAGCTTGGCTGTCTTTCACTGCTGTGGGCAGCTGACTAGGTAGGATAGATTTAAATGAAGCTGTGACCATTTGGGATGTTATACTTTAGAAACAGGCTGGATGTTGTGTATTGGTGGTTTGTTTTCTGCGTTGTTGTTTTTGTTTGTCTTAAACAAATGAAAAAACTTATACTGATGCTTCTTTTGGCCCTCGGGGCTATGGGCAGCCTTTTCGAGAGTTAAATGCCACTCCAGGGTTATTTGGAGTGTTGGTCTGGAGCGTCTCTGTGAGTGTCAGAAATGGTCTAATTCGGGCTGTTTTGAGGACCCCCATCTATGACACTTTTCCACTTGGAAAGAGGCAATAGTTGTGTTGGCTAAAGATGCTAAGGAGGGCCACTTTCTTCAGGACCTTCAGGGATATGTCTGGCTGTTAGTGCTGTTATAGATGATACTCAGATTTCACTAATTAGAAGCAGCCCATCTAGTATTCAACTTGGATGAGAGTTAGTGTCCAAGTTGTGTGCTTATTCTGTGCCTACTAATTATTTGGATGTTCGTTTTGGTTCATTCTTCCAATATGACTGATAGCTTATGCACGGGCTCTTCAGCTGGGGACCATATTTGGCTTGCAAGGGACAACTAAGTAACACGCTGGCAGTCAACTAAAGCTGCAAAAAGTAAAGCTGCTTTATGGAAACTTCCCTGGGGACCAGAGCCGGGCTGACTATGTGCTGGCCACCTCCAGCCTGTCAACTGCCTCCTGAGCCTTGTAGGCTGACGGTGGTAGATGAGACCAGGTTGGAGTTAGGGCTGTGAGCAGTCTTGAAGCAGGGTGTAATGTATTCCTGAACCTAATGGGGATGTGCTGAAACATTCCATAGGTATTCCTTTAGCCATCTTTAGCCTCAAGCTTTCCCCTGCAGTCTGAGAAGGTAATGCTATGTGCCATGGGGTCAGCAGTGTGAATGTGTCAGTCTTGTGCAGTCACGGGGGCATGGAGGGGCTTTAGATGTGTTTGCGCAAAATCCTGTCACCTGTGATTCTGCCAGGCCTCTTAATCTGTCCCTGGATCTTCTGGGTTTCCAAGATGTCCTTGGGTGTCTCCTTCCTCCATCACTTCCTCTGCTGGACTGGCTGTGCTGGGGGGCATGCTTGGAGGCTGACACAAGGCTACTGAGTGTGACCTCACTAGAGCCTCCGGTCTGACTCCTGCTGTCTTGGCCATGTTTTGTTTCCTCTTTTCCTCTAACGCTGTCAGTCTTGCTGAGAACATGGGTGACTTTACCTGTTCCCAAGAGAGCAGTGAGGCATTTTTGACCTGTGTACTCTTAATCATGACTTTTAAGGTGGCTAGTTTCCAGTATTAAAATAAAAGCAAACTTTTATGGTCTTAAGTGGAAGCCATGAGTTTTACTTCAGCAAATCTAGTAAAGCTCTGGGTGGAGCTTATTAGACAGGAGCATTTTGGCTGTTGGAAGCCACATCATTTGCATTGTAGTAACTCTGGGATGCATAAATTTGTCATGGTCATCTGGCTGTTTTGTTCAACATTAATTCTTAACCAGGAGTATAAATAAGTTATTTTTTTCTTCCCCTCTCCTGTTTGTATAAGTATAATAGGGGATTCTCTGATCTAGAAAGGAGAAAAGATGCAGATTTTTTTTTTCCAGGAAACAAGCTATGTAATTGCATTGCTGTAGTCTAAACTCATAATATTTTAAGTCCCTTTAAAGCATTCCCCCCAAAACAAAGAACCTATGATGGTGCAGTTGAAGAATGTGTTTCATGGCAGAAGAGTTCAGTGATGGCAGTAAGCAGGAGAATTCCTGTGCCTAGAAGGGGCTCTGCTCTTGTTAGGCTGCTTCTGCGACCCATCAGTTGTGCAGCTGTGAGAATGCAGTAAAACTGAGGATGAGAAAAATTAGGCAGAACCTAAAACCAACTGCTAATGATTGATGGGCATGATTAATTTAGCTGTTAATTTGTAGATTAGCAGATAGACAATATCCATATGGACTAAAAGGGTTATGGCAAATGAACTGCTTCCTTCCAAGAAGAATCTGCGAAGTTTGCTGTTACTGGATGCTGTTGCAGTCAACTAACACTTGTCTACTGCTGTGTAACGGCCACAGAGTTTTCTTCTTTACCTGCTTTGTTGGGCAAAGCTATTAAATATTGCTGTGTCGCCCTTCCTCCAAATGTGAATAGCCAGCCTGATGCTCAACTGGGTGAAAGGGAGGCACAGTCCAGAATTCATCATCTGCTCGGCCCTTTGTGCGAGTGAAGCACGGCCCTCGTCGAGAATAGTCTGTCCTTCCTGCTCAGGCAGCATGAAAACGCCCATGCAAAATATTGTTTGGGCTCTGGTGATGATTGTAAGAGGTGCTGGTCTGACGGACGCACAGCTCGGTTGCAAGAGAAATTTGATTTTTGTCATCACTGTTTTTTTATCTTTGATTAATTGTAATTCACCAAAAATGAACTCTGATGACAATAGGAGGCAGTAGAATTTGGTGAATAAGGTAGGAGCTGACAGCCTTTTGTCTGGAATGGGTTTGTGTGCATCATGCTAGACAAACTTAACATTTTTTTTTTAATAAAAAGGGCTTATTTTATAATTGCGGGCTTGGCTTAATCTGTAGGTAGGAAAGCTTTTAGCTTTTTTTTAAATAGCATATGAGAAAGCATTCTTCCAAAACAAATTCAACTTGTGTGTTTACAAGCACATTATTTAAATTTGAAATAGCTGAGGAAATTGTCAAGCAAATAGCTTTCTGAGTGCTTAAGCGGAGATAGAGAAGAAATTTTTAGAATAAAAATCTCTGCTTTTTCCTGGTTAAATATTGAGTGGTTTCCTGAAGATCTCCAGCAGAGATCCTGATATACTGACAAGTCGCACTCCCCTGCACAGGCTTTTGTTCATGAGGCAGCTGTAGCAATTCTGCAAGAGCAAAAAATAAAGCTGGGGTTGTGTAACTTAACCTGGGGGAGGAGGGGGACATTCCTAGTGTTGAGGAGAAAGCCATCAAGTCAGGGCCTGGCTCTGTAGGCTGGCTGGGGGAGACTTGTGCTATGCAGGCTTCCCAAATAATTCCCAGAAGCAGGATATCAGGAGATGATCTGAGTGAACTTCTAATGGTTGGAGAAGGCAAAGCTGTGTCTTGGCTGCCTCATCAAGTTTGAAATGTCAGAGTGATCTGTACAGATTTCTTTTTTTTTTTTTTTTTCCCAAGTCTACCAGACTTTTTTGTCTTCCACCTTTGGGATTTCTTTCTTGTGCTGCCTTAATTGTTTCCAGCTCCCTTTCTCTTGTACTGCTACAGGCAGCCTAGGCTTTTGGAGTACAGGAGAGAAGATTAGATTCAAAATAAGGCCTCTAAACATTGTGAAACTACCATGAGGGATTTGGGTGTCGAGTGTCAAAGTGTAGAATGGCTTTGCATGTAGCATGGCCAGGTAAACAGCCTTCTGTCTGGGTTTGTGGGGCTGGTGTGTTTGCAGAACAAGACTGGGTCCTACTAAGTTAAACTGAGGTTTAAAGTATATTATTGACGTGCCTTAGAGTTCTGTTATGCTTGTCACCCTAAGTGCAATTACCCAGGCTAGGCCACGACACTGAGCTTAAAACATATGGGCAGAAAGCCAAATGCTACACTTAGCAAGCACTTTAAATAGAAAACTACAGCACAAATGACCTGCAGGTACCTTTCGTTTTGTAAGGAAAGCCAGAGTTTCAAAATGCTAGGACTTCTTCAGTATAACTATAAATATATTGATAAATGCAGTTGTATAATACTTTGCTGCTAAAATAATGTTTGGCCATATCTTAATGTGATTTCAAGGTGAAGTTTGAGTTTCAGTCAGAATATAAAGTCTTTTTCTGTTTTAATTTTGTTAACCTTTGTATTAATAAGTACAATGAAAGGAACACACAGTGCTTTCTCCATTAACACTGCCAACCATGGCAAATAACCAAGGATCACAGTACTAAACTGAGACCGTTTTATAGTATTTAAGTATGTCTTCATTGCAGCAGTTGCACATTCAACCAGTTTCAGTAGTGGTCTGATACCAACAGCATGATATTCAATACCAGTTGTGAATTGACCCAGCTTATGAGCTGGTTTTGCTGCCCATACTTAATCCCATGTTGCCGTGGTTAGATTGCTCCCACTATCCACGCCAACTGATTTAAAGCTGGTACAGTTAGAGCTGTAAATCTGTCACAGCAGTGGCTGGTCGTGTAGACATAAACACAGACCTGGGAAACTGTTTTAGTATTGTTTCAGATGCTGGATAGTACAAAGGTGCAGGTCAGTTTGGTAGCAGCAGAATGTAACAAAACCTGACTCTGTCTTAGTTGGCTTATCCCATCTTTCATAAGATGTAAATTCTGAGTAAAGCAGTTGCTGTGGTTTGGATAGTGACAATTTGTGTTTTCTGTGTTACATATTTCATCTCTGTAGGGTCTTATTTCCTGTTTGCTTTTGTGACACTTGTAGAAATTGATTTGTGAATTTTGAGGTCTTAATTTCTTGCAAAGCTTAGTTGAATTGACCATTGTGTTGCTAAAGGAAGAGAGGATGAGTGTGTAATTGTTTGGGCCTCACTTAGGTAAAATATTCATATATCTATGGATTATTCACTTATTTCTTTCTGAAAATTCTGGCATTACATATAGACATAGGTGTGCATTTCAAAGACCTAGTTGAGTGTGATGCATATTCAGACAAATACTGAGTCACTTACTATTTTGTTTTCTTATGCAGAGAAGCAGCACGAGGCTTTAGTAAATTATTGAAATTTGCAATGTGGGCATGCGTAAACTTGGTTGAAAATGTATAGTTCTGTGATTATATCATCCCCTTTCATCACCTCTGGGCCCTGGAATTTCAAAGTTACCGGATTTCCAGCTTTACAGGAAATATCACTTTTGAGGGTGTACGGAAGAAAGAAGCAGCCTTTAAAAGGAAATTGAGATCTTAGGACAAAAGACTTTGAAGACTGCTGAAAGGGTGGGCTTGAATTTTATTTTATTATTATTATATTTTTGACCAATTTCAGGATGACTTTCTATGACAGCTAACTTGCTAGAAGTTATGGTGAGCTGAAGGGAAGCCCAAGATAGATGAGCTGAGGCGCTGGTGTTGATAAAGCAGTTGTCTTGGCAACTGCAGTCTCTTAAATATCTCCAGAAAATAACTAGCAAATGTTGAGATGGAGAAATGGTAATGGTTGACAGAAGAACTAGGAGCTGTGGGCAGCTTGATTTATACAGAGAAGAAATTTGACCACAAGTCACTCTTCTCGGTGGTGGGATCCCTCGGTGATATAGCTCGTGTGGTGGTCCTCATAATCATGGCATGTCTGGGTACTGTCTTCCTGACTGAAGGAGGATCTCTGGGGAAAAACACTACATTTGTTCCTGTAATATTGAGAAATGAAGGCAGTGTGAAGTTTGACACTATGGGAGTGCTTCATTTACAGCCCACTGTTCAATGTGGTCATGCAAATATTACAGCAAAAGAGGGTGCAAAATAAACCTTATAGGCAAGCACGGATGGAAATGAGAATTGTGTTTCATTGCAGAGCTAAAATCACTGAAATGGCAAATAGGCAGGGATTGTTTTAGGCCCTCAGTGCTTACTGTGATGAAACTGAGACATCTTAGCATGTGTGTTTTGTTAATCATGATTGTGCATGCTGTTTTGTGTTCCTGTAGGTAAAATGGATAAGTTTTTAATCTTTTTCTTTCCTTACGGAATGCTTAATTCTTATATTGGCATAAAAAACAAACTCCAGGAAAAGCCTGACTGAGTAAAACAAGCAGCATATGAGCCAATTGTTTCCTGCTGCCACAAGCACATTTGTAAGTGCCAACTATGACAGGTATTTTTACAGGCACCGAATCTTAAACAGAGCACCAGGTGCTAAGAGAAGTACAGAAGACTAAGCATACATTTTTCTACCTCTCATCCAGTAATTCTTCTGATCTTGTCTTTGCATACCAACTTGGGAAGAGCAGAGGCCAAAACTGTCTTAAGCTTCTCTGACATGGAAGTGAGGAAGCTAAGTTTACCTCTCAGTACAAAAGACAGTAAGTGACAGGAAGCAAGTTGATGACAGGATCAAGTTTTACTATTTCAGTAGAGTAGTATTTTTTTCCTAGTTATAGTCACTATGTGTTTTTTGTTGTTGTTTTGAGTGTGTGTGGAGGCTACCCGCTCTTATGGTGTTTGAGATACTAGGTAGGTTTTGAACCAATCATAGTGGAGCTCTAGGTAGGACATTTAAAACTTTAATCACTTGACGTGGCCATTTCTGCCTTGACTGTGTCTAAGAAATGTGTTTAAAACTCTTAAACTTCTTCTGCTAGAAATGAAAGCCAGGGTGTTAAAATCAATAGTTGACCAGACTTCTAAATCATTGCCAAATGTGAGAGAAGCTTTCTTTGGTGAATTACATCAGCTTCTGCAGGACTGAAGTGTTAATGTAAATATCCCGCCTCTGGCATAATGCAGGCAGCCAGAGTAGGGTTTTTTAAGTAACTTTTGCAAAAAGAGGAGTGGCTTAAATACCTGGTTAGGTTTGTCTCCCCTTCTAGCTCATAAGCTTTTCATCTACCTCAACTGATCCTTCAAGGTATTTTTAATAGCATTGAAAAAGTGCTAGTAGCAAGTATGGAACTTCAGGCTTTTCAAGGGTTCTGAAATGTACAGTACAATTCACAAATTAAGTTTCAAAAGCCATTTCTGAAAATGGATGGGCATGCTTTCCAAAGACTTGCTGTCATGGGCAAAATAGTTGAATTTGAGGGAATAAGGGATGAAACCTGCATCACCTGATGTGAACACTTTACATTTTGTATTAATAATGAGTTATTCTGCTGTTTGTTTTTTGTTTTTCCTGTCTATTTTCACTATTTGGGCAACTGAAAGTACCAAAAAACTTGGTACAGTTAAAACTATCCTCTTGTCAAAATGGAGCTTGATATAGGGAGCTTGGTAAACTATGCATGGGAATGGTCTGGGTTTTCTGAGAAGAGCATATGGTAGCTGACACTTCAGCTGGAGATAACTTGGTAATTATAGCTCCTTTGTCAGAATCTCTTCCCCATTTTATGGGGCTAACAGCAAATTAAGCTGCTGCTTGTAGATGTAAGGAAGGTAATGCTGCTAAAAATATTTGGTTTCTGCATGTCTTCAGTTTTTCTATTGAACTTGCACTGGGCTGAAAGTTTGGAATCTACAGTATTAGAATAGTGTTTAAGCTTTTCCGAGGTGAATGAGTAGTCCTTCCACACAAGACACATTTCTTTTGCATGGAGTGGGATTTTGAGTCTCTGATTGATCTGTGTTAAGATCGGTCATGTGCAAGACAAGACAAACCCACTCTTTTTGAAGAGATTTCCAGTTTCTCTAGCTACAGATACAGACAAGTTACTGAACTTGATGCCAAATTGCTTACTTAGGTGTTTCATGGTTATGGTCTGGGTGTTTCATTGGGATCTGCCTTGGAGAGTGAGTCAGGATATAAACTTGCGTGACTTAAATGACCCTCAATTCCAGCTTACTGTGATGCAAGTATTCATGAATATGAATCGAGTAAAGTTTGCCTTGAGTTGCTATTATTCTAAAATAAAAACAATATACAGTTCAATGGATTCATTAAAGAAGTTGGGAGCTGTTATGGGGATGTGTGTGTCTATTTTAAGGTCTTTATTTTTTTTAAGTAGGCCGTTTCTTGATCCGTGGTATAATTTAGCTAGCAGTTGCTAGCACAGTGGACATGGTGTCCACCATGCCGTACTGAGCAAAATATCCAGAAGAAACAATTTGACTCCGATATAGCAACTGACTTATGCCACAAGACTTGGTCTTTAATCCTTTAATAAACTGTTTTGTCCTAGCTAATTTAATTGTGGATGATGTTCTTACCCATACAATGTCAGATCTCTTTTGAATCCTGCTAAACCGTCGGCCTAAATGTTGTTTATCAATAATTTTTGTAGGTAGCTTATGTATTAGTTCCTTGAATAAACTTTGATTATTTTGTTTTATTCTTGTGCTAACCTGTTGTGCTTTGTGTTGGTAATGTGTTACTGAATGACATGCGGTAACCTGTCTGGACTGTGCTCATGTTGGCGTGGTTGCCAGGCCTGAGCTTGGATCCTGTCTTCAGTTTTTGCCAAAACTCTTCTGTTGGGTTCCTGTTTGACATGGCAGGGTGTTATCTAGCATCCTTGCTATTGTGGACTCTGATAAGAGTAATAGCTGGTGTTTGGCCTTCATGGATGCATCTGCTTGAGGATGTTTAGTTACTAGAATATTGAGGAGGGCCCTGCTTTGTCTTGAATCTTGGTCCTTGTTCTTACTTGTGTGATAGGCAAGTTTGGTTCTTCAAGGTCAGAGTTCTGCTTAAAGACCTCTCTATTGTTTCTTATCTTTAAAATATGACAACAAACACAGTGGCAATTATTACATTTTGTAACTTTGTAACTTTATCACAGTTTTAGCCATTTATGCCATTTAAAATAGCCCCATGGTGCCTGAAGTGTAAATAACTTGAGCACTGAGGAGTTTCGTTCTCATTTTTAACTAAGTAGTCAGACTACTCTGGTTTGTAGATCTTGCAGTTGTCATCTCTTGCCTGGG
This sequence comes from Tinamus guttatus, assembly GCF_059628265.1. NCBI lineage: Eukaryota > Metazoa > Chordata > Aves > Tinamiformes > Tinamidae > Tinamus > Tinamus guttatus. The sequence goes on along the minus strand of NW_028288615.1, from coordinate 578,737 downwards.
GGCAGGTATAACCTCCTCAGGCCTCTGGTGCTGTGTGCAAGAAACTGAGCATGTGGCTCGCTGCTGAAAGATACTGGCCACCCTTGGCTTATTACTTAAAGACGGGTTGAGTTCTTCTCTCATCTTGGAGACTGTGTATCTTCTGTTTTCTGAATGAATAACACAGTTACCAGGCTATTCTGCCTGACAGAATCCTTAATTCCCCTTCCCCATGTCAAAGCTTCACCTTCTGTGCCCTTGGCTGCACAGGGAATAGGGCCCAACCCCAGCAGGTGATGAAAGTGCCTCGGTTTGAGGTGCTCAGCTGGACCTGGTCTGTTCTTGTTCATTGGCTCACCCTGCAGTGTGAAAGGTGCAAGGTGCTGACAAGGAGACCATTTGTGCAATCTCAGCCAGACTCCCTTGGTCTTCTGGCTTGGATTCTGGTGTCTGTCTGCTCAGTGGCCTGGTGCCAGCAGGAAGGGTAGAGAGGGCTGTGCTTGATGCCACCGAGAAGGTGGAAGATGCAAGTGAAGTGCTCCTGGGCCAAATGGCCCAGTGCTTGCTGACCGAATAAAGTATTCCAATTTAGCTGTTTTTTCTTGTGTAAGTAGGCCAGTCATTGGAACTGAGCGTGTGGTAGAGATGGTCGTGTACAGGTTCCCAGACTCGGCCTATGCTAATTGTAACCTTGAGCTCACTGCTGAAGTTCAGGGCACTTTAAGGCATTTCCTTCTTTGTCGCTTCTGTTGAGCAGTTTACCAGGCATTACAGAGAAGGGATTTATAGAGAATCCTGTTTAGACGTGGGATTTCCCAGTATGGCTCCCTAGGTCAGCAATGGTTGCAGAGACACAGTTCACAAGCGCTTTGCAGTGGTCAGTGACACTTCTGTTCTAGCTGTGTCCAGGAAAATTATAGGATGAGCTATGGAAATATTTATTAATAATACTGTCTTCTGGGGCATGCAGAATCCTTTATATATGCTTGTGCTTCTGGATTTAACAGAAGTGTTGTCTAAAGATGCCTATTGGATAGGGATGTAGCCTCAGCTGTTTTTTTCCTCATTAATTTTCTTTAATCAGCAAACAGGATGAAGCCATGGATTTAAAGAAGTCATTTCACACTGGAAACAACTTCAGTGTCCTATGATAACATGTACAAGAATGTCAGATTAGTTGATGCTTAATTTGTGAATTAAAAATCTTGTTGTTGTGGCTTTTTGTGTTAAACTACTGAACTGTAAGAATATGAACTGGTGATGCAGACTTCCATGATCACTAATCTGATGTTGCACTAGTTGTGGTTTAAAGCTAACTCTTCACAGATGAAAAGCAAACGAGCTCTGTGCTGCCTGTGACATAATTAGATACGACGCCTTGTATGTTTATTTTGCAGATTAGAGCAGAAACACTAAATACTCCTGCACAGGCTCCAATGCTTGATGCAGACATGCTTGTACAATGGCTGCAAGCTCTGTGGCATGTACAGCTTAGTTGGCAATGTGGGTTACCTTGCTTTGGATTTGCCTACAAAAAAATATTTTAACCTGCTGATGGGAGAGTAGCAGCATTTTAATCCTGAGAGATGCACCTGCTAGAACTGTCCGAAGTGGAATAAGAAATCTGTTGTGCAAAGCCATAATCTGAAAGACTGGGCGGCTGTCCAGCGTGCGTGGAAGAGCTCGTGCTGCACATGTCATTGCTTGGATACTCCTGAGGTCAGTTCCCAACATCTGACTCCCTGATCTTCCATGTGGAGGATGTCTGCACTGCTGAACGTCTTGTCCTTCTTGGTGCGAGCTGTAACCCGCTCCTTGTTCAACCTTGGCCTCTGCAGACTTCTTACCTTGAAAGGATGACACAGCTTCACTGAGCTCTGCTAAACAGCAGTTAATTATGTAGATGTCTGCTGTATATTTGTTTAGAAGCAAGTACTTTCAAGCCATAAAATACACTTGATCTGCAGCAAAGCTGCCAGTGTGTTTACCTTTAGCATGAGAGCCTCCTTGGCAGCAGGAGAGTGGAGTTTTTTCTACCAAAACAAAAACTAAGCTGCATCTGACCTTACAGCTTAAGGGCCACCACTAGGTCACTTGGCTGTCTTTAAGTCACACCAAGTTTTACTGCTTGTGTAGGGCCTGGGATGATGAGGCCTTGGTTTGATAGGTGCTAATACAGTGCTTGCAACCTGCTAAGTCAACCCAACCCAAAATGCAATGAAGGGTTTGTGGCTATTTATGAACTGTAAAAATAATGATTATAGTATGGATTGTTATATGCAAATATAAGCACATTAGAGCTCTTTTGAAAGACCAGCATACTCTGAAGGGCAGAAATAAGTTATTTTTCTTCTGTAACTAGGCTATGTAAGAGCTGGTTTGTAACGAATACTTATTCTTTTTTAATTCTAGAAAGATAAACATGGGACATTAATGACATAGTGTGTAGGGGTACACGTGCTGCTGCTGAGGCTGTAATTTTAAAATGCATGTTGTAGATCAGGTGATTACTAAGTCTGCTCAAAATTGCTGGTTTGGCTATCTTTATCCCTAAACAAGCAACTAGGTCACTAATTTGACTTGCTTACCCTATTCTCTCTTCCCACCCTTCCCCTTGCACTACATCTGCCAAGGTATTACCTCAGTATTGGGAGGGGAAAGGAAGAAAACCCCAAAGCAATGGCAGTTTTCTAGAGTATAAAGTAAATGGTACGGTGTATGCATACAAGTTTTGCACCTTTCACACTATCAAATAACACTTAAATTTGTGGGTTTTTTAAAGTATTTTCAGTATGCAAAACTGTCACGAGTTTCCCGCTTTGTGTCTGTAGTCTCACACCTACCAAAAAGTACCAACTGAGCACCTGGTCTGTTTAAAATGCCTGAACTCTTGATGCTTGGAGGAACTACAGAAATAAAAAGTATAAGTGGTTGCATACGCCAAAAGAAACCAACTGGGTTAAAAACAAGGGACTTTATGGCCTGCTTGTTACCTAGCTGCACAAATGCTGGTGCCAGATAAAGGAAATGGTCATGGGAAGAAGAACCTTCTTCTGAGCCTGTGCTTGTTTGCAGGTTTAATGACCATGAAACTGCAGTGTGGATGATGGCCACTGAGCGTTGATTTTTTTGTTGTTGTTAAGGATTCATTGTCTTTGAACACAAAGACTTTCCTGAATTGTAATACTGATGAGTTATCAGAACTCAGTTCAGTGTAAGCAATAGAAAGCAACAGTTGATGCAGTTTTGGTTTGGGGAGGATCAAGTGCCTGTAACAATATGTGCTGCTCACACTGTACCATTATTCACCCAGCCTTTAATAACTGATCTGGCTGCTTGTGTCCAGGAGTGACCACCCCAACTGAATGTAGTGGTAAGTGACTACATTGGACTCCTAAGCTGTCATGCTCAGTATGAGGTTGGTTGGTTCCTCCTAACCTGGCTCTTGCATGTTTCAAGTTCGTAAATCTAAATAAACGCTCATTGTTTTGGTGTTGTTACTTCCTGGGCTTTGCTGTTTCCCTTTGTACTTAGCACACTGCAGCTGTTTGCACCCAGGCCCAACTACACTTGAGCATCGGAATAGCTACTCCTCTAAAATGTCCATGGAGGAAACCTGTGTGCGTTGAACAAGTTTGATGCTGAGATAATCATCTATGGTGTTCTTTTAAGGTAGCTGGGAAGTAGAAGCTTTTTCATTAATGGGGAAAAACATATAAATGAGTTCAGATTTTCTAAGTTCTGCTGAACTAAGTTTTTAACAGCTAGTAGAGTGTTCTGCAGTCATTGCTCCTAGATGACTTCTAATAACAAAGCTTACAAGAACACTGCTTTCTTACCAGTGCCTTCTTAAAAGTCTGTCTAGCCTACTGAGTGCCAGAGCCACATCTTTAATCTCCTTTTAAAGTGAATTTCCATCTGTGTTCACAATTCACTCCCCCGTGAGCTTCCTCACATCTTTAATGGGTTCACTCTTAACATTTTCTGTTACTTCAAAATGCCTCCTTGCTGTTGACAGGCTCTTAGTTCTGCAGAACAGTGAAGCTGACTGTATAGAAAATAAGCTTGAAAGTCTCTAAATCTTCCCCTTTTTGGCTCTAATGTGCATTTACTTCTAAACAGCTGATATATAAATCAGATAATCAGATAGTCATATTTTAATTTGTTTTCCTGTCCTAATACTAATTTATGTAACAAATAGCAATTGCTTTTGTCTGCTCAGGCTGCTCTTGTCCTTGGTAGTGCCTGTTTTACTTTTAATAAAATGTAAGGCAGTTAAATTTCCAGTAAAAATGTATTTTGATAGCACAGAGCAAAAAAGAAACATTGCTTTATAAATGGTTTGGCTTCCTCCTGGTAAGTGATTGAGAGTGGGTCATAGTGTTTGGATGCTGTTACCTTTAGTTTCTCATCTGTGTTTGCTCATGTGCCTGCAGTAGTAATAGCCCTTTCCATCCAAGGCAACATGTGAGGCTTACATGGGGTCTTGGTAAAAGGTTTGGACTAAGGATGCCCCCGTTTAATAGAAATTTAAAAGCTCTGCTTTCTTTCACTTAGCTGCAGAGATAATCCATAAAACATCTTGGTTAGCTATGGAATTCTGTGTTTTTCCTTGTGTTTTTAACTTTTAAGTGTGATAGCTACTACCTGAACAGTGTAATATGCTGAAAATACTGTTTGCATATTGTTTTTGAAAGAAACCCATGTTTAAATTTCTGCAGAAAAGAATGAAGGTCCCAGTGTTAACTTTTGAACTGTGTACGGTCAGTTTGGCATCTTCTCTTTGGGTTGCCCAGTGTGTGCTGCTGCACGCTTCAGACCTCTCTGCATGGCAGACTAGTGGCACCTGAGGTTTGAATTTTAGACTATTTGAGAAGTGTTAAATAGGCTAGTAGCTCAGTGGGGGAGGGCATAAGGTCTGAAGGATATGTAGTCAAAGTGCTAGTGATAAAGGTCTCACAAAACTCTTAAGTAATCAAAGATGCTTCATAGTGGTGGTTTTTTTTTTTTTTTTTTTTTTTTTTTTGCTGGAGTTAGAGCTGTTAGGACATTGAAATTATGAATAAAGTTGTACCACGTAGGGGAAATTCCAGTTGAAGCTTATTGCTTACATTTGGTGGAAGAGCTAAGTGTATCTAATGAAGGTCTTCTACGATCTTGCGTTAGACCAAGGAGTGCCTGGGACACTTCCAAGGAAGGGAGCTAAATGTCTGTTTAATTTGTGGTATCCTGACCCCGCATGCTCTCCTGTTTGGTCAGGCCACTCTGAGCAAGGTAGCTGGTTTTCATAGGGGTGTCTGCAAATCTCGTAGTTGGTGTCTGCCTCAATCCAGCGGACGACCCAGCTGAAGCATTTTTGGGATGGGAGTGCCCTGGCTCCTCAGACATGCCACGTTTCCAACGTGCAAGTCATACTCTAGATTCTAGAGAAGAGCTCCTCCATTTGAGGAGCTGCTGCTCTGTTTATAATCACTTAGCTACTGGAGAAATGCAGATTATTAGAGTAGAATTACAGACATTTTTGCCATAGTGCATGCCTTGAACCAAGCAGCTGCAGCCTGTTTCCTGGGATACCAGAGCAGAAGCGTGAAGGGATGGCATGTTGTTCCGCTCGCTGCTGGACTCCTTGACCGGGCTGTTGGTGTTGTCTACTTGACTTTCCTGTTTCAAGTGTGTGTTATTTGGAAAGTATCAGAAAAATCAATATGAAGAAACATATTTTGCAGGACCTAGTGATGAAAGGTGATGTCTTCATGAAGTGAAGTGTTTTTTTTTTTTTTTTTTTTGTCCCTGTGATGGATTTTGATCACCTTCCTATTTGTGTAATTTCTTAGTGTCATGTTAGGAATGGGCTGGGAAGGTTAAGGATTCTTGCCAGCATTGTGTATGAGTATTGCATCTTATTTAAAAGAAGTCATAGGGGATAGTTGTCACACAGTTTGTGTGTGTTGAAATGAGCTCTGTGTAGTTCCTACTTTAATAGCAACTCTGGATCCTTAGAAAGCTTCCACCTGCCATCTTCAAACAACAACAATATCAAAAGGTACCCTGAAGAAAAGTGATCGTCTTGAGGAACATCTCTTTCATATAGTGAATATTGAGCTCTATGCTTCAGAACAAAACTTGCATAGCTTGCTAGACAGAGTTTGTAGGAATTCCTTGTTGTTTGTAAAGGTAATCAGGAGCAGAAGATGGGGAAAAAACTAGCAAACAGGAACTTGCTAGTCTGAAACTGTTCTGGGTGTCTTGAATTGTAAACTGTTCAAAGGATCAAATTGTTACCCTACTGCTAAAACCTGATTTGTCTTGAACAAGTGTATTTAATGTTAGAGGTATTTTAAAGTGTATTAAGTTATAGCCCATTATTAGTCTTTCTGCAACAGTGGGGTCAAAGCATGATGAGATTAAGTATCAAGAAGGCAGGTGCCCTGTTCAGGAAGAGGGAAATCCTTGTCCTGACTTTTGAAACAAAAGCATAAGTAATTGTTGCTATACATACTATGTGAATTCCACTGCTTACTGTGATGACTTTGGTCCTTTAAAATCACGTGGAAGTGATAAGTGACCAATCTTGCTCTCTAGCAGGTTTTAGAAAGCGCCAACTTCTGCTGCTCTAATTAGCAGTGATGCCAGAAGCTGAAGCATCAAAAGTTCCACAGGACGTTGAAGAAAAAATTCCTAACAGTGAGGATGACAGAGCACTGGAATAGGTTGCCCAGAGAGGTTGTGGAATCTCCTTCTCTGGAGATCTTCAAAACCCGCTTGGATGTCACTGTGTGCCACATGTTCTAGGTGACCCTGTGTGTCCAGGGGGGTTGGACTAGATGATTTCTAGAGGTTCCTTCCAACCTTAAGCATTCTGTGATTCTATGCCAAAAGTAGTGAAGCTTTCCTAAAAAGCTTGGTAGGCAGCCCTGCAAGGGGAAGGGTCCATCACTAGTGGTGGATTGGTGAGAAGTGGGAGCTGAAGGGATCCTCTTATCTCTATAATTCCTTAATTATTGCTGTGCAGGGGGGAAAAAAAACACTCTGTTAAAGTGAAATATCTTTGTAGCAAGGAGGTGTTCACCTTAAGCATTGCCTCTGGAGGTGTTTGTATTTAGGTGCTCTAAAATGTAGTGGTTACAAGAGATGGGGAGGAAAAAGAAAACACAGGTGGGATATTGTATATTTTTTTACTTTCATCTTTCCAAGGTGGGGTTTTTGGTGAAGGAATGTGTCTATTCTTTAAAATGAAGAGTTCAAGGTGGTAACAAGGTGTGGACAGTAGAGTGAATGTAGGTGATGCTACCTGTTCATGGGCTTGGTACATAGGAAGAGAAGCTGGCATTGGTATGTGCTGTTTTGTTGAGCTACTTTCTGCTTTAAAGACTATGGTAGAGTTCATAGTCTTTGTCATTTAAAAAAATAAAGAAGCAAATGTTTTGGCCTTACGCTTTGCATAGTGTGGTATATATTGCTGCTTCTAGTGGGACGGTCAAAATGTCCAATAACTCTGAGCATGCTGCAAGATATTTTGTGTTGTTAGAGAACTAGCTACAGTGGATATAAATCAACATAGTGCTGAGTAGGCAGGAAGGGGGAGTAATTTTAAGGGTCAGATATGTCACAGTCTCTAGAGCTGTTTGGTTGAGCTAGTTGTGTGCCCTGCATAGAAGAGGAGTTTGCTGTGGCTGAGGTCAGTGCAGCTGGTCCTTGTCCCTAGGTCTCCTTGACCCCTATCTTGGTGCCCCTAACGGGCATTGGAAAGGGCTGCTGCTTGTTTCCCTGCACCATCTTAGGGTGGGTGGATGAGGAGGCAAGTTGTGTTGAACTGCGAAATATCATACCCTCTTTTTGCTATAGTAAATGGGACTTTTGCACCTGGTATTTGACTTCTTGCACTACCCTCAGTGCCACTGCCATCTCCTGTGGAACCCATTTTGCTCAATTGAAAACTCACTTTACCCTATGAAGAAGCTGTGAAAACTGTGACAGGGTAGAGAAGTGGCTGAATGATGATTGCAGTGAAGGATGCAGAAGGATCCAGAGGAGGGACAAGGGTGACTGTTTTTTTAACCTTGAAAAGGAGCTTGGAATTGGTCCGTGCAGCTGTCCCTCATGCTACTGCTGCTGTAGTGCAAGTACTTTCACCAGCAGCAAACTTGAAATTCCTTGCTCTATGTCAGTGTGCCTAGATCTGAGATGGTTTTTGTGAGCTTGTTATATCCTATAACTGCCACTTGCATAGCTGGGTATTATTTTAAACCAAAAACATATGTATAACATAAGGCACTTCTCAGACTAAATTTTCCAGTGCATGGCTGCTCCTGTACAGAAATGCAAACAGGAAGCACAGAACAGGGCATCTACAGGAGAAGATTTGGCTTGTGCTGGTCACCTTGTAGGAATCTCCTATGCCAGTAAGGAGACTGTTGATCTTCTGCCAAACTGCGAGGCCCTGCAAAGCTCCCAGTGCACAATGTTGTGTCCCCGCTCCACAGTAGCAGCTGGGTAACCTTCATCTCTCAGGGAATACATTTCATACAGGAACGGAGTTGTAGCCAGCTAAAAATATAGCTTTGTAGGCTACTGGGGAAGGGTGAGGGAGGGAATCGTATTTGATTTTCAGTCAATCTGGATTTTCATCCAGAGATCTAGCATGGTAGTGTAGTCTAGAATTTAAATAATATATGATGATACTTAGCTTTTGGTATATTATTTATTAGGCAGTGAATGCCTTGGGGGCTATTTTTTTATGCTTTACCCAGGTCTTCTAAAGCAAACACTGCTGAGTGGCAGTTACTGTAAACGCACTGATATGCAGACGGCTTTTCAGTTAGTCTCTGTACAGCTGTACAACTTTGGTAATATTTGAAAATTATTTAGCTTCGTAATTCTGTTTAGAGATGCACTTTTTGAGAAATTTGTTAGTCTCTCTGAAATGTAGCCATAAAGACAATGGGGACCTATGGTCTCCTGTCAGACAAAGCTTTTAACTTTCCTGCTAGGCCAAAGAGGGTTGCATCACTATTAGTGCTTATCAAAAGCCTTAAGATTTCAGAGCTTCCTACAGCAGTGAAGCTAACTGTGTTGTTTTGCTATATGGCACCTCAGTGTGGTGGCTTCATGCTCGGGTCACAAGATGTGAGGAGCCGTGTAGCTAACGGGAGCCGTTCTCAAGCTCGCCAAACGGGATGCGAATGCTTCTACTGGATGCTGTCATGCAAAGTTTGTGCTCTGGAGAAGTCCCTTCCTCGCAGCAGTGCGCTGTGCACCCCCAGTGCATATGGAGCATGTTGCTTTCATGGCTAAGTGTTCAAGAGATCTACTTCCCAAGTGCAAATCTAACTGACTTACTGTGGGTGCATAGATGGGATTTATTTAAAATAGTGGCCTGCCTATCTGCATACACCTTGGCATGTAAATTGGGTATGAACATGTTCTAGGAAACTTTCAAAATTCTTTATTCAGATTAGAAAACAGCTGCTGTTGAGACTCTGAAGAGCAAAAGCAGCAGGTTGGTTAGCCTTGTTCCTGCTTCAAGCAGCATAAAACATCTCGCACTATTTAACAGATTCTGCTTGGTACTAAGTACTCGTATGTGGCTTTCAGATGCTGATGGGTGGTAATTTGACTAGAAGCAATGCGTCTGTAGGCTAGTGTGAATACCAGTCAGATTGTTAGCTTGTATCTGAGTATCTGTTGATTCATAATCACATCTCCTTTATCGCCACTAGAGGCTCCTCCAACTCATACTTTCGATGTGTTTTTGTATGAGGAAGCATCTACTGCTTTAAATACCACCTAGACGCCTGGATCTGTTTAGCACTCCTTTACAAGCAATGAATTAAGTTTTAATAAAAAATCAACCGGTCATCTCCTTGATGGCATGGTTGAATTTCAGTCATCAGCTTGAAGTAGTTACCAAGCATCAACTCCTGATGAACTCGAAAGTGGTGCTGAATAGAGCCTCGTGGTATTGTTTGCTATTAACTGGGAAAAATCTAGTGTGAAAATGTCTGCCATGTTGAATGTACATAAATCATTTCCTTCTAAAACTGACATATCCTTTTCTCAACCAGGAGAATCTGCATCAGTAAATAGAGCCTTACTTTAGGGTTCAGGCGCTTGCCCTTTCTCTCTGGGGTAGGTTTCCCATGACAGGGCTGTTCTCACGCTTGCGTTCTCAAAATACTGCCAGCATGTGCTGCAAACTGATTATCACTTCACTGCAACCTGAGAGCGTGTGGGCATCTCCTACCAAGTGCAGCATAGCCCAGTTACAGGCGTTGTGGGCCCAGCCCAGCAAAACTGAGACAATAAGTTCTCAAAAATTAGTCTTTCACACTGAAAAGATAAGCATGTGACTCTCTAGGATGCCAGCAAATCTGAATATTCACTTGTGTTCTCGTCTGTTCCTTGTTTTCTGATAGCTTAGATTTATTTTGCATGTGAGCCAACAGGTCCTGTGCCCAGGGCTTAGGTTTTTCCGAGTGTGTTGGTATGACCATCTCTCTGCAGCTTTGCAGTTGAGCAACGTGAGTTGCTTCTGAGGGGAGCTGCCATTCACAGTACAACCAACATGGAGATTATTTTGCATTATCTGTTGCTCTAATGTTTTAACTAGTGTTTTTAAGCTTTAAGACCTTAAGGGAAGGGTGAAATAGAAAAGTAAACTCTTCAAAACTTGACAGAAGATGGACATCAGGAAGGTCCAAATGGAAAGGAGTAGTCATAAGAGAACACCCAGAATCTTTATTTATTTATTTTTTCCTACCAGATCTCCATAATGTCATTTGTTGGATCTCTTGTCAGAGTTTACTATTATGAACCTGCCTCTGCCACTTAAATTTCTTGCCTATCTTTGCTCTGTTGTCCCATCCCCACCGTCCCTGCTCCTCCTCCTTTTTTTCCACAGACTTTTTTGCATCTGTACTCCAACTCTCAGCAAGAACAGACTGTCCATCCACTCCCTTCCCTTCTCTTTCATGATATGCCAGGTTTGGACAATCTCTTCTGTAGCACTCTAGGTTTCTCCTATGCAGCGAGATCTGCCACTTTAAGTCAAGTTGATAGGTGTGACTTGTGCTTAATGGCAAGTGGAAGGTAGGTTTTAATCTCCCCCCATTCCTTTCTTGGTACTAATAGCCAAAGTTGTGTGATATTAGAGCTATTCATGGGTCACTTCTGTGCCCTTCTGCAAGTTCCCTCTGACTTTCTTACCAGAACTCACTTTCTCCATTTAAACAACCCCATGTTTTTGCTTGGTTTCGCATCTTTAAATCTATCTGATTAAAAGCCTCTGTTTTGACCTTGAAACCCCCTTAATCCACAGTATTCTGCAGTTAATTCTTCCTGACTGCTGCTCCTAGTAGGTTTATCTTCCAGTTGGATGCAGGTATTTCCTGCTGATCCGGGTAGTTGTGTTCCGAGGATGTTCGAGCTTGTACAGAGCTTGACTCTGTGCTACCTGCTCTGCTCTTAGCAGAAGTATAAAGAACGCCTTAAGTTTCAGTGTTGCACTGCAGATGAATCAATCTGCTTTGCATCCGTGCTGACTTTCTCAGCTTTCAGGAGTTATTTGGGCAAACTGGGACTGCAGGCTTTAGCAAAATGTCATCTTAGTCAGTTGCATGGTAACTTGCTGGAATACAGGTAGCAGTAGCTGTGCTAAATGTCCTCTGTTCAGTGTTGTGCTTTCTCCTGTGTATCTTTATGGACTAAAAGATGTGTGTTTTGGGGGTGAGGTGTGTGGGTGTGCATGTTTTAAGAATCCACATTAATCATGGTGTAGGGCAGCCACTTTGCAGTCTTTCTTGGTCTGGCTGCTTATAATTAATTTTTAAGTGGAGCGTGATTTCTTTTTTTTTTTTTTTTTTTTTTTTTTTTTTTTTATAGCAAGGAGAGGTGACTTGGTGATCTGCAGAAGCTAGAGACTGCATGTAATGTGTTACTGACAAAGGGCTTGTTTCCTTATACTCGTGTGCTGGAGGTAAAAACTATTACAATGCCTGACACAAAGCAACCAGAGATGTGATTCAGAATTGGTAGCATTTTGGAGGCACCAAAGGCCAGAGCAGTTGAATTACATGTCTATAACTACAGCAGTGGTACTGCCTAATGATATGGTTTTGTTAGAGAAGGCATTTTGTGTGTGAAGTGTTTTTTTTTTTTTTTTTTTTTTTGTCCACTTTAATGTGGTTAACGTAGATTTGCAGGAGCTGATGCTGTGACAAACTCTGCCTCCTTTGCTGGTCTTGTGAGGTTGGAAAGCTCTGCAGGGTGAGATGTGGCAGCCTTAAGCTGTGCAGCCCTCCATGATCTGCCCTTGTAGCGTTTTGGTTTGAGCTTCATATGTTCATGTTTGGAAAGAAATTTAAAACTTGCATTTTGGATGCCATCTGCTCTCGCTTTCCACAGTAGGCCAAAGCTCATGTTGAGATGCTAACATTTTGCTAATGTTTCATTGGCTTTATAAGAAGTAAATCTGAGCTGGGGTGGTTGTTTGTTAACTTGCTGCTGTTACAATGCAGTTTGCTGGGAACAGAGTCGCTGCCGCTTATGTACTAAGCTGCAGTGATTGTCATGCTCAGAGCTCCAAGTCAGCAACAGCACGTGATAGGGTGAGAGGAGGCAGAGAATGACACAGTACGGAATTCCTCTTGAATGCAACTCTTCACTAAAACAGCAGAAATTCATTTTACTATAGAAACAATAACCTGAGGAGCCAGGATGGATGTGTATCGGCTAACAAACTTTAAACTTCATCTGTTTGAAGCAGCCTATGGTGCTGGAGGTGACTGGCACCTGCTACGTAATAAAAAAAAGCACTTTTATGTCTCAAATACAGGCTTCTGTCTAGTAAAAGGTTATGCTGTGTTACTGGTTCCTGCAGTTACCTAGGGGCGCTAGGCAGGGATGCAGTCTGCTTGGGAATATTGGATATTCCCTGGCTTGTTCAAGGTTATGGGGCCCACTTTGCAGTCAGCTTGCACCCCAGGGCTAGTGCATAACGCAGTCATATCAGGACAGCGTTACAAATCTCGATGAATGTGACCCTGATTGCGCCTCCCCTCCAGCAGAGAGGGCAGCCGTGTCCAGCTCTGGGGAGGCAGCGCAGCAGGCTGGGCTGCTGCTGCCACGCAAGTGTTAATGCCTCTGCCTGGCCGCGCTGCCCACGAGCAGCTCCGGAGAGCAGCGTCTGCAACCAGCAGTGCAGTAGCTGCCCAGCAAGCAGGAGGCTGCAGCGCTGCTCGCTTGGCCTTGGGTCACATTTGGCGCAGAAGTTTCGTGGGGGCTGTGGTTCCTAGGCTGGCAGAAACCGAGTGACGGCACCTAGCTCTTGCTTAAGCTAAACCTGCTCTTTCGGCTCGGGAAGACTCATCGAAAGAGCTGCCTCCTGCCCGGATGAGAAATGCCGAGTTGTGTAACACTGCAGCACTGTGCTTTGGTTTACACTTGCTGTGCTATAAATACTTCTTTCCCCTTGGTGCTTATGAAAGAGGTGACTGCATTGGGGCTGGCTCTGTGTTTTTAGAAGAACATGTGATTGGATGTCCCCGGAGGAGAGTTTTGCTCTTGCATAGAGCCTGGCTTGCATGGGAAAAGAGTCAAGGCAATTAGTCATTGACTGACTCATGAATGGTTAGGCTGGTGTTTTGCTTAAAGAATTGTCTAAAAATAGTTAAACAGGCTGAAGGAAAGGGTGCTTCTGTATCAAGCTGGTTTGGACATCTTTTCCTTTGGCAGATGTAAGCTGTATGGCCTATTTTACTCAAGAATATAGCAATCTGCTGCATTCCAGTTAATATGCAAAGTGTTGAAGTCAAGTTCATCGAAACTGTCCAGCCCAATACAGACCTCAGAGAAACTTGTATACGTTCTGCTGGTCATCATTTGAAATTGAATAAAGTAAACTATACAAGGAGGGGAATGTATGAGCTTGAAAAATTACATTGTGCTATCTCCTTTTCTACTGTTCCATAGTCATGCTAATGTGGTAAGTCTGTGCAAAGAAATCAACTTACCCAGATCATAAAAGTGCAAAACGTGTTCTTGAGACTGAACAGGGTGCTCCATATGTCACAGGCAACATAGTTCCTGTTCCTGTAAATGACACAGTCTTCAGGGCTCTGTGGCCTGGCAAATGGAGACAAATAGGAGAATGGCAAGTGCCTAGACTTGACCAGAGGACTTCGGCATGTGCTGCATGATACTTTGAATAAGCAGCCCCAAAGGCTCCTGCCACCGCTCCAGCAAAGCCCTATCACCTTTGTAGACAGAGCTGGAGAAACATTTTTCTGAAATGGATACAACATTTCTTTTAGAATTGCTGCACTAGTGCTGTAGAGCTTGAAGGTACAGTATCTTGCTGGATTTCCAGGCTTTCCTTTCAAGCAGAGACCTGGGAGGAGATGTAAAAATTGGATTAAACTTTAGGTTCAGTATTGCCTAGTATCTTTAGGCCCTTTGGGGAGGATAAAGCACTACAGAGAGATTTCAGTTTCACACACTGGGAGTTATTTTTTTCTATTCTGTTTCAGTTTGGAAGTCGGGATATTTGTACAGATACAAATAAGGATTGATTCATCTGCTTCTGCACAGAAAATAGTCACACAGAATATAGCCTGGTTTCTGCAGAACGCACTCACAAACCTGATTTCAGGCCATATAAACACAGAGTCTGTCAGCAATCAGAAGTCATCCAACTCATGAGCCCAATCTCCACATAAAGCAATTGGTGATCACAAATCTCTCACAGATCTGGCCTGTCAAAATCATTAATCATTTCAGTACAGATTTTTGTACTTTAAGTCAAGTCTGATCCTGGAATTCAGGTTGAATCAGAGGCAGAAATAATACTTTACTGTAGACATTTCTAGGAAAATAAAAACCTGAGTACACATCAGCTCTTTCACGTGAGACTGGCATTGCTTTAGTGTGAAGGTGCTGGACCAGCAACTTGTGCTACAGAAGACAAAGTATCTGCTTGGTTTTATGCTATATGCGGTTTCTGGTAGTTGCATTTTCTGTGGTGAAGTGGCAGAAAAACGCACAAGGTGAGTGATGACAAAGAGGCTATCGAAGAAATGCAGTGATGGCTTCAGGTTGCTACCACTTCCAACCCTTGAATTCTTTTGCTGGATGTCACCTTCCCTACCCTGCTGTAATGAGTTGGTTTTGCAGCACTGTGTAAAGTCAAATTCCCAGTCAGAGTAATGGGAGTGAACCTGGTTGTGCTGACACTACGGTAGGTGTGTGCCCTGCAACCTGTCCGCATGGCTGGACCCTGGGGATGGGGACCACTGCTTTGGGAATAGCCCTGCAAACTGCTCTGGCCACTTACCCTTGGCTACTCCTGTCTGTAAATAAGTTACTGTTGGCCAGGAGTTTACACTGGAGCTTGCAAGTCCGTCCCAGTCTGGAAATGGCCCTTTGCTTTGCTTGGGGCATATTGCTGTGTTGACAAAAGCTCACAGCACCAAAGCAGGGGATCTGGCTTATGCGCAGGTGGAGAGCATATGAAGTGTGCAGGTGGCCTCTTGCCAAAGGAAGCTTTTTGAAGGGCTTCCCAACAGGAGAGGCCGCTAGCAGCTGCTCTGGCTGAATCTGGATGCTCGTGGGTCAAGAGTGTGGACAAGGAGGGCTTCTTAACGGGAGCTGCAGTGGCGACCTTGTGGCTCGGCCCGAATGCTGCAATTAGCTGGGCACTACTGTGGACGGTGTCCGTGGCAAAACCCTCTGCAGAGAATATATTGCCTAACTACAGAACTACTTAAGATCCTAAACGCAGCTGACTGCTGTAGGCTAACTCAATCTTAAATGAGTATTGGCTGTCATGAACACTTATCATCATACAGGCAAAAAACGCTGGGCTGAACTTCTAGGATAGAAAGAATTCTTTTTTAAAAATGCGGTTTTAATATAGTGAAAACAGTTTGGTTTCCAGGCACTGCTTGTTTAGAACATTTTTATTTATTCGTATCCCTTGGGAGATGACCCAGGCAATAGCAGAGTGAATGTATGTGATGCCAGAGCTTGGATGGAAACCAGCTGAGCAACGGGGCTGCAGTAACTTTTTTCCTTCCCACTCCTGTTTGTCCTTCTGCTGTCAAGATCTAAGCAGAACAAGGCTAATATTTAAGCCCTTTATTTAAAACTGTAACTGTAATTTTAATCTTAATGCCCAACACTCCAACCTATATGAACACCATTTAATTAGAAACATAACAGTAAATTCTATTGGTAAAAGGTAGCTTATTTGGTAACCAAGCAGTCATTCACTGAAAACAATAGCCTTTAGTAATGCCTTACCTAGATAACTAAATAAGAAGTATACATATACAGGATATGACTTAATGACTGAAACAAAACTGGACTCTTCTGCCTGTCAGAGTTTCTGATTTTGTAACATGACCTCACTTCTCCATTCATCTTTGGTCTACTGCCTTGCAGCTCTGTTTTCCTTTTTTTGTGGCTTAGCAGCCCCTTTTGAGATCTATTTCAGTTTCGCATTCAGATCTTGGTGATTTAAATTGCTTATGAAACAGCTGAGGTAATACAGAACATAATATATCTTTTGCTATTATGTTAATATGGCCATCTGCAGTAATGAGGGATTTTTCAGGATTCACAGGATTTAATTCACCCGGTCACTCATCTCCTAGCTCGGACACTAAAACAAGGCTTTAACCATTTAAAAAGCACAGGGAATGTCAATAAATGTAATTTTGGGGTAATGAAGGTAAAGCTGGGACTAAATTACCAAATAATGAAGTGCTTTTCTGACAGAAATTACTTGGGTCCCGAGTCATAATATCTGGTCCAATATTGGCGCCACCTTCATTGTCACTCTGATCAGTGTGGCTGCCTCCAGTGCTGCTTTGTAGGTTCTGGAGCTGAAGGGTATCAAGGTGCTCTAAACCCTGATGATGTGCAAAACAGGCTGTTAATACTTAGTGCTGACCTCTACTGAATGTCTTTTCTAGCACGTAGTGTTTAATATTGTGCTCGGTAATCCGGGCTTAATGTGGAAGAGGAAAATCCATTAGATGAATTGTATAAATGCATGATGTGCTAGGAGGAATAAGGGACATTCTGGGAGATTAGATTTTTAGTGCTTAACCCAGTAGTGGTCTGTAGCTGTTCTTGCTGCCTTTCTGATGTGTTAAATGTATGGTGGGGCTGGCAGCATCCTGGCAGGGGGGAGCAGCTCTGGGAAGTGATGATGTGCACAGTGAGGAGCCTGGTTACCCGTGTTAAAGACAAATGAGGAGCCTTGTGCTGTTTGCAGACGCTGTAACTCCTGCCCGGGCAGAGGGGATGGATACCAGCTTACTGAGATGGAAAGAGTTTCTTTATAGTTTGCCGGTAGCAGATGATTACAAAATACTGCGATGTATTTAAGTGCTTAGTTTCACTGCCCTACGTATTATGGCTGTGACTCTTTCTCTAAAAATGTTCTCGAAATAGCAACTTCATCTGCCAAACATCTGCGGTTTCCATTGGCATCTGCAAAAGGTGTTCCCGATATCCCCAAATCCGGTCATTGTAACAACAGCAGCTTTCCAGGAAAGCTGCGCACCTCCTTCTCTTTGCCCTTCTGCCAGGGGCAGGTAGGTTGGCTTCAACTCTTCGGCTTGGCAGCCTAGGGACTGGATATTTGGGCTCTGCCAGGGTGAGGAAAAGCAGAATAAATCTGTGTCAGAAGCCTGTTTCCTGTCAGGCTGCAGATGTGGCCCATACAGTGAGGCTGGAATAAACCCTGAATTTCTCAAGGGCTGAAGCTGGAAAGCAATTCTACTTGTGTTGGTACTCCCCACCAAGAAGAGGATGATGGTAATATATAAATATTTATTCAGGTATGTGGTAGTAATTCTAGAGACTCAGTCGATGGTAGTTACTCTTTGCAAATGGCTGTTGGGACTTAATTCGGCAGCTGGTAGAAACACTAGGTTTACTTTTTTAGTTTTTAGTCATATCACATGATGTCTAACAAGATTTTTTTTATTTTGAAAGTATATATAGTTTTCTCTGTGGCTCTGCCTTTTCTAACCAGTCGTATGTCGCGAGAATGAGGAAGACTCGAGCAAAGCTGAAAAACACACTTGAAACGTGATCACTAATGACAGTGTCAAGGGCCAAGGTGATAAAACAACTAGCAGCCAGCCCTGAAGTGACCATGCTCTTATCAGACGTCTCAATATGCCCTGTGGTGTCAGTAAGGTAGAAGTTGTAGCTATAGCATGTGATACTAAATGCTTGCAGGGGGCCAAATCTTCTGCCCATCCGTTCTGCCAAGTGAAGTATCGTGGAGGGGGGTTATTTTTGGAGACTGTAAGTGTCACTAGCCCTCACGTATTGATGACTGTGGCCTCTGCATCCCCTTCCACAGCACCCGCTAGGGCCCCAAGGGGAGTTATGGGGAAAAGGCAGCCAAATTCGGGGCTTTGCAGTAGGACTGTTTCTATTTGGCTTGCCATAAGCTAGAGGAATCAAACACACTAGGTGCCTGCAGGTAGATTATTTTGACTTGCATCCTAGGTTTATTTGTCTGCCTTTAGGGTGACTTGTCTTTGGGTTGGTCAAACTGTGCCACTTTGTATGGCCTAGGATCTCCAGGCTGAGCTTCAGCAGAGATGGGAAACAGTTTGGATAGTTCTTTTGCCTTAGATCGGGGAAAATTGGTTGGGGGATGAGGGGAATCTCCCCGTAAGTATTGCTGTACCTCCAGCAGTAAGTTTATTGCCTAATCCAGACTTACTTTTTGTCACTTACAGTCCTGTTTTTTAGAATTGTGCTTTCAGTGCATATGGAAGGTGACCTGACTCCTGACTATGGCTGTTAATGCAATTTTTTTTGACTCTTGGCTTTCTTAACCCATTTAGAAACTTGAATAACGTTCCTTGAGTGCAGGGTTGTTAGATAACTCCTGTTACAAATGAAATGCTGAGTAATACTCCGGGGCTGTTTGCAATGCCTGCGAAAGCGTTTGGTTTCACTTTTCAACTTCCGAGTGACGAGGGGACATGAAAGTGCTTGTAAACTACCTGCTTCTGGTCAGGGGTTTCTTGCTTGTGGCTCTGTGTAGTCAGGTCTTGTACAGAAGTGTCTTCACTTGCTTTATGCTCCAGTAGAGCATCTTCATTTGCTAAACGGATTTACAGGCTGTCTGCAAGTGGCTCATTCACAAATAGTTTGTCCCTGTGCTTCCCTGAGACATGCCCCTGGTTGCAGGAAAGTTTGGATTTCAAAAGCCTCCACATGGGAGGAAAAAGTCTCTCTAAACACTGTGCAGTTGTATTTTCTGGCATGAGAGTGCATATAAGCACAGGAATGGGCTTTCTTGGGAAAATCCCTGTGGCCGGGGAAGTTGCAGCTACATGATGCAGCTTGATCTGATGCAAGCCTGCCCTACCCTAGGTAAATCTTACTCTGCTCCTGGTCCAGGGTAGCGCATTTCAGAGCCAAGCTCTTCCTTGCTCCAGCAGCTGCTCTTTCCCCTGTGTAGTTGTCTTGGGATAATGCGTTCGCTTTGGCGCGATGCCCATTCACATCACTGACCTTCAACTGTGGTCTAGGGTGTTTAAAGCAGGTCATGAATTTCTTGGTTGTGGATGTGCCATAGCATATTAGCCTGGTGGAAGGGCTTGATGCTGCTCTGCTTGTGTATCATGCTTTTGTGAAGGCAAACAGAAACGTGAAGAGCAAAGGCATGTTGGCTCCTGAGCTTCCCTTAAAGCTGAACCAATGACTTTCTGTCCTTGGTTGCCTGGTACTCAAAAATAAATATTAAAAACAAAAAATTTAGGTTGCAATGGCAAGGTGTATGCCAGTCTAGAAGTGAAACTATAGCCAGGTATTTGGAGGTCAGTAAGCCAATCTGCTTGGTTCCCTGCCTACAGTTCCCTGACTGTGCGTTCAAATGTCCCATAGTTGAAGGCCCAGTTGAGCGGGGCCGGTGGCGGGTCTTGGAGGAGACTGGTCTGGGTGGAAGGGGCTGGCCAGGGCTCTGTTCTAGCTGTAACTTGGCTTTTCTGGATTCAGTTTGCACTCTGTTGCACGTGAGTGCAGCTGAAGGACAGTAGGCAGAAAATGCTCCATGGAGAGTATCCGTTGTACTGGTGATGGGGACTCTTGGCACATTCAATAGTGCCAAGAGAAGGATGGATTCAATATGTGGAAAGCAGTGTGCAAGTTCCCCCTGTTCCTTCCAGAGTCTCTGGTACTTAATAATTTGCCATTCAGCCATTTTTTTTTTCTTGCTGGGTTTTTTTGAGTGTGGTGAATCCCAGGGTAGTAGGAGAAAGTTAATATGCAGTGCTGGGATCTCTGCAGTCTTTGCAAAAACGGCTGCAGCTCTGAGAACGTTGCCCTGCAGCCGTGTGCTGACTTCAGAGGTGCTGGAAGGTAATGTTGACTGTCAGAGCCTATCAGTACTTGGTTCATCAAGTTACAGGGTCTTATTAAGTGTACCCAAGCAATATTCAGACTTGTTAAATATTTGCTGTGGCAAGAAAGGAACCCAGGAAGCTGCATCAGGTTTAAACTTCACACAAGAAAGTAAAAAACTTTTGGTTTCAGTTGAGCAAATCTTCAACTTTTTTTTTTTCCCCTTCCACAAAACTGGATTAAGGCCTTTGCACTGGCATGCATAACACAAGCCTTTTAACCTCAGCAGACGTTTTTAGCTTCCTTCTAAACCTAGCAAGGAGCAGCCATGGCTTGAGTACCACCTTTTAAAATCTATTTTTTACTGTTGCAAATCAGTTAATGGACATTGCTGCTTGAATTAGAACATGATAAATACCTTTTAGCCTGTTTTCTGAGCATTGCCAGCACAGGTCAGCCCTGGGGTCAACTTTTTTGTTTGTTTCTTTGTTGTTCAGTTATGACTTTGTTAATAAAAAATAATTCTGTAGCATTAAGCAGGGGCTACATGGGTACTAATGTATATAAATCAAACTACGTATTTGAAATTGTTTTTGGCTTTTCAGTCTAATAGCAGCTTGTTTTCCATTTTGTTTCCTGGTGATTAAAGCTTTTTTTCTTTTCTTTTTTTTTTTTTTTTCAGGCTCACATTAAATTTCCTATTGACTATCCATACTCACCACCTACCTTCAGATTTCTGACCAAAATGTGGCATCCCAACATTTATGAGGTAAGGTCTTTCTTCAAGCACATGAATTTCTCCTCAGGCATGTGAGAATGTGTTCTGGCTCGGAAACTTAGGGTATTTAGGGTATTAAATAATCTCTAGCTATGATTTAAATGGCTAGTTTTTTGTGGTAAATGTCAGCTTCATGGCTGAACAGTTAAATCTAAACTTTGTAGGAGGTGCTGTTTTTGTTCTAGCAGGGCTGGAGCCTTTCTGCTGCCTGCAAGCGCAGCAAGAAGTCCCAGCTGAAGCCGTGTGCTGTGAGCAATGGTAGTTTGGGGGCGTTCTGGTAGCCTGGGGTCTTATCCCACTGTGATGCTTGGGCAATTAGTAACTATACGTTGTATTCAAGTGCATTTTAATTTGAGTTTATTCTGCAAATAACTTGTGTGATGGAAATGGGAAATAACAGGAATTTGAAAGGTTCCTACAGCCATCCATCTTCAAACAGAAGGATTTGGGGGACCACGTCACTCGGTAGGAGAAGTCTGGCTTAGGCTGGAGTCACACTTCCTCCCGTTTCCTCCTCCTGCTCCTGAGAGCCTCGGGCAGTTTTGTAGTGGTGCTTCTTTAGGAGAAGTCACGCTCACCCTGGCCACGCTTCAGATACTTGTGTGTTTAATGCTTATCAGGCCACTTGAAGTGGCCCCTAGTTAAGTGCATGTTTGGGGCATGGCTAAAGGATGCAGCACTGTGTGCTCAAAGTCCCTGATGGAATTGCTGTACAAATATGTGATAGCGCCTTGCAGGAGGATGATTTTACATAAGTGTTCTTTAGGAAGAAACATTTCCCAGCTTGAAAGTATGCCTGATACAGGCTGTTTGGGGAGATTTAGGGTGAACTCACCAGAATACTGGGGACGTGCTGCAGTGAGGATGTCTGCATCTCGTGCATCCTGGAATGGCACAGTGCTCTACCCAGGTACTAACTTGGGCGCTGATGATGACCCAGCTGTTCTATCCTGCAGAGACCAGGCCAGCCTCCCTGTTACTTGAGCACAGCACACTGAGGCTGTTGTTTCTGTGACTGATTTATCTGGTGTTTTCTCAGGGATCTCTGCCCTGAGTAGTGCAGTGTGAATAGACTAAGTTATGTTTCTCACTGGGTTGTCACATATCAAGTGGTCTCTATAGTTTATCTTGGAGCTCGGTTAAACTAAGCTGTTGTGTTACACAGTGGTGCTGGTTCAAAGGTTGTCAGAACAAGCCTTCTGTTATCTGGATACAGTGTTGCTTCTAATTGCGGCACTAAAAGTTCAAAACTACTTAATTTCGTACATACAAAATTTCATATATGGAATTTGAAGGTCTGTATTGGATCAAGCTTGATTTAAACTTTGGATGGCAGCTGGTCAAATCCACAGTGAACATTTAGATGTTCCAGCTAAGTGCCCACCTGTTAGGGCTGCTGAGTAGTTTCTTATGAGAACTGAAGGTGTTTAAAAAATGTTCCTGTGGGTCACCTTATTGCATGAGGGGTTCAGCACAAAACTCTTGGCTCTGGTTCAAAACAGGGATGTCTCGATACCTCTCTGTGATCAATGGCTTCAGATGACACCTTGGGTTTGGAAGTCTCTTTTCTAACAAGTTGCTGCTGCTGCTAAATATCCAGCCCGGAATAAGAGTGCTTCAGATGTCACAGTACAAACTGCTTTTTCTCTTAGCCTGCTCTGATATCTTAGTCATAAGTTGCCAAAAACGTCTCTAGACTTTGCTGGAGAACAGGGTAGTAATTTGCTTTAATTCCTGGATGCTCTGGGGATTGTGTTATGCCTAGGGGCCATCCTGAAATCAGTTGTCTGACCATCTTCTGACTCGAGTCTTGGGTTTAACGCAGAATCTAATAGGTAGCCAAGGATGGAGTTTTTCAACTGTATGGGAGTTTGATCTATAAATAATGAAAACTGAGACCTGCAGATTTTTGCAGATCTGTACTGTAGATGCTGTTTCTGAAACCACAAATTCTCATGCAGGAGGTGAGTGGGAAATGGTTGTTATGAAAACGGTATGTACAAAAATTGAACCTTGGAAAGAGCATTTGCTGGTGCTGGTGGGCAAGATTGAAGAAAAAGCTTCAGAACCAACTGAAGATAGGAGGGGAAATTAACCCTAAGCTTGATGGATATCTTTTGGGGTGACTCTTCAAATGCTCTATGAACAAAAAGTAAAAGGGTGAGGGAATGTGAAGCAGCTTGCAGACTGCTCTGGAAACAATGAAGGTGAAGCACCGAGATGACTCCAAATGCAACTGCGAATAAAATCAATGAAGATCTTGAGGTTTGAGAGTTTGTCAGGAGTGGAGAGAAAAGAAATCTTTCAGTGTAATGAAGATGGAAGTAGCAATTTGCAGAATATGCTGGCGGGACCAGATGGAGAGGTTGAGGCTGACATTCCAGTTCTAAGCAATAAGCCTTGAGTAACTTGTATTTTCTGCATCTCCAGTTTACTCACGTCATCAGCTCAATTTTGGTAAAACTGCATTTAATACTAGGCTTTCTTTTAATGAGATAACAAGGCCTTCCAGTTCCTTGTCCTAATAGAAGAGTGTTTCACCTGCTTTGTTTATCCCTCCTGTGGAGGAGTGGGCCATCGTCCTTGTTTATGTCTTCCAAAAATGTGTCAAGGATGGCTGTCTCCTTGACTACACCGGTGCCTAAAAGTTAATCTTTCCAGGTCCTATGGCACTCTTACTGTTCTGAACACTGTGCAATGCTACCTATTTTAATTTTAAAGCACTTAATGTTGTTATTTGCTTGTTTTCCTTTTTTGTATTGCAAAATATTAGCCCTCTTTCTGCTTACCTGACCACATGAGCATCTTCCTGTCAGTGTTAGGGTGCTTTATCCTGATCAGCAGCACTGTGTTCTTCCAGGAGATATCTAGAGAAGAAACTGTAAACTAATGGAAATAGGGAATAAAACCAGAATAGGTCATAAATGTTACACTAGTAAGCCTAATTTCACCTTTAAATCCATTAACAGGCACAGATAATACTGCAGGGAGGTGCACTGCTTTATACTCCTCCTCCTGTGGGTAGAGGTCCTCAGAGTAAATATGGAACTTGGGGTGTTGCTGGTTCATGGTGTTGAACAAAACTCATCTGCAGTATCTCTTGCTGCTGTGATCAACCTTTACCTTAGATCAGGGTGACAAGGGACAGCATGAGGGTTGCCCATCAGCTGAGGCTGTCACCTGATGGTGTAGGACTGCACACAGGCACTCATGAGTAATCTGAGGAACAGGCTGTAAGATGAAGCAAGCCAGGAGGGCTTGCTGAGGCCAATGTCTCCTGGCCACCCTTGGGCCCTGTTTGTGTCTTTGCCCAATGCTGCAGTCAGGGACCACTGGAGAAACTTTAAGGGAAGATGCTGGCCATGAGAAATGCTGCTGCAGGAATTGCATCTCAGAGTGCTTTTACTGATAGAGAATTGGTGTTACAGGCTTCTTGGAGGCTTTATAAATGGAAGGCATTATGAAGCTTTAGATCTATGTTCAGGCTATAACACTGGTAAGTAAGATGCAGATTGAGGATTATGTGGCTGTATGGCTTTTGTATGCTGCCAAAATATTCTTCTGCTTGCATGCTGAAATGGTGGTTTTTTTTTTTTTTTTTTTTTTTTTTTTTTTAGTGAAACTCTTGGAGAGCATCTCCTACTTTTTCACTTGATATTTCAAACAACTGTGTCTAAGGGGGAAGTAGCTTAAACTTGTCCCTCACCATCTGTTCAACCTTCTTGTGTCCCAGGAGAAGTATTGCTTTGAGAGCTACAGAAATCTTTAAATCCAAAGGTTTAGCACTCTATCTAGCCCAGCTAACTTAGTTACCACTGCGGGGGTGGGAGGGAAGTTTAACCCTACTTCATGTCTCATGTGGCTATGGCTCTTCTATTGTTGTAACATTTGCATACGAGAGACCGAATTAGCTCTATGTGACTTTTTACTATTTTTGTTTAGTTTGCTACATTCTTTAAATCTCTTGACCTCAAATTATTCTGTACCCATTTGCAGACCAATTCTGCTTTTAGGAAAGGGAGCTTTTGAGCCTATAAAAAGACCTATGAAGAACTGAGCTGTTTGCAGCCACTCCATATGTTTGCTAGTATTTGGGGGCTTTTGTATGCACATAGTTAACTTGCTTAAGACAGCTAGTGATAGAAGTCAGTCATTAGACTTTACTTCAAGCAAGCCTATATTCATTTCTCATTTTTATTTTGCAGAATGGAGATGTATGTATTTCAATTCTTCACCCACCTGTAGATGACCCACAAAGTGGAGAGCTGCCATCTGAGAGGTGGAACCCTACCCAAAATGTCAGGTAAAAGTGTGGAACTGGTGATGCACAACAGTTGTCTCAGGGGCCTGTCATCTCTCTCCTTTCTAGAGTAAAGCCTATGGTAGAAAAAGATAGGGAAGGGAATTTAAGACACTGTGGGTGTGTAAGGGCTTGAGTCAGGTAGAAACCAGACTTCCTCAGTTGCCTCTCTAGATTCTGGAGTGCTGTGTCCTGAGGCTGGACTAACAGTGCAGACTTTTGTCCTGTTTGCAGCTTTTCATGTTCTTGAAGCAAATTATCTCAAATGTAGTCTTTTTCCAGTCCATGTTACCTTACACTTACTCCTGTAAGATAGGATTAGTGGTAAGAACAGTTGGATTCAAGCCCCGTATGGCTTGAATCTTTGCATCATCCTGCTTCATATTTGCCCTTGGATACTTGTTCCTATTTCCTGCTGTGAGGTATGGTGTCATGAACAGGTAGGTAGTTTTTTATTTTGCTTCCCAAAATAGAAGAAATCACAAGGTACCAGAGGCATTCAAGACTAACCTATTTCTGTGAGTTTTCTGAACTATTAATTTCCCTCCCATTGCAAAACATCTCTAATATGCAACTGATAAAAGTAGTATCAAACAGCAGGTCACTGATGTTTGCAGCAGAAATAGTGACATTAGGGGGAAAAATTTGGAGTACTGCCGTGTTAGTAACTCTAAATCATTAACCAGACAATGCTAAAATAATTGCCTCTATTTCAGATTTTTTGGTTACTACATGATATTTTTTGTGTGTTGGATAGTAGTCCCTAACTCTAACACTCCATTTTTAATTGGTAAATGAAGCTAGGAATTTCAGTCCATAAGAGAGAACTGATAAGGGCTGTCCAGTAGCTTGATTCTGCTTCCATCTGGTTTGGTAACACTTGTTTGAAAGGGTCCTTTGTCAAAGTAGGGGTCTAGCAAGGGGGATTTATTGGATTCTTGACCCTTGGAATGTGATTATAACACACACTACCAAGTGCTGAGGGGGAACTAACGTGGCAAGAAGCTAGAAAAGATAATGGTCAGCAAATTATAACAACTGATATTCCCTCCTGGAGTGTGCTACTTTAAGGCTAAAAAGGCTCAAGAAATGATACATCTCAGTTGCACAGAGTTTTGAAGAGTAGCAAGTCTTACATGAGAAGTTAAAAGGTGGTCATTTTCCAACCCATTTGCCTCAACTACAAGGCAGTATGAAGCAGCCTATGAAGAGCTCTAGCTTAAAAAAAAAAAAAAAAAAAAAGGCAATTTTAAATTTTATAATGCTGAGCTGTGTTTACCAGTCCCACTGCTCACATGGCTATTAAACTGCTTTTGTTACATTTGACATAATAATCTGCTTCAGTTGTTAGGGCTAGCTGACAAGGTTGCATTTGTGGTTACCTAGCAGCTTGGGATATAGATGGTTTAGATCATGTGAACACTTTGAGTAGTTCCTTGTACAGAACCGTGAAAG
This sequence comes from Tinamus guttatus, assembly GCF_059628265.1. Taxonomy (NCBI): domain Eukaryota; kingdom Metazoa; phylum Chordata; class Aves; order Tinamiformes; family Tinamidae; genus Tinamus; species Tinamus guttatus. The sequence continues at coordinate 551,852 of NW_028288615.1, read as the reverse complement.
CTTGAAGTTTCTCATCCTGCTATTTTTCCTATTTCTGCCTTTCCTTACTTTATTGCATTCTGTGGCATTCACTCTCATGGAGTATTTTAGGATCAAGGTTGACATTTGGAGGGAGAATGCATTCCTTGGATATCAGCAGCCAGAGATAAAACCTAACTGTTAACCCCCTGCCAGTAACATCCCCTGGGCTGGGTGCAGGACAAAAACGTTCCTGCTGGGGCCTGTCTGGCTTCACAGGGCTCCAGAGTTTATCAGATAGGAGGCAGCAGGACTGGAAGATGTGAGGAGCACAGCCATCTGTTATGAGGTGCAAGCATTGCCTAGAAGTTCTCTACAACTGCTGGATTTTGTAACCCCCATGGCCTTTTGTTGAGGGTTTACTGGAGACTTTTAATTGCCTTTGCCTGGGCTTGCTGCCCAGGACTAGCTCCTGACAGCAGTGATTTGTGTAGCAGACACCACTGTCCTCCCTCTTCTGTGTCCTGAGTCCCATAAAGCTGAGGAAGTGGTTGGTGGGGTTTAGGAGCTGAAGCTCTGTGGAGAGAAGGGCATATAAATCTATCATCACTGGTTTTGCTATGTGCTTTGAGCTACACAGCTCGGAACAGAGCAGGATGCTTATAATGTCAGTACCTTTACAGTCTGTGGATCCAAGTGATGCTCCCAGACTTGCTCTCATCCTGCTTCCTAAGTGTGTTTTTGTTGGCTCTGTCTGACTTAATGTATTGAGTTGGAGGACTGCCCCAATCAAATGTCACTGTCAGTGTAGTCCAAGACAAGGCACTCTCTTTAGAGAGTAAAAATGTGCTAGGCCACATCTACACCTATGTCTGGAGATGGCTCTGGAAAGCTGCAGAGTGGGCTAGAGCTAGAACCTTTTTTTTTTTTTTTTTTCCCAACAAGATATAACAGGCCCTGTTGGTTGGGAGCCTATAAACTTTAGTCTGCCTAAATACCTCTTTTGGCTTAGGTGAAATTCATCTATCTGAGCTTGTCATGCCTGTCTGCTACATGGAGAGAAATGGGTACTGGACAGGTCTAATTCCTTAAGCCTGCTGATTTCAACACTTTACCTTCACTAGTTATAGTGGGATCTGGAGTGACTCACTGCATACAGCAGCACTGTAAATACTTAAAGCAGAATGGGATAAGTTCAGCTGACAGAGTAACTGCTCCTCAGAATGGGATGGGATAAAGGTTGGAAAAGGGAAGGGAGGCTTCAAGTCCCCACTTCATCCAGGCAACTTGCATGTATCTGGTCTGAGTGAGAAATGGATTCCCAGGAATATTGCAAAGGGGAGTTTGTGTCCATCCGTGCAGTCAGTGTTCAGAGCTGAAGACACTTTCAGTCAAGCCCTTGGTTTTGGGTCTCTTGGATCCTATATACTGGGATCCTTCCTGAGCTGGAGCATCTTACCTATGCACCCACGAAAGCAGGGTTTGAATCACAGTGAGGCACCCAGTTCTTGGGGTAGCAACAGTCCTGGTGAATGTGTCAAATTGATTCCGTGAATGAACAGATGAAAGCACTTCACCTCTGATCGCCAGTTACTTCAGTGGCATGTTTAAGTGTCTTTGCACTGATTTTGAAGTCTGGGGCACCAGAGTGGAAATAGGCTTGTGTCCTCACTCCCCTGCTAGAAGTGTGATAGAGCAGATGCTAAGTCTTCATATTGACTCCTGCCCTGGGCTTTCCCTAGGCTGTCCCTGCTCTACAGTGAAACTGCTTTAATGCAGGAGCCTACATGCTGGCTTTATAGCATGTTTGCTAAGCTAAAAGAAAAATCTTTGAGCTGGATGAGGTAAAAGGGAAACTTTCTTCTTGCCTATCACTCCAGTTGGACCAGCTTTCTCTAGAGCTATTGTTCTCCTTTCCTACTTCATTATAACATTTGGAAAATAAACTCTAGAAGACTGTCCTGATAGTTGTGCTGAACAGTCCGGACATAAGCATTTAATGTCAAAACTGTTCAAGAAACTAACTATCCAAATGGCCAAGCATTTGCTGTAGTTGTATCCCAGATATGCTCGATGTACTTAGCACACAGTGCTCTGCATGCATCTCTAAATCAGTGCAAGTGCAGTGGAGACTAGTCTCTTTTAATAGTCAAGTTGTACAGGGAAGTTCCTGTGTAGTGCTGTATCTTGAGACCTATTATTTGTCTGTGTTCTTTCCTTCCACTTTACTTCTAAGGCTTTTGCCCATGGGTCACCCTCAGGATATGAAGCTGTTATCCTGGTGGCTACAGCCAAGTGATGAGTGTGCAGAGCTACCAAATGTGGCCTGCCTTTGAGTTTTGTGCTCATACCTCTCATGGTAACATGTGAGCACCAAAGGGCAGCAGCTCTGAGGGTTGTAGGAAAAGGCTCTGGGTAAGGTAAGCGATGTTTACCATTTAGTGAACACATGTAGAGGAGAGCAGTCAGCTCTGTGCTGTTGCTAGAAGTCCAGGGAAGTTGGGTCAGTCAGTCTGGGTGTTATGTGACTGGCTCATGCTGGTTTTGCTGAGCACCAGCAGCCAGGTCTTGCTGAACCCTTGGTGGTTTGCCTGGCTGTGGAAGAGCATTTGTATTGCTTCCCCATTGCCTTTGCCAGCTGGCTCACCAAGCTCCTTCTCAGCCCTGTACCCAACCCCAGGCAGTGGGGACAAGCTGCACCCACCTGAGCTCTGCCTGCCACCCCCATCCCAAACAGGTGGATACAAGCGAGGGACCAGGTGCCAGAGCACACCTGGCTTCGTGTCCCCTCTGCATCTGCTTATTTTGCCTCTCTCCTCTCCTAGCTGGGTAGAACTGGAGCTTTGGGGTCACATAGCAAAGGAACAGCCACTGCAGGTTGGCCTGGGTGGGAACACTTGGGCATGGCACCTGAATGACTTTGTGAACTGTGGTTCTCAATCTTTGCAAAGGCACTTCCAAACCAGACGTATCCTTTGGTCAGGTCTGCAGAGGTGCTGTGACAACACAAATCCTTGAGCTCATCCAGGGGGAAGGAGCTCTTTGACCTTTTGGTGTGCTCTGAGGTGCCTTACTATTCTTCTGTCTCTGGTAAAATTAGATCTGTGACAGTTTGTATCATGTCACCTTCCCTGTGAGCTTCAGTGTCTGGCCATCAGTATAAATATCTGCTCTCATTTCAACTGTTTGTTCAGTTATCCTTGGCTTGAGTTCTGGCCTTAAACCAGCTTCTCATGCATCAGCTCAAGGATTCATTGGTGCCAGAATCCAGGCACGCACAACTTTGACTGCTGTTGTGGTTACCTTTTCCAGGACTATCTTACTGAGCGTAATCTCCTTGCTTAATGAGCCCAACACATTCTCTCCTGCCAATGTGGACGCATCGGTCATGTTCAGGAAATGGAGGGACAGTAAAGGGAAAGACAAGGAGTATGCTGAAATCATTAGGTAAGTTTTGCCACGTGTGATGCTACTGGTCCCCTGCTCTGAATCCTCTAAAATGGGCTGTTTGCAGAATTTGCTGAAACCAGATTCTAACTGTGGTTACTGCTTTGGAAATTAAATTTTAAGTCCTGGTTTCTGGTCCCAGTAGGTCTTTCAAAGTGGCATAAACTCCTAGAACAGAAGGACAAGGCTGTTCTGTCTTCAAACTCTTTTCAGAGTAATCTGGCATGATGCTCTGCAAAGTCTACTGGCTGCTAGTAAATCCCAGTTGAAGTCACTGCTATGCCTTCGAGCACTGCCTGACTTTCCTGGGATGTGATTCAAAGTGACTGCATCCCACTAATTCTGTGCTTAATGCACTCGTGAATCATAATCTTGTCCCTTCAGTTCGAAGGAGTATCAGCAGGATTTGGCAAGCGCTGTGAACCTGGGTTTGATTAGCTCGAAGCACGGCACAGTTTTTACTGGCCTCTGCTCAGAAGCCAATAGCTTATGGGGGGTTGGAAGGAAGGAAAACTTCATCCTGTGTGGCTGTGGAAGCACAGACGAGTGCTGCCCTTACTTTTAATGCAGCAGGTCATGCTTGCCTGGCAAAAGACCACATCTGTGCTGATGCAACTGTTGGACATGTTGGACCAACAGGTACCTGTTGGTTGTTGGCCTGGTTGTGCAAGGAGCCTCCCTGGGAGATTATCTTAATGCTGCTTGAGGGGACTGGCTTCAGCAGAGCTGGGGTTGTTGCATAAACCTGAGTATGGCAGCCTGTTCCTGAAGAGCAGGCGGAGGGGTGGCGGGATGGGCTGCCCTCTGCTGCTTGCTGTGGCAGCTGGGTGCTGTGAGGAGCGGCTCCTGACATGCTGCTGCTGCCCCGATGTGACAGGAGGCTCCATGTCCTGCTGGCCATAGCTAAGTCTAGGGGCTGCCGTGGGCTCCTGGGGCATACAGGTGCCAAATGCTGGTGGGAAGCTCCACTCTGACCAGAGCGGGGTACTTGTTAGCGGTGAGGAAGGCTGTTGGATTATCTCCAAAGCCGCCTCAGGTAGCTCATCTTGGGGAAGCCCCTGAGCACCCCTTCCATGGTGAGGCAGCTTGTGTGAGGGAAGGGACTCTCTGCCCTGGCAGGTCTACCAGATCCCTGTGCAGTGACTTCATGTGCTGCCACCTGCCTGGAGCGTGCCCGAGTGCGGGCCTGTGGGAACCGAACCCCATGACAGAATCGTGTGTGGCCAGCCCCTGTCCTGGCTCTGAGCTGTTGGGGGCATTGGGCTAGGGGCGAGCTGCAGTGGGGGAGGTGGCGAGTGGAGCTGTGCCACGGCTGGAGGCAGCTGCCATCACGCTGCTCCGTCCTCCTTCCCGCAGGAAACAGGTTTTGGCGACTAAAGCTGAGGCAGAGAAGGATGGCGTGAAGGTCCCCACTACGCTGGCAGAGTACTGCATCAAAACTAAAGTGCCTTCCAATGACAACAGTTCGGATTTGCTTTACGACGACTTGTACGACGACGACATTGACGACGAAGATGAGGAGGAGGAAGACGCCGACTGTTACGATGATGACGATTCTGGCAACGAGGAGTCGTGACCTGCTCCCTCAATGCCCCTGTACTGCCCTGCCGACTCAGGCCAGAAGGGAGCAGCGGTAACCTAGCAGCAGTCCAGCAAAAAAGTGTGGGGGGGGGATCAACAAACTCTTGTCTCCTGCTGTCTCCTGTTGTATGGATCTGTTTGCTCCTTTTTTATGGACCTCTTAGAGACCCTCCACAGAATGTCTGAATTCTTGCATTCTTAACCCTTTCATCACTGTATTATGATTTCTTTTTTAAAAAGAAACTCCCCTTTTCACTTCTCTACGAAACGCTCACAGCGAAACAGGTTTGCTCGCGTTTAGATTTTTTTGGAATTAAATACAGTCTTGCATTGAGATGTTTAATGTATTTAAAGCTGGAACAAACCCATTGGAAGCTGGGGATTTTTGGGAGCTCAAGTGCTGCATTTACAGGGAAGACAAAAAAAAAATATCCACACAAAGCAAATTGCCAAGGTTTAGCTGCTCCATTTACAATAATAGCGTGTGTACATTCGTTTAGCCTTGTGGTGGTGGCTTTTCCTTTTTAAGGTGTGGGGCAGAGAGTGTAAAGCTACTGTGTGTTGAGCTTGATGGGATGTTACTGAAAGGTACAGTATTCCTTTTTGGCCTGCTCAGGTTAGGAGGTAGGTGGCCCTTGGAGACTTGGAGGGCACAATCAGCTTTGTCTTTGAAAAAGGTTTGTGATATGAACCCTGAAATAAACACTTAACTCTTCACCTCTGTAAAACTGAGCCCTCGGTTGCTATTTATTTTTTGATTTTTTTTTTTTTTTTTCCTTCAGCCTTGATTGGGGTTGGAGTGAGCATGGGTGAGTGTTGCGGATAGCTTCGCCCAGCAGTGTTCCCTGCTGCCACATGAGCCTCCCTCAGAGATGGCATTCAGGCTGCCTGGTTTTGGGACAGACTGACAGGAGCTCCAGCTTCCCACCCCTGCTAGTTGCCCCTGCTTTCCTGCAGCTGCATCCCCCCTTCTTACTGTAGCCTTTCCTGCTCGTGTGGCCCAGTTTTGCTGCTCAGGAATGTGGGCAAGAGTCACTCTTCTTGTGACCGTGGCTGGAGGCAGGGAAGCATGAGGCTCCTCTCCTGGCTTCAGGGCCTGGGCAGAGGTGTGAGGGGGACTCTCCTGCAGCCCCAGGCTGCGCTGTGGGGCAAGGATGTCCTGCAGACCCCCAGGTAGAAGGAGTGGAAAGACCAAGGCCTGGAAGAAGCCAGGGTTGTTAGGGCTTGACAGGCACTGGGCCTTCAGCTTGATCCCCTGCATGTTCCTAGGCCCTCATAGTAAACCCTGTGGGCTCCCTTCCCTCTTGGGCATGGGGCGGGGGGGGGCCTCCTGCGTGCTCGTTTCTGCAGATCCTACTGCCTCCAACTCATGGCACCCTGACCCTTTGCACTGCGCTCTGGTGGCTGTGGCCTTGGCTCCTCCTTCCCATGAGCCCTTGATGAGCAGCCAGCCCCTCCTGCGTGGCTGGGCACGGGTGCTGTCAGGCCGCTGCAGTGGGATGAGTTGGAGCCTTGGCGGTGTCCCCACCTGGGTGCGAGGCTGGTGCTGGCGTGAGTGGCTGCCCACACCTCCCCTCTCTGGGGGATGTTGCTGCTGCTCCAGCTGCGCTGCCCTCGGCGCTTGCGGCGCTGGGAGCGACCGCAGGCCCAGGGCCCCTCCTGGCTTGGGGCACGGCCGAGGTGGCCCCAGGCCCTGGGCAGGGGCTCAGCCTCGAGCCCTGATGCAGGGAGCAGAGGGGGCGGCGGCGCAGGGGGGACAGCAGCGCTTTTTGGTGTGTTCGGCCCGTGTACTGAAGGGCAGCGGTGCTGAGGTGGAGCCCTCAGGGAGGGCAGCCCGGGACTCCCTGTGTGGGGCTGCCCTCCTCCTGCAGGTTACACCAAGTAACAGCAGGGCCTCCCCCACCAGTCGCCTGCTGTGTGCGGCTCCGCTCGGGCTCCGTGGGAGCTGGTGTGTCCTCCCGGGCTGCCAGGAAGGGGTGACTTGGCCTCCAGCGCGCGGAGCCTGCAGCCCCAGCACCGCTGGCCCTCCTGCCATCCTGCATGGGGACAGCATCCTGTCCCACGGGAAGCACCGGCTTGGGCGAGCAGCAAGGGATGTGTCCTGGGATAGTAGCTCCTGCTCTCGGGGCCTCTTGTGTCCTGCAGGGAGACAAACCTGCAGCTTTTTGTGGGGGGGGTGTGTGTGGAAGGGAAGAAGCAGCTACCGCAGCCCTGACAGTGCGGAGGGCTTGGTTTGAAAGGAGGATACTGCATCTTTCAGGAGTGACCGTGTACTTTTGGCCATCCTCACTGTATACTCTCCAATGACTTGTATTTTTCAAGCTTGATGTTGTAAGAAAGATGCATTATCATGACTCTTCTGTTATCCTTTTTTTTTTTTTTAAAAAAAGGCCCCCCCCCAAAAAAAAAAAAAAAAAAAAACCCAAAAAACTATTTTGAGATGAGAGCTCCTGCATTAACCAGACTAATTCCCCTCCCACTCAACCATCCCTTGCGGTGTCATTGCTTGTTGACTTGCTGGTTTCCTTTTTTTTTTTTTTTTTTTTTTTTTTTTGGAGATACAAACTAAAATGTGTTTTTTGAAACTTAATATTTAAGAGATTGAGGAAAAATGTTTACCTTATCTGTGCATTCTTTCTCATTCCCATTTTCCTGTCTCAACCAATATTAGCGTTTACATTTGCAACTGTTGCTCCTCTCCTGCCCCCCCCCCCCGCCCCTCCACTTCAGATGCAGTTTTCAACCATTCTGAAACCAGCAGGGTACACTAGATTTCTTAGTAGATTTCTTAGCTGAACTCCCAGATGTTTTTCTTTCTCTCGCTTTTTTTTTTTTTTTAGTATAATTCTGGTAAATTAACTGATGCATTTTTTTGTGTTGTCTCTCCCTTCAGTAGTTATATTTTGTCTTTTCTGCACATCTGTCTACTAATAAAAATGTGAAATAAAAATAGCCCTGGATTGTTACTTCCCTGTTAATTGGGCTGATTTGCATGGGTTATTTAAGGCTTTGAATAGCAGCGATCTCAAGGCAGGCTCTGCATTGCATATTGATCTTTCAGTGCAGTACCAGGATTGTGCAGAGAGGTATTAAAAAAAAAAAAAAAAAAAAAAAAAAAAAGAGGGAGTGGGATAGAAATTTCTGATTCTGTCCTAAGGAACAAACTGCTTTAATCCACGTGCCAATGCCAAGAGCTCCTGGCTCTTCCCTATCGTCCTTCCCAGCCTTCCGAGGGCCTGGGGGAGGAAGGGCTGGGGAGGTCTGACCTCCCCCATGGGACCACGCAGGCTGCCGGCTCAGGGAGGGGTATCAGACCACCCCCCCCACACACACCCAGGGCCTTTCTGCAAGGGAAAGAGCCCACAAGTGGCGCTGGAGACCAGGCACGGAGCTGGGGAAGGTCTCGGAGCTTGTACAGAAACCTGCTCTAAGCTGAATCTAGGACGTGGCTCCTTTTTTAGTGCCACCAGGAAACCCACCTCTTGCTAGTGCCCTGTTCCCTGCAAGACGGATATTTTAGGAGGTTTTCTGCAGTGAGGGGGTGCTGCAGTTGGGCTAAAATTAGCAGGAAGGAGGCCTGTTGTCTGTTAAGCCGTACACGATGCACGTAGTAGTTAGATATGCAGCTACTGCTGCGCTCATCCCTTCTGCTGTCAAGCTCGACGGCAATGCTGGAGGGAGGGCGGTTGGAGGAAAACTTGGCAGCTTCTCAACAGCTGAGAAAAAGGCTGGAGGTTAAAGCTTCAGAAGTAGCAAAAGCTGCTTGCAAGAGGTTGTGGCCGTAGCCGGAATGGCAGAACCTGCACAAGCTGCTTCTGGGGCAGCAGGCACTGCCCACACACTCAGCCCTGCTCTGTGTCACCAAGTTCAGCTCTGAGGCACTAGCTCCAATATCAAAGGGGCTTGGGGCCTCCAGGACCAACAAGCTGAGAGAAGAAACGGATGCAAAAGAAACCTGCCTTAGCAGTGGGCAGGAGGATGGAAAACATCCTGTTTAGCTTGAGCTGTAGAGGAAGGGACAAAGGGAAACTTGCTTGTATGTGTGAGGTGTTTGAAAAAAAAAAAACCACTAACCCCCTTCACCAGGAATAAAGCTCATGGTGCGGGGGAGCAGCTCTGAGCGCAGGTAACAGAGGTGGGCTCGGTGCAAGCCCTGGGGCAGCAGCGCTGCTAGGTGAGCACAGCCGCCTCAGCTCCTGCTGCTCCCGGCCCGGCTGCTCGCACTCACCTGGGCGCTTCCTTCTGCATCCCGCGCAGGCTCCGCTCCTGCTTTTCCCACCCCGTCGGGAACAGCGGCCCTTGGCTGCTTCCCGGCCACGAGGGGCAAAGCGGGAGGCTGCAAAGGCAGAACTGCTCCTGGGGCCTTGGAAAATGCAGACAAACACCAGTGATATGCTCAGACCTTTATTAGGTGGAGTAAGGGCTAAAAAGAAATGAAACTCCTACAACATTCACCGCACTGGTGTAGGACAAGAAGGACCAGGAGATGCCTCCATAGTCTTTGTTTTAGAACAAAAGTGGGGAGGGGACGGGTGACGTTCATAGCCAGGAGCTTCGGCTGTCCTGGGCAGGGTGGCTCAGGGCAAAAAGAGGTACAAGACACAGCTTATACTTTTATTTATGAAACCGCTACATAGGTTTTTTTTTTTTTTTTTTTTTTTTTTTTTTTTTTGTCTCTAATGATGCAGAGGAGGTTTTGGGTCACACTGAGCTGTCCAAAGTCTCTTGCTAGAGAAAGAAACAAACAAAAAAAACCCCGTCTTTTTATTTAGAAATTGAAAAATAAAAAGGTGAGGCTGCAGCTCAGGGCCACCAAACTGCCCATGAGAGTTCATCTTCCACAGCAGAAGGGAGGGGGAGACAAAAGAAAAGGGAAGGACCACAAAACACTTTTTTTTTTCTTTTTAGAGTAACAGTTATACTGGGGGGGTGGAGGCAGAAATTAAACCAACAGGACACATCTCCATTCTTCTTTTTTTTTGGAGGGGCCAGGCCTCCTTATTCGCCTGAATTTAGAACTGCTTTAAAAAAAATGGGCTCCAGCTCCAATAGAAGCGGTGCAGTTTGTCTTTGACAGAGTTAAGTCCACAGAGCTTAAAAAAAAAAATCAATCAAACAAGGAAAGATGCCCTGGTACAGATGGGAAATGAATAATTATTTTCCCTACAAAGAAAATATAACAGGCTGCAAGATGCAGAAAACCACATTTAGGCTCTATTACATTTACAAATACATACATAAATATATTACATACAACAGCAACTCAAAGAGGAAGCGGGCGAGTCACACAGAGGATGGCTGGCTGGCTGCAGTTCTCCCCGCACAGACGTTTGGCTGAGCAGTTATTCTTCCCTAATAGTTCCAGGAATGGGCTTCGGCTTTTCTTTTCTTCTTTTTTTTTTTCTTCTCTCTTTTTCTTTCTTTCTTTTTTTTTTTTTTTTAAATTTCCTCCTCCTTTCATTTCATTCTCTCCCCCCTCCCCGGTTCCGGATTTAGTTTGTCCAGTATGGAGAAGTGCCATAGGCGGTTTTGGTAGCCTGAGACTTTTGCTGCATGGTGCTGGGTTGATTGCGCTGGCCAGATCCACCCTAGGAACGGAAGAGCACAGAGACGCGGCCGTCAGGGCCCTGGTGCAGCGGAGGCGGCGCTGACACTGCCAGGGTCACCCAGGCTCCGTGGGGCCACTTCTGCTCCTCCTCAACAGCTCCAACTCTCACAGCCCAAGACAAACGGCTGCCACAGAGGACAAGGGGGAGCATCATCACCCCCCCCGTTATCTGGGACGAGTCAGTCCTGGAGAAGGAGTCCGCGGAGCCCCGGCTCCAGGCTGGACACATGGATTTTGCCAGCACCTTCACTGCGGAGGGTGACAGCCACCTTCCGGAGGACTATGGAGATGGTGGAAGCCTAGGGGATAAAAACCTGCCCTCTGTCAGAAGACAATTTCTCTGTGTAATGTTGCCAGAGGCCTGGGATCACAAGGGAGAACAGCAGGCCTGGGGACTGGCAAGGAGCTTTCTCAAGGTGAGTGAAGACAACACACCAGACAAAGATGTCAAACGTTCTGCACAGAAGTCATTCCTACTTCTGGACTCAAAGGCAGAACACTGTGTTTTTCAGGGAACGCTATTATAGAGAGGAAGGCAAATGTAAAGGGCAGCGAAACCAAACCAGAAATAGGAGCTGACACACAATTTGCAAGGGGACGCTTGCTTTTTTTCCAGACTTACAGTGCAAGTGTTTGAATCCCTGTTCTTCATGTCCTGGTCACGGAAAGGCTGCCTCAGCTTCACCCACCGCTGCCCATGTGTGTCTGTGCCCACGTCAGAGGAGCCTCCCTCCCATGAGCCCCCAGCCCACAAGCAGCCTGCAGTCACTAGCAAGGCACCTTCCCAAAGAGCAAAGCGCAGAGCAGCAGCCTTGGGGGTAGGCAGGACCAATCTGCACTCAGGCACTGTGCAAGGGCGGAGGGGGCTGACTCACCTGCCCATCCTGTTGAAGATGATGATGCAGCATCTGGGAATGAGGCTGCTGATGCGCAGGCAGGATATGGAGAAAAGGGGCTGGAGCGTAACCCGGGGCAGCACCAGGGTTCAGGGGCCCAGTGGATCCGAGGGCCGAGGGCAGGCTGAAGGGGGGCGGTGTGCCAGCGTGGAATCCCTGTTTGTCAAACGTCTGCACGGGAGGCAATGGAGAGCTCATGAGAGACTTGTGCGAGCAGCCCCCCGGTGACCAAACAAGAACAAGAGCGGCCTGAACACCTGAACACAGACCACTTGAACCTTTTGTCAACCCTGTGAGCAAGCCAAGTCAGATCGAATACCTGCGAGCACTTCAACAGATCCGTTTCAGATCCTGTTCTCACCCTTATTATTGCTCTAATGCCTGGAACTTTTCTAATTCTTCTATTTCATTTCCACAGCTACTGTGTTCCTTTTTTTGACCTTGACCTCCTTCTACTCAGTGGGACACAGAGGATAGAGTCTCCTGAAATCAGGCCCTTCGCTCATCATGGGGGCTCAGGCTGGAATTACTCAACCTGGTCACAGCTGCCCAGCAAGAACACAAGAAGAAATTCCAGCAAGAACTTTGTTCCCTGTGGCCAAAGCTTCACACTGGTGCCAAGAGGTGTGTGAGAGAGGCCGCAGCATCCTACCCACAGGCACAGATCACAGCCAAGATATCGCATGGGGCTCATTTCCCACTACAAAGGGTGCAAAGAGCCAGTCCTCCGAAGTGGGAGGAAACGGCAGCTGGATGCAACCCCGCTGCTTGTCAAGGGCTCTCTGCATCGCCTGGCAAACCCCAGCACAGCCACAGCCACCAGACGGCCACAGGCCGCAGGCTGCCCATGGTGCCCATCACGGACCCACAGGTGACAGGGGTGGGCCCTGCTTCTTGGTCTCTCTGCAGAGAAGCAAAAGGCCTCTTAAGTTGGTGGCTCTGGGACTAAAAATGCTTTTCCCATTTGATTTGCACCCAGGGTACAGCATATACAGGGTGACAGCACAGAAAGCTCTGCCTGCACCAGCAGCACCCCCCTTCAGGAGTTGATGCGGAAAGGCTGGTGGGATGGAAGATGGGACTTCTCCCTAAAACCAAATTGAGCAAGTGTAAATAAATAAATAGAAAAATCTGCCGCCTACAGGATGAACAGGCCTGGGAATTGCTCCTGTCTGCCATAGGGGAAGTCCTGCAGAGTTGCCAGTGAGCAGGGAACCATCAGCTTGGCCTCAGGCCAGGGGGAGGAGGGTTCAGCATTCCTCACCTGTGTCTTGTTATAGACTGAGCCACTGATATCAGGCACACCTGTGTTACTTGAGGTCACAGAAACACCTGGAAAACAAAAAGCCACTGACAATGAGAAAGCCAAATGCCACCTGACTTGAACCTTGTGCTTGCTTTGCTGCGGGCACCTCAGGGGGATGGACCTTCATTCTTGGTCCCTGCACCTCATGCTCTACTGGGCTGGCTTTTCTGTGCTCCCAGACCTGCAGCACCGCACACAGGAATACAGAAAAGGGCTCAAATCTTCACTCTCCATCCAATGCAAAGCAGGGAACCAGGCCCCTGGACTAAGTCATCCATGTCTACAGGCAGATTACAGCTTGGATTCAAACACACTTTACTGGGCAGCAGCTGGATGCATAGAACACTCATTTAGTTCAAGAAAAGCCATTTTCCCCCTAGGATTAGAAACACATTTGGCTCTATTACAGAATTCAAGACCTTTCCAGTAGCTGAATTTCATTGCTTAATGCGCATCTGCCACACATCTGTGCTTTTGTACTTCTGCAACATGCAGAAGGGTGAGGTCTGCAATGCTCCTTCACCCATAGGGAATTAAATTTTACCACAGATTAAGGTTGGCTTCCACCTGGATCACCTGGTGCCACAATAAGCTCAGAAACAGTCACTTTCTAGCAAGGCGACTCTCAAGCTGGTCACTCCTGCTCTTATAAAGACCAGCTCTAATCATGTTACTTTGAAGAAAAGCAGTGGTTCCTCAATCAGAGGACTGGATTTGATGTCTGCACTGATATACGACTGTACCTTTCCTAGAAGGCAGCTCCTCTTTGCAGGCCACAGTTTGAGCAACTTTCAGTTGAAGACTTAGGTATTGTTCAGTACAGTTGGTGCTTCAAATGTACAGCACATACTTGGTCTTTGTTTAAGCCCCGGGATGAACTAGTTAGTGCTACGCAGTTTACTGTATATTTCTCAAGTCTAACCAGCATGTGCAGAATAAAGCTTGCATATAAGTTGTATAAATTCTTTAGCTTTTACAGTTACTAAGAAAACATTTCCAGGCATGAAACAATGCAATGAGTTATAGAGTGAACAGAGAGCAGCTGAAACAACAGCTTAGAGATGCGTGAACTGCCCTGCTCATTCCTAACACAGAGCTAACTCAGGTGCCTAATAACAATATCAAAATCCAGTCTCATTTGGCAGAGGACCATTTGAGCAGCAGTATCCGACTGCTCAGGGTCCAGTGACAGGGCACTGCTGCAGGACCACTGCTATTCACCAAACCCAAATTTTGGCAGAGGAAACAGTTCACCATTTCTCCCATGTGTGATTGTGAACAAAGCTGCATGTCAGCCACACGAATCCTTACGCAAAGTTCAGCCATTTGGTTTAGAAGAAACATTTGGGACATTAAAAAAGCATTTTGTATACGGGAGATGGAGAAACAGCGTGGATTTTGACCCTCTTTATAGCTGGCTGCTGTGCTGACTGCACAGCACTGGCAATGCTGGGAATGTGCCCTGCTTAATCCCACTCAGAGTGCCCTTGAGTCTCATGTGTTACCTTTCCCAGGTCCAGTGCCAGCAGATTTGTTTTGTGCTTGAGATGACCCACTGTAGCCTCCTTTGCTGTAATCTCCAGCTGCCGTTCCCTGCGTTAAGTCATCATAGCCTGCCGGTGTGTACAAGACAACGTGTTACAGAGTGCAAGCAGCTCTGCGGACGCACCGTTGGAGAGCATGGGAGAGAGCCGTACCTGCTCCGTAGCCGTGCTGCCCATAGCCACTCGCCTGCTGGAAGGGCGTCGAAGCTGTGTTCAGATTGACTCCGTGCTGCTTAGCCGATGCTGGAGGCACCTAGACAAAGAAGGGGAACAAAAGGCATTCCGACCGGGAAACAGGAGAAGCAAGCTCCGTCTGCCATCTAGTGGGGAAGGCTCCTTGGATTGGAAATGTGAAAACTGGAGCAGCTTTGGGATGTACCAAGCAGCACGGAGGAGGTGGCACTCGCTCTGCAAGCTGCAGCTTCCCACGGTGGCTCTGGGTAAGCCCTGGACTTCCTGCTGCCTGCGGCAAGAGTGCAAAGAACCCCCCGGCTTTGGTGTCAGCCACATCTCAGAAGAGGCCATGCATTTCTTTTGTGCATGTATAAAACCCAAGCAGCAAGTTCTTACCCATGAAGCAGAAAAGGGCCAGCCACAGCACTCACCATCCAGAATCAAACAAAACATCAGCCTGGAAAGTCCTGCTTGAGGCAGTTTCATAAAACACAATCCTACGAGGCCCTAAAATAGAGGCATCGACCCTTCTACCTTGAGCATCTGACTCAGCTTTGCACCTCCCTTTGACTCTCTGAAGGCTGCTATAAGGTTTAAGGAACACAATGACTCAATGAGTATAGTTCATATATACAGTAGCCTGGGTAGGAGTCCATAAATTCTAGCCTTTTATATTTCCTCTTTTCTTGGGGAAGGGATTGTGATTATCAGGCTTGCACAACAGTTTCGTTGGAAACCCCTTGCAAAACAGGGAAGATTTGGGTGGTCAGGACTGGACAGAGCAAAACCAGAGAAGCATAAAAAAGGATTATGGTTTCGGCTGTCATACTTACGAACATGGTTGGCCCATACTGGAATGCACTGGGTACTCCTGGCACACCAGCGTAATAAGGTAACCCAGTATAGCTGTATCCTGGGGGCAGGGTAGGGTTGAGGAAGGGCTGCTGAGTTGTATGATGAGTCTGCGTCTGGTTCTGCTGCGGCTGGGCTAGCGTGGTGGCAGGAGCAGGGGAGGCAGAATCCCCACGACCAAATTTTGTTACATCACCTGCAAAAGAAATAACTCATCAGAAAAACTATAAAAGTCACTCCCAAGAGGATCCTCCAAATCCAAATAAATAATGACAAAACAGACTCTGTCTTACACTTGAAAGACTACATGTTTTCACGAGAAGAGCTCTCCTGATCCCTCTACTCCTAACAGCCACGGTTGGCATTGCTTGTCTTGACAGAGAACTCTGTGGCATGGTTAATCCATCGATAGAGTGGAGGTATCAATACTTACCTCTCTGTCACAGACCGAGAAGATTCCTCACTGTTAGACCATTGCAGTAAAAACATGCTGAAAGCATAAGCATGGTAATAACCAAAGAGCAAATGGTTACTGGGTTAAAGCATGGCTTTCCTAAAGGTTAACCCAATTAGTTAAGCTTCATGGGCCGAGAGCAAGTTAGGTTTTACAGGCAACGACGGGCATATTTTGTCAATGTCTGTTTATTTGTCAAGCATGAGTAATTAGATGTCTGATTCCTCACACCACCAAAGGTCTGGAGACAGTAGCTGGAGGCCAGGAAAGCAAGGCTTGCATCGTGGGCCACCTTATTGAAGAAGTAGGAAGGGAAATTTGGTTATTAACCCCAAAGCAGCCTCCTGAGAGAGGTGAGTAACCAAGCAGAAAACTCCAACACACTTGCTTTTTTTGGCAGCCTAACGAAGTATCATATTCACTCCTTTTTAGGGAGATGGCATGTATCACATCTGTCTCATTCCTGCCCAATACTCCTTTTGTTAGCTGCCAACAAGATATGACAAATTTCAATAGCTGCAGTATGAGAACTGTATGGCTGCAATCAAATACCAGCAGGAGAAAACCACAAGCTGAAAATCCCAAAGGGAATTAATGTACTCTGTACAGGTGGATAATTGAAAGACATGCTTTGAGATGAGGACGGGGTTCTTAGACCACACATGCTTTTCGAAATTAAGTCCCTCAGGCTCAGGGAGGGAGTAGGGAGAGCCTGCTAAACTCAGCTCCTGGTAGAAATACAGAAGTGCAAAAGTAGCAACAACAAAGTAAGGGGAGCAGATGATAAAGGTCTGAAAGGGTCTATTCTAGGGGCAAAAAAAGGAAAGAACACTAGAAAGCTAGCTGAATTTCTAAAAAAGAAAAAAAAAGCAAGCTATGAAATGATCTTTATGTGCTTGGGAAAGGCACTAGACAAGACTGTCATTTATATTTTAAATATTTTTGCACTTGTTATCAAAGGCAATCAAATTGTCCAGTTTTACTCCCAGAAGGAGTCATGTACAAATTACCATCCAAAACTATAGAGGAAAATCCACATTAGCTGCTTGTAGACGGGACAAATGACTGCTCTTTCTGTAGTGGCTGATGATCTACATTTAAGTTACCATCATTGTCCCAAGACGGCACTCACCTGAGTACGGGTTGTTAGCAAGGCTCCCATCTCTGCCTGTTAAGGTTGCAGGAGCAGGGAATGTAATTCCATAGTAATCCTGAGACAGACAGAGAGCAAGAGAGAGAGACGGGGAGGGAGACACAGAGAGACAGACCGAGAGAGAGACCGGGAGAGAGAGAGAGACCGGGAGAGAGAGAGAGACCGGGAGAGAGGGACAGAGAGAGAGAGAGAGAACATCATTTATTAACAGTCAAAATCATAACAAAGTCAGTTCTTATGATAACTATATGGATAAAAAAATTAAAACAAAAAGAACATGAGACAAAGAACTACTTCAGGGATGCTTTTAATATCAACTACAAATTTGCTGTAGCTGTCGGTGCAGCTGGCCATATCCGTGTCACTTGTACGTCCCCAGGGGACACACACAGCCCTGCTCCCAGCTGAACCTGCAATGCGGAGAGCGGCAGCTGCATCTGTCAGCCTGGAACAGGGAGACCCCAGGGCTGTGGGGGCTCTGGCGTGGGCTTGGCAGAAGGGACCCCTCCAGCGGCAGCCCTTAGCACCACCCTTCTTATCAACTTCGTCTTATCAACTCCAGGATAAATCACTTGTCACAAAACAATCAAATTCTCTATCAAAAATCTTGTCAGAACTAAGTCACATTCTCTTCTCCTTTGAAAGAGCAGAGTCACAAAAGCAGATTTGGAGAAGAAATCTGAACAGGACCTTGTGGATATGAACTGGAAGGGACACACCAGCTTGTTTTTCCTATAGAAAGCGGAAAAAGCTTTAGCAAATCTGAGTGAGAATGGCAGTCTAAGAAATCCAGCTATTCTCATTGGCTCACAGATGGAAGAAAAGCAGTATTTAATTCACCAGTAGACCATATCCTTACCCTCAATCACACACACACACACACCCTCCCCTCATGAGAAAATCTGAATGCAGCTAATTGCTTTCCTGCGAACAGGCTTAAAGCTTGAAAGTATCAGAAAAGAGATAATTAGCTGTTTAAAGAATAATTTGCCCTTTAAAATGTGCTCTGTAGACATCTCTTGGCCCAACACACACACCTAGCTAACACAAATAGAATCAATACACTGATCGAGCTTATTGAGAAAGGAAACCCTGAAAAGTCAGGGGAAAACCACATTTGCGCTGTCAAAGCTCTGCTCCCTTTCTAGTGGAGCAGATCACTTTCACTTTGCACTCCAAGCACTTTCACTTTCTATATGTAAAGGATACCCAAACACCATCAAACTATTTTGCCACTCAAACAAGAAAGTCCCACCGGATCACTCCATTCAGCTTAACATGGCTGACATTCTAAACGAAGAACATAAACATTAGAAATAAAATAGAGGAAGGACATCAAATAATAAAAATATTTCAGGAAAACTCCTTAGCTAACTTTCTTCAGTTACTCACAAGTTCCACACACACACACAAAAAAAAAACACCATACCAATTTGCAGGATATTCTGAAAAACAAAAAACTGCTATACTAGCAAAGCTAAGGATGACAAATAAGCAACTGAAAACAACGGAAGTCAATAAAAATAAATAAGAGCAGTAAAGCATCTATTGATGCACAGCTTTGAGTAAAAAGACAGAAAACATAAGTAAGTACAAGGAAAATTGAAAGAAGTAGGCAAAAGAAAAAAAGTAGATATTATATATGGAAGGAATCCTGAGAAAAAAACCAGGGAAGACTGCTTACAACAATGAGGAAGTGAAAATACTTGAACACATTCCAAACACGGCTGTCCAGGCAGCCTCCGGCCCAAGCACTTACACAATCCACACAGAAAGAAAAGAGAACAATAGCTGGGCTTCCCCAAGAGGGTCTTCTCCCAGCAGCCAAACCAAAGCCCTGGGAAAGGGGAGGCCTCTCCCACCTTGCTAACATGGACACTGCATGGAAAAACTACAAGTGCCAAGTAGAAGTCATAATGAAAAGACTTAAAAACAAATGGAAAGGAAAACTGAAAACGGAAACAGGGAAATTCTCTACATCAAAAAGATGATGAAAGGAAAGATGGGGCACCCAATAAAGCTGCACACACAGCACACACTCAAGAACAGTGCTCGCCAGCACCACCAAGGCTCACCGGCCTCCCGCACGCCACTGCCGCACAACTCAACGCACCACCATGCCTGCGCTGCACCGCGCTCCCGGGCTCCTGCTTCTCCTGCCCGCTCTCGCCGCAGCCCTCGCCTGCACGAACCTCCGTACCCAACAGAGCACCTTCAACGCCGACAGCTTCCAGCTCCTGCGCACCATGGCTCCCAACCGCACCGTGCTCTGCCACCAACACAATGTACCCTTCTCCTTCCCGGACACCCTGGGAGCAGCCAGCCACCCTCAACAAGCCACCGCCACCATCCTTCTCATCCTCCAGCAACTCTTCAACACTCTCAGCCACGAAGGCATTCCTGACCACTGGGACCGCCAAGCACACCAGCAGCTTCTCAACAAGCTTCACCATCAAATCCACCAGCTCCAGGAATGCCTCACAGCCAGCACCGTGCTTTCTAAAAGCCAAGGGCCCCGCAACTCCCGCCTCGCCATCAACACATACTTCCGCCGCATCCGCGACTTCCTCCGCACGCACGGCCACAGCTCCTGCGCCTGGGACACGGTCCGCCTCGAAGTTCACACCTGCTTCCGACACATTGACAAGCTTACGCGCGCAATGCAAAACCCGGCAGCTCCCTCCCTACAAAGCCCAACCCGTCCAAACAGCAACCTCAGCACAAGGGAGAGCTCACCAAGCCACACGGGGCATCTCCAGCAAGGACTCGCCCTCACAGGCACCGCGCAGCCCTCCACCGCACGGGGCTCCAGCCCGCCACAGCAACAGGCGTGACGGCGCTCCGCCCCGCAGCACCGCAGCCCGCACACCCGCAGCACCCTGCACACTCCCTATGGCCACAGCGGCCAGGCCGCGCGGGTACCGCTCCACACGGACGTGCTGCGCAGGAAGGCACAGCGGGGAAGCGAGGGGAAAGGGGCCACCAGTCACTACCCACGGCGCTCCACGTTCCTGTCGGACTGCAGCCTCCTCCGAGGCACACGAAGGTCCCAATGGAAACCCAGGGAAGACTCGCACATGCCAAGGACTATTTATTACTAAATCTTATTTATTTATTTATTTATTTATTTATATGCCTGGTGGAAATAAAGACCTTTTGCACAATAAACAGTGGTCATCGCGATTAAATCTCGTGGGAAAACTCAACATCCCCAGATGTCGGGGCAGGGCAGGGACCATCCTCCCTCCTGCCACTCGCTCTGGGCAGGACCCTCTCTCAGACCAACAGGCCTCTTGGCCTGCCCTGCGCTGGCACAAGCAGGCGCGCCAAAAGCAGCCAGTGAGGAACACAAACCCGCAGCAAGAACCTGGGCACCAAGCAGGAGGCCAAGCACGGGAGAACCCTCCAAAGGCAGACGGGCAACACACCTGCAGCACGGCTGCTCCCATCCAACAAAGAGCCCAACACTGCAGCCCCGCACAACACTTGCCACCCCACCAGCACAAGACAGGCAGAGGCCTGCCAACTTCACCCACACAAGCCCCGACACACGCAGCCCTCTCCCACCAGGCCCACAGCCCTTCCTCTCTCAGGCCAGACAGTCACAGCAGCCTGCACCAACACGCGCAACAGGACACCTGCCCCGCACCAGGGCTCGCAACACAAACCAACACCGCGTCTCACCAGCCATTCGGCTCTCATGCCTCCAGCCCACCCCCACCCAAGTGTCCTGCGCTCCGCACACGACACTGCTCAGGGCTTCGCTGCCAAGGGCCTCCTCTCCTTCACTGCTCAGGCCCCTCACAAACAAACACCCTGCCACATCCACAACCCTCAACCTCAACACTGCCAGCCACCTCCTCGCCCTGCCTCACACCGCTTTGCACTCTGCCCCCACAACTCTCTCAAACCTACAGCCACACACTCACACCTTTACTCCACACCTCATAAAAAAGACACCCCATCGCAACCAGACCACTTCTGCACAGGACACAGGCTGCACAAACTGAGAGACAAGTAGAGGTGCCCTCATGTTACCACTTTCCCCAAACAAACCCCAAAGAGACAGACAAAACTCTACGAGGCCACCCAACACCTCCAGCTCACCTGCAATCACCACGGCCTCTCCAGCCTTCTCCTGCGCAGCCCAGAGCTCACACACCGGCCTGAGCAGGAGCTCAACTGGGGACACGCCTCGCACCACAGCCCATGTTCCTGTCGTCTTCCTTCATGCCAGCACTAACACAGCAAGCACCACTGTGCTGGCGCGCAAGGAGGAGCTCTCCGAGCCGCTAAGCCCACAGCGGCACAGCGACAGCACCCGACGCTACGAGTGCTGCCCACGCACCAGCAGCCCCCTCCAAACACCAGGCCCACCACCACAAACACCTCTGCCCAGAGACACAACGCACCCACACCAGGACAGCCCCAAGGGGAACACTCATTGCGCCTCCTCCCTCTACTCCAGCACCGCACACGCAGCACACACCGCACTGTCTGCTCGAGGGCAAGGCCACAACAGGCATGCGCTTCCACCACCTCATCAGCACTACCTACAAATTACTGCGGACGACTGTACAACGGGAGACTGCCTGCAGCTGTAAGGCAAGGGAACACACGGTACCAAAAAATCTCACTACGGAGCAAGACCCCTCTGAGAAACCAGAAAGCTCCATGCTGTCCGAGGAATCTCTTGAGGTACCTTCTACGATAAAATCTCCCCTCAACCTCCGCACGCGTGACCTTACAGCTCTCCTGAAGCAAAACATACAAGCACATATAGAAGATAAGGCCAGACTCTTGTCCCACACGAAAAAGGACACAAGGAGAACTAAGGGCACAAGGCAGAACCTGAGAGCATCAAAAACAACACAAACAGCATGAGTACTTTCACAATAAACTAACTCCAGAAGGAGAATTGGCAATGCCAATTGCAAATTGTGCAAATACTCATCCGGGGAGATGCTCAAAGAACAACTGGACAAGTTGCTCAGACACCTCCAGTGCAAACAGCCTCTGCAGCACGAGGCACCACATCCACCCCAGCCTTCTCCCAACATAGGGCACGCACCAAAACGCGCCGAGCACCAAGAGCTCTGAGACTCTAAGTCAGAAACAGCAAGAACGGCCAGCCGGAAAGCAGAACCAACACCAGGAAAGCCTGCACATTACATCAAGAAAGCAGCCTTGCCTTGGCGACGCACGGAAATACACCCGCACAAAGCGGACACGAGACCACAACGGCAAGGCGAAAGGGAAACCCGCAAACACACCTCCACCAGCACGGCTGCCACAAAGGCCATGGCCACAGTCCCCACACATACACACCAACACAACGCACTGCCTCGCCCAACTCCGCTCATCCCAACACAACCACCACAGCACCACGCAAGCACCACCGCCACCGCACAAGGCCACTTCCCTACAACACCGCAAAACCAAACGAACCAACAACCAAAACCGAAAACGGCAGCAGGAAACTCTTTGCAACTCGAAAATGACAAACGGAAAGATGCGGCACCCAATAAAGCCGCGCACACACCACACGCTCAAGCACAGCGCTCGCCAGCACCACCAAGGCTCACCGGCCTCCCGCACGCCACTGCCGCACAACTCAACGCACCACCATGCCTGCGCCCGCAACACCACGGCCCTGCCTGTGGCACCGCGCTCCCGGGCTCCTGCTTCTCCTGCCCGCGGCCCTCGCCTGCACCCACCTCCGCACCCAACAGAACACCTTCAACGCCGACAGCTTCCAGCTCCTGCGCACCATGGCTCCCAACCGCACCGTGCTCTGCCACCAACACAACGTACCCTTCTCCTTCCCGGACACCCTGGGAGCAGCCAGCCACCCTCAACAAGCCACCGCCACCATCCTTCTCATCCTCCAGCAACTCTTCAACACTCTCAGCAACGAAAGCATTCCTGACCACTGGGACCGCCAAGCACACCAGCAGCTTCTCAACAAGCTTCACCATCAAATCCACCAGCTCCAGGAATGCCTCACAGCCAGCACCGTGCTTTCTAAAAGCCAAGGGCCCCGCAACTCCCGCCTCGCCATCAACACATACTTCCGCCGCATCCGCGACTTCCTCCGCACGCACGGCCACAGCTCCTGCGCCTGGGACACGGTCCGCCTCGAAGTTCACACCTGCTTCCGACACATTGACAAGCTTACGCGCGCAATGCAAAACCCGGCAGCTCCCTCCCTACAAAGCCCAACCCGTCCAAACAGCAACCTCAGCACAAGGGAGAGCTCACCAAGCCACACGGGGCATCTCCAGCAAGGACTCGCCCTCACAGGCACCGCGCAGCCCTCCACCGCACGGGGCTCCAGCCCGCCACAGCAACAGGCGTGACGGCGCTCCGCCCCGCAGCACCGCAGCCCGCACACCCGCAGCACCCTGCACACTCCCTATGGCCACAGCGGCCAGGCCGCGCGGGTACTGCTCCACACGGACGTGCTGCGCAGGAAGGCACAGCGGGGAAGCGAGGGGAAAGGGGCCACCAGTCACTACCCACGGCGCTCCACGTTCCTGTCGGACTGCAGCCTCCTCCGAGGCACACGAAGGTCCCAATGGAAACCCAGGGAAGACTCGCACATGCCAAGGACTATTTATTACTAAATCTTATTTATTTATTTATTTATTTATTTATATGCCTGGTGGAAATAAAGACCTTTTGCACAATAAACAGTGGTCATCGCGATTAAATCTCGTGGGAAAACTCAACATCCCCAGATGTCGGGGCAGGGCAGGGACCATCCTCCCTCCTGCCACTCGCTCTGGGCAGGACCCTCTCTCAGACCAACAGGCCTCTCGGCCTGCCCTGCGCTGGCACAAGCAGGCGCGCCAAAAGCAGCCAGTGAGGAACACAAACCCGCAGCAAGAACCTGGGCACCAAGCAGGAGGCCAAGCACGGGAGAACCCTCCAAAGGCAGACGGGCAACACACCTGCAGCACGGCTGCTCCCATCCAACAAAGAGCCCAACACTGCAGCCCCGCACAACACTTGCCACCCCACCAGCACAAGACAGGCAGAGGCCTGCCAACTTCACCCACACAAGCCCCGACACACGCAGCCCTCTCCCACCAGGCCCACAGCCCTTCCTCTCTCAGGCCAGACAGTCACAGCAGCCTGCACCAACACGCGCAACAGGACACCTGCCCCGCACCAGGGCTCGCAACACAAACCAACACCGCGTCTCACCAGCCATTCGGCTCTCATGCCTCCAGCCCACCCCCACCCAAGTGTCCTGCGCTCCGCACACGACACTGCTCAGGGCTTCGCTGCCAAGGGCCTCCTCTCCTTCACTGCTCAGGCCCCTCACAAACAAACACCCTGCCACATCCACAACCCTCAACCTCAACACTGCCAGCCACCTCCTCGCCCTGCCTCACACCGCTTTGCACTCTGCTCCCACAACTCTCTCAAACCTACAGCCACACACTCACACCTTTACTCCACACCTCATAAAAAAGACACCCCATCGCAACCAGACCACTTCTGCACAGGACACAGGCTGCACAAACTGAGAGACAAGTAGAGGTGCCCTCATGTTACCACTTTCCCCAAACAAACCCCAAAGAGACAGACAAAACTCTACGAGGCCACCCAACACCTCCAGCTCACCTGCAATCACCACGGCCTCTCCAGCCTTCTCCTGCGCAGCCCAGAGCTCACACACCGGCCTGAGCAGGAGCTCAACTGGGGACACGCCTCGCACCACAGCCCATGTTCCTGTCGTCTTCCTTCATGCCAGCACTAACACAGCAAGCACCACTGTGCTGGCGCGCAAGGAGGAGCTCTCCGAGCCGCTAAGCCCACAGCGGCACAGCGACAGCACCCGACGCTACGAGTGCTGCCCACGCACCAGCAGCCCCCTCCAAACACCAGGCCCACCACCACAAACACCTCTGCCCAGAGACACCACGCACCCACACCAGGACAGCCCCAAGGGGAACACTCATTGCGCCTCCTCCCTCTACTCCAGCACCGCACACGCAGCACACACCGCACTGTCTGCTCGAGGGCAAGGCCACAACAGGCATGCGCTTCCACCACCTCATCAGCACTACCTACAAATTACTGCGGACGACTGTACAACGGGAGACTGCCTGAAGCTGTAAGGCAAGGGAACACACGGTGCCAAAAAATCTCACTACGGAGCAAGACCCCTCTGAGAAACCAGAAAGCTCCATGCTGTCCGAGGCATCTCTTGAGGTACCTTCTATGATAAAATCTCCCCTCAACCTCCGCACGCGTGACTTTACAGCTCTCCTGAAGCAAAACATACAAGCACATATAGAAGATAAGGCCAGACTCTTGTCCCACACGAAAAAGGACACAAGGAGAACTAAGGGCACAAGGCAGAACCTGAGAGCATCAAAAACAACACAAACAGCATGAGTACTTTCACAATAAACTAACTCCAGAAGGAGAATTGGCAATGCCAATTGCAAATTGTGCAAATACTCATCCGGGGAGATGCTCAAAGAACAACTGGACAAGTTGCTCAGACACCTCCAGTGCAAACAGCCTCTGCAGCACGAGGCACCACATCCACCCCAGCCTTCTCCCAACATAGGGCACGCACCAAAACGCGCCGAGCACCAAGAGCTCTGAGACTCTAAGTCAGAAACAGCAAGAACGGCCAGCCGGAAAGCAGAACCAACACCAGGAAAGCCTGCACATTACATCAAGAAAGCAGCCTTGCCTTGGCGACGCACGGAAATACACCCGCACAAAGCGGACACGAGACCACAACGGCAAGGCGAAAGGGAAACCCGCAAACACACCTCCACCAGCACGGCTGCCACAAAGGCCATGGCCACAGCCCCCACACATACACACCAACACAACGCACTGCCTCGCCCAACTCCGCTCATCCCAACACAACCACCACAGCACCACGCAAGCACCACCGCCACCGCACAAGGCCACTTCCCTACAACACCGCAAAACCAAACAAACCAACAACCAAAACCGAAAACGGCAGCAGGAAACTCTTTGCAACTCGAAAACGACAAACGGAAAGATGCGGCACCCAATAAAGCCGCGCACACACCACACGCTCAAGCACAGCACTCGCCAGCACCACCAAGGCTCACCGGCCTCCCGCACGCCACTGCCGCACAACTCAACGCACCACCATGCCTGCGCCCGCAACACCACGGCCCTGCCTGTGGCACCGCGCTCCCGGGCTCCTGCTTCTCCTGCCCGCGGCCCTCGCCTGCACCCACCTCCGCACCCAACAGAACACCTTCAACGCCGACAGCTTCCAGCTCCTGCGCACCATGGCTCCCAACCGCACCGTGCTCTGCCACCAACACAACGTACCCTTCTCCTTCCCGGACACCCTGGGAGCAGCCAGCCACCCTCAACAAGCCACCGCCACCATCCTTCTCATCCTCCAGCAACTCTTCAACACTCTCAGCAACGAAAGCATTCCTGACCACTGGGACCGCCAAGCACACCAGCAGCTTCTCAACAAGCTTCACCATCAAATCCACCAGCTCCAGGAATGCCTCACAGCCAGCACCGTGCTTTCTAAAAGCCAAGGGCCCCGCAACTCCCGCCTCGCCATCAACACATACTTCCGCCGCATCCGCGACTTCCTCCGCACGCACGGCCACAGCTCCTGCGCCTGGGACACGGTCCGCCTCGAAGTTCACACCTGCTTCCGACACATTGACAAGCTTACGCGCGCAATGCAAAACCCGGCAGCTCCCTCCCTACAAAGCCCAACCCGTCCAAACAGCAACCTCAGCACAAGGGAGAGCTCACCAAGCCACACGGGGCATCTCCAGCAAGGACTCGCCCTCACAGGCACCGCGCAGCCCTCCACCGCACGGGGCTCCAGCCCGCCACAGCAACAGGCGTGACGGCGCTCCGCCCCGCAGCACCGCAGCCCGCACACCCGCAGCACCCTGCACACTCCCTATGGCCACAGCGGCCAGGCCGCGCGGGTACTGCT
Organism: Tinamus guttatus; assembly: GCF_059628265.1. Taxonomy (NCBI): domain Eukaryota; kingdom Metazoa; phylum Chordata; class Aves; order Tinamiformes; family Tinamidae; genus Tinamus; species Tinamus guttatus. Next base: position 524,903 of record NW_028288615.1, on the reverse strand, counting down.
CCACACGGACGTGCTGCGCAGGAAGGCACAGCGGGGAAGCGAGGGGAAAGGGGCCACCAGTCACTACCCACGGCGCTCCACGTTCCTGTCGGACTGCAGCCTCCTCCGAGGCACACGAAGGTCCCAATGGAAACCCAGGGAAGACTCGCACATGCCAAGGACTATTTATTACTAAATCTTATTTATTTATTTATTTATTTATTTATATGCCTGGTGGAAATAAAGACCTTTTGCACAATAAACAGTGGTCATCGCGATTAAATCTCGTGGGAAAACTCAACATCCCCAGATGTCGGGGCAGGGCAGGGACCATCCTCCCTCCTGCCACTCGCTCTGGGCAGGACCCTCTCTCAGACCAACAGGCCTCTCGGCCTGCCCTGCGCTGGCACAAGCAGGCGCGCCAAAAGCAGCCAGTGAGGAACACAAACCCGCAGCAAGAACCTGGGCACCAAGCAGGAGGCCAAGCACGGGAGAACCCTCCAAAGGCAGACGGGCAACACACCTGCAGCACGGCTGCTCCCATCCAACAAAGAGCCCAACACTGCAGCCCCGCACAACACTTGCCACCCCACCAGCACAAGACAGGCAGAGGCCTGCCAACTTCACCCACACAAGCCCCGACACACGCAGCCCTCTCCCACCAGGCCCACAGCCCTTCCTCTCTCAGGCCAGACAGTCACAGCAGCCTGCACCAACACGCGCAACAGGACACCTGCCCCGCACCAGGGCTCGCAACACAAACCAACACCGCGTCTCACCAGCCATTCGGCTCTCATGCCTCCAGCCCACCCCCACCCAAGTGTCCTGCGCTCCGCACACGACACTGCTCAGGGCTTCGCTGCCAAGGGCCTCCTCTCCTTCACTGCTCAGGCCCCTCACAAACAAACACCCTGCCACATCCACAACCCTCAACCTCAACACTGCCAGCCACCTCCTCGCCCTGCCTCACACCGCTTTGCACTCTGCCCCCACAACTCTCTCAAACCTACAGCCACACACTCACACCTTTACTCCACACCTCATAAAAAAGACACCCCATCGCAACCAGACCACTTCTGCACAGGACACAGGCTGCACAAACTGAGAGACAAGTAGAGGTGCCCTCATGTTACCACTTTCCCCAAACAAACCCCAAAGAGACAGACAAAACTCTACGAGGCCACCCAACACCTCCAGCTCACCTGCAATCACCACGGCCTCTCCAGCCTTCTCCTGCGCAGCCCAGAGCTCACACACCGGCCTGAGCAGGAGCTCAACTGGGGACACGCCTCGCACCACAGCCCATGTTCCTGTCGTCTTCCTTCATGCCAGCACTAACACAGCAAGCACCACTGTGCTGGCGCGCAAGGAGGAGCTCTCCGAGCCGCTAAGCCCACAGCGGCACAGCGACAGCACCCGACGCTACGAGTGCTGCCCACGCACCAGCAGCCCCCTCCAAACACCAGGCCCACCACCACAAACACCTCTGCCCAGAGACACCACGCACCCACACCAGGACAGCCCCAAGGGGAACACTCATTGCGCCTCCTCCCTCTACTCCAGCACCGCACACGCAGCACACACCGCACTGTCTGCTCGAGGGCAAGGCCACAACAGGCATGCGCTTCCACCACCTCATCAGCACTACCTACAAATTACTGCGGACGACTGTACAACGGGAGACTGCCTGAAGCTGTAAGGCAAGGGAACACACGGTGCCAAAAAATCTCACTACGGAGCAAGACCCCTCTGAGAAACCAGAAAGCTCCATGCTGTCCGAGGCATCTCTTGAGGTACCTTCTATGATAAAATCTCCCCTCAACCTCCGCACGCGTGACTTTACAGCTCTCCTGAAGCAAAACATACAAGCACATATAGAAGATAAGGCCAGACTCTTGTCCCACACGAAAAAGGACACAAGGAGAACTAAGGGCACAAGGCAGAACCTGAGAGCATCAAAAACAACACAAACAGCATGAGTACTTTCACAATAAACTAACTCCAGAAGGAGAATTGGCAATGCCAATTGCAAATTGTGCAAATACTCATCCGGGGAGATGCTCAAAGAACAACTGGACAAGTTGCTCAGACACCTCCAGTGCAAACAGCCTCTGCAGCACGAGGCACCACATCCACCCCAGCCTTCTCCCAACATAGGGCACGCACCAAAACGCGCCGAGCACCAAGAGCTCTGAGACTCTAAGTCAGAAACAGCAAGAACGGCCAGCCGGAAAGCAGAACCAACACCAGGAAAGCCTGCACATTACATCAAGAAAGCAGCCTTGCCTTGGCGACGCACGGAAATACACCCGCACAAAGCGGACACGAGACCACAACGGCAAGGCGAAAGGGAAACCCGCAAACACACCTCCACCAGCACGGCTGCCACAAAGGCCATGGCCACAGCCCCCACACATACACACCAACACAACGCACTGCCTCGCCCAACTCCGCTCATCCCAACACAACCACCACAGCACCACGCAAGCACCACCGCCACCGCACAAGGCCACTTCCCTACAACACCGCAAAACCAAACAAACCAACAACCAAAACCGAAAACGGCAGCAGGAAACTCTTTGCAACTCGAAAACGACAAACGGAAAGATGCGGCACCCAATAAAGCCGCGCACACACCACACGCTCAAGCACAGCACTCGCCAGCACCACCAAGGCTCACCGGCCTCCCGCACGCCACTGCCGCACAACTCAACGCACCACCATGCCTGCGCCCGCAACACCACGGCCCTGCCTGTGGCACCGCGCTCCCGGGCTCCTGCTTCTCCTGCCCGCGGCCCTCGCCTGCACCCACCTCCGCACCCAACAGACCACCTTCAACGCCGACAGCTTCCAGCTCCTGCGCACCATGGCTCCCAACCGCACCGTGCTCTGCCACCAACACAACGTACCCTTCTCCTTCCCGGACACCCTGGGAGCAGCCAGCCACCCTCAACAAGCCACCGCCACCATCCTTCTCATCCTCCAGCAACTCTTCAACACTCTCAGCAACGAAAGCATTCCTGACCACTGGGACCGCCAAGCACACCAGCAGCTTCTCAACAAGCTTCACCATCAAATCCACCAGCTCCAGGAATGCCTCACAGCCAGCACCGTGCTTTCTAAAAGCCAAGGGCCCCGCAACTCCCGCCTCGCCATCAACACATACTTCCGCCGCATCCGCGACTTCCTCCGCACGCACGGCCACAGCTCCTGCGCCTGGGACACGGTCCGCCTCGAAGTTCACACCTGCTTCCGACACATTGACAAGCTTACGCGCGCAATGCAAAACCCGGCAGCTCCCTCCCTACAAAGCCCAACCCGTCCAAACAGCAACCTCAGCACAAGGGAGAGCTCACCAAGCCACACGGGGCATCTCCAGCAAGGACTCGCCCTCACAGGCACCGCGCAGCCCTCCACCGCACGGGGCTCCAGCCCGCCACAGCAACAGGCGTGACGGCGCTCCGCCCCGCAGCACCGCAGCCCGCACACCCGCAGCACCCTGCACACTCCCTATGGCCACAGCGGCCAGGCCGCGCGGGTACCGCTCCACACGGACGTGCTGCGCAGGAAGGCACAGCGGGGAAGCGAGGGGAAAGGGGCCACCAGTCACTACCCACGGCGCTCCACGTTCCTGTCGGACTGCAGCCTCCTCCGAGGCACACGAAGGTCCCAATGGAAACCCAGGGAAGACTCGCACATGCCAAGGACTATTTATTACTAAATCTTATTTATTTATTTATTTATTTATTTATATGCCTGGTGGAAATAAAGACCTTTTGCACAATAAACAGTGGTCATCGCGATTAAATCTCGTGGGAAAACTCAACATCCCCAGATGTCGGGGCAGGGCAGGGACCATCCTCCCTCCTGCCACTCGCTCTGGGCAGGACCCTCTCTCAGACCAACAGGCCTCTCGGCCTGCCCTGCGCTGGCACAAGCAGGCGCGCCAAAAGCAGCCAGTGAGGAACACAAACCCGCAGCAAGAACCTGGGCACCAAGCAGGAGGCCAAGCACAGGAGAACCCTCCAAAGGCAGACGGGCAACACACCTGCAGCACGGCTGCTCCCATCCAACAAAGAGCCCAACACTGCAGCCCCGCACAACACTTGCCACCCCACCAGCACAAGACAGGCAGAGGCCTGCCAACTTCACCCACACAAGCCCCGACACACGCAGCCCTCTCCCACCAGGCCCACAGCCCTTCCTCTCTCAGGCCAGACAGTCACAGCAGCCTGCACCAACACGCGCAACAGGACACCTGCCCCGCACCAGGGCTCGCAACACAAACCAACACCGCGTCTCACCAGCCATTCGGCTCTCATGCCTCCAGCCCACCCCCACCCAAGTGTCCTGCGCTCCGCACACGACACTGCTCAGGGCTTCGCTGCCAAGGGCCTCCTCTCCTTCACTGCTCAGGCCCCTCACAAACAAACACCCTGCCACATCCACAACCCTCAACCTCAACACTGCCAGCCACCTCCTCGCCCTGCCTCACACCGCTTTGCACTCTGCTCCCACAACTCTCTCAAACCTACAGCCACACACTCACACCTTTACTCCACACCTCACAAAAAAGACACCCCATCGCAACCAGACCACTTCTGCACAGGACACAGGCTGCACAAACTGAGAGACAAGTAGAGGCGCCCTCATGCTACCACTTTCCCCAAACAAACCCCAAAGAGACAGACAAAACTCTACGAGGCCACCCAACACCTCCAGCTCACCTGCAATCACCACGGCCTCTCCAGCCTTCTCCTACGCAGCCCAGAGCTCACACACCGGCCTGAGCAGGAGCTCAACTGGGGACACGCCTCGCACCACAGCCCATGTTCCTGTCGTCTTCCTTCATGCCAGCACTAACACAGCAAGCACCACTGTGCTGGCGCGCAAGGAGGAGCTCTCCGAGCCGCTAAGCCCACAGCGGCACAGCGACAGCACCCGACGCTACGAGTGCTGCCCACGCACCAGCAGCCCCCTCCAAACACCAGGCCCACCACCACAAACACCTCTGCCCAGAGACACAACGCACCCACACCAGGACAGCCCCAAGGGGAACACTCATTGCGCCTCCTCCCTCTACTCCAGCACCGCACACGCAGCACACACCGCACTGTCTGCTCGAGGGCAAGGCCACAACAGGCATGCGCTTCCACCACCTCATCAGCACTACCTACAAATTACTGCGGACGACTGTACAACGGGAGACTGCCTGCAGCTGTAAGGCAAGGGAACACACGGTGCCAAAAAATCTCACTACGGAGCAAGACCCCTCTGAGAAACCAGAAAGCTCCATGCTGTCCGAGGCATCTCTTGAGGTACCTTCTACGATAAAATCTCCCCTCAACCTCCGCACGCGTGACCTTACAGCTCTCCTGAAGCAAAACATACAAGCACATATAGAAGATAAGGCCAGACTCTTGTCCCACACGAAAAAGGACACAAGGAGAACTAAGGGCACAAGGCAGAACCTGAGAGCATCAAAAACAACACAAACAGCATGAGTACTTTCACAATAAACTAACTCCAGAAGGAGAATTGGCAATGCCAATTGCAAATTGTGCAAATACTCATCTGGGGAGATGCTCAAAGAACAACTGGACAAGTTGCTCAGACACCTCCAGTGCAAACAGCCTCTGCAACACGAGACACCACATCCACCCCAGCCTTCTCCCAACAAAGGGCACGCACCAAAACGCGCCGAGCACCAAGAGCTCTGAGACTCTAAGTCAGAAACAGCAAGAACGGCCAGCCGGAAAGCAGAACCAACACCAGGAAAGCCTGCACATTACATCAAGAAAGCAGCCTTGCCTTGGCGACGCACGGAAATACACCCGCACAAAGCGGACACGAGACCACAACGGCAAGGCGAAAGGGAAACCCGCAAACACACCTCCACCAGCACGGCTGCCACAAAGGCCATGGCCACAGCCCCCACACATACACACCAACACAACGCACTGCCTCGCCCAACTCCGCTCATCCCAACACAACCACCACAGCACCACGCAAGCACCACCGCCACCGCACAAGGCCACTTCCCTACAACACCGCAAAACCAAACAAACCAACAACCAAAACCGAAAACGGCAGCAGGAAACCCTTTGCAACTCGAAAACGACAAACGGAAAGATGCGGCACCCAATAAAGCCGCGCACACACCACACGCTCAAGCACAGCGCTCGCCAGCACCACCAAGGCTCACCGGCCTCCCGCACGCTACTGCCGCACAACGCAACGCACCACCATGCCTGCGCCCGCAACACCACGGCCCTGCCTGTGGCACCGCGCTCCTGGGCTCCTGCTTCTCCTGCCCGCGGCCCTCGCCTGCACCCACCTCCGCACCCAACGGAACACCTTCAACGCCGACAGCTTCCAGCTCCTGCGCACCATAGCTTCCAACCGCACCGTGCTCTGCCACCAACACAATGTACCCTTCTCCTTCCCGGACACCCTGGGAGCAGCCAGCCACCCTCAACAAGCCACCGCCACCATCCTTCTCATCCTCCAGCAACTCTTCAACACTCTCAGCAACGAAAGCATTCCTGACCACTGGGACCGCCAAGCACACCAGCAGCTTCTCAACAAGCTTCACCATCAAATCCACCAGCTCCAGGAATGCCTCACAGCCAGCACCGGGCTTTCTAAAAGCCAAGGGCCCCGCAACTCCCGCCTCGCCATCAACACATACTTCCGCCGCATCCACGACTTCCTCCGCACGCACGGCCACAGCTCCTGCGCCTGGGACACGGTCCGCCTCGAAGTTCACACCTGCTTCCGACACATTGACAAGCTTACGCGCGCAATGCAAAACCCGGCAGCTCCCTCCCTACAAAGCCCAACCCGTCCAAACAGCAACCTCAGCACAAGGGAGAGCTCACCAAGCCACACGGGGCATCTCCAGCAAGGACTCGCCCTCACAGGCACCGCGCAGCCCTCCACCGCACGGGGCTCCAGCCCGCCACAGCAACAGGCGTGACGGCGCTCCGCCCCGCAGCACCGCAGCCCGCACACCCGCAGCACCCTGCACACTCCCTGTGGCCACAGCGGCCAGGCCGCGCGGGCTACCGCTCCACACGGATGTGCTGCGCAGGAAGGCACAGCGGGGAAGCGAGGGGAAAGGGGCCACCAGTCACTACCCACGGCGCTCCACGTTCCTGTCGGACTGCAGCCTCCTCCGAGGCACACGAAGGTCCCAATGGAAACCCAGGGAAGACTCGCACATGCCAAGGACTATTTATTACTAAATCTTATTTATTTATTTATTTATATGCCTGGTGGAAATAAAGACCTTTTGCACAATAAACAGTGGTCATCGCGATTAAATCTCGTTGGAAAACTCAACATCCCCAGATGTCGGGGCAGGGCAGGGACCATCCTCCCTCCTGCCACTCGCTCTGGGCAGGACCCTCTCTCAGACCAACAGGCCTCTTGGCCTGCCCTGCGCTGGCACAAGCAGGCGCGCCAAAAGCAGCCAGTGAGGAACACAAACCCGCAGCAAGAACCTGAGCACCAAGCAGGAGGCCAAGCACAGGAGAACCCTCCAAAGGCAGACGGGCAACACACCTGCAGCACGGCTGCTCCCATCCAACAAAGAGCCCAACACTGCAGCCCCGCACAACACTTGCCACCCCACCAGCACAAGACAGGCAGAGGCCTGCCAACTTCACCCACACAAGCCCCGACACACGCAGCCCTCTCCCACCAGGCCCACAGCCCTTCCTCTCTCAGGCCAGACAGTCACAGCAGCCTGCACCAACACGCGCAACAGGACACCTGCCCCGCACCAGGGCTCGCAACACAAACCAACACCGCGTCTCACCAGCCATTCGGCTCTCATGCCTCCAGCCCACCCCCACCCAAGTGTCCTGCGCTCCGCACACGACACTGCTCAGGGCTTCGCTGCCAAGGGCCTCCTCTCCTTCACTGCTCAGGCCCCTCACAAACAAACACCCTGCCACATCCACAACCCTCAACCTCAACACTGCCAGCCACCTCCTCGCCCTGCCTCACACCGCTTTGCACTCTGCCCCCACAACTCTCTCAAACCTACAGCCACACACTCACACCTTTACTCCACACCTCATAAAAAAGACACCCCATCGCAACCAGACCACTTCTGCACAGGACACAGGCTGCACAAACTGAGAGACAAGTAGAGGTGCCCTCATGTTACCACTTTCCCCAAACAAACGCCAAAGAGACAGACAAAACTCTACGAGGCCACCCAACACCTCCAGCTCACCTGCAATCACCACGGCCTCTCCAGCCTTCTCCTGCGCAGCCCAGAGCTCACACACCGGCCTGAGCAGGAGCTCAACTGGGGACACGCCTCGCACCACAGCCCATGTTCCTGTCGTCTTCCTTCATGCCAGCACTAACACAGCAAGCACCACTGTGCTGGCGCGCAAGGAGGAGCTCTCCGAGCCGCTAAGCCCACAGCGGCACAGCGACAGCACCCGACGCTACGAGTGCTGCCCACGCACCAGCAGCCCCCTCCAAACACCAGGCCCACCACCACAAACACCTCTGCCCAGAGACACCACGCACCCACACCAGGACAGCCCCAAGGGGAACACTCATTGCGCCTCCTCCCTCTACTCCAGCACCGCACACGCAGCACACACCGCACTGTCTGCTCGAGGGCAAGGCCACAACAGGCATGCGCTTCCACCACCTCATCAGCACTACCTACAAATTACTGCGGACGACTGTACAACGGGAGACTGCCTGAAGCTGTAAGGCAAGGGAACACACGGTGCCAAAAAATCTCACTACGGAGCAAGACCCCTCTGAGAAACCAGAAAGCTCCATGCTGTCCGAGGCATCTCTTGAGGTACCTTCTATGATAAAATCTCCCCTCAACCTCCACACGCGTGACTTTACAGCTCTCCTGAAGCAAAACATACAAGCACATATAGAAGATAAGGCCAGACTCTTGTCCCACACGAAAAAGGACACAAGGAGAACTAAGGGCACAAGGCAGAACCTGAGAGCATCAAAAACAACACAAACAGCATGAGTACTTTCACAATAAACTAACTCCAGAAGGAGAATTGGCAATGCCAATTGCAAATTGTGCAAATACTCATCCGGGGAGATGCTCAAAGAACAACTGGACAAGTTGCTCAGACACCTCCAGTGCAAACAGCCTCTGCAGCACGAGGCACCACATCCACCCCAGCCTTCTCCCAACATAGGGCACGCACCAAAACGCGCCGAGCACCAAGAGCTCTGAGACTCTAAGTCAGAAACAGCAAGAACGGCCAGCCGGAAAGCAGAACCAACACCAGGAAAGCCTGCACATTACATCAAGAAAGCAGCCTTGCCTTGGCGACGCACGGAAATACACCCGCACAAAGCGGACACGAGACCACAACGGCAAGGCGAAAGGGAAACCCGCAAACACACCTCCACCAGCACGGCTGCCACAAAGGCCATGGCCACAGTCCCCACACATACACACCAACACAACGCACTGCCTCGCCCAACTCCGCTCATCCCAACACAACCACCACAGCACCACGCAAGCACCACCGCCACCGCACAAGGCCACTTCCCTACAACACCGCAAAACCAAACGAACCAACAACCAAAACCGAAAACGGCAGCAGGAAACTCTTTGCAACTCGAAAATGACAAACGGAAAGATGCGGCACCCAATAAAGCCGCGCACACACCACACGCTCAAGCACAGCGCTCGCCAGCACCACCAAGGCTCACCGGCCTCCCGCACGCCACTGCCGCACAACTCAACGCACCACCATGCCTGCGCCCGCAACACCACGGCCCTGCCTGTGGCACCGCGCTCCCGGGCTCCTGCTTCTCCTGCCCGCGGCCCTCGCCTGCACCCACCTCCGCACCCAACAGAACACCTTCAACGCCGACAGCTTCCAGCTCCTGCGCACCATGGCTCCCAACCGCACCGTGCTCTGCCACCAACACAACGTACCCTTCTCCTTCCCGGACACCCTGGGAGCAGCCAGCCACCCTCAACAAGCCACCGCCACCATCCTTCTCATCCTCCAGCAACTCTTCAACACTCTCAGCAACGAAAGCATTCCTGACCACTGGGACCGCCAAGCACACCAGCAGCTTCTCAACAAGCTTCACCATCAAATCCACCAGCTCCAGGAATGCCTCACAGCCAGCACCGTGCTTTCTAAAAGCCAAGGGCCCCGCAACTCCCGCCTCGCCATCAACACATACTTCCGCCGCATCCACGACTTCCTCCGCACGCACGGCCACAGCTCCTGCGCCTGGGACACGGTCCGCCTCGAAGTTCACACCTGCTTCCGACACATTGACAAGCTTACGCGCGCAATGCAAAACCCGGCAGCTCCCTCCCTACAAAGCCCAACCCGTCCAAACAGCAACCTCAGCACAAGGGAGAGCTCACCAAGCCACACGGGGCATCTCCAGCAAGGACTCGCCCTCACAGGCACCGCGCAGCCCTCCACCGCACGGGGCTCCAGCCCGCCACAGCAACAGGCGTGACGGCGCTCCGCCCCGCAGCACCGCAGCCCGCACACCCGCAGCACCCTGCACACTCCCTGTGGCCACAGCGGCCAGGCCGCGCGGGCTACCGCTCCACACGGACGTGCTGCGCAGGAAGGCACAGCGGGGAAGCGAGGGGAAAGGGGCCACCAGTCACTACCCACGGCGCTCCACGTTCCTGTCGGACTGCAGCCTCCTCCGAGGCACACGAAGGTCCCAATGGAAACCCAGGGAAGACTCGCACATGCCAAGGACTATTTATTACTAAATCTTATTTATTTATTTATTTATTTATTTATTTATATGCCTGGTGGAAATAAAGACCTTTTGCACAATAAACAGTGGTCATCGCGATTAAATCTCGTGGGAAAACTCAACATCCCCAGATGTCGGGGCAGGGCAGGGACCATCCTCCCTCCTGCCACTCGCTCTGGGCAGGACCCTCTCTCAGACCAACAGGCCTCTCGGCCTGCCCTGCGCTGGCACAAGCAGGCGCGCCAAAAGCAGCCAGTGAGGAACACAAACCCGCAGCAAGAACCTGGGCACCAAGCAGGAGGCCAAGCACGGGAGAACCCTCCAAAGGCAGACGGGCAACACACCTGCAGCACGGCTGCTCCCATCCAACAAAGAGCCCAACACTGCAGCCCCGCACAACACTTGCCACCCCACCAGCACAAGACAGGCAGAGGCCTGCCAACTTCACCCACACAAGCCCCGACACACGCAGCCCTCTCCCACCAGGCCCACAGCCCTTCCTCTCTCAGGCCAGACAGTCACAGCAGCCTGCACCAACACGCGCAACAGGACACCTGCCCCGCACCAGGGCTCGCAACACAAACCAACACCGCGTCTCACCAGCCATTCGGCTCTCATGCCTCCAGCCCACCCCCACCCAAGTGTCCTGCGCTCCGCACACGACACTGCTCAGGGCTTCGCTGCCAAGGGCCTCCTCTCCTTCACTGCTCAGGCCCCTCACAAACAAACACCCTGCCACATCCACAACCCTCAACCTCAACACTGCCAGCCACCTCCTCGCCCTGCCTCACACCGCTTTGCACTCTGCCCCCACAACTCTCTCAAACCTACAGCCACACACTCACACCTTTACTCCACACCTCATAAAAAAGACACCCCATCGCAACCAGACCACTTCTGCACAGGACACAGGCTGCACAAACTGAGAGACAAGTAGAGGTGCCCTCATGTTACCACTTTCCCCAAACAAACCCCAAAGAGACAGACAAAACTCTACGAGGCCACCCAACACCTCCAGCTCACCTGCAATCACCACGGCCTCTCCAGCCTTCTCCTGCGCAGCCCAGAGCTCACACACCGGCCTGAGCAGGAGCTCAACTGGGGACACGCCTCGCACCACAGCCCATGTTCCTGTCGTCTTCCTTCATGCCAGCACTAACACAGCAAGCACCACTGTGCTGGCGCGCAAGGAGGAGCTCTCCGAGCCGCTAAGCCCACAGCGGCACAGCGACAGCACCCGACGCTACGAGTGCTGCCCACGCACCAGCAGCCCCCTCCAAACACCAGGCCCACCACCACAAACACCTCTGCCCAGAGACACCACGCACCCACACCAGGACAGCCCCAAGGGGAACACTCATTGCGCCTCCTCCCTCTACTCCAGCACCGCACACGCAGCACACACCGCACTGTCTGCTCGAGGGCAAGGCCACAACAGGCATGCGCTTCCACCACCTCATCAGCACTACCTACAAATTACTGCGGACGACTGTACAACGGGAGACTGCCTGCAGCTGTAAGGCAAGGGAACACACGGTGCCAAAAAATCTCACTACGGAGCAAGACCCCTCTGAGAAACCAGAAAGCTCCATGCTGTCCGAGGCATCTCTTGAGGTACCTTCTACGATAAAATCTCCCCTCAACCTCCGCACGCGTGACCTTACAGCTCTCCTGAAGCAAAACATACAAGCACATATAGAAGATAAGGCCAGACTCTTGTCCCACACGAAAAAGGACACAAGGAGAACTAAGGGCACAAGGCAGAACCTGAGAGCATCAAAAACAACACAAACAGCATGAGTACTTTCACAATAAACTAACTCCAGAAGGAGAATTGGCAATGCCAATTGCAAATTGTGCAAATACTCATCTGGGGAGATGCTCAAAGAACAACTGGACAAGTTGCTCAGACACCTCCAGTGCAAACAGCCTCTGCAACACGAGACACCACATCCACCCCAGCCTTCTCCCAACAAAGGGCACGCACCAAAACGCGCCGAGCACCAAGAGCTCTGAGACTCTAAGTCAGAAACAGCAAGAACGGCCAGCCGGAAAGCAGAACCAACACCAGGAAAGCCTGCACATTACATCAAGAAAGCAGCCTTGCCTTGGCGACGCACGGAAATACACCCGCACAAAGCGGACACCAGACCACAACGGCAAGGCGAAAGGGAAACCCGCAAACACACCTCCACCAGCACGGCTGCCACAAAGGCCATGGCCACAGCCCCCACACATACACACCAACACAACGCACTGCCTCGCCCAACTCCGCTCATCCCAACACAACCACCACAGCACCACGCAAGCACCACCGCCACCGCACAAGGCCACTTCCCTACAACACCGCAAAACCAAACAAACCAACAACCAAAACCGAAAACGGCAGCAGGAAACCCTTTGCAACTCGAAAACGACAAACGGAAAGATGCGGCACCCAATAAAGCCGCGCACACACCACACGCTCAAGCACAGCGCTCGCCAGCACCACCAAGGCTCACCGGCCTCCCGCACGCTACTGCCGCACAACGCAACGCACCACCATGCCTGCGCCCGCAACACCACGGCCCTGCCTGTGGCACCGCGCTCCTGGGCTCCTGCTTCTCCTGCCCGCGGCCCTCGCCTGCACCCACCTCCGCACCCAACAGAACACCTTCAACGCCGACAGCTTCCAGCTCCTGCGCACCATAGCTTCCAACCGCACCGTGCTCTGCCACCAACACAATGTACCCTTCTCCTTCCCGGACACCCTGGGAGCAGCCAGCCACCCTCAACAAGCCACCGCCACCATCCTTCTCATCCTCCAGCAACTCTTCAACACTCTCAGCAACGAAAGCATTCCTGACCACTGGGACCGCCAAGCACACCAGCAGCTTCTCAACAAGCTTCACCATCAAATCCACCAGCTCCAGGAATGCCTCACAGCCAGCACCGGGCTTTCTAAAAGCCAAGGGCCCCGCAACTCCCGCCTCGCCATCAACACATACTTCCGCCGCATCCACGACTTCCTCCGCACGCACGGCCACAGCTCCTGCGCCTGGGACACGGTCCGCCTCGAAGTTCACACCTGCTTCCGACACATTGACAAGCTTACGCGCGCAATGCAAAACCCGGCAGCTCCCTCCCTACAAAGCCCAACCCGTCCAAACAGCAACCTCAGCACAAGGGAGAGCTCACCAAGCCACACAGGGCATCTCCAGCAAGGACTCGCCCTCACAGGCACCGCGCAGCCCTCCACCGCACGGGGCTCCAGCCCGCCACAGCAACAGGCGTGACGGCGCTCCGCCCCGCAGCACCGCAGCCCGCACACCCGCAGCACCCTGCACACTCCCTGTGGCCACAGCGGCCAGGCCGCGCGGGCTACCGCTCCACACGGATGTGCTGCGCAGGAAGGCACAGCGGGGAAGCGAGGGGAAAGGGGCCACCAGTCACTACCCACGGCGCTCCACGTTCCTGTCGGACTGCAGCCTCCTCCGAGGCACACGAAGGTCCCAATGGAAACCCAGGGAAGACTCGCACATGCCAAGGACTATTTATTACTAAATCTTATTTATTTATTTATTTATATGCCTGGTGGAAATAAAGACCTTTTGCACAATAAACAGTGGTCATCGCGATTAAATCTCGTGGGAAAACTCAACATCCCCAGATGTCGGGGCAGGGCAGGGACCATCCTCCCTCCTGCCACTCGCTCTGGGCAGGACCCTCTCTCAGACCAACAGGCCTCTCGGCCTGCCCTGCGCTGGCACAAGCAGGCGCGCCAAAAGCAGCCAGTGAGGAACACAAACCCGCAGCAAGAACCTGAGCACCAAGCAGGAGGCCAAGCACAGGAGAACCCTCCAAAGGCAGACGGGCAACACACCTGCAGCACGGCTGCTCCCATCCAACAAAGAGCCCAACACTGCAGCCCCGCACAACACTTGCCACCCCACCAGCACAAGACAGGCAGAGGCCTGCCAACTTCACCCACACAAGCCCCGACACACGCAGCCCTCTCCCACCAGGCCCACAGCCCTTCCTCTCTCAGGCCAGACAGTCACAGCAGCCTGCACCAACACGCGCAACAGGACACCTGCCCCGCACCAGGGCTCGCAACACAAACCAACACCGCGTCTCACCAGCCATTCGGCTCTCACGCCTCCAGCCCACCCCCACCCAAGTGTCCTGCGCTCCGCACACGACACTGCTCAGGGCTTCGCTGCCAAGGGCCTCCTCTCCTTCACTGCTCAGGCCCCTCACAAACAAACACCCTGCCACATCCACAACCCTCAACCTCAACACTGCCAGCCACCTCCTCGCCCTGCCTCACACCGCTTTGCACTCTGCCCCCATAACTCTCTCCAACCTACAGCCACACACTCACACCTTTACTCCACACCTCATAAAAAAGACACCCCATCGCAACCAGACCACTTCTGCACAGGACACAGGCTGCACAAACTGAGAGACAAGTAGAGGTGCCCTCATGTTACCACTTACCCCAAACAAACCCCAACGAGACAGATAAAACTCTACGAGGCCACCCAACACCTCCAGCTCACCTGCAATCACCACGGCCTCTCCAGCCTTCTCCTACGCAGCCCAGAGCTCACACACCGGCCTGAGCAGGAGCTCAACTGGGGACACGCCTCGCACCACAGCCCATGTTCCTGTCGTCTTCCTTCATGCCAGCACTAACACAGCAAGCACCACTGTGCTGGCGCGCAAGGAGGAGCTCTCCGAGCCGCTAAGCCCACAGCGGCACAGCGACAGCACCCGACGCTACGAGTGCTGCCCACGCACCAGCAGCCCCCTCCAAACACCAGGCCCACCACCACAAACACCTCTGCCCAGAGACACAACGCACCCACACCAGGACAGCCCCAAGGGGAACACTCATTGCGCCTCCTCCCTCCACTCCAGCACCGCACACGCAGCACACACCGCACTGTCTGCTCGAGGGCAAGGCCACAACAGGCATGCGCTTCCACCACCTCATCAGCGCTACCTACAAATTACTGCGGACGACTGTACAACGGGAGACTGCCTGAAGCTGTAAGGCAAGGGAACACACGGTGCCAAAAAATCTCACTACGGAGCAAGACCCCTCTGAGAAACCAGAAAGCTCCATGCTGTCCGAGGCATCTCTTGAGGTACCTTCTACGATAAAATCTCCCCTCAACCTCCGCACGCGTGACCTTACAGCTCTCCTGAAGCAAAACATACAAGCACATATAGAAGATAAGGCCAGACTCTTCTCCCACACGAAAAAGGACACAAGGAGAACTAAGGGCACAAGGCAGAACCTGAGAGCATCAAAAACAACACAAACAGCATGAGTACTTTCACAATAAACTAACTCCAGAAGGAGAATTGGCAATGCCAATTGCAAATTGTGCAAATACTCATCTGGGGAGATGCTCAAAGAACAACTGCACAAGTTGCTCAGACACCTCCAGTGCAAACAGCCTCTGCAGCACGAGGCACCACATCCACCCCCAGCCTTCTCCCAACAAAGGGCACGCACCAAAACGTGCAAAGCACCAAGAGCTCTGAGACTCTAAGTCAGAAACAGCAAGAACGGCCAGCCGGAAAGCAGAACCAACACCAGGAAAGCCTGCACATTACATCAAGAAAGCAGCCTTGCCTTGGCGACGCACGGAAATACACCCGCACAAAGCGGACACGAGACCACAACGGCAAGGCGAAAGGGAAACCCGCAAACACACCTCCACCAGCACGGCTGCCACAAAGGCCATGGCCACAGCCCCCACACATACACACCAACACAACGCACTGCCTCACCCAACTCCGCTCATCCCAACACAACCACCACAGCACCACGCAAGCACCACCGCCACCGCACAAGGCCACTTCCCTACAACACCGCAAAACCAAACGAACCAACAACCAAAACCGAAAACGGCAGCAGGAAACCCTTTGCAACTCGAAAACGACAAACGGAAAGATGCGGCACCCAATAAAGCCGCGCACACACCACACGCTCAAGCACAGCGCTCGCCAGCACCACCAAGGCTCACCGGCCTCCCGCACGCTACTGCCGCACAACGCAACGCACCACCATGCCTGCACCCGCAACACCACGGCCCTGCCTGTGGCACCGCGCTCCTGGGCTCCTGCTTCTCCTGCCCGCGGCCCTCGCCTGCACCCACCTCCGCACCCAACAGAACACCTTCAACGCCGACAGCTTCCAGCTCCTGCGCACCATAGCTTCCAACCGCACCGTGCTCTGCCACCAACACAATGTACCCTTCTCCTTCCCGGACACCCTGGGAGCAGCCAGCCACCCTCAACAAGCCACCGCCACCATCCTTCTCATCCTCCAGCAACTCTTCACAACTCTCAGCAACGAAAGCATTCCTGACCACTGGGACCGCCAAGCACACCAGCAGCTTCTCAACAAGCTTCACCATCAATTCCACCAGCTCCAGGAATGCCTCACAGCCACCACCGGGCTTTCTAAAAGCCAAGGGCCCCGCAACTCCCGCCTCGCCATCAACACATACTTCCGCCGCATCCGCGACTTCCTCCGCACGCACGGCCACAGCTCCTGCGCCTGGGACACGGTCCGCCTCGAAGTTCACACCTGCTTCCGACACATTGACAAGCTTACGCGCGCAATGCAAAACCCGGCAGCTCCCTCCCTACAAAGCCCAACCCGTCCAAACAGCAACCTCAGCACAAGGGAGAGCTCACCAAGCCACACAGGGCATCTCCAGCAAGGACTCGCCCTCACAGGCACCGCGCAGCCCTCCACCGCACGGGGCTCCAGCCCGCCACAGCAACAGGCGTGACGGCGCTCCGCCCCGCAGCACCGCAGCCCGCACACCCACAGCACCCTGCACACTCCCTGTGGCCACAGCGGCCAGGCCGCGCGGGCTACCGCTCCACACGGATGTGCTGCGCAGGAAGGCACAGCGGGGAAGCGAGGGGAAAGGGGCCACCAGTCACTACCCACGGCGCTCCACGTTCCTGTCGGACTGCAGCCTCCTCCGAGGCACACGAAGGTCCCAATGGAAACCCAGGGAAGACTCGCACATGCCAAGGACTATTTATTACTAAATCTTATTTATTTATTTATTTATATGCCTGGTGGAAATAAAGACCTTTTGCACAATAAACAGTGGTCATCGCAATTAAATCTCGTGGGAAAACTCAACCTCCCCAGATGTCGGGGCAGGGCAGGGAACATCCTCCCTCCTGCCACTCGCTCTGGGCAGGACCCTCTCTCAGACCAACAGGCCTCTCGGCCTGCCCTGCGCTGGCACAAGCAGGCGCGCCAAAAGCAGCCAGTGAGGAACACAAACCCGCAGCAAGAACCTGGGCACCAAGCAGGAGGCCAAGCACGGGAGAACCCTCCAAAGGCAGACGGGCAACACACCTGCAGCACGGCTGCTCCCATCCAACAAAGAGCCCAACACTGCAGCCCCGCACAACACTTGCCACCCCACCAGCACAAGACAGGCAGAGGCCTGCCAACTTCACCCACACAAGCCCCGACACACGCAGCCCTCTCCCACCAGGCCCACAGCCCTTCCTCTCTCAGGCCAGACAGTCACAGCAGCCTGCACCAACACGCGCAACAGGACACCTGCCCCGCACCAGGGCTCGCAACACAAACCAACACCGCGTCTCACCAGCCATTCGGCTCTCATGCCTCCAGCCCACCCCCACCCAAGTGTCCTGCGCTCCGCACACGACACTGCTCAGGGCTTCGCTGCCAAGGGCCTCCTCTCCTTCACTGCTCAGGCCCCTCACAAACAAACACCCTGCCACATCCACAACCCTCAACCTCAACACTGCCAGCCACCTCCTCGCCCTGCCTCACACCGCTTTGCACTCTGCCCCCACAACTCTCTCAAACCTACAGCCACACACTCACACCTTTACTCCACACCTCATAAAAAAGACACCCCATCGCAACCAGACCACTTCTGCACAGGACACAGGCTGCACAAACTGAGAGACAAGTAGAGGTGCCCTCATGTTACCACTTTCCCCAAACAAACCCCAAAGAGACAGACAAAACTCTACGAGGCCACCCAACACCTCCAGCTCACCTGCAATCACCACGGCCTCTCCAGCCTTCTCCTGCGCAGCCCAGAGCTCACACACCGGCCTGAGCAGGAGCTCAACTGGGGACACGCCTCGCACCACAGCCCATGTTCCTGTCGTCTTCCTTCATGCCAGCACTAACACAGCAAGCACCACTGTGCTGGCGCGCAAGGAGGAGCTCTCCGAGCCGCTAAGCCCACAGCGGCACAGCGACAGCACCCGACGCTACGAGTGCTGCCCACGCACCAGCAGCCCCCTCCAAACACCAGGCCCACCACCACAAACACCTCTGCCCAGAGACACCACGCACCCACACCAGGACAGCCCCAAGGGGAACACTCATTGCGCCTCCTCCCTCTACTCCAGCACCGCACACGCAGCACACACCGCACTGTCTGCTCGAGGGCAAGGCCACAACAGGCATGCGCTTCCACCACCTCATCAGCACTACCTACAAATTACTGCGGACGACTGTACAACGGGAGACTGCCTGCAGCTGTAAGGCAAGGGAACACACGGTGCCAAAAAATCTCACTACGGAGCAAGACCCCTCTGAGAAACCAGAAAGCTCCATGCTGTCCGAGGCATCTCTTGAGGTACCTTCTACGATAAAATCTCCCCTCAACCTCCGCACGCGTGACCTTACAGCTCTCCTGAAGCAAAACATACAAGCACATATAGAAGATAAGGCCAGACTCTTGTCCCACACGAAAAAGGACACAAGGAGAACTAAGGGCACAAGGCAGAACCTGAGAGCATCAAAAACAACACAAACAGCATGAGTACTTTCACAATAAACTAACTCCAGAAGGAGAATTGGCAATGCCAATTGCAAATTGTGCAAATACTCATCTGGGGAGATGCTCAAAGAACAACTGGACAAGTTGCTCAGACACCTCCAGTGCAAACAGCCTCTGCAACACGAGACACCACATCCACCCCAGCCTTCTCCCAACAAAGGGCACGCACCAAAACGCGCCGAGCACCAAGAGCTCTGAGACTCTAAGTCAGAAACAGCAAGAACGGCCAGCCGGAAAGCAGAACCAACACCAGGAAAGCCTGCACATTACATCAAGAAAGCAGCCTTGCCTTGGCGACGCACGGAAATACACCCGCACAAAGCGGACACGAGACCACAACGGCAAGGCGAAAGGGAAACCCGCAAACACACCTCCACCAGCACGGCTGCCACAAAGGCCATGGCCACAGCCCCCACACATACACACCAACACAACGCACTGCCTCGCCCAACTCCGCTCATCCCAACACAACCACCACAGCACCACGCAAGCACCACCGCCACCGCACAAGGCCACTTCCCTACAACACCGCAAAACCAAACAAACCAACAACCAAAACCGAAAACGGCAGCAGGAAACCCTTTGCAACTCGAAAACGACAAACGGAAAGATGCGGCACCCAATAAAGCCGCGCACACACCACACGCTCAAGCACAGCGCTCGCCAGCACCACCAAGGCTCACCGGCCTCCCGCACGCTACTGCCGCACAACGCAACGCACCACCATGCCTGCGCCCGCAACACCACGGCCCTGCCTGTGGCACCGCGCTCCTGGGCTCCTGCTTCTCCTGCCCGCGGCCCTCGCCTGCACCCACCTCCGCACCCAACAGAACACCTTCAACGCCGACAGCTTCCAGCTCCTGCGCACCATAGCTTCCAACCGCACCGTGCTCTGCCACCAACACAATGTACCCTTCTCCTTCCCGGACACCCTGGGAGCAGCCAGCCACCCTCAACAAGCCACCGCCACCATCCTTCTCATCCTCCAGCAACTCTTCAACACTCTCAGCAACGAAAGCATTCCTGACCACTGGGACCGCCAAGCACACCAGCAGCTTCTCAACAAGCTTCACCATCAAATCCACCAGCTCCAGGAATGCCTCACAGCCAGCACCGGGCTTTCTAAAAGCCAAGGGCCCCGCAACTCCCGCCTCGCCATCAACACATACTTCCGCCGCATCCGCGACTTCCTCCGCACGCACGGCCACAGCTCCTGCGCCTGGGACACGGTCCGCCTCGAAGTTCACACCTGCTTCCGACACATTGACAAGCTTACGCGCGCAATGCAAAACCCGGCAGCTCCCTCCCTACAAAGCCCAACCCGTCCAAACAGCAACCTCAGCACAAGGGAGAGCTCACCAAGCCACACGGGGCATCTCCAGCAAGGACTCGCCCTCACAGGCACCGCGCAGCCCTCCACCGCACGGGGCTCCAGCCCGCCACAGCAACAGGCGTGACGGCGCTCCGCCCCGCAGCACCGCAGCCCGCACACCCGCAGCACCCTGCACACTCCCTGTGGCCACAGCGGCCAGGCCGCGCGGGCTACCGCTCCACACGGATGTGCTGCGCAGGAAGGCACAGCGGGGAAGCGAGGGGAAAGGGGCCACCAGTCACTACCCACGGCGCTCCACGTTCCTGTCGGACTGCAGCCTCCTCCGAGGCACACGAAGGTCCCAATGGAAACCCAGGGAAGACTCGCACATGCCAAGGACTATTTATTACTAAATCTTATTTATTTATTTATTTATATGCCTGGTGGAAATAAAGACCTTTTGCACAATAAACAGTGGTCATCGCGATTAAATCTCGTGGGAAAACTCAACATCCCCAGATGTCGGGGCAGGGCAGGGACCATCCTCCCTCCTGCCACTCGCTCTGGGCAGGACCCTCTCTCAGACCAACAGGCCTCTCGGCCTGCCCTGCGCTGGCACAAGCAGGCGCGCCAAAAGCAGCCAGTGAGGAACACAAACCCGCAGCAAGAACCTGAGCACCAAGCAGGAGGCCAAGCACAGGAGAACCCTCCAAAGGCAGACGGGCAACACACCTGCAGCACGGCTGCTCCCATCCAACAAAGAGCCCAACACTGCAGCCCCGCACAACACTTGCCACCCCACCAGCACAAGACAGGCAGAGGCCTGCCAACTTCACCCACACAAGCCCCGACACACGCAGCCCTCTCCCACCAGGCCCACAGCCCTTCCTCTCTCAGGCCAGACAGTCACAGCAGCCTGCACCAACACGCGCAACAGGACACCTGCCCCGCACCAGGGCTCGCAACACAAACCAACACCGCGTCTCACCAGCCATTCGGCTCTCACGCCTCCAGCCCACCCCCACCCAAGTGTCCTGCGCTCCGCACACGACACTGCTCAGGGCTTCGCTGCCAAGGGCCTCCTCTCCTTCACTGCTCAGGCCCCTCACAAACAAACACCCTGCCACATCCACAACCCTCAACCTCAACACTGCCAGCCACCTCCTCGCCCTGCCTCACACCGCTTTGCACTCTGCCCCCATAACTCTCTCCAACCTACAGCCACACACTCACACCTTTACTCCACACCTCATAAAAAAGACACCCCATCGCAACCAGACCACTTCTGCACAGGACACAGGCTGCACAAACTGAGAGACAAGTAGAGGTGCCCTCATGTTACCACTTACCCCAAACAAACCCCAACGAGACAGATAAAACTCTACGAGGCCACCCAACACCTCCAGCTCACCTGCAATCACCACGGCCTCTCCAGCCTTCTCCTACGCAGCCCAGAGCTCACACACCGGCCTGAGCAGGAGCTCAACTGGGGACACGCCTCGCACCACAGCCCATGTTCCTGTCGTCTTCCTTCATGCCAGCACTAACACAGCAAGCACCACTGTGCTGGCGCGCAAGGAGGAGCTCTCCGAGCCGCTAAGCCCACAGCGGCACAGCGACAGCACCCGACGCTACGAGTGCTGCCCACGCACCAGCAGCCCCCTCCAAACACCAGGCCCACCACCACAAACACCTCTGCCCAGAGACACAACGCACCCACACCAGGACAGCCCCAAGGGGAACACTCATTGCGCCTCCTCCCTCCACTCCAGCACCGCACACGCAGCACACACCGCACTGTCTGCTCGAGGGCAAGGCCACAACAGGCATGCGCTTCCACCACCTCATCAGCGCTACCTACAAATTACTGCGGACGACTGTACAACGGGAGACTGCCTGAAGCTGTAAGGCAAGGGAACACACGGTGCCAAAAAATCTCACTACGGAGCAAGACCCCTCTGAGAAACCAGAAAGCTCCATGCTGTCCGAGGCATCTCTTGAGGTACCTTCTACGATAAAATCTCCCCTCAACCTCCGCACGCGTGACCTTACAGCTCTCCTGAAGCAAAACATACAAGCACATATAGAAGATAAGGCCAGACTCTTCTCCCACACGAAAAAGGACACAAGGAGAACTAAGGGCACAAGGCAGAACCTGAGAGCATCAAAAACAACACAAACAGCATGAGTACTTTCACAATAAACTAACTCCAGAAGGAGAATTGGCAATGCCAATTGCAAATTGTGCAAATACTCATCTGGGGAGATGCTCAAAGAACAACTGCACAAGTTGCTCAGACACCTCCAGTGCAAACAGCCTCTGCAGCACGAGGCACCACATCCACCCCCAGCCTTCTCCCAACAAAGGGCACGCACCAAAACGTGCAAAGCACCAAGAGCTCTGAGACTCTAAGTCAGAAACAGCAAGAACGGCCAGCCGGAAAGCAGAACCAACACCAGGAAAGCCTGCACATTACATCAAGAAAGCAGCCTTGCCTTGGCGACGCACGGAAATACACCCGCACAAAGCGGACACGAGACCACAACGGCAAGGCGAAAGGGAAACCCGCAAACACACCTCCACCAGCACGGCTGCCACAAAGGCCATGGCCACAGCCCCCACACATACACACCAACACAACGCACTGCCTCACCCAACTCCGCTCATCCCAACACAACCACCACAGCACCACGCAAGCACCACCGCCACCGCACAAGGCCACTTCCCTACAACACCGCAAAACCAAACGAACCAACAACCAAAACCGAAAACGGCAGCAGGAAACCCTTTGCAACTCGAAAACGACAAACGGAAAGATGCGGCACCCAATAAAGCCGCGCACACACCACACGCTCAAGCACAGCGCTCGCCAGCACCACCAAGGCTCACCGGCCTCCCGCACGCTACTGCCGCACAACGCAACGCACCACCATGCCTGCACCCGCAACACCACGGCCCTGCCTGTGGCACCGCGCTCCTGGGCTCCTGCTTCTCCTGCCCGCGGCCCTCGCCTGCACCCACCTCCGCACCCAACAGAACACCTTCAACGCCGACAGCTTCCAGCTCCTGCGCACCATAGCTTCCAACCGCACCGTGCTCTGCCACCAACACAATGTACCCTTCTCCTTCCCGGACACCCTGGGAGCAGCCAGCCACCCTCAACAAGCCACCGCCACCATCCTTCTCATCCTCCAGCAACTCTTCACAACTCTCAGCAACGAAAGCATTCCTGACCACTGGGACCGCCAAGCACACCAGCAGCTTCTCAACAAGCTTCACCATCAATTCCACCAGCTCCAGGAATGCCTCACAGCCACCACCGGGCTTTCTAAAAGCCAAGGGCCCCGCAACTCCCGCCTCGCCATCAACACATACTTCCGCCGCATCCGCGACTTCCTCCGCACGCACGGCCACAGCTCCTGCGCCTGGGACACGGTCCGCCTCGAAGTTCACACCTGCTTCCGACACATTGACAAGCTTACGCGCGCAATGCAAAACCCGGCAGCTCCCTCCCTACAAAGCCCAACCCGTCCAAACAGCAACCTCAGCACAAGGGAGAGCTCACCAAGCCACACAGGGCATCTCCAGCAAGGACTCGCCCTCACAGGCACCGCGCAGCCCTCCACCGCACGGGGCTCCAGCCCGCCACAGCAACAGGCGTGACGGCGCTCCGCCCCGCAGCACCGCAGCCCGCACACCCACAGCACCCTGCACACTCCCTGTGGCCACAGCGGCCAGGCCGCGCGGGCTACCGCTCCACACGGATGTGCTGCGCAGGAAGGCACAGCGGGGAAGCGAGGGGAAAGGGGCCACCAGTCACTACGCACGGCGCTCCACGTTCCTGTCGGACTGCAGCCTCCTCCGAGGCACACGAAGGTCCCAATGGAAACCCAGGGAAGACTCGCACATGCCAAGGACTATTTATTACTAAATCTTATTTATTTATTTATTTATATGCCTGGTGGAAATAAAGACCTTTTGCACAATAAACAGTGGTCATCGCAATTAAATCTCGTGGGAAAACTCAACCTCCCCAGATGTCGGGGCAGGGCAGGGAACATCCTCCCTCCTGCCACTCGCTCTGGGCAGGACCCTCTCTCAGACCAACAGGCCTCTCGGCCTGCCCTGCGCTGGCACAAGCAGGCGCGCCAAAAGCAGCCAGTGAGGAACACAAACCCGCAGCAAGAACCTGGGCACCAAGCAGGAGGCCAAGCACGGGAGAACCCTCCAAAGGCAGACGGGCAACACACCTGCAGCACGGCTGCTCCCATCCAACAAAGAGCCCAACACTGCAGCCCCGCACAACACTTGCCACCCCACCAGCACAAGACAGGCAGAGGCCTGCCAACTTCACCCACACAAGCCCCGACACACGCAGCCCTCTCCCACCAGGCCCACAGCCCTTCCTCTCTCAGGCCAGACAGTCACAGCAGCCTGCACCAACACGCGCAACAGGACACCTGCCCCGCACCAGGGCTCGCAACACAAACCAACACCGCGTCTCACCAGCCATTCGGCTCTCATGCCTCCAGCCCACCCCCACCCAAGTGTCCTGCGCTCCGCACACGACACTGCTCAGGGCTTCGCTGCCAAGGGCCTCCTCTCCTTCACTGCTCAGGCCCCTCACAAACAAACACCCTGCCACATCCACAACCCTCAACCTCAACACTGCCAGCCACCTCCTCGCCCTGCCTCACACCGCTTTGCACTCTGCCCCCACAACTCTCTCAAACCTACAGCCACACACTCACACCTTTACTCCACACCTCATAAAAAAGACACCCCATCGCAACCAGACCACTTCTGCACAGGACACAGGCTGCACAAACTGAGAGACAAGTAGAGGTGCCCTCATGTTACCACTTTCCCCAAACAAACCCCAAAGAGACAGACAAAACTCTACGAGGCCACCCAACACCTCCAGCTCACCTGCAATCACCACGGCCTCTCCAGCCTTCTCCTGCGCAGCCCAGAGCTCACACACCGGCCTGAGCAGGAGCTCAACTGGGGACACGCCTCGCACCACAGCCCATGTTCCTGTCGTCTTCCTTCATGCCAGCACTAACACAGCAAGCACCACTGTGCTGGCGCGCAAGGAGGAGCTCTCCGAGCCGCTAAGCCCACAGCGGCACAGCGACAGCACCCGACGCTACGAGTGCTGCCCACGCACCAGCAGCCCCCTCCAAACACCAGGCCCACCACCACAAACACCTCTGCCCAGAGACACCACGCACCCACACCAGGACAGCCCCAAGGGGAACACTCATTGCGCCTCCTCCCTCTACTCCAGCACCGCACACGCAGCACACACCGCACTGTCTGCTCGAGGGCAAGGCCACAACAGGCATGCGCTTCCACCACCTCATCAGCACTACCTACAAATTACTGCGGACGACTGTACAACGGGAGACTGCCTGCAGCTGTAAGGCAAGGGAACACACGGTGCCAAAAAATCTCACTACGGAGCAAGACCCCTCTGAGAAACCAGAAAGCTCCATGCTGTCCGAGGCATCTCTTGAGGTACCTTCTACGATAAAATCTCCCCTCAACCTCCGCACGCGTGACCTTACAGCTCTCCTGAAGCAAAACATACAAGCACATATAGAAGATAAGGCCAGACTCTTGTCCCACACGAAAAAGGACACAAGGAGAACTAAGGGCACAAGGCAGAACCTGAGAGCATCAAAAACAACACAAACAGCATGAGTACTTTCACAATAAACTAACTCCAGAAGGAGAATTGGCAATGCCAATTGCAAATTGTGCAAATACTCATCTGGGGAGATGCTCAAAGAACAACTGGACAAGTTGCTCAGACACCTCCAGTGCAAACAGCCTCTGCAACACGAGACACCACATCCACCCCAGCCTTCTCCCAACAAAGGGCACGCACCAAAACGCGCCGAGCACCAAGAGCTCTGAGACTCTAAGTCAGAAACAGCAAGAACGGCCAGCCGGAAAGCAGAACCAACACCAGGAAAGCCTGCACATTACATCAAGAAAGCAGCCTTGCCTTGGCGACGCACGGAAATACACCCGCACAAAGCGGACACGAGACCACAACGGCAAGGCGAAAGGGAAACCCGCAAACACACCTCCACCAGCACGGCTGCCACAAAGGCCATGGCCACAGCCCCCACACATACACACCAACACAACGCACTGCCTCGCCCAACTCCGCTCATCCCAACACAACCACCACAGCACCACGCAAGCACCACCGCCACCGCACAAGGCCACTTCCCTACAACACCGCAAAACCAAACAAACCAACAACCAAAACCGAAAACGGCAGCAGGAAACCCTTTGCAACTCGAAAACGACAAACGGAAAGATGCGGCACCCAATAAAGCCGCGCACACACCACACGCTCAAGCACAGCGCTCGCCAGCACCACCAAGGCTCACCGGCCTCCCGCACGCTACTGCCGCACAACGCAACGCACCACCATGCCTGCGCCCGCAACACCACGGCCCTGCCTGTGGCACCGCGCTCCTGGGCTCCTGCTTCTCCTGCCCGCGGCCCTCGCCTGCACCCACCTCCGCACCCAACAGAACACCTTCAACGCCGACAGCTTCCAGCTCCTGCGCACCATAGCTTCCAACCGCACCGTGCTCTGCCACCAACACAATGTACCCTTCTCCTTCCCGGACACCCTGGGAGCAGCCAGCCACCCTCAACAAGCCACCGCCACCATCCTTCTCATCCTCCAGCAACTCTTCAACACTCTCAGCAACGAAAGCATTCCTGACCACTGGGACCGCCAAGCACACCAGCAGCTTCTCAACAAGCTTCACCATCAAATCCACCAGCTCCAGGAATGCCTCACAGCCAGCACCGGGCTTTCTAAAAGCCAAGGGCCCCGCAACTCCCGCCTCGCCATCAACACATACTTCCGCCGCATCCGCGACTTCCTCCGCACGCACGGCCACAGCTCCTGCGCCTGGGACACGGTCCGCCTCGAAGTTCACACCTGCTTCCGACACATTGACAAGCTTACGCGCGCAATGCAAAACCCGGCAGCTCCCTCCCTACAAAGCCCAACCCGTCCAAACAGCAACCTCAGCACAAGGGAGAGCTCACCAAGCCACACGGGGCATCTCCAGCAAGGACTCGCCCTCACAGGCACCGCGCAGCCCTCCACCGCACGGGGCTCCAGCCCGCCACAGCAACAGGCGTGACGGCGCTCCGCCCCGCAGCACCGCAGCCCGCACACCCGCAGCACCCTGCACACTCCCTGTGGCCACAGCGGCCAGGCCGCGCGGGCTACCGCTCCACACGGATGTGCTGCGCAGGAAGGCACAGCGGGGAAGCGAGGGGAAAGGGGCCACCAGTCACTACCCACGGCGCTCCACGTTCCTGTCGGACTGCAGCCTCCTCCGAGGCACACGAAGGTCCCAATGGAAACCCAGGGAAGACTCGCACATGCCAAGGACTATTTATTACTAAATCTTATTTATTTATTTATTTATATGCCTGGTGGAAATAAAGACCTTTTGCACAATAAACAGTGGTCATCGCGATTAAATCTCGTGGGAAAACTCAACATCCCCAGATGTCGGGGCAGGGCAGGGACCATCCTCCCTCCTGCCACTCGCTCTGGGCAGGACCCTCTCTCAGACCAACAGGCCTCTCGGCCTGCCCTGCGCTGGCACAAGCAGGCGCGCCAAAAGCAGCCAGTGAGGAACACAAACCCGCAGCAAGAACCTGAGCACCAAGCAGGAGGCCAAGCACAGGAGAACCCTCCAAAGGCAGACGGGCAACACACCTGCAGCACGGCTGCTCCCATCCAACAAAGAGCCCAACACTGCAGCCCCGCACAACACTTGCCACCCCACCAGCACAAGACAGGCAGAGGCCTGCCAACTTCACCCACACAAGCCCCGACACACGCAGCCCTCTCCCACCAGGCCCACAGCCCTTCCTCTCTCAGGCCAGACAGTCACAGCAGCCTGCACCAACACGCGCAACAGGACACCTGCCCCGCACCAGGGCTCGCAACACAAACCAACACCGCGTCTCACCAGCCATTCGGCTCTCACGCCTCCAGCCCACCCCCACCCAAGTGTCCTGCGCTCCGCACACGACACTGCTCAGGGCTTCGCTGCCAGGGCCTCCTCTCCTTCACTGCTCAGGCCCCTCACAAACAAACACCCTGCCACATCCACAACCCTCAACCTCAACACTGCCAGCCACCTCCTCGCCCTGCCTTCACACCGCTTTGCACTCTGCCCCCATAACTCTCTCCAACCTACAGCCACACACTCACACCTTTACTCCACACCTCATAAAAAAGACACCCCATCGCAACCAGACCACTTCTGCACAGGACACAGGCTGCACAAACTGAGAGACAAGTAGAGGTGCCCTCATGTTACCACTTACCCCAAACAAACCCCAACGAGACAGATAAAACTCTACGAGGCCACCCAACACCTCCAGCTCACCTGCAATCACCACGGCCTCTCCAGCCTTCTCCTACGCAGCCCAGAGCTCACACACCGGCCTGAGCAGGAGCTCAACTGGGGACACGCCTCGCACCACAGCCCATGTTCCTGTCGTCTTCCTTCATGCCAGCACTAACACAGCAAGCACCACTGTGCTGGCGCGCAAGGAGGAGCTCTCCGAGCCGCTAAGCCCACAGCGGCACAGCGACAGCACCCGACGCTACGAGTGCTGCCCACGCACCAGCAGCCCCCTCCAAACACCAGGCCCACCACCACAAACACCTCTGCCCAGAGACACAACGCACCCACACCAGGACAGCCCCAAGGGGAACACTCATTGCGCCTCCTCCCTCCACTCCAGCACCGCACACGCAGCACACACCGCACTGTCTGCTCGAGGGCAAGGCCACAACAGGCATGCGCTTCCACCACCTCATCAGCGCTACCTACAAATTACTGCGGACGACTGTACAACGGGAGACTGCCTGAAGCTGTAAGGCAAGGGAACACACGGTGCCAAAAAATCTCACTACGGAGCAAGACCCCTCTGAGAAACCAGAAAGCTCCATGCTGTCCGAGGCATCTCTTGAGGTACCTTCTACGATAAAATCTCCCCTCAACCTCCGCACGCGTGACCTTACAGCTCTCCTGAAGCAAAACATACAAGCACATATAGAAGATAAGGCCAGACTCTTCTCCCACACGAAAAAGGACACAAGGAGAACTAAGGGCACAAGGCAGAACCTGAGAGCATCAAAAACAACACAAACAGCATGAGTACTTTCACAATAAACTAACTCCAGAAGGAGAATTGGCAATGCCAATTGCAAATTGTGCAAATACTCATCTGGGGAGATGCTCAAAGAACAACTGCACAAGTTGCTCAGACACCTCCAGTGCAAACAGCCTCTGCAGCACGAGGCACCACATCCACCCCCAGCCTTCTCCCAACAAAGGGCACGCACCAAAACGTGCAAAGCACCAAGAGCTCTGAGACTCTAAGTCAGAAACAGCAAGAACGGCCAGCCGGAAAGCAGAACCAACACCAGGAAAGCCTGCACATTACATCAAGAAAGCAGCCTTGCCTTGGCGACGCACGGAAATACACCCGCACAAAGCGGACACGAGACCACAACGGCAAGGCGAAAGGGAAACCCGCAAACACACCTCCACCAGCACGGCTGCCACAAAGGCCATGGCCACAGCCCCCACACATACACACCAACACAACGCACTGCCTCACCCAACTCCGCTCATCCCAACACAACCACCACAGCACCACGCAAGCACCACCGCCACCGCACAAGGCCACTTCCCTACAACACCGCAAAACCAAACGAACCAACAACCAAAACCGAAAACGGCAGCAGGAAACCCTTTGCAACTCGAAAACGACAAACGGAAAGATGCGGCACCCAATAAAGCCGCGCACACACCACACGCTCAAGCACAGCGCTCGCCAGCACCACCAAGGCTCACCGGCCTCCCGCACGCTACTGCCGCACAACGCAACGCACCACCATGCCTGCACCCGCAACACCACGGCCCTGCCTGTGGCACCGCGCTCCTGGGCTCCTGCTTCTCCTGCCCGCGGCCCTCGCCTGCACCCACCTCCGCACCCAACAGAACACCTTCAACGCCGACAGCTTCCAGCTCCTGCGCACCATAGCTTCCAACCGCACCGTGCTCTGCCACCAACACAATGTACCCTTCTCCTTCCCGGACACCCTGGGAGCAGCCAGCCACCCTCAACAAGCCACCGCCACCATCCTTCTCATCCTCCAGCAACTCTTCACAACTCTCAGCAACGAAAGCATTCCTGACCACTGGGACCGCCAAGCACACCAGCAGCTTCTCAACAAGCTTCACCATCAATTCCACCAGCTCCAGGAATGCCTCACAGCCACCACCGGGCTTTCTAAAAGCCAAGGGCCCCGCAACTCCCGCCTCGCCATCAACACATACTTCCGCCGCATCCGCGACTTCCTCCGCACGCACGGCCACAGCTCCTGCGCCTGGGACACGGTCCGCCTCGAAGTTCACACCTGCTTCCGACACATTGACAAGCTTACGCGCGCAATGCAAAACCCGGCAGCTCCCTCCCTACAAAGCCCAACCCGTCCAAACAGCAACCTCAGCACAAGGGAGAGCTCACCAAGCCACACAGGGCATCTCCAGCAAGGACTCGCCCTCACAGGCACCGCGCAGCCCTCCACCGCACGGGGCTCCAGCCCGCCACAGCAACAGGCGTGACGGCGCTCCGCCCCGCAGCACCGCAGCCCGCACACCCACAGCACCCTGCACACTCCCTGTGGCCACAGCGGCCAGGCCGCGCGGGCTACCGCTCCACACGGATGTGCTGCGCAGGAAGGCACAGCGGGGAAGCGAGGGGAAAGGGGCCACCAGTCACTACGCACGGCGCTCCACGTTCCTGTCGGACTGCAGCCTCCTCCGAGGCACACGAAGGTCCCAATGGAAACCCAGGGAAGACTCGCACATGCCAAGGACTATTTATTACTAAATCTTATTTATTTATTTATTTATATGCCTGGTGGAAATAAAGACCTTTTGCACAATAAACAGTGGTCATCGCAATTAAATCTCGTGGGAAAACTCAACCTCCCCAGATGTCGGGGCAGGGCAGGGAACATCCTCCCTCCTGCCACTCGCTCTGGGCAGGACCCTCTCTCAGACCAACAGGCCTCTCGGCCTGCCCTGCGCTGGCACAAGCAGGCGCGCCAAAAGCAGCCAGTGAGGAACACAAACCCGCAGCAAGAACCTGGGCACCAAGCAGGAGGCCAAGCACAGGAGAACCCTCCAAAGGCAGACGGGCAACACACCTGCAGCACGGCTGCTCCCATCCAACAAAGAGCCCAACACTGCAGCCCCGCACAACACTTGCCACCCCACCAGC
Organism: Tinamus guttatus; assembly: GCF_059628265.1. Taxonomy (NCBI): domain Eukaryota; kingdom Metazoa; phylum Chordata; class Aves; order Tinamiformes; family Tinamidae; genus Tinamus; species Tinamus guttatus. The sequence continues at coordinate 492,643 of NW_028288615.1, read as the reverse complement.
ACAAGACAGGCAGAGGCCTGCCAACTTCACCCACACAAGCCCCGACACACGCAGCCCTCTCCCACCAGGCCCACAGCCCTTCCTCTCTCAGGCCAGACAGTCACAGCAGCCTGCACCAACACGCGCAACAGGACACCTGCCCCGCACCAGGGCTCGCAACACAAACCAACACCGCGTCTCACCAGCCATTCGGCTCTCATGCCTCCAGCCCACCCCCACCCAAGTGTCCTGCGCTCCGCACACGACACTGCTCAGGGCTTCGCTGCCAAGGGCCTCCTCTCCTTCACTGCTCAGGCCCCTCACAAACAAACACCCTGCCACATCCACAACCCTCAACCTCAACACTGCCAGCCACCTCCTCGCCCTGCCTCACACCGCTTTGCACTCTGCCCCCACAACTCTCTCAAACCTACAGCCACACACTCACACCTTTACTCCACACCTCATAAAAAAGACACCCCATCGCAACCAGACCACTTCTGCACAGGACACAGGCTGCACAAACTGAGAGACAAGTAGAGGTGCCCTCATGTTACCACTTTCCCCAAACAAACCCCAAAGAGACAGACAAAACTCTACGAGGCCACCCAACACCTCCAGCTCACCTGCAATCACCACGGCCTCTCCAGCCTTCTCCTGCGCAGCCCAGAGCTCACACACCGGCCTGAGCAGGAGCTCAACTGGGGACACGCCTCGCACCACAGCCCATGTTCCTGTCGTCTTCCTTCATGCCAGCACTAACACAGCAAGCACCACTGTGCTGGCGCGCAAGGAGGAGCTCTCCGAGCCGCTAAGCCCACAGCGGCACAGCGACAGCACCCGACGCTACGAGTGCTGCCCACGCACCAGCAGCCCCCTCCAAACACCAGGCCCACCACCACAAACACCTCTGCCCAGAGACACCACGCACCCACACCAGGACAGCCCCAAGGGGAACACTCATTGCGCCTCCTCCCTCTACTCCAGCACCGCACACGCAGCACACACCGCACTGTCTGCTCGAGGGCAAGGCCACAACAGGCATGCGCTTCCACCACCTCATCAGCACTACCTACAAATTACTGCGGACGACTGTACAACGGGAGACTGCCTGAAGCTGTAAGGCAAGGGAACACACGGTGCCAAAAAATCTCACTACGGAGCAAGACCCCTCTGAGAAACCAGAAAGCTCCATGCTGTCCGAGGCATCTCTTGAGGTACCTTCTATGATAAAATCTCCCCTCAACCTCCGCACGCGTGACTTTACAGCTCTCCTGAAGCAAAACATACAAGCACATATAGAAGATAAGGCCAGACTCTTGTCCCACACGAAAAAGGACACAAGGAGAACTAAGGGCACAAGGCAGAACCTGAGAGCATCAAAAACAACACAAACAGCATGAGTACTTTCACAATAAACTAACTCCAGAAGGAGAATTGGCAATGCCAATTGCAAATTGTGCAAATACTCATCCGGGGAGATGCTCAAAGAACAACTGCACAAGTTGCTCAGACACCTCCAGTGCAAACAGCCTCTGCAGCACGAGGCACCACATCCACCCCAGCCTTCTCCCAACATAGGGCACGCACCAAAACGCGCCGAGCACCAAGAGCTCTGAGACTCTAAGTCAGAAACAGCAAGAACGGCCAGCCGGAAAGCAGAACCAACACCAGGAAAGCCTGCACATTACATCAAGAAAGCAGCCTTGCCTTGGCGACGCACGGAAATACACCCGCACAAAGCGGACACGAGACCACAACGGCAAGGCGAAAGGGAAACCCGCAAACACACCTCCACCAGCACGGCTGCCACAAAGGCCATGGCCACAGCCCCCACACATACACACCAACACAACGCACTGCCTCGCCCAACTCCGCTCATCCCAACACAACCACCACAGCACCACGCAAGCACCACCGCCACCGCACAAGGCCACTTCCCTACAACACCGCAAAACCAAACAAACCAACAACCAAAACCGAAAACGGCAGCAGGAAACTCTTTGCAACTCGAAAACGACAAACGGAAAGATGCGGCACCCAATAAAGCCGCGCACACACCACACGCTCAAGCACAGCACTCGCCAGCACCACCAAGGCTCACCGGCCTCCCGCACGCCACTGCCGCACAACTCAACGCACCACCATGCCTGCGCCCGCAACACCACGGCCCTGCCTGTGGCACCGCGCTCCCGGGCTCCTGCTTCTCCTGCCCGCGGCCCTCGCCTGCACCCACCTCCGCACCCAACAGACCACCTTCAACGCCGACAGCTTCCAGCTCCTGCGCACCATGGCTCCCAACCGCACCGTGCTCTGCCACCAACACAACGTACCCTTCTCCTTCCCGGACACCCTGGGAGCAGCCAGCCACCCTCAACAAGCCACCGCCACCATCCTTCTCATCCTCCAGCAACTCTTCAACACTCTCAGCAACGAAAGCATTCCTGACCACTGGGACCGCCAAGCACACCAGCAGCTTCTCAACAAGCTTCACCATCAAATCCACCAGCTCCAGGAATGCCTCACAGCCAGCACCGTGCTTTCTAAAAGCCAAGGGCCCCGCAACTCCCGCCTCGCCATCAACACATACTTCCGCCGCATCCGCGACTTCCTCCGCACGCACGGCCACAGCTCCTGCGCCTGGGACACGGTCCGCCTCGAAGTTCACACCTGCTTCCGACACATTGACAAGCTTACGCGCGCAATGCAAAACCCGGCAGCTCCCTCCCTACAAAGCCCAACCCGTCCAAACAGCAACCTCAGCACAAGGGAGAGCTCACCAAGCCACACGGGGCATCTCCAGCAAGGACTCGCCCTCACAGGCACCGCGCAGCCCTCCACCGCACGGGGCTCCAGCCCGCCACAGCAACAGGCGTGACGGCGCTCCGCCCCGCAGCACCACAGCCCGCACACCCGCAGCACCCTGCACACTCCCTATGGCCACAGCGGCCAGGCCGCGCGGGTACCGCTCCACACGGACGTGCTGCGCAGGAAGGCACAGCGGGGAAGCGAGGGGAAAGGGGCCACCAGTCACTACCCACGGCGCTCCACGTTCCTGTCGGACTGCAGCCTCCTCCGAGGCACACGAAGGTCCCAATGGAAACCCAGGGAAGACTCGCACATGCCAAGGACTATTTATTACTAAATCTTATTTATTTATTTATTTATTTATATGCCTGGTGGAAATAAAGACCTTTTGCACAATAAACAGTGGTCATCGCGATTAAATCTCGTGGGAAAACTCAACATCCCCAGATGTCGGGGCAGGGCAGGGACCATCCTCCCTCCTGCCACTCGCTCTGGGCAGGACCCTCTCTCAGACCAACAGGCCTCTCGGCCTGCCCTGCGCTGGCACAAGCAGGCGCGCCAAAAGCAGCCAGTGAGGAACACAAACCCGCAGCAAGAACCTGGGCACCAAGCAGGAGGCCAAGCACAGGAGAACCCTCCAAAGGCAGACGGGCAACACACCTGCAGCACGGCTGCTCCCATCCAACAAAGAGCCCAACACTGCAGCCCCGCACAACACTTGCCACCCCACCAGCACAAGACAGGCAGAGGCCTGCCAACTTCACCCACACAAGCCCCGACACACGCAGCCCTCTCCCACCAGGCCCACAGCCCTTCCTCTCTCAGGCCAGACAGTCACAGCAGCCTGCACCAACACGCGCAACAGGACACCTGCCCCGCACCAGGGCTCGCAACACAAACCAACACCGCGTCTCACCAGCCATTCGGCTCTCATGCCTCCAGCCCACCCCCACCCAAGTGTCCTGCGCTCCGCACACGACACTGCTCAGGGCTTCGCTGCCAAGGGCCTCCTCTCCTTCACTGCTCAGGCCCCTCACAAACAAACACCCTGCCACATCCACAACCCTCAACCTCAACACTGCCAGCCACCTCCTCGCCCTGCCTCACACCGCTTTGCACTCTGCTCCCACAACTCTCTCAAACCTACAGCCACACACTCACACCTTTACTCCACACCTCACAAAAAAGACACCCCATCGCAACCAGACCACTTCTGCACAGGACACAGGCTGCACAAACTGAGAGACAAGTAGAGGCGCCCTCATGCTACCACTTTCCCCAAACAAACCCCAAAGAGACAGACAAAACTCTACGAGGCCACCCAACACCTCCAGCTCACCTGCAATCACCACGGCCTCTCCAGCCTTCTCCTACGCAGCCCAGAGCTCACACACCGGCCTGAGCAGGAGCTCAACTGGGGACACGCCTCGCACCACAGCCCATGTTCCTGTCGTCTTCCTTCATGCCAGCACTAACACAGCAAGCACCACTGTGCTGGCGCGCAAGGAGGAGCTCTCCGAGCCGCTAAGCCCACAGCGGCACAGCGACAGCACCCGACGCTACGAGTGCTGCCCACGCACCAGCAGCCCCCTCCAAACACCAGGCCCACCACCACAAACACCTCTGCCCAGAGACACAACGCACCCACACCAGGACAGCCCCAAGGGGAACACTCATTGCGCCTCCTCCCTCTACTCCAGCACCGCACACGCAGCACACACCGCACTGTCTGCTCGAGGGCAAGGCCACAACAGGCATGCGCTTCCACCACCTCATCAGCACTACCTACAAATTACTGCGGACGACTGTACAACGGGAGACTGCCTGCAGCTGTAAGGCAAGGGAACACACGGTGCCAAAAAATCTCACTACGGAGCAAGACCCCTCTGAGAAACCAGAAAGCTCCATGCTGTCCGAGGCATCTCTTGAGGTACCTTCTACGATAAAATCTCCCCTCAACCTCCGCACGCGTGACCTTACAGCTCTCCTGAAGCAAAACATACAAGCACATATAGAAGATAAGGCCAGACTCTTGTCCCACACGAAAAAGGACACAAGGAGAACTAAGGGCACAAGGCAGAACCTGAGAGCATCAAAAACAACACAAACAGCATGAGTACTTTCACAATAAACTAACTCCAGAAGGAGAATTGGCAATGCCAATTGCAAATTGTGCAAATACTCATCTGGGGAGATGCTCAAAGAACAACTGGACAAGTTGCTCAGACACCTCCAGTGCAAACAGCCTCTGCAACACGAGACACCACATCCACCCCAGCCTTCTCCCAACAAAGGGCACGCACCAAAACGCGCCGAGCACCAAGAGCTCTGAGACTCTAAGTCAGAAACAGCAAGAACGGCCAGCCGGAAAGCAGAACCAACACCAGGAAAGCCTGCACATTACATCAAGAAAGCAGCCTTGCCTTGGCGACGCACGGAAATACACCCGCACAAAGCGGACACGAGACCACAACGGCAAGGCGAAAGGGAAACCCGCAAACACACCTCCACCAGCACGGCTGCCACAAAGGCCATGGCCACAGCCCCCACACATACACACCAACACAACGCACTGCCTCGCCCAACTCCGCTCATCCCAACACAACCACCACAGCACCACGCAAGCACCACCGCCACCGCACAAGGCCACTTCCCTACAACACCGCAAAACCAAACAAACCAACAACCAAAACCGAAAACGGCAGCAGGAAACCCTTTGCAACTCGAAAACGACAAACGGAAAGATGCGGCACCCAATAAAGCCGCGCACACACCACACGCTCAAGCACAGCGCTCGCCAGCACCACCAAGGCTCACCGGCCTCCCGCACGCTACTGCCGCACAACGCAACGCACCACCATGCCTGCGCCCGCAACACCACGGCCCTGCCTGTGGCACCGCGCTCCTGGGCTCCTGCTTCTCCTGCCCGCGGCCCTCGCCTGCACCCACCTCCGCACCCAACAGAACACCTTCAACGCCGACAGCTTCCAGCTCCTGCGCACCATAGCTTCCAACCGCACCGTGCTCTGCCACCAACACAATGTACCCTTCTCCTTCCCGGACACCCTGGGAGCAGCCAGCCACCCTCAACAAGCCACCGCCACCATCCTTCTCATCCTCCAGCAACTCTTCAACACTCTCAGCAACGAAAGCATTCCTGACCACTGGGACCGCCAAGCACACCAGCAGCTTCTCAACAAGCTTCACCATCAAATCCACCAGCTCCAGGAATGCCTCACAGCCAGCACCGGGCTTTCTAAAAGCCAAGGGCCCCGCAACTCCCGCCTCGCCATCAACACATACTTCCGCCGCATCCACGACTTCCTCCGCACGCACGGCCACAGCTCCTGCGCCTGGGACACGGTCCGCCTCGAAGTTCACACCTGCTTCCGACACATTGACAAGCTTACGCGCGCAATGCAAAACCCGGCAGCTCCCTCCCTACAAAGCCCAACCCGTCCAAACAGCAACCTCAGCACAAGGGAGAGCTCACCAAGCCACACGGGGCATCTCCAGCAAGGACTCGCCCTCACAGGCACCGCGCAGCCCTCCACCGCACGGGGCTCCAGCCCGCCACAGCAACAGGCGTGACGGCGCTCCGCCCCGCAGCACCGCAGCCCGCACACCCGCAGCACCCTGCACACTCCCTGTGGCCACAGCGGCCAGGCCGCGCGGGCTACCGCTCCACACGGATGTGCTGCGCAGGAAGGCACAGCGGGGAAGCGAGGGGAAAGGGGCCACCAGTCACTACCCACGGCGCTCCACGTTCCTGTCGGACTGCAGCCTCCTCCGAGGCACACGAAGGTCCCAATGGAAACCCAGGGAAGACTCGCACATGCCAAGGACTATTTATTACTAAATCTTATTTATTTATTTATTTATATGCCTGGTGGAAATAAAGACCTTTTGCACAATAAACAGTGGTCATCGCGATTAAATCTCGTGGGAAAACTCAACATCCCCAGATGTCGGGGCAGGGCAGGGAACATCCTCCCTCCTGCCACTCGCTCTGGGCAGGACCCTCTCTCAGACCAACAGGCCTCTCGGCCTGCCCTGCGCTGGCACAAGCAGGCGCGCCAAAAGCAGCCAGTGAGGAACACAAACCCGCAGCAAGAACCTGAGCACCAAGCAGGAGGCCAAGCACAGGAGAACCCTCCAAAGGCAGACGGGCAACACACCTGCAGCACGGCTGCTCCCATCCAACAAAGAGCCCAACACTGCAGCCCCGCACAACACTTGCCACCCCACCAGCACAAGACAGGCAGAGGCCTGCCAACTTCACCCACACAAGCCCCGACACACGCAGCCCTCTCCCACCAGGCCCACAGCCCTTCCTCTCTCAGGCCAGACAGTCACAGCAGCCTGCACCAACACGCGCAACAGGACACCTGCCCCGCACCAGGGCTCGCAACACAAACCAACACCGCGTCTCACCAGCCATTCGGCTCTCACGCCTCCAGCCCACCCCCACCCAAGTGTCCTGCGCTCCGCACACGACACTGCTCAGGGCTTCGCTGCCAAGGGCCTCCTCTCCTTCACTGCTCAGGCCCCTCACAAACAAACACCCTGCCACATCCACAACCCTCAACCTCAACACTGCCAGCCACCTCCTCGCCCTGCCTCACACCGCTTTGCACTCTGCCCCCATAACTCTCTCCAACCTACAGCCACACACTCACACCTTTACTCCACACCTCATAAAAAAGACACCCCATCGCAACCAGACCACTTCTGCACAGGACACAGGCTGCACAAACTGAGAGACAAGTAGAGGTGCCCTCATGTTACCACTTACCCCAAACAAACCCCAACGAGACAGATAAAACTCTACGAGGCCACCCAACACCTCCAGCTCACCTGCAATCACCACGGCCTCTCCAGCCTTCTCCTACGCAGCCCAGAGCTCACACACCGGCCTGAGCAGGAGCTCAACTGGGGACACGCCTCGCACCACAGCCCATGTTCCTGTCGTCTTCCTTCATGCCAGCACTAACACAGCAAGCACCACTGTGCTGGCGCGCAAGGAGGAGCTCTCCGAGCCGCTAAGCCCACAGCGGCACAGCGACAGCACCCGACGCTACGAGTGCTGCCCACGCACCAGCAGCCCCCTCCAAACACCAGGCCCACCACCACAAACACCTCTGCCCAGAGACACAACGCACCCACACCAGGACAGCCCCAAGGGGAACACTCATTGCGCCTCCTCCCTCCACTCCAGCACCGCACACGCAGCACACACCGCACTGTCTGCTCGAGGGCAAGGCCACAACAGGCATGCGCTTCCACCACCTCATCAGCGCTACCTACAAATTACTGCGGACGACTGTACAACGGGAGACTGCCTGCAGCTGTAAGGCAAGGGAACACACGGTGCCAAAAAATCTCACTACGGAGCAAGACCCCTCTGAGAAACCAGAAAGCTCCATGCTGTCCGAGGCATCTCTTGAGGTACCTTCTACGATAAAATCTCCCCTCAACCTCCGCACGCGTGACCTTACAGCTCTCCTGAAGCAAAACATACAAGCACATATAGAAGATAAGGCCAGACTCTTCTCCCACACGAAAAAGGACACAAGGAGAACTAAGGGCACAAGGCAGAACCTGAGAGCATCAAAAACAACACAAACAGCATGAGTACTTTCACAATAAACTAACTCCAGAAGGAGAATTGGCAATGCCAATTGCAAATTGTGCAAATACTCATCTGGGGAGATGCTCAAAGAACAACTGCACAAGTTGCTCAGACACCTCCAGTGCAAACAGCCTCTGCAGCACGAGGCACCACATCCACCCCCAGCCTTCTCCCAACAAAGGGCACGCACCAAAACGTGCAAAGCACCAAGAGCTCTGAGACTCTAAGTCAGAAACAGCAAGAACGGCCAGCCGGAAAGCAGAACCAACACCAGGAAAGCCTGCACATTACATCAAGAAAGCAGCCTTGCCTTGGCGACGCACGGAAATACACCCGCACAAAGCGGACACGAGACCACAACGGCAAGGCGAAAGGGAAACCCGCAAACACACCTCCACCAGCACGGCTGCCACAAAGGCCATGGCCACAGCCCCCACACATACACACCAACACAACGCACTGCCTCACCCAACTCCGCTCATCCCAACACAACCACCACAGCACCACGCAAGCACCACCGCCACCGCACAAGGCCACTTCCCTACAACACCGCAAAACCAAACGAACCAACAACCAAAACCGAAAACGGCAGCAGGAAACCCTTTGCAACTCGAAAACGACAAACGGAAAGATGCGGCACCCAGTAAAGCCGCGCACACACCACACGCTCAAGCACAGCGCTCGCCAGCACCACCAAGGCTCACCGGCCTCCCGCACGCTACTGCCGCACAACGCAACGCACCACCATGCCTGCACCCGCAACACCACGGCCCTGCCTGTGGCACCGCGCTCCTGGGCTCCTGCTTCTCCTGCCCGCGGCCCTCGCCTGCACCCACCTCCGCACCCAACAGAACACCTTCAACGCCGACAGCTTCCAGCTCCTGCGCACCATAGCTTCCAACCGCACCGTGCTCTGCCACCAACACAATGTACCCTTCTCCTTCCCGGACACCCTGGGAGCAGCCAGCCACCCTCAACAAGCCACCGCCACCATCCTTCTCATCCTCCAGCAACTCTTCACAACTCTCAGCAACGAAAGCATTCCTGACCACTGGGACCGCCAAGCACACCAGCAGCTTCTCAACAAGCTTCACCATCAATTCCACCAGCTCCAGGAATGCCTCACAGCCAGCACCGGGCTTTCTAAAAGCCAAGGGCCCCGCAACTCCCGCCTCGCCATCAACACATACTTCCGCCGCATCCGCGACTTCCTCCGCACGCACGGCCACAGCTCCTGCGCCTGGGACACGGTCCGCCTCGAAGTTCACACCTGCTTCCGACACATTGACAAGCTTACGCGCGCAATGCAAAACCCGGCAGCTCCCTCCCTACAAAGCCCAACCCGTCCAAACAGCAACCTCAGCACAAGGGAGAGCTCACCAAGCCACACAGGGCATCTCCAGCAAGGACTCGCCCTCACAGGCACCGCGCAGCCCTCCACCGCACGGGGCTCCAGCCCGCCACAGCAACAGGCGTGACGGCGCTCCGCCCCGCAGCACCGCAGCCCGCACACCCGCAGCACCCTGCACACTCCCTGTGGCCACAGCGGCCAGGCCGCGCGGGCTACCGCTCCACACGGATGTGCTGCGCAGGAAGGCACAGCGGGGAAGCGAGGGGAAAGGGGCCACCAGTCACTACCCACGGCGCTCCACGTTCCTGTCGGACTGCAGCCTCCTCCGAGGCACACGAAGGTCCCAATGGAAACCCAGGGAAGACTCGCACATGCCAAGGACTATTTATTACTAAATCTTATTTATTTATTTATTTATATGCCTGGTGGAAATAAAGACCTTTTGCACAATAAACAGTGGTCATCGCAATTAAATCTCGTGGGAAAACTCAACCTCCCCAGATGTCGGGGCAGGGCAGGGACCATCCTCCCTCCTGCCACTCGCTCTGGGCAGGACCCTCTCTCAGACCAACAGGCCTCTCGGCCTGCCCTGCGCTGGCACAAGCAGGCGCGCCAAAAGCAGCCAGTGAGGAACACAAACCCGCAGCAAGAACCTGGGCACCAAGCAGGAGGCCAAGCACAGGAGAACCCTCCAAAGGCAGACGGGCAACACACCTGCAGCACGGCTGCTCCCATCCAACAAAGAGCCCAACACTGCAGCCCCGCACAACACTTGCCACCCCACCAGCACAAGACAGGCAGAGGCCTGCCAACTTCACCCACACAAGCCCCGACACACGCAGCCCTCTCCCACCAGGCCCACAGCCCTTCCTCTCTCAGGCCAGACAGTCACAGCAGCCTGCACCAACACGCGCAACAGGACACCTGCCCCGCACCAGGGCTCGCAACACAAACCAACACCGCGTCTCACCAGCCATTCGGCTCTCATGCCTCCAGCCCACCCCCACCCAAGTGTCCTGCGCTCCGCACACGACACTGCTCAGGGCTTCGCTGCCAAGGGCCTCCTCTCCTTCACTGCTCAGGCCCCTCACAAACAAACACCCTGCCACATCCACAACCCTCAACCTCAACACTGCCAGCCACCTCCTCGCCCTGCCTCACACCGCTTTGCACTCTGCTCCCACAACTCTCTCAAACCTACAGCCACACACTCACACCTTTACTCCACACCTCACAAAAAAGACACCCCATCGCAACCAGACCACTTCTGCACAGGACACAGGCTGCACAAACTGAGAGACAAGTAGAGGCGCCCTCATGCTACCACTTTCCCCAAACAAACCCCAAAGAGACAGACAAAACTCTACGAGGCCACCCAACACCTCCAGCTCACCTGCAATCACCACGGCCTCTCCAGCCTTCTCCTACGCAGCCCAGAGCTCACACACCGGCCTGAGCAGGAGCTCAACTGGGGACACGCCTCGCACCACAGCCCATGTTCCTGTCGTCTTCCTTCATGCCAGCACTAACACAGCAAGCACCACTGTGCTGGCGCGCAAGGAGGAGCTCTCCGAGCCGCTAAGCCCACAGCGGCACAGCGACAGCACCCGACGCTACGAGTGCTGCCCACGCACCAGCAGCCCCCTCCAAACACCAGGCCCACCACCACAAACACCTCTGCCCAGAGACACAACGCACCCACACCAGGACAGCCCCAAGGGGAACACTCATTGCGCCTCCTCCCTCTACTCCAGCACCGCACACGCAGCACACACCGCACTGTCTGCTCGAGGGCAAGGCCACAACAGGCATGCGCTTCCACCACCTCATCAGCACTACCTACAAATTACTGCGGACGACTGTACAACGGGAGACTGCCTGCAGCTGTAAGGCAAGGGAACACACGGTGCCAAAAAATCTCACTACGGAGCAAGACCCCTCTGAGAAACCAGAAAGCTCCATGCTGTCCGAGGCATCTCTTGAGGTACCTTCTACGATAAAATCTCCCCTCAACCTCCGCACGCGTGACCTTACAGCTCTCCTGAAGCAAAACATACAAGCACATATAGAAGATAAGGCCAGACTCTTGTCCCACACGAAAAAGGACACAAGGAGAACTAAGGGCACAAGGCAGAACCTGAGAGCATCAAAAACAACACAAACAGCATGAGTACTTTCACAATAAACTAACTCCAGAAGGAGAATTGGCAATGCCAATTGCAAATTGTGCAAATACTCATCTGGGGAGATGCTCAAAGAACAACTGGACAAGTTGCTCAGACACCTCCAGTGCAAACAGCCTCTGCAACACGAGACACCACATCCACCCCAGCCTTCTCCCAACAAAGGGCACGCACCAAAACGCGCCGAGCACCAAGAGCTCTGAGACTCTAAGTCAGAAACAGCAAGAACGGCCAGCCGGAAAGCAGAACCAACACCAGGAAAGCCTGCACATTACATCAAGAAAGCAGCCTTGCCTTGGCGACGCACGGAAATACACCCGCACAAAGCGGACACGAGACCACAACGGCAAGGCGAAAGGGAAACCCGCAAACACACCTCCACCAGCACGGCTGCCACAAAGGCCATGGCCACAGCCCCCACACATACACACCAACACAACGCACTGCCTCGCCCAACTCCGCTCATCCCAACACAACCACCACAGCACCACGCAAGCACCACCGCCACCGCACAAGGCCACTTCCCTACAACACCGCAAAACCAAACAAACCAACAACCAAAACCGAAAACGGCAGCAGGAAACCCTTTGCAACTCGAAAACGACAAACGGAAAGATGCGGCACCCAATAAAGCCGCGCACACACCACACGCTCAAGCACAGCGCTCGCCAGCACCACCAAGGCTCACCGGCCTCCCGCACGCTACTGCCGCACAACGCAACGCACCACCATGCCTGCGCCCGCAACACCACGGCCCTGCCTGTGGCACCGCGCTCCTGGGCTCCTGCTTCTCCTGCCCGCGGCCCTCGCCTGCACCCACCTCCGCACCCAACAGAACACCTTCAACGCCGACAGCTTCCAGCTCCTGCGCACCATAGCTTCCAACCGCACCGTGCTCTGCCACCAACACAATGTACCCTTCTCCTTCCCGGACACCCTGGGAGCAGCCAGCCACCCTCAACAAGCCACCGCCACCATCCTTCTCATCCTCCAGCAACTCTTCAACACTCTCAGCAACGAAAGCATTCCTGACCACTGGGACCGCCAAGCACACCAGCAGCTTCTCAACAAGCTTCACCATCAAATCCACCAGCTCCAGGAATGCCTCACAGCCAGCACCGGGCTTTCTAAAAGCCAAGGGCCCCGCAACTCCCGCCTCGCCATCAACACATACTTCCGCCGCATCCACGACTTCCTCCGCACGCACGGCCACAGCTCCTGCGCCTGGGACACGGTCCGCCTCGAAGTTCACACCTGCTTCCGACACATTGACAAGCTTACGCGCGCAATGCAAAACCCGGCAGCTCCCTCCCTACAAAGCCCAACCCGTCCAAACAGCAACCTCAGCACAAGGGAGAGCTCACCAAGCCACACGGGGCATCTCCAGCAAGGACTCGCCCTCACAGGCACCGCGCAGCCCTCCACCGCACGGGGCTCCAGCCCGCCACAGCAACAGGCGTGACGGCGCTCCGCCCCGCAGCACCGCAGCCCGCACACCCGCAGCACCCTGCACACTCCCTGTGGCCACAGCGGCCAGGCCGCGCGGGCTACCGCTCCACACGGATGTGCTGCGCAGGAAGGCACAGCGGGGAAGCGAGGGGAAAGGGGCCACCAGTCACTACCCACGGCGCTCCACGTTCCTGTCGGACTGCAGCCTCCTCCGAGGCACACGAAGGTCCCAATGGAAACCCAGGGAAGACTCGCACATGCCAAGGACTATTTATTACTAAATCTTATTTATTTATTTATTTATATGCCTGGTGGAAATAAAGACCTTTTGCACAATAAACAGTGGTCATCGCGATTAAATCTCGTGGGAAAACTCAACATCCCCAGATGTCGGGGCAGGGCAGGGACCATCCTCCCTCCTGCCACTCGCTCTGGGCAGGACCCTCTCTCAGACCAACAGGCCTCTCGGCCTGCCCTGCGCTGGCACAAGCAGGCGCGCCAAAAGCAGCCAGTGAGGAACACAAACCCGCAGCAAGAACCTGAGCACCAAGCAGGAGGCCAAGCACAGGAGAACCCTCCAAAGGCAGACGGGCAACACACCTGCAGCACGGCTGCTCCCATCCAACAAAGAGCCCAACACTGCAGCCCCGCACAACACTTGCCACCCCACCAGCACAAGACAGGCAGAGGCCTGCCAACTTCACCCACACAAGCCCCGACACACGCAGCCCTCTCCCACCAGGCCCACAGCCCTTCCTCTCTCAGGCCAGACAGTCACAGCAGCCTGCACCAACACGCGCAACAGGACACCTGCCCCGCACCAGGGCTCGCAACACAAACCAACACCGCGTCTCACCAGCCATTCGGCTCTCACGCCTCCAGCCCACCCCCACCCAAGTGTCCTGCGCTCCGCACACGACACTGCTCAGGGCTTCGCTGCCAAGGGCCTCCTCTCCTTCACTGCTCAGGCCCCTCACAAACAAACACCCTGCCACATCCACAACCCTCAACCTCAACACTGCCAGCCACCTCCTCGCCCTGCCTCACACCGCTTTGCACTCTGCCCCCATAACTCTCTCCAACCTACAGCCACACACTCACACCTTTACTCCACACCTCATAAAAAAGACACCCCATCGCAACCAGACCACTTCTGCACAGGACACAGGCTGCACAAACTGAGAGACAAGTAGAGGTGCCCTCATGTTACCACTTACCCCAAACAAACCCCAACGAGACAGATAAAACTCTACGAGGCCACCCAACACCTCCAGCTCACCTGCAATCACCACGGCCTCTCCAGCCTTCTCCTACGCAGCCCAGAGCTCACACACCGGCCTGAGCAGGAGCTCAACTGGGGACACGCCTCGCACCACAGCCCATGTTCCTGTCGTCTTCCTTCATGCCAGCACTAACACAGCAAGCACCACTGTGCTGGCGCGCAAGGAGGAGCTCTCCGAGCCGCTAAGCCCACAGCGGCACAGCGACAGCACCCGACGCTACGAGTGCTGCCCACGCACCAGCAGCCCCCTCCAAACACCAGGCCCACCACCACAAACACCTCTGCCCAGAGACACAACGCACCCACACCAGGACAGCCCCAAGGGGAACACTCATTGCGCCTCCTCCCTCCACTCCAGCACCGCACACGCAGCACACACCGCACTGTCTGCTCGAGGGCAAGGCCACAACAGGCATGCGCTTCCACCACCTCATCAGCGCTACCTACAAATTACTGCGGACGACTGTACAACGGGAGACTGCCTGCAGCTGTAAGGCAAGGGAACACACGGTGCCAAAAAATCTCACTACGGAGCAAGACCCCTCTGAGAAACCAGAAAGCTCCATGCTGTCCGAGGCATCTCTTGAGGTACCTTCTACGATAAAATCTCCCCTCAACCTCCGCACGCGTGACCTTACAGCTCTCCTGAAGCAAAACATACAAGCACATATAGAAGATAAGGCCAGACTCTTGTCCCACACGAAAAAGGACACAAGGAGAACTAAGGGCACAAGGCAGAACCTGAGAGCATCAAAAACAACACAAACAGCATGAGTACTTTCACAATAAACTAACTCCAGAAGGAGAATTGGCAATGCCAATTGCAAATTGTGCAAATACTCATCTGGGGAGATGCTCAAAGAACAACTGCACAAGTTGCTCAGACACCTCCAGTGCAAACAGCCTCTGCAGCACGAGGCACCACATCCACCCCCAGCCTTCTCCCAACAAAGGGCACGCACCAAAACGTGCAAAGCACCAAGAGCTCTGAGACTCTAAGTCAGAAACAGCAAGAACGGCCAGCCGGAAAGCAGAACCAACACCAGGAAAGCCTGCACATTACATCAAGAAAGCAGCCTTGCCTTGGCGACGCACGGAAATACACCCGCACAAAGCGGACACGAGACCACAACGGCAAGGCGAAAGGGAAACCCGCAAACACACCTCCACCAGCACGGCTGCCACAAAGGCCATGGCCACAGCCCCCACACATACACACCAACACAACGCACTGCCTCACCCAACTCCGCTCATCCCAACACAACCACCACAGCACCACGCAAGCACCACCGCCACCGCACAAGGCCACTTCCCTACAACACCGCAAAACCAAACGAACCAACAACCAAAACCGAAAACGGCAGCAGGAAACCCTTTGCAACTCGAAAACGACAAACGGAAAGATGCGGCACCCAATAAAGCCGCGCACACACCACACGCTCAAGCACAGCGCTCGCCAGCACCACCAAGGCTCACCGGCCTCCCGCACGCTACTGCCGCACAACGCAACGCACCACCATGCCTGCACCCGCAACACCACGGCCCTGCCTGTGGCACCGCGCTCCTGGGCTCCTGCTTCTCCTGCCCGCGGCCCTCGCCTGCACCCACCTCCGCACCCAACAGAACACCTTCAACGCCGACAGCTTCCAGCTCCTGCGCACCATAGCTTCCAACCGCACCGTGCTCTGCCACCAACACAATGTACCCTTCTCCTTCCCGGACACCCTGGGAGCAGCCAGCCACCCTCAACAAGCCACCGCCACCATCCTTCTCATCCTCCAGCAACTCTTCACAACTCTCAGCAACGAAAGCATTCCTGACCACTGGGACCGCCAAGCACACCAGCAGCTTCTCAACAAGCTTCACCATCAATTCCACCAGCTCCAGGAATGCCTCACAGCCACCACCGGGCTTTCTAAAAGCCAAGGGCCCCGCAACTCCCGCCTCGCCATCAACACATACTTCCGCCGCATCCGCGACTTCCTCCGCACGCACGGCCACAGCTCCTGCGCCTGGGACACGGTCCGCCTCGAAGTTCACACCTGCTTCCGACACATTGACAAGCTTACGCGTGCAATGCAAAACCCGGCAGCTCCCTCCCTACAAAGCCCAACCCGTCCAAACAGCAACCTCAGCACAAGGGAGAGCTCACCAAGCCACACAGGGCATCTCCAGCAAGGACTCGCCCTCACAGGCACCGCGCAGCCCTCCACCGCACGGGGCTCCAGCCCGCCACAGCAACAGGCGTGACGGCGCTCCGCCCCGCAGCACCGCAGCCCGCACACCCGCAGCACCCTGCACACTCCCTGTGGCCACAGCGGCCAGGCCGCGCGGGCTACCGCTCCACACGGATGTGCTGCGCAGGAAGGCACAGCGGGGAAGCGAGGGGAAAGGGGCCACCAGTCACTACCCACGGCGCTCCACGTTCCTGTCGGACTGCAGCCTCCTCCGAGGCACACGAAGGTCCCAATGGAAACCCAGGGAAGACTCGCACATGCCAAGGACTATTTATTACTAAATCTTATTTATTTATTTATTTATATGCCTGGTGGAAATAAAGACCTTTTGCACAATAAACAGTGGTCATCGCAATTAAATCTCGTGGGAAAACTCAACCTCCCCAGATGTCGGGGCAGGGCAGGGAACATCCTCCCTCCTGCCACTCGCTCTGGGCAGGACCCTCTCTCAGACCAACAGGCCTCTCGGCCTGCCCTGCGCTGGCACAAGCAGGCGCGCCAAAAGCAGCCAGTGAGGAACACAAACCCGCAGCAAGAACCTGGGCACCAAGCAGGAGGCCAAGCACGGGAGAACCCTCCAAAGGCAGACGGGCAACACACCTGCAGCACGGCTGCTCCCATCCAACAAAGAGCCCAACACTGCAGCCCCGCACAACACTTGCCACCCCACCAGCACAAGACAGGCAGAGGCCTGCCAACTTCACCCACACAAGCCCCGACACACGCAGCCCTCTCCCACCAGGCCCACAGCCCTTCCTCTCTCAGGCCAGACAGTCACAGCAGCCTGCACCAACACGCGCAACAGGACACCTGCCCCGCACCAGGGCTCGCAACACAAACCAACACCGCGTCTCACCAGCCATTCGGCTCTCACGCCTCCAGCCCACCCCCACCCAAGTGTCCTGCGCTCCGCACACGACACTGCTCAGGGCTTTGCTGCCAAGGGCCTCTTCTCCTTCACTGCTCAGGCCCCTCACAAACAAACACCCTGCCACATCCACAACCCTCAACCTCAACACTGCCAGCCACCTCCTCGCCCTGCCTCACACCGCTTTGCACTCTGCCCCCACAACTCTCTCCAACCTACAGCCACACACTCACACCTTTACTCCACACCTCATAAAAAAGACACCCCATCGCAACCAGACCACTTCTGCACAGGACACAGGCTGCACAAACTGAGAGACAAGTAGAGGCGCCCTCATGCTACCACTTTCCCCAAACAAACCCCAAAGGGACAGACAAAACTCTACGAGGCCACCCAACACCTCCAGCTCACCTGCAATCACCACGGCCTCTCCAGCCTTCTCCTGCGCAGCCCAGAGCTCACACACCGGCCTGAGCAGGAGCTCAACTGGGGACACGCCTCGCACCACAGCCCATGTTCCTGTCGTCTTCCTTCATGCCAGCACTAACACAGCAAGCACCACTGTGCTGGCGCGCAAGGAGGAGCTCTCCGAGCCGCTAAGCCCACAGCGGCACAGCGACAGCACCCGACGCTACGAGTGCTGCCCACGCACCAGCAGCCCCCTCCAAACACCAGGCCCACCACCACAAACACCTCTGCCCAGAGACACAACGCACCCACACCAGGACAGCCCCAAGGGGAACACTCATTGCGCCTCCTCCCTCTACTCCAGCACCGCACACGCATCACACACCGCACTGTCTGCTCGAGGGCAAGGCCACAACAGGCATGCGCTTCCACCACCTCATCAGCACTACCTACAAATTACTGCGGACGACTGTACAACGGGAGACTGCCTGAAGCTGTAAGGCAAGGGAACACACGGTGCCAACAAATCTCACTACGGAGCAAGACCCCTCTGAGAAACCAGAAAGCTCCATGCTGTCCGAGGCATCTCTTGAGGTACCTTCTACGATAAAATCTCCCCTCAACCTCCGCACGCGTGACCTTACAGCTCTCCTGAAGCAAAACATACAAGCACATATAGAAGATAAGGCCAGACTCTTGTCCCACACGAAAAAGGACACAAGGAGAACTAAGGGCACAAGGCAGAACCTGAGAGCATCAAAAACAACACAAACAGCATGAGTACTTTCACAATAAACTAACTCCAGAAGGAGAATTGGCAATGCCAATTGCAAATTGTGCAAATACTCATCCGGGGAGATGCTCAAAGAACAACTGCACAAGTTGCTCAGACACCTCCAGTGCAAACAGCCTCTGCAGCACGAGGCACCACATCCACCCCAGCCTTCTCCCAACATAGGGCACGCACCAAAACGCGCCGAGCACCAAGAGCTCTGAGACTCTAAGTCAGAAACAGCAAGAACGGCCAGCCGGAAAGCAGAACCAACACCAGGAAAGCCTGCACATTACATCAAGAAAGCAGCCTTGCCTTGGCGACGCACGGAAATACACCCGCACAAAGCGGACACGAGACCACAACGGCAAGGCGAAAGGGAAACCCGCAAACACACCTCCACCAGCACGGCTGCCACAAAGGCCATGGCCACAGCCCCCACACATACACACCAACACAACGCACTGCCTCGCCCAACTCCGCTCATCCCAACACAACCACCACAGCACCACGCAAGCACCACCACCACCGCACAAGGCCACTTCCCTACAACACCGCAAAACCAAACAAACCAACAACCAAAACCGAAAACGGCAGCAGGAAACCCTTTGCAACTCGAAAACGACAAACGGAAAGATGCGGCACCCAATAAAGCCGCGCACACACCACACGCTCAAGCACAGCGCTCGCCAGCACCACCAAGGCTCACCGGCCTCCCGCACGCCACTGCCGCACAACTCAACGCACCACCATGCCTGCGCCCGCAACACCACGGCCCTGCCTGTGGCACCGCGCTCCCGGGCTCCTGCTTCTCCTGCCCGCGGCCCTCGCCTGCACCCACCTCCGCACCCAACAGAACACCTTCAACGCCGACAGCTTCCAGCTCCTGCGCACCATGGCTCCCAACCGCACCGTGCTCTGCCACCAACACAATGTACCCTTCTCCTTCCCGGACACCCTGGGAGCAGCCAGCCACCCTCAACAAGCCACCGCCACCATCCTTCTCATCCTCCAGCAACTCTTCACCACTCTCAGCAACGAAAGCATTCCTGACCACTGGGACCGCCAAGCACACCAGCAGCTTCTCAACAAGCTTCACCATCAAATCCACCAGCTCCAGGAATGCCTCACAGCCAGCACCGGGCTTTCTAAAAGCCAAGGGCCCCGCAACTCCGGCCTCGCCATCAACACATACTTCCGCTGCATCCGCAACTTCCTCCGCACGCACGGCCACAGCTCCTGCGCCTGGGACATGGTCCACCTCGAAGTTCACACCTGCTTCCAACACATCCACAACCTCACCAGCACCATGACCGATTAGCCACACACCCTCCGCATGCACAACCACACACCCTCGCAGCCCTCACCCAACACACACCCCTCCACAACACACCCTCACTCCCACAGCACCCTCCTCACCTGCCCACACAACACCCACAACAACCCACCTCCACCACCACCACTGCACACAGCCACGCAGACCAGGACCACGCTGACGCACCACACGCAACAACCTCGCTCCGCGCACCCCACGCCCCCTAACAAGGAGGCACTCCCCCACGGCAAACACACACAACCAGGACCAGCGCCACACACCCACTCCTTCGCCACCACCAGCGCATCCCGGCCTCTGCACTGCCCGCTCCCATCAACAAAGGAAACCGCTCACGACACCAGCTTTGCCCGCACCCTCACGCCCTCACCCTCAACACCTATTTATTTAACTTATTCTATTTATGCTCCTTATTGGATACACCTATTTATTCTTCTATTTATTCTAGCAAATAAAGAACTTGTGTAAAAAATTCACGTCTCGTGGCCTTCACAGAACCAGAGCAGCCTCTTGCCACTCGGAAGCCAGCGCCAGGGCTCTCTTAGGCCCCCTCACCTCTGCAAGCAGGTCGCAGCACCTTGAGCTGCCTCTTGCAGGGCACAGGGCACATCCCACACTCGAGACAGCGCCACCGGCCCTTCCTCAACTGCATCAGCTTCCCGCCACGCCATGTCCTTCTCACACAACCACACAAGCCTAGAGGTCGGAAGGCACCTCTGCACGTCAGCTAGCCCAACTCTCCTCCTCCAGCACCGACACCTACAGCACCTTGCCCAGTGGCGCGCCCACGCCCCATGGCACTACCTCCACAGGAACACACGCCACAACTTCTCTGGGAAACCTCTTACCCTGCTCGCTCACCCTCACAGTCAAGGGCCTTTTCCTCATATTCGCACACAACACCCTGTGTTGCAGCGTGTGACCGTTGCCTCTTGGCCTACTGTTGGCCACCACTGAAAACAGCTGGGCGCCATCCTCGGGCTCACTCTCCCTTCACATCCTTGCACACACCGAGGAAAAGATGCCCCGTCAGTCTTCTCTTTGCTGAACAGGGCCCAGCTCTCTCAGCATTACCTCACAATCACACAATCGCTATGGTTGGAAAAGACCTTCGACCTCTTCGAGTCCAACCATCAGCCGCTCAACACCATACCTGTTGAGGCACGTCCCTAAGCGCCTCATCTGCACGGTTCTTGGACGCTGCCGGGGACGGACACTCCACCACTTCTATGGGCAGCCTCTCCCAACGCTTCACTGCTCTGTCTGAGTAGAAATTGTCCCTCATATCTAAAGCTGAACCTCCCCTGGGGCAACTTGAGGCCACTTCTTCTTCTCCTATTCAGAGTTATGCTGCAGAAGAGATCCAGATGATCTCTAGAGGTGCCTTCCAACCTTAAGCATTCTGTGATTCTGTGACCCTTGCCTCACTACAACCTCCTTCCAGGGAGTCGGAGAGAGCAAGAAGGTCTTCCCTGAGCCTCCTCTTCCCCACACCAAATAACCTCAGCTCCTTCAGATGCTCCTCATATGCTCTGTGCTCCAGCCCCTTCACCAGCTTCCTTGCCCTTCTTTGGGCACGCTCCAGCACCTCCAGGTTTTTCTTGGAGCCAGGGGCCCAAAACCGAACACAGTCATCAAGGAGCGGCCTCACCAGCACCCAGTACAGCCGGACAATCACTTCCCTAGTCCGGACGGCTACGCCGTTCCTCATACAAGACAGCGGGCTGTTGACCTTCTTGGCCCCCGGGGCACGCTGCTGCCTCACCTTCAGCCGGCACGTCACACCCCCACAGCTTTCTCTGCCACGCACCTCTCCAGCCACTCTGACACAAGCCTCTAGCCTTGCATGGGCCTCACCTCTTGGGATCAAAGGGCAGCACCCGACAATCGGCCTTCTTGAAGCTCGGAGGCCTGGTCGCAGCCCAGCGATCCAGCACGTCCACATCCCTCTGCAGAGCCTTCCTGCCATCCAGCACACCAACTCTTCCTCCCACCTTGGTGTCCTCTGCCCATTTGCTGAGGGAGCACTCAATCCCCTCATCCAGATCGTTGACAAAGATATTAGAGCGCACCGGCCCCAACGCTCATCCCAGCAAACACTGCCCTTCACCGGTCACCACCTCCATTTAGCTCCATTCACCACCACTCTCTGGGCCCCGCCATCCAGCCACTTCTTCGCACAGCACACCTGTCTAAGCCAGGCGCCGCCAGCTTCTCCAGGACAAGGCAGTGGGACACAGCGTCAAAGGCCTCACTGAACTCCACGGAGACCTCGTCCACAGCCCTTCCCTCATCCACTAAGGGGGTCACCTGCTCATAGAAGGAGATCACGGTAGTCAGGCACGACCTGCCTTGTGAGAACCCATCTTGCCCGGGCCTGCTCCCCTGCTTCTCATGCGCACGCTCTGTGCTCACCCTCAGCATCATCTGCTCCATTACTTTCCCCGATACCAACGTCAGGCCCACAGACCTCTAGTTCCCCGCATCCTCCACGCGTCTTCTACAACGGCGTCACACTGGCGAGGCTGCTGTCGTCTGGGACCTCCCCTCTTGATCGGGACGCCAAGGACCGTGACGAGACAGATACCCCACTCCCCTAAGTCTTTTTGAAGCCCTGCGCGGGACCTTCTCCACTACTTCTGTGTCTCTCTCCAACTAGGGAGACCACAGCCCAGATCTGCAAATACCACTTCAGCTCTGGCCTTCCCACACTACGAGGGCGACGCCATCTACCTCCCTCCACACGCTCACAATACTCTGCCTAACGCACCCAACCACACCATTGGCCTTCTTCGCCACAAGGACACATTGCTGCCTCCTACTTAGCTGCTGCTCTACCACAACACAAAGGACCTGCTCTGCGGAGCGCCTTTCCAGCACGTCAACCCCCAGCCACGCACCAACAATTGCCCCAAATCAAGAGTACTCTGACACTTGCAGCAAAACAAAAACAAGGTACAGACAGAAAGCAAAACCAACGCCAGGAATGCCCGCACTTTACGTCAAGAAAGCAGCCTTGCCTTGGCGGTGCATGGAAATTCACCCGCACAAAGCGGGCACGAGACCACAACGGCAAGGCGAAAGGGAAACCCGCAAACACACCTCCACCAGCACAGCTGCCACAAAGGCCACTGCCACAGCCCCCACACATACACACCAACACAGCCTACCGCCTCACCCAACTCCGCTCACCCCAACACAACCACCACAGCACCACGCAAGCACCACCGCCACCGCACAAGGCCACTTCCCTACAACACCGCAAAACCAAACGAACCAACAACCAAAACCGAAAACGGCAGCAGGAAACCCTTTGCAACTCGAAAACGACAAACGGAAAGATGCGGCACCCAATAAAGCCGCGCACACACCACACGCTCAAGCACAGCGCTCGCCAGCACCACCAAGGCTCACCGGCCTCCCGCACGCCACCGCCGCACAACTCAACGCACCACCATGCCTGCGCCCGCAACACCACGGCCCTGCCTGTGGCACCGCGCTCCCGGGCTCCTGCTTCTCCTGCCCGCGGCCCTCGCCTGCACCCACCTCCGCACCCAACAGAACACCTTCAACGCCGACAGCTTCCAGCTCCTGCGCACCATAGCTTCCAACCGCACCG
Organism: Tinamus guttatus; assembly: GCF_059628265.1. Lineage (NCBI taxonomy): Eukaryota > Metazoa > Chordata > Aves > Tinamiformes > Tinamidae > Tinamus > Tinamus guttatus. The sequence goes on along the minus strand of NW_028288615.1, from coordinate 468,722 downwards.
TGCTCTGCCACCAACACAATGTACCCTTCTCCTTCCCGGACACCCTGGGAGCAGCCAGCCACCCTCAACAAGCCACCGCCACCATCCTTCTCATCCTCCAGCAACTCTTCAACACTCTCAGCAACGAAAGCATTCCTGACCACTGGGACCGCCAAGCACACCAGCAGCTTCTCAACAAGCTTCACCATCAAATCCACCAGCTCCAGGAATGCCTCACAGCCAGCACCGGGCTTTCTAAAAGCCAAGGGCCCCGCAACTCCCGCCTCGCCATCAACACATACTTCCGCCGCATCCACGACTTCCTCCGCACGCACGGCCACAGCTCCTGCGCCTGGGACACGGTCCGCCTCGAAGTTCACACCTGCTTCCGACACATTGACAAGCTTACGCGTGCAATGCAAAACCCGGCAGCTCCCTCCCTACAAAGCCCAACCCGTCCAAACAGCAACCTCAGCACAAGGGAGAGCTCACCAAGCCACACGGGGCATCTCCAGCAAGGACTCGCCCTCACAGGCACCGCGCAGCCCTCCACCGCACGGGGCTCCAGCCCGCCACAGCAACAGGCGTGACGGCGCTCCGCCCTGCAGCACCGCAGCCCGCACACCCGCAGCACCCTGCACACTCCCTATGGCCACAGCGGCCAGGCCGCGCGGGTACTGCTCCACACGGACGTGCTGCGCAGGAAGGCACAGCGGGGAAGCGAGGGGAAAGGGGCCACCAGTCACTACCCACGGCGCTCCACGTTCCTGTCGGACTGCAGCCTCCTCCGAGGCACACGAAGGTCCCAATGGAAACCCAGGGAAGACTCGCACATGCCAAGGACTATTTATTACTAAATCTTATTTATTTATTTATTTATTTATTTATTTATATGCCTGGTGGAAATAAAGACCTTTTGCACAATAAACAGTGGTCATCGCGATTAAATCTCGTGGGAAAACTCAACATCCCCAGATGTCGGGGCAGGGCAGGGACCATCCTCCCTCCTGCCACTCGCTCTGGGCAGGACCCTCTCTCAGACCAACAGGCCTCTCGGCCTGCCCTGCGCTGGCACAAGCAGGCGCGCCAAAAGCAGCCAGTGAGGAACACAAACCCGCAGCAAGAACCTGGGCACCAAGCAGGAGGCCAAGCACGGGAGAACCCTCCAAAGGCAGACGGGCAACACACCTGCAGCACGGCTGCTCCCATCCAACAAAGAGCCCAACACTGCAGCCCCGCACAACACTTGCCACCCCACCAGCACAAGACAGGCAGAGGCCTGCCAACTTCACCCACACAAGCCCCGACACACGCAGCCCTCTCCCACCAGGCCCACAGCCCTTCCTCTCTCAGGCCAGACAGTCACAGCAGCCTGCACCAACACGCGCAACAGGACACCTGCCCCGCACCAGGGCTCGCAACACAAACCAACACCGCGTCTCACCAGCCATTCGGCTCTCATGCCTCCAGCCCACCCCCACCCAAGTGTCCTGCGCTCCGCACACGACACTGCTCAGGGCTTCGCTGCCAAGGGCCTCCTCTCCTTCACTGCTCAGGCCCCTCACAAACAAACACCCTGCCACATCCACAACCCTCAACCTCAACACTGCCAGCCACCTCCTCGCCCTGCCTCACACCGCTTTGCACTCTGCCCCCACAACTCTCTCAAACCTACAGCCACACACTCACACCTTTACTCCACACCTCATAAAAAAGACACCCCATCGCAACCAGACCACTTCTGCACAGGACACAGGCTGCACAAACTGAGAGACAAGTAGAGGTGCCCTCATGTTACCACTTTCCCCAAACAAACCCCAAAGAGACAGACAAAACTCTACGAGGCCACCCAACACCTCCAGCTCACCTGCAATCACCACGGCCTCTCCAGCCTTCTCCTGCGCAGCCCAGAGCTCACACACCGGCCTGAGCAGGAGCTCAACTGGGGACACGCCTCGCACCACAGCCCATGTTCCTGTCGTCTTCCTTCATGCCAGCACTAACACAGCAAGCACCACTGTGCTGGCGCGCAAGGAGGAGCTCTCCGAGCCGCTAAGCCCACAGCGGCACAGCGACAGCACCCGACGCTACGAGTGCTGCCCACGCACCAGCAGCCCCCTCCAAACACCAGGCCCACCACCACAAACACCTCTGCCCAGAGACACCACGCACCCACACCAGGACAGCCCCAAGGGGAACACTCATTGCGCCTCCTCCCTCTACTCCAGCACCGCACACGCAGCACACACCGCACTGTCTGCTCGAGGGCAAGGCCACAACAGGCATGCGCTTCCACCACCTCATCAGCACTACCTACAAATTACTGCGGACGACTGTACAACGGGAGACTGCCTGCAGCTGTAAGGCAAGGGAACACACGGTGCCAAAAAATCTCACTACGGAGCAAGACCCCTCTGAGAAACCAGAAAGCTCCATGCTGTCCGAGGCATCTCTTGAGGTACCTTCTACGATAAAATCTCCCCTCAACCTCCGCACGCGTGACCTTACAGCTCTCCTGAAGCAAAACATACAAGCACATATAGAAGATAAGGCCAGACTCTTGTCCCACACGAAAAAGGACACAAGGAGAACTAAGGGCACAAGGCAGAACCTGAGAGCATCAAAAACAACACAAACAGCATGAGTACTTTCACAATAAACTAACTCCAGAAGGAGAATTGGCAATGCCAATTGCAAATTGTGCAAATACTCATCTGGGGAGATGCTCAAAGAACAACTGGACAAGTTGCTCAGACACCTCCAGTGCAAACAGCCTCTGCAACACGAGACACCACATCCACCCCAGCCTTCTCCCAACAAAGGGCACGCACCAAAACGCGCCGAGCACCAAGAGCTCTGAGACTCTAAGTCAGAAACAGCAAGAACGGCCAGCCGGAAAGCAGAACCAACACCAGGAAAGCCTGCACATTACATCAAGAAAGCAGCCTTGCCTTGGCGACGCACGGAAATACACCCGCACAAAGCGGACACGAGACCACAACGGCAAGGCGAAAGGGAAACCCGCAAACACACCTCCACCAGCACGGCTGCCACAAAGGCCATGGCCACAGCCCCCACACATACACACCAACACAACGCACTGCCTCGCCCAACTCCGCTCATCCCAACACAACCACCACAGCACCACGCAAGCACCACCGCCACCGCACAAGGCCACTTCCCTACAACACCGCAAAACCAAACAAACCAACAACCAAAACCGAAAACGGCAGCAGGAAACCCTTTGCAACTCGAAAACGACAAACGGAAAGATGCGGCACCCAATAAAGCCGCGCACACACCACACGCTCAAGCACAGCGCTCGCCAGCACCACCAAGGCTCACCGGCCTCCCGCACGCCACCGCCGCACAACTCAACGCACCACCATGCCTGCGCCCGCAACACCACGGCCCTGCCTGTGGCACCGCGCTCCTGGGCTCCTGCTTCTCCTGCCCGCGGCCCTCGCCTGCACCCACCTCCGCACCCAACAGAACACCTTCAACGCCGACAGCTTCCAGCTCCTGCGCACCATAGCTTCCAACCGCACCGTGCTCTGCCACCAACACAATGTACCCTTCTCCTTCCCGGACACCCTGGGAGCAGCCAGCCACCCTCAACAAGCCACCGCCACCATCCTTCTCATCCTCCAGCAACTCTTCAACACTCTCAGCAACGAAAGCATTCCTGACCACTGGGACCGCCAAGCACACCAGCAGCTTCTCAACAAGCTTCACCATCAAATCCACCAGCTCCAGGAATGCCTCACAGCCAGCACCGGGCTTTCTAAAAGCCAAGGGCCCCGCAACTCCCGCCTCGCCATCAACACATACTTCCGCCGCATCCACGACTTCCTCCGCACGCACGGCCACAGCTCCTGCGCCTGGGACACGGTCCGCCTCGAAGTTCACACCTGCTTCCGACACATTGACAAGCTTACGCGCGCAATGCAAAACCCGGCAGCTCCCTCCCTACAAAGCCCAACCCGTCCAAACAGCAACCTCAGCACAAGGGAGAGCTCACCAAGCCACACGGGGCATCTCCAGCAAGGACTCGCCCTCACAGGCACCGCGCAGCCCTCCACCGCACGGGGCTCCAGCCCGCCACAGCAACAGGCGTGACGGCGCTCCGCCCCGCAGCACCGCAGCCCGCACACCCGCAGCACCCTGCACACTCCCTGTGGCCACAGCGGCCAGGCCGCGCGGGCTACCGCTCCACACGGATGTGCTGCGCAGGAAGGCACAGCGGGGAAGCGAGGGGAAAGGGGCCACCAGTCACTACCCACGGCGCTCCACGTTCCTGTCGGACTGCAGCCTCCTCCGAGGCACACGAAGGTCCCAATGGAAACCCAGGGAAGACTCGCACATGCCAAGGACTATTTATTACTAAATCTTATTTATTTATTTATTTATATGCCTGGTGGAAATAAAGACCTTTTGCACAATAAACAGTGGTCATCGCGATTAAATCTCGTGGGAAAACTCAACATCCCCAGATGTCGGGGCAGGGCAGGGACCATCCTCCCTCCTGCCACTCGCTCTGGGCAGGACCCTCTCTCAGACCAACAGGCCTCTCGGCCTGCCCTGCGCTGGCACAAGCAGGCGCGCCAAAAGCAGCCAGTGAGGAACACAAACCCGCAGCAAGAACCTGAGCACCAAGCAGGAGGCCAAGCACAGGAGAACCCTCCAAAGGCAGACGGGCAACACACCTGCAGCACGGCTGCTCCCATCCAACAAAGAGCCCAACACTGCAGCCCCGCACAACACTTGCCACCCCACCAGCACAAGACAGGCAGAGGCCTGCCAACTTCACCCACACAAGCCCCGACACACGCAGCCCTCTCCCACCAGGCCCACAGCCCTTCCTCTCTCAGGCCAGACAGTCACAGCAGCCTGCACCAACACGCGCAACAGGACACCTGCCCCGCACCAGGGCTCGCAACACAAACCAACACCGCGTCTCACCAGCCATTCGGCTCTCACGCCTCCAGCCCACCCCCACCCAAGTGTCCTGCGCTCCGCACACGACACTGCTCAGGGCTTCGCTGCCAAGGGCCTCCTCTCCTTCACTGCTCAGGCCCCTCACAAACAAACACCCTGCCACATCCACAACCCTCAACCTCAACACTGCCAGCCACCTCCTCGCCCTGCCTCACACCGCTTTGCACTCTGCCCCCATAACTCTCTCCAACCTACAGCCACACACTCACACCTTTACTCCACACCTCATAAAAAAGACACCCCATCGCAACCAGACCACTTCTGCACAGGACACAGGCTGCACAAACTGAGAGACAAGTAGAGGTGCCCTCATGTTACCACTTACCCCAAACAAACCCCAACGAGACAGATAAAACTCTACGAGGCCACCCAACACCTCCAGCTCACCTGCAATCACCACGGCCTCTCCAGCCTTCTCCTACGCAGCCCAGAGCTCACACACCGGCCTGAGCAGGAGCTCAACTGGGGACACGCCTCGCACCACAGCCCATGTTCCTGTCGTCTTCCTTCATGCCAGCACTAACACAGCAAGCACCACTGTGCTGGCGCGCAAGGAGGAGCTCTCCGAGCCGCTAAGCCCACAGCGGCACAGCGACAGCACCCGACGCTACGAGTGCTGCCCACGCACCAGCAGCCCCCTCCAAACACCAGGCCCACCACCACAAACACCTCTGCCCAGAGACACAACGCACCCACACCAGGACAGCCCCAAGGGGAACACTCATTGCGCCTCCTCCCTCCACTCCAGCACCGCACACGCAGCACACACCGCACTGTCTGCTCGAGGGCAAGGCCACAACAGGCATGCGCTTCCACCACCTCATCAGCGCTACCTACAAATTACTGCGGACGACTGTACAACGGGAGACTGCCTGCAGCTGTAAGGCAAGGGAACACACGGTGCCAAAAAATCTCACTACGGAGCAAGACCCCTCTGAGAAACCAGAAAGCTCCATGCTGTCCGAGGCATCTCTTGAGGTACCTTCTACGATAAAATCTCCCCTCAACCTCCGCACGCGTGACCTTACAGCTCTCCTGAAGCAAAACATACAAGCACATATAGAAGATAAGGCCAGACTCTTCTCCCACACGAAAAAGGACACAAGGAGAACTAAGGGCACAAGGCAGAACCTGAGAGCATCAAAAACAACACAAACAGCATGAGTACTTTCACAATAAACTAACTCCAGAAGGAGAATTGGCAATGCCAATTGCAAATTGTGCAAATACTCATCTGGGGAGATGCTCAAAGAACAACTGCACAAGTTGCTCAGACACCTCCAGTGCAAACAGCCTCTGCAGCACGAGGCACCACATCCACCCCCAGCCTTCTCCCAACAAAGGGCACGCACCAAAACGTGCAAAGCACCAAGAGCTCTGAGACTCTAAGTCAGAAACAGCAAGAACGGCCAGCCGGAAAGCAGAACCAACACCAGGAAAGCCTGCACATTACATCAAGAAAGCAGCCTTGCCTTGGCGACGCACGGAAATACACCCGCACAAAGCGGACACGAGACCACAACGGCAAGGCGAAAGGGAAACCCGCAAACACACCTCCACCAGCACGGCTGCCACAAAGGCCATGGCCACAGCCCCCACACATACACACCAACACAACGCACTGCCTCACCCAACTCCGCTCATCCCAACACAACCACCACAGCACCACGCAAGCACCACCGCCACCGCACAAGGCCACTTCCCTACAACACCGCAAAACCAAACGAACCAACAACCAAAACCGAAAACGGCAGCAGGAAACCCTTTGCAACTCGAAAACGACAAACGGAAAGATGCGGCACCCAATAAAGCCGCGCACACACCACACGCTCAAGCACAGCGCTCGCCAGCACCACCAAGGCTCACCGGCCTCCCGCACGCTACTGCCGCACAACGCAACGCACCACCATGCCTGCACCCGCAACACCACGGCCCTGCCTGTGGCACCGCGCTCCTGGGCTCCTGCTTCTCCTGCCCGCGGCCCTCGCCTGCACCCACCTCCGCACCCAACAGAACACCTTCAACGCCGACAGCTTCCAGCTCCTGCGCACCATGGCTCCCAACCGCACCGTGCTCTGCCACCAACACAATGTACCCTTCTCCTTCCCGGACACCCTGGGAGCAGCCAGCCACCCTCAACAAGCCACCGCCACCATCCTTCTCATCCTCCAGCAACTCTTCACAACTCTCAGCAACGAAAGCATTCCTGACCACTGGGACCGCCAAGCACACCAGCAGCTTCTCAACAAGCTTCACCATCAATTCCACCAGCTCCAGGAATGCCTCACAGCCACCACCGGGCTTTCTAAAAGCCAAGGGCCCCGCAACTCCCGCCTCGCCATCAACACATACTTCCGCCGCATCCGCGACTTCCTCCGCACGCACGGCCACAGCTCCTGCGCCTGGGACACGGTCCGCCTCGAAGTTCACACCTGCTTCCGACACATTGACAAGCTTACGCGCGCAATGCAAAACCCGGCAGCTCCCTCCCTACAAAGCCCAACCCGTCCAAACAGCAACCTCAGCACAAGGGAGAGCTCACCAAGCCACACAGGGCATCTCCAGCAAGGACTCGCCCTCACAGGCACCGCGCAGCCCTCCACCGCACGGGGCTCCAGCCCGCCACAGCAACAGGCGTGACGGCGCTCCGCCCCGCAGCACCGCAGCCCGCACACCCGCAGCACCCTGCACACTCCCTGTGGCCACAGCGGCCAGGCCGCGCGGGCTACCGCTCCACACGGATGTGCTGCGCAGGAAGGCACAGCGGGGAAGCGAGGGGAAAGGGGCCACCAGTCACTACCCACGGCGCTCCACGTTCCTGTCGGACTGCAGCCTCCTCCGAGGCACACGAAGGTCCCAATGGAAACCCAGGGAAGACTCGCACATGCCAAGGACTATTTATTACTAAATCTTATTTATTTATTTATTTATATGCCTGGTGGAAATAAAGACCTTTTGCACAATAAACAGTGGTCATCGCAATTAAATCTCATGGGAAAACTCAACCTCCCCAGATGTCGGGGCAGGGCAGGGACCATCCTCCCTCCTGCCACTCGCTCTGGGCAGGACCCTCTCTCAGACCAACAGGCCTCTCGGCCTGCCCTGCGCTGGCACAAGCAGGCGCGCCAAAAGCAGCCAGTGAGGAACACAAACCCGCAGCAAGAACCTGGGCACCAAGCAGGAGGCCAAGCACAGGAGAACCCTCCAAAGGCAGACGGGCAACACACCTGCAGCACGGCTGCTCCCATCCAACAAAGAGCCCAACACTGCAGCCCCGCACAACACTTGCCACCCCACCAGCACAAGACAGGCAGAGGCCTGCCAACTTCACCCACACAAGCCCCGACACACGCAGCCCTCTCCCACCAGGCCCACAGCCCTTCCTCTCTCAGGCCAGACAGTCACAGCAGCCTGCACCAACACGCGCAACAGGACACCTGCCCCGCACCAGGGCTCGCAACACAAACCAACACCGCGTCTCACCAGCCATTCGGCTCTCATGCCTCCAGCCCACCCCCACCCAAGTGTCCTGCGCTCCGCACACGACACTGCTCAGGGCTTCGCTGCCAAGGGCCTCCTCTCCTTCACTGCTCAGGCCCCTCACAAACAAACACCCTGCCACATCCACAACCCTCAACCTCAACACTGCCAGCCACCTCCTCGCCCTGCCTCACACCGCTTTGCACTCTGCTCCCACAACTCTCTCAAACCTACAGCCACACACTCACACCTTTACTCCACACCTCACAAAAAAGACACCCCATCGCAACCAGACCACTTCTGCACAGGACACAGGCTGCACAAACTGAGAGACAAGTAGAGGCGCCCTCATGCTACCACTTTCCCCAAACAAACCCCAAAGAGACAGACAAAACTCTACGAGGCCACCCAACACCTCCAGCTCACCTGCAATCACCACGGCCTCTCCAGCCTTCTCCTACGCAGCCCAGAGCTCACACACCGGCCTGAGCAGGAGCTCAACTGGGGACACGCCTCGCACCACAGCCCATGTTCCTGTCGTCTTCCTTCATGCCAGCACTAACACAGCAAGCACCACTGTGCTGGCGCGCAAGGAGGAGCTCTCCGAGCCGCTAAGCCCACAGCGGCACAGCGACAGCACCCGACGCTACGAGTGCTGCCCACGCACCAGCAGCCCCCTCCAAACACCAGGCCCACCACCACAAACACCTCTGCCCAGAGACACAACGCACCCACACCAGGACAGCCCCAAGGGGAACACTCATTGCGCCTCCTCCCTCTACTCCAGCACCGCACACGCAGCACACACCGCACTGTCTGCTCGAGGGCAAGGCCACAACAGGCATGCGCTTCCACCACCTCATCAGCACTACCTACAAATTACTGCGGACGACTGTACACCGGGAGACTGCCTGCAGCTGTAAGGCAAGGGAACACACGGTGCCAAAAAATCTCACTACGGAGCAAGACCCCTCTGAGAAACCAGAAAGCTCCATGCTGTCCGAGGCATCTCTTGAGGTACCTTCTACGATAAAATCTCCCCTCAACCTCCGCACGCGTGACCTTACAGCTCTCCTGAAGCAAAACATACAAGCACATATAGAAGATAAGGCCAGACTCTTGTCCCACACGAAAAAGGACACAAGGAGAACTAAGGGCACAAGGCAGAACCTGAGAGCATCAAAAACAACACAAACAGCATGAGTACTTTCACAATAAACTAACTCCAGAAGGAGAATTGGCAATGCCAATTGCAAATTGTGCAAATACTCATCTGGGGAGATGCTCAAAGAACAACTGGACAAGTTGCTCAGACACCTCCAGTGCAAACAGCCTCTGCAACACGAGACACCACATCCACCCCAGCCTTCTCCCAACAAAGGGCACGCACCAAAACGCGCCGAGCACCAAGAGCTCTGAGACTCTAAGTCAGAAACAGCAAGAACGGCCAGCCGGAAAGCAGAACCAACACCAGGAAAGCCTGCACATTACATCAAGAAAGCAGCCTTGCCTTGGCGACGCACGGAAATACACCCGCACAAAGCGGACACGAGACCACAACGGCAAGGCGAAAGGGAAACCCGCAAACACACCTCCACCAGCACGGCTGCCACAAAGGCCATGGCCACAGCCCCCACACATACACACCAACACAACGCACTGCCTCGCCCAACTCCGCTCATCCCAACACAACCACCACAGCACCACGCAAGCACCACCGCCACCGCACAAGGCCACTTCCCTACAACACCGCAAAACCAAACAAACCAACAACCAAAACCGAAAACGGCAGCAGGAAACCCTTTGCAACTCGAAAACGACAAACGGAAAGATGCGGCACCCAATAAAGCCGCGCACACACCACACGCTCAAGCACAGCGCTCGCCAGCACCACCAAGGCTCACCGGCCTCCCGCACGCTACTGCCGCACAACGCAACGCACCACCATGCCTGCGCCCGCAACACCACGGCCCTGCCTGTGGCACCGCGCTCCTGGGCTCCTGCTTCTCCTGCCCGCGGCCCTCGCCTGCACCCACCTCCGCACCCAACAGAACACCTTCAACGCCGACAGCTTCCAGCTCCTGCGCACCATAGCTTCCAACCGCACCGTGCTCTGCCACCAACACAATGTACCCTTCTCCTTCCCGGACACCCTGGGAGCAGCCAGCCACCCTCAACAAGCCACCGCCACCATCCTTCTCATCCTCCAGCAACTCTTCAACACTCTCAGCAACGAAAGCATTCCTGACCACTGGGACCGCCAAGCACACCAGCAGCTTCTCAACAAGCTTCACCATCAAATCCACCAGCTCCAGGAATGCCTCACAGCCAGCACCGGGCTTTCTAAAAGCCAAGGGCCCCGCAACTCCCGCCTCGCCATCAACACATACTTCCGCCGCATCCACGACTTCCTCCGCACGCACGGCCACAGCTCCTGCGCCTGGGACACGGTCCGCCTCGAAGTTCACACCTGCTTCCGACACATTGACAAGCTTACGCGCGCAATGCAAAACCCGGCAGCTCCCTCCCTACAAAGCCCAACCCGTCCAAACAGCAACCTCAGCACAAGGGAGAGCTCACCAAGCCACACGGGGCATCTCCAGCAAGGACTCGCCCTCACAGGCACCGCGCAGCCCTCCACCGCACGGGGCTCCAGCCCGCCACAGCAACAGGCGTGACGGCGCTCCGCCCCGCAGCACCGCAGCCCGCACACCCGCAGCACCCTGCACACTCCCTGTGGCCACAGCGGCCAGGCCGCGCGGGCTACCGCTCCACACGGATGTGCTGCGCAGGAAGGCACAGCGGGGAAGCGAGGGGAAAGGGGCCACCAGTCACTACCCACGGCGCTCCACGTTCCTGTCGGACTGCAGCCTCCTCCGAGGCACACGAAGGTCCCAATGGAAACCCAGGGAAGACTCGCACATGCCAAGGACTATTTATTACTAAATCTTATTTATTTATTTATTTATATGCCTGGTGGAAATAAAGACCTTTTGCACAATAAACAGTGGTCATCGCGATTAAATCTCGTGGGAAAACTCAACATCCCCAGATGTCGGGGCAGGGCAGGGACCATCCTCCCTCCTGCCACTCGCTCTGGGCAGGACCCTCTCTCAGACCAACAGGCCTCTCGGCCTGCCCTGCGCTGGCACAAGCAGGCGCGCCAAAAGCAGCCAGTGAGGAACACAAACCCGCAGCAAGAACCTGAGCACCAAGCAGGAGGCCAAGCACAGGAGAACCCTCCAAAGGCAGACGGGCAACACACCTGCAGCACGGCTGCTCCCATCCAACAAAGAGCCCAACACTGCAGCCCCGCACAACACTTGCCACCCCACCAGCACAAGACAGGCAGAGGCCTGCCAACTTCACCCACACAAGCCCCGACACACGCAGCCCTCTCCCACCAGGCCCACAGCCCTTCCTCTCTCAGGCCAGACAGTCACAGCAGCCTGCACCAACACGCGCAACAGGACACCTGCCCCGCACCAGGGCTCGCAACACAAACCAACACCGCGTCTCACCAGCCATTCGGCTCTCACGCCTCCAGCCCACCCCCACCCAAGTGTCCTGCGCTCCGCACACGACACTGCTCAGGGCTTCGCTGCCAAGGGCCTCCTCTCCTTCACTGCTCAGGCCCCTCACAAACAAACACCCTGCCACATCCACAACCCTCAACCTCAACACTGCCAGCCACCTCCTCGCCCTGCCTCACACCGCTTTGCACTCTGCCCCCATAACTCTCTCCAACCTACAGCCACACACTCACACCTTTACTCCACACCTCATAAAAAAGACACCCCATCGCAACCAGACCACTTCTGCACAGGACACAGGCTGCACAAACTGAGAGACAAGTAGAGGTGCCCTCATGTTACCACTTACCCCAAACAAACCCCAACGAGACAGATAAAACTCTACGAGGCCACCCAACACCTCCAGCTCACCTGCAATCACCACGGCCTCTCCAGCCTTCTCCTACGCAGCCCAGAGCTCACACACCGGCCTGAGCAGGAGCTCAACTGGGGACACGCCTCGCACCACAGCCCATGTTCCTGTCGTCTTCCTTCATGCCAGCACTAACACAGCAAGCACCACTGTGCTGGCGCGCAAGGAGGAGCTCTCCGAGCCGCTAAGCCCACAGCGGCACAGCGACAGCACCCGACGCTACGAGTGCTGCCCACGCACCAGCAGCCCCCTCCAAACACCAGGCCCACCACCACAAACACCTCTGCCCAGAGACACAACGCACCCACACCAGGACAGCCCCAAGGGGAACACTCATTGCGCCTCCTCCCTCCACTCCAGCACCGCACACGCAGCACACACCGCACTGTCTGCTCGAGGGCAAGGCCACAACAGGCATGCGCTTCCACCACCTCATCAGCGCTACCTACAAATTACTGCGGACGACTGTACAACGGGAGACTGCCTGCAGCTGTAAGGCAAGGGAACACACGGTGCCAAAAAATCTCACTACGGAGCAAGACCCCTCTGAGAAACCAGAAAGCTCCATGCTGTCCGAGGCATCTCTTGAGGTACCTTCTACGATAAAATCTCCCCTCAACCTCCGCACGCGTGACCTTACAGCTCTCCTGAAGCAAAACATACAAGCACATATAGAAGATAAGGCCAGACTCTTCTCCCACACGAAAAAGGACACAAGGAGAACTAAGGGCACAAGGCAGAACCTGAGAGCATCAAAAACAACACAAACAGCATGAGTACTTTCACAATAAACTAACTCCAGAAGGAGAATTGGCAATGCCAATTGCAAATTGTGCAAATACTCATCTGGGGAGATGCTCAAAGAACAACTGCACAAGTTGCTCAGACACCTCCAGTGCAAACAGCCTCTGCAGCACGAGGCACCACATCCACCCCCAGCCTTCTCCCAACAAAGGGCACGCACCAAAACGTGCAAAGCACCAAGAGCTCTGAGACTCTAAGTCAGAAACAGCAAGAACGGCCAGCCGGAAAGCAGAACCAACACCAGGAAAGCCTGCACATTACATCAAGAAAGCAGCCTTGCCTTGGCGACGCACGGAAATACACCCGCACAAAGCGGACACGAGACCACAACGGCAAGGCGAAAGGGAAACCCGCAAACACACCTCCACCAGCACGGCTGCCACAAAGGCCATGGCCACAGCCCCCACACATACACACCAACACAACGCACTGCCTCACCCAACTCCGCTCATCCCAACACAACCACCACAGCACCACGCAAGCACCACCGCCACCGCACAAGGCCACTTCCCTACAACACCGCAAAACCAAACGAACCAACAACCAAAACCGAAAACGGCAGCAGGAAACCCTTTGCAACTCGAAAACGACAAACGGAAAGATGCGGCACCCAATAAAGCCGCGCACACACCACACGCTCAAGCACAGCGCTCGCCAGCACCACCAAGGCTCACCGGCCTCCCGCACGCTACTGCCGCACAACGCAACGCACCACCATGCCTGCACCCGCAACACCACGGCCCTGCCTGTGGCACCGCGCTCCTGGGCTCCTGCTTCTCCTGCCCGCGGCCCTCGCCTGCACCCACCTCCGCACCCAACAGAACACCTTCAACGCCGACAGCTTCCAGCTCCTGCGCACCATAGCTTCCAACCGCACCGTGCTCTGCCACCAACACAATGTACCCTTCTCCTTCCCGGACACCCTGGGAGCAGCCAGCCACCCTCAACAAGCCACCGCCACCATCCTTCTCATCCTCCAGCAACTCTTCACAACTCTCAGCAACGAAAGCATTCCTGACCACTGGGACCGCCAAGCACACCAGCAGCTTCTCAACAAGCTTCACCATCAATTCCACCAGCTCCAGGAATGCCTCACAGCCACCACCGGGCTTTCTAAAAGCCAAGGGCCCCGCAACTCCCGCCTCGCCATCAACACATACTTCCGCCGCATCCGCGACTTCCTCCGCACGCACGGCCACAGCTCCTGCGCCTGGGACACGGTCCGCCTCGAAGTTCACACCTGCTTCCGACACATTGACAAGCTTACGCGTGCAATGCAAAACCCGGCAGCTCCCTCCCTACAAAGCCCAACCCGTCCAAACAGCAACCTCAGCACAAGGGAGAGCTCACCAAGCCACACAGGGCATCTCCAGCAAGGACTCGCCCTCACAGGCACCGCGCAGCCCTCCACCGCACGGGGCTCCAGCCCGCCACAGCAACAGGCGTGACGGCGCTCCGCCCCGCAGCACCGCAGCCCGCACACCCGCAGCACCCTGCACACTCCCTGTGGCCACAGCGGCCAGGCCGCGCGGGCTACCGCTCCACACGGATGTGCTGCGCAGGAAGGCACAGCGGGGAAGCGAGGGGAAAGGGGCCACCAGTCACTACCCACGGCGCTCCACGTTCCTGTCGGACTGCAGCCTCCTCCGAGGCACACGAAGGTCCCAATGGAAACCCAGGGAAGACTCGCACATGCCAAGGACTATTTATTACTAAATCTTATTTATTTATTTATTTATATGCCTGGTGGAAATAAAGACCTTTTGCACAATAAACAGTGGTCATCGCAATTAAATCTCGTGGGAAAACTCAACCTCCCCAGATGTCGGGGCAGGGCAGGGAACATCCTCCCTCCTGCCACTCGCTCTGGGCAGGACCCTCTCTCAGACCAACAGGCCTCTCGGCCTGCCCTGCGCTGGCACAAGCAGGCGCGCCAAAAGCAGCCAGTGAGGAACACAAACCCGCAGCAAGAACCTGGGCACCAAGCAGGAGGCCAAGCACGGGAGAACCCTCCAAAGGCAGACGGGCAACACACCTGCAGCACGGCTGCTCCCATCCAACAAAGAGCCCAACACTGCAGCCCCGCACAACACTTGCCACCCCACCAGCACAAGACAGGCAGAGGCCTGCCAACTTCACCCACACAAGCCCCGACACACGCAGCCCTCTCCCACCAGGCCCACAGCCCTTCCTCTCTCAGGCCAGACAGTCACAGCAGCCTGCACCAACAAGCGCAACAGGACACCTGCCCCGCACCAGGGCTCGCAACACAAACCAACACCGCGTCTCACCAGCCATTCGGCTCTCACGCCTCCAGCCCACCCCCACCCAAGTGTCCTGCGCTCCGCACACGACACTGCTCAGGGCTTTGCTGCCAAGGGCCTCTTCTCCTTCACTGCTCAGGCCCCTCACAAACAAACACCCTGCCACATCCACAACCCTCAACCTCAACACTGCCAGCCACCTCCTCGCCCTGCCTCACACCGCTTTGCACTCTGCCCCCACAACTCTCTCCAACCTACAGCCACACACTCACACCTTTACTCCACACCTCATAAAAAAGACACCCCATCGCAACCAGACCACTTCTGCACAGGACACAGGCTGCACAAACTGAGAGACAAGTAGAGGCGCCCTCATGCTACCACTTTCCCCAAACAAACCCCAAAGGGACAGACAAAACTCTACGAGGCCACCCAACACCTCCAGCTCACCTGCAATCACCACGGCCTCTCCAGCCTTCTCCTGCGCAGCCCAGAGCTCACACACCGGCCTGAGCAGGAGCTCAACTGGGGACACGCCTCGCACCACAGCCCATGTTCCTGTCGTCTTCCTTCATGCCAGCACTAACACAGCAAGCACCACTGTGCTGGCGCGCAAGGAGGAGCTCTCCGAGCCGCTAAGCCCACAGCGGCACAGCGACAGCACCCGACGCTACGAGTGCTGCCCACGCACCAGCAGCCCCCTCCAAACACCAGGCCCACCACCACAAACACCTCTGCCCAGAGACACAACGCACCCACACCAGGACAGCCCCAAGGGGAACACTCATTGCGCCTCCTCCCTCTACTCCAGCACCGCACACGCATCACACACCGCACTGTCTGCTCGAGGGCAAGGCCACAACAGGCATGCGCTTCCACCACCTCATCAGCACTACCTACAAATTACTGCGGACGACTGTACAACGGGAGACTGCCTGAAGCTGTAAGGCAAGGGAACACACGGTGCCAACAAATCTCACTACGGAGCAAGACCCCTCTGAGAAACCAGAAAGCTCCATGCTGTCCGAGGCATCTCTTGAGGTACCTTCTACGATAAAATCTCCCCTCAACCTCCGCACGCGTGACCTTACAGCTCTCCTGAAGCAAAACATACAAGCACATATAGAAGATAAGGCCAGACTCTTGTCCCACACGAAAAAGGACACAAGGAGAACTAAGGGCACAAGGCAGAACCTGAGAGCATCAAAAACAACACAAACAGCATGAGTACTTTCACAATAAACTAACTCCAGAAGGAGAATTGGCAATGCCAATTGCAAATTGTGCAAATACTCATCCGGGGAGATGCTCAAAGAACAACTGCACAAGTTGCTCAGACACCTCCAGTGCAAACAGCCTCTGCAGCACGAGGCACCACATCCACCCCAGCCTTCTCCCAACATAGGGCACGCACCAAAACGCGCCGAGCACCAAGAGCTCTGAGACTCTAAGTCAGAAACAGCAAGAACGGCCAGCCGGAAAGCAGAACCAACACCAGGAAAGCCTGCACATTACATCAAGAAAGCAGCCTTGCCTTGGCGACGCACGGAAATACACCCGCACAAAGCGGACACGAGACCACAACGGCAAGGCGAAAGGGAAACCCGCAAACACACCTCCACCAGCACGGCTGCCACAAAGGCCATGGCCACAGCCCCCACACATACACACCAACACAACGCACTGCCTCGCCCAACTCCGCTCATCCCAACACAACCACCACAGCACCACGCAAGCACCACCACCACCGCACAAGGCCACTTCCCTACAACACCGCAAAACCAAACAAACCAACAACCAAAACCGAAAACGGCAGCAGGAAACCCTTTGCAACTCGAAAACGACAAACGGAAAGATGCGGCACCCAATAAAGCCGCGCACACACCACACGCTCAAGCACAGCGCTCGCCAGCACCACCAAGGCTCACCGGCCTCCCGCACGCCACTGCCGCACAACTCAACGCACCACCATGCCTGCGCCCGCAACACCACGGCCCTGCCTGTGGCACCGCGCTCCCGGGCTCCTGCTTCTCCTGCCCGCGGCCCTCGCCTGCACCCACCTCCGCACCCAACAGAACACCTTCAACGCCGACAGCTTCCAGCTCCTGCGCACCATGGCTCCCAACCGCACCGTGCTCTGCCACCAACACAATGTACCCTTCTCCTTCCCGGACACCCTGGGAGCAGCCAGCCACCCTCAACAAGCCACCGCCACCATCCTTCTCATCCTCCAGCAACTCTTCACCACTCTCAGCAACGAAAGCATTCCTGACCACTGGGACCGCCAAGCACACCAGCAGCTTCTCAACAAGCTTCACCATCAAATCCACCAGCTCCAGGAATGCCTCACAGCCAGCACCGGGCTTTCTAAAAGCCAAGGGCCCCGCAACTCCGGCCTCGCCATCAACACATACTTCCGCTGCATCCGCAACTTCCTCCGCACGCACGGCCACAGCTCCTGCGCCTGGGACATGGTCCACCTCGAAGTTCACACCTGCTTCCAACACATCCACAACCTCACCAGCACCATGACCGATTAGCCACACACCCTCCGCATGCACAACCACACACCCTCGCAGCCCTCACCCAACACACACCCCTCCACAACACACCCTCACTCCCACAGCACCCTCCTCACCTGCCCACACAACACCCACAACAACCCACCTCCACCACCACCACTGCACACAGCCACGCAGACCAGGACCACGCTGACGCACCACACGCAACAACCTCGCTCCGCGCACCCCACGCCCCCTAACAAGGAGGCACTCCCCCACGGCAAACACACACAACCAGGACCAGCGCCACACACCCACTCCTTCGCCACCACCAGCGCATCCCGGCCTCTGCACTGCCCGCTCCCATCAACAAAGGAAACCGCTCACGACACCAGCTTTGCCCGCACCCTCACGCCCTCACCCTCAACACCTATTTATTTAACTTATTCTATTTATGCTCCTTATTGGATACACCTATTTATTCTTCTATTTATTCTAGCAAATAAAGAACTTGTGTAAAAAATTCACGTCTCGTGGCCTTCACAGAACCAGAGCAGCCTCTTGCCACTCGGAAGCCAGCGCCAGGGCTCTCTTAGGCCCCCTCACCTCTGCAAGCAGGTCGCAGCACCTTGAGCTGCCTCTTGCAGGGCACAGGGCACATCCCACACTCGAGACAGCGCCACCGGCCCTTCCTCAACTGCATCAGCTTCCCGCCACGCCATGTCCTTCTCACACAACCACACAAGCCTAGAGGTCGGAAGGCACCTCTGCACGTCAGCTAGCCCAACTCTCCTCCTCCAGCACCGACACCTACAGCACCTTGCCCAGTGGCGCGCCCACGCCCCATGGCACTACCTCCACAGGAACACACGCCACAACTTCTCTGGGAAACCTCTTACCCTGCTCGCTCACCCTCACAGTCAAGGGCCTTTTCCTCATATTCGCACACAACACCCTGTGTTGCAGCGTGTGACCGTTGCCTCTTGGCCTACTGTTGGCCACCACTGAAAACAGCTGGGCGCCATCCTCGGGCTCACTCTCCCTTCACATCCTTGCACACACCGAGGAAAAGATGCCCCGTCAGTCTTCTCTTTGCTGAACAGGGCCCAGCTCTCTCAGCATTACCTCACAATCACACAATCGCTATGGTTGGAAAAGACCTTCGACCTCTTCGAGTCCAACCATCAGCCGCTCAACACCATACCTGTTGAGGCACGTCCCTAAGCGCCTCATCTGCACGGTTCTTGGACGCTGCCGGGGACGGACACTCCACCACTTCTATGGGCAGCCTCTCCCAACGCTTCACTGCTCTGTCTGAGTAGAAATTGTCCCTCATATCTAAAGCTGAACCTCCCCTGGGGCAACTTGAGGCCACTTCTTCTTCTCCTATTCAGAGTTATGCTGCAGAAGAGATCCAGATGATCTCTAGAGGTGCCTTCCAACCTTAAGCATTCTGTGATTCTGTGACCCTTGCCTCACTACAACCTCCTTCCAGGGAGTCGGAGAGAGCAAGAAGGTCTTCCCTGAGCCTCCTCTTCCCCACACCAAATAACCTCAGCTCCTTCAGATGCTCCTCATATGCTCTGTGCTCCAGCCCCTTCACCAGCTTCCTTGCCCTTCTTTGGGCACGCTCCAGCACCTCCAGGTTTTTCTTGGAGCCAGGGGCCCAAAACCGAACACAGTCATCAAGGAGCGGCCTCACCAGCACCCAGTACAGCCGGACAATCACTTCCCTAGTCCGGACGGCTACGCCGTTCCTCATACAAGACAGCGGGCTGTTGACCTTCTTGGCCCCCGGGGCACGCTGCTGCCTCACCTTCAGCCGGCACGTCACACCCCCACAGCTTTCTCTGCCACGCACCTCTCCAGCCACTCTGACACAAGCCTCTAGCCTTGCATGGGCCTCACCTCTTGGGATCAAAGGGCAGCACCCGACAATCGGCCTTCTTGAAGCTCGGAGGCCTGGTCGCAGCCCAGCGATCCAGCACGTCCACATCCCTCTGCAGAGCCTTCCTGCCATCCAGCACACCAACTCTTCCTCCCACCTTGGTGTCCTCTGCCCATTTGCTGAGGGAGCACTCAATCCCCTCATCCAGATCGTTGACAAAGATATTAGAGCGCACCGGCCCCAACGCTCATCCCAGCAAACACTGCCCTTCACCGGTCACCACCTCCATTTAGCTCCATTCACCACCACTCTCTGGGCCCCGCCATCCAGCCACTTCTTCGCACAGCACACCTGTCTAAGCCAGGCGCCGCCAGCTTCTCCAGGACAAGGCAGTGGGACACAGCGTCAAAGGCCTCACTGAACTCCACGGAGACCTCGTCCACAGCCCTTCCCTCATCCACTAAGGGGGTCACCTGCTCATAGAAGGAGATCACGGTAGTCAGGCACGACCTGCCTTGTGAGAACCCATCTTGCCCGGGCCTGCTCCCCTGCTTCTCATGCGCACGCTCTGTGCTCACCCTCAGCATCATCTGCTCCATTACTTTCCCCGATACCAACGTCAGGCCCACAGACCTCTAGTTCCCCGCATCCTCCACGCGTCTTCTACAACGGCGTCACACTGGCGAGGCTGCTGTCGTCTGGGACCTCCCCTCTTGATCGGGACGCCAAGGACCGTGACGAGACAGATACCCCACTCCCCTAAGTCTTTTTGAAGCCCTGCGCGGGACCTTCTCCACTACTTCTGTGTCTCTCTCCAACTAGGGAGACCACAGCCCAGATCTGCAAATACCACTTCAGCTCTGGCCTTCCCACACTACGAGGGCGACGCCATCTACCTCCCTCCACACGCTCACAATACTCTGCCTAACGCACCCAACCACACCATTGGCCTTCTTCGCCACAAGGACACATTGCTGCCTCCTACTTAGCTGCTGCTCTACCACAACACAAAGGACCTGCTCTGCGGAGCGCCTTTCCAGCACGTCAACCCCCAGCCACGCACCAACAATTGCCCCAAATCAAGAGTACTCTGACACTTGCAGCAAAACAAAAACAAGGTACAGACAGAAAGCAAAACCAACGCCAGGAATGCCCGCACTTTACGTCAAGAAAGCAGCCTTGCCTTGGCGGTGCATGGAAATTCACCCGCACAAAGCGGGCACGAGACCACAACGGCAAGGCGAAAGGGAAACCCGCAAACACACCTCCACCAGCACAGCTGCCACAAAGGCCACTGCCACAGCCCCCACACATACACACCAACACAGCCTACCGCCTCACCCAACTCCGCTCACCCCAACACAACCACCACAGCACCACGCAAGCACCACCGCCACCGCACAAGGCCACTTCCCTACAACACCGCAAAACCAAACGAACCAACAACCAAAACCGAAAACGGCAGCAGGAAACCCTTTGCAACTCGAAAACGACAAACGGAAAGATGCGGCACCCAATAAAGCCGCGCACACACCACACGCTCAAGCACAGCGCTCGCCAGCACCACCAAGGCTCACCGGCCTCCCGCACGCCACCGCCGCACAACTCAACGCACCACCATGCCTGCGCCCGCAACACCACGGCCCTGCCTGTGGCACCGCGCTCCCGGGCTCCTGCTTCTCCTGCCCGCGGCCCTCGCCTGCACCCACCTCCGCACCCAACAGAACACCTTCAACGCCGACAGCTTCCAGCTCCTGCGCACCATAGCTTCCAACCGCACCGTGCTCTGCCACCAACACAATGTACCCTTCTCCTTCCCGGACACCCTGGGAGCAGCCAGCCACCCTCAACAAGCCACCGCCACCATCCTTCTCATCCTCCAGCAACTCTTCAACACTCTCAGCAACGAAAGCATTCCTGACCACTGGGACCGCCAAGCACACCAGCAGCTTCTCAACAAGCTTCACCATCAAATCCACCAGCTCCAGGAATGCCTCACAGCCAGCACCGGGCTTTCTAAAAGCCAAGGGCCCCGCAACTCCCGCCTCGCCATCAACACATACTTCCGCCGCATCCACGACTTCCTCCGCACGCACGGCCACAGCTCCTGCGCCTGGGACACGGTCCGCCTCGAAGTTCACACCTGCTTCCGACACATTGACAAGCTTACGCGTGCAATGCAAAACCCGGCAGCTCCCTCCCTACAAAGCCCAACCCGTCCAAACAGCAACCTCAGCACAAGGGAGAGCTCACCAAGCCACACGGGGCATCTCCAGCAAGGACTCGCCCTCACAGGCACCGCGCAGCCCTCCACCGCACGGGGCTCCAGCCCGCCACAGCAACAGGCGTGACGGCGCTCCGCCCCGCAGCACCGCAGCCCGCACACCCGCAGCACCCTGCACACTCCCTGTGGCCACAGCGGCCAGGCCGCGCGGGTACTGCTCCACACGGACGTGCTGCGCAGGAAGGCACAGCGGGGAAGCGAGGGGAAAGGGGCCACCAGTCACTACCCACGGCGCTCCACGTTCCTGTCGGACTGCAGCCTCCTCCGAGGCACACGAAGGTCCCAATGGAAACCCAGGGAAGACTCGCACATGCCAAGGACTATTTATTACTAAATCTTATTTATTTATTTATTTATTTATTTATATGCCTGGTGGAAATAAAGACCTTTTGCACAATAAACAGTGGTCATCGCGATTAAATCTCGTGGGAAAACTCAACATCCCCAGATGTCGGGGCAGGGCAGGGACCATCCTCCCTCCTGCCACTCGCTCTGGGCAGGACCCTCTCTCAGACCAACAGGCCTCTCGGCCTGCCCTGCGCTGGCACAAGCAGGCGCGCCAAAAGCAGCCAGTGAGGAACACAAACCCGCAGCAAGAACCTGGGCACCAAGCAGGAGGCCAAGCACGGGAGAACCCTCCAAAGGCAGACGGGCAACACACCTGCAGCACGGCTGCTCCCATCCAACAAAGAGCCCAACACTGCAGCCCCGCACAACACTTGCCACCCCACCAGCACAAGACAGGCAGAGGCCTGCCAACTTCACCCACACAAGCCCCGACACACGCAGCCCTCTCCCACCAGGCCCACAGCCCTTCCTCTCTCAGGCCAGACAGTCACAGCAGCCTGCACCAACACGCGCAACAGGACACCTGCCCCGCACCAGGGCTCGCAACACAAACCAACACCGCGTCTCACCAGCCATTCGGCTCTCATGCCTCCAGCCCACCCCCACCCAAGTGTCCTGCGCTCCGCACACGACACTGCTCAGGGCTTCGCTGCCAAGGGCCTCCTCTCCTTCACTGCTCAGGCCCCTCACAAACAAACACCCTGCCACATCCACAACCCTCAACCTCAACACTGCCAGCCACCTCCTCGCCCTGCCTCACACCGCTTTGCACTCTGCCCCCACAACTCTCTCAAACCTACAGCCACACACTCACACCTTTACTCCACACCTCATAAAAAAGACACCCCATCGCAACCAGACCACTTCTGCACAGGACACAGGCTGCACAAACTGAGAGACAAGTAGAGGTGCCCTCATGTTACCACTTTCCCCAAACAAACCCCAAAGAGACAGACAAAACTCTACGAGGCCACCCAACACCTCCAGCTCACCTGCAATCACCACGGCCTCTCCAGCCTTCTCCTGCGCAGCCCAGAGCTCACACACCGGCCTGAGCAGGAGCTCAACTGGGGACACGCCTCGCACCACAGCCCATGTTCCTGTCGTCTTCCTTCATGCCAGCACTAACACAGCAAGCACCACTGTGCTGGCGCGCAAGGAGGAGCTCTCCGAGCCGCTAAGCCCACAGCGGCACAGCGACAGCACCCGACGCTACGAGTGCTGCCCACGCACCAGCAGCCCCCTCCAAACACCAGGCCCACCACCACAAACACCTCTGCCCAGAGACACCACGCACCCACACCAGGACAGCCCCAAGGGGAACACTCATTGCGCCTCCTCCCTCTACTCCAGCACCGCACACGCAGCACACACCGCACTGTCTGCTCGAGGGCAAGGCCACAACAGGCATGCGCTTCCACCACCTCATCAGCACTACCTACAAATTACTGCGGACGACTGTACAACGGGAGACTGCCTGCAGCTGTAAGGCAAGGGAACACACGGTGCCAAAAAATCTCACTACGGAGCAAGACCCCTCTGAGAAACCAGAAAGCTCCATGCTGTCCGAGGCATCTCTTGAGGTACCTTCTACGATAAAATCTCCCCTCAACCTCCGCACGCGTGACCTTACAGCTCTCCTGAAGCAAAACATACAAGCACATATAGAAGATAAGGCCAGACTCTTGTCCCACACGAAAAAGGACACAAGGAGAACTAAGGGCACAAGGCAGAACCTGAGAGCATCAAAAACAACACAAACAGCATGAGTACTTTCACAATAAACTAACTCCAGAAGGAGAATTGGCAATGCCAATTGCAAATTGTGCAAATACTCATCTGGGGAGATGCTCAAAGAACAACTGGACAAGTTGCTCAGACACCTCCAGTGCAAACAGCCTCTGCAACACGAGACACCACATCCACCCCAGCCTTCTCCCAACAAAGGGCACGCACCAAAACGCGCCGAGCACCAAGAGCTCTGAGACTCTAAGTCAGAAACAGCAAGAACGGCCAGCCGGAAAGCAGAACCAACACCAGGAAAGCCTGCACATTACATCAAGAAAGCAGCCTTGCCTTGGCGACGCACGGAAATACACCCGCACAAAGCGGACACGAGACCACAACGGCAAGGCGAAAGGGAAACCCGCAAACACACCTCCACCAGCACGGCTGCCACAAAGGCCATGGCCACAGCCCCCACACATACACACCAACACAACGCACTGCCTCGCCCAACTCCGCTCATCCCAACACAACCACCACAGCACCACGCAAGCACCACCGCCACCGCACAAGGCCACTTCCCTACAACACCGCAAAACCAAACAAACCAACAACCAAAACCGAAAACGGCAGCAGGAAACCCTTTGCAACTCGAAAACGACAAACGGAAAGATGCGGCACCCAATAAAGCCGCGCACACACCACACGCTCAAGCACAGCGCTCGCCAGCACCACCAAGGCTCACCGGCCTCCCGCACGCTACTGCCGCACAACGCAACGCACCACCATGCCTGCGCCCGCAACACCACGGCCCTGCCTGTGGCACCGCGCTCCTGGGCTCCTGCTTCTCCTGCCCGCGGCCCTCGCCTGCACCCACCTCCGCACCCAACAGAACACCTTCAACGCCGACAGCTTCCAGCTCCTGCGCACCATAGCTTCCAACCGCACCGTGCTCTGCCACCAACACAATGTACCCTTCTCCTTCCCGGACACCCTGGGAGCAGCCAGCCACCCTCAACAAGCCACCGCCACCATCCTTCTCATCCTCCAGCAACTCTTCAACACTCTCAGCAACGAAAGCATTCCTGACCACTGGGACCGCCAAGCACACCAGCAGCTTCTCAACAAGCTTCACCATCAAATCCACCAGCTCCAGGAATGCCTCACAGCCAGCACCGGGCTTTCTAAAAGCCAAGGGCCCCGCAACTCCCGCCTCGCCATCAACACATACTTCCGCCGCATCCACGACTTCCTCCGCACGCACGGCCACAGCTCCTGCGCCTGGGACACGGTCCGCCTCGAAGTTCACACCTGCTTCCGACACATTGACAAGCTTACGCGCGCAATGCAAAACCCGGCAGCTCCCTCCCTACAAAGCCCAACCCGTCCAAACAGCAACCTCAGCACAAGGGAGAGCTCACCAAGCCACACGGGGCATCTCCAGCAAGGACTCGCCCTCACAGGCACCGCGCAGCCCTCCACCGCACGGGGCTCCAGCCCGCCACAGCAACAGGCGTGACGGCGCTCCGCCCCGCAGCACCGCAGCCCGCACACCCGCAGCACCCTGCACACTCCCTGTGGCCACAGCGGCCAGGCCGCGCGGGCTACCGCTCCACACGGATGTGCTGCGCAGGAAGGCACAGCGGGGAAGCGAGGGGAAAGGGGCCACCAGTCACTACCCACGGCGCTCCACGTTCCTGTCGGACTGCAGCCTCCTCCGAGGCACACGAAGGTCCCAATGGAAACCCAGGGAAGACTCGCACATGCCAAGGACTATTTATTACTAAATCTTATTTATTTATTTATTTATATGCCTGGTGGAAATAAAGACCTTTTGCACAATAAACAGTGGTCATCGCGATTAAATCTCGTGGGAAAACTCAACATCCCCAGATGTCGGGGCAGGGCAGGGACCATCCTCCCTCCTGCCACTCGCTCTGGGCAGGACCCTCTCTCAGACCAACAGGCCTCTCGGCCTGCCCTGCGCTGGCACAAGCAGGCGCGCCAAAAGCAGCCAGTGAGGAACACAAACCCGCAGCAAGAACCTGAGCACCAAGCAGGAGGCCAAGCACAGGAGAACCCTCCAAAGGCAGACGGGCAACACACCTGCAGCACGGCTGCTCCCATCCAACAAAGAGCCCAACACTGCAGCCCCGCACAACACTTGCCACCCCACCAGCACAAGACAGGCAGAGGCCTGCCAACTTCACCCACACAAGCCCCGACACACGCAGCCCTCTCCCACCAGGCCCACAGCCCTTCCTCTCTCAGGCCAGACAGTCACAGCAGCCTGCACCAACACGCGCAACAGGACACCTGCCCCGCACCAGGGCTCGCAACACAAACCAACACCGCGTCTCACCAGCCATTCGGCTCTCACGCCTCCAGCCCACCCCCACCCAAGTGTCCTGCGCTCCGCACACGACACTGCTCAGGGCTTCGCTGCCAAGGGCCTCCTCTCCTTCACTGCTCAGGCCCCTCACAAACAAACACCCTGCCACATCCACAACCCTCAACCTCAACACTGCCAGCCACCTCCTCGCCCTGCCTCACACCGCTTTGCACTCTGCCCCCATAACTCTCTCCAACCTACAGCCACACACTCACACCTTTACTCCACACCTCATAAAAAAGACACCCCATCGCAACCAGACCACTTCTGCACAGGACACAGGCTGCACAAACTGAGAGACAAGTAGAGGTGCCCTCATGTTACCACTTACCCCAAACAAACCCCAACGAGACAGATAAAACTCTACGAGGCCACCCAACACCTCCAGCTCACCTGCAATCACCACGGCCTCTCCAGCCTTCTCCTACGCAGCCCAGAGCTCACACACCGGCCTGAGCAGGAGCTCAACTGGGGACACGCCTCGCACCACAGCCCATGTTCCTGTCGTCTTCCTTCATGCCAGCACTAACACAGCAAGCACCACTGTGCTGGCGCGCAAGGAGGAGCTCTCCGAGCCGCTAAGCCCACAGCGGCACAGCGACAGCACCCGACGCTACGAGTGCTGCCCACGCACCAGCAGCCCCCTCCAAACACCAGGCCCACCACCACAAACACCTCTGCCCAGAGACACAACGCACCCACACCAGGAAAGCCCCAAGGGGAACACTCATTGCGCCTCCTCCCTCCACTCCAGCACCGCACACGCAGCACACACCGCACTGTCTGCTCGAGGGCAAGGCCACAACAGGCATGCGCTTCCACCACCTCATCAGCGCTACCTACAAATTACTGCGGACGACTGTACAACGGGAGACTGCCTGCAGCTGTAAGGCAAGGGAACACACGGTGCCAAAAAATCTCACTACGGAGCAAGACCCCTCTGAGAAACCAGAAAGCTCCATGCTGTCCGAGGCATCTCTTGAGGTACCTTCTACGATAAAATCTCCCCTCAACCTCCGCACGCGTGACCTTACAGCTCTCCTGAAGCAAAACATACAAGCACATATAGAAGATAAGGCCAGACTCTTCTCCCACACGAAAAAGGACACAAGGAGAACTAAGGGCACAAGGCAGAACCTGAGAGCATCAAAAACAACACAAACAGCATGAGTACTTTCACAATAAACTAACTCCAGAAGGAGAATTGGCAATGCCAATTGCAAATTGTGCAAATACTCATCTGGGGAGATGCTCAAAGAACAACTGCACAAGTTGCTCAGACACCTCCAGTGCAAACAGCCTCTGCAGCACGAGGCACCACATCCACCCCCAGCCTTCTCCCAACAAAGGGCACGCACCAAAACGTGCAAAGCACCAAGAGCTCTGAGACTCTAAGTCAGAAACAGCAAGAACGGCCAGCCGGAAAGCAGAACCAACACCAGGAAAGCCTGCACATTACATCAAGAAAGCAGCCTTGCCTTGGCGACGCACGGAAATACACCCGCACAAAGCGGACACGAGACCACAACGGCAAGGCGAAAGGGAAACCCGCAAACACACCTCCACCAGCACGGCTGCCACAAAGGCCATGGCCACAGCCCCCACACATACACACCAACACAACGCACTGCCTCACCCAACTCCGCTCATCCCAACACAACCACCACAGCACCACGCAAGCACCACCGCCACCGCACAAGGCCACTTCCCTACAACACCGCAAAACCAAACGAACCAACAACCAAAACCGAAAACGGCAGCAGGAAACCCTTTGCAACTCGAAAACGACAAACGGAAAGATGCGGCACCCAATAAAGCCGCGCACACACCACACGCTCAAGCACAGCGCTCGCCAGCACCACCAAGGCTCACCGGCCTCCCGCACGCTACTGCCGCACAACGCAACGCACCACCATGCCTGCACCCGCAACACCACGGCCCTGCCTGTGGCACCGCGCTCCTGGGCTCCTGCTTCTCCTGCCCGCGGCCCTCGCCTGCACCCACCTCCGCACCCAACAGAACACCTTCAACGCCGACAGCTTCCAGCTCCTGCGCACCATAGCTTCCAACCGCACCGTGCTCTGCCACCAACACAATGTACCCTTCTCCTTCCCGGACACCCTGGGAGCAGCCAGCCACCCTCAACAAGCCACCGCCACCATCCTTCTCATCCTCCAGCAACTCTTCACAACTCTCAGCAACGAAAGCATTCCTGACCACTGGGACCGCCAAGCACACCAGCAGCTTCTCAACAAGCTTCACCATCAATTCCACCAGCTCCAGGAATGCCTCACAGCCACCACCGGGCTTTCTAAAAGCCAAGGGCCCCGCAACTCCCGCCTCGCCATCAACACATACTTCCGCCGCATCCGCGACTTCCTCCGCACGCACGGCCACAGCTCCTGCGCCTGGGACACGGTCCGCCTCGAAGTTCACACCTGCTTCCGACACATTGACAAGCTTACGCGCGCAATGCAAAACCCGGCAGCTCCCTCCCTACAAAGCCCAACCCGTCCAAACAGCAACCTCAGCACAAGGGAGAGCTCACCAAGCCACACAGGGCATCTCCAGCAAGGACTCGCCCTCACAGGCACCGCGCAGCCCTCCAGCGCACGGGGCTCCAGCCCGCCACAGCAACAGGCGTGACGGCGCTCCGCCCCGCAGCACCGCAGCCCGCACACCCGCAGCACCCTGCACACTCCCTGTGGCCACAGCGGCCAGGCCGCGCGGGCTACCGCTCCACACGGATGTGCTGCGCAGGAAGGCACAGCGGGGAAGCGAGGGGAAAGGGGCCACCAGTCACTACCCACGGCGCTCCACGTTCCTGTCGGACTGCAGCCTCCTCCGAGGCACACGAAGGTCCCAATGGAAACCCAGGGAAGACTCGCACATGCCAAGGACTATTTATTACTAAATCTTATTTATTTATTTATTTATATGCCTGGTGGAAATAAAGACCTTTTGCACAATAAACAGTGGTCATCGCAATTAAATCTCGTGGGAAAACTCAACCTCCCCAGATGTCGGGGCAGGGCAGGGAACATCCTCCCTCCTGCCACTCGCTCTGGGCAGGACCCTCTCTCAGACCAACAGGCCTCTCGGCCTGCCCTGCGCTGGCACAAGCAGGCGCGCCAAAAGCAGCCAGTGAGGAACACAAACCCGCAGCAAGAACCTGGGCACCAAGCAGGAGGCCAAGCACGGGAGAACCCTCCAAAGGCAGACGGGCAACACACCTGCAGCACGGCTGCTCCCATCCAACAAAGAGCCCAACACTGCAGCCCCGCACAACACTTGCCACCCCACCAGCACAAGACAGGCAGAGGCCTGCCAACTTCACCCACACAAGCCCCGACACACGCAGCCCTCTCCCACCAGGCCCACAGCCCTTCCTCTCTCAGGCCAGACAGTCACAGCAGCCTGCACCAACACGCGCAACAGGACACCTGCCCCGCACCAGGGCTCGCAACACAAACCAACACCGCGTCTCACCAGCCATTCGGCTCTCACGCCTCCAGCCCACCCCCACCCAAGTGTCCTGCGCTCCGCACACGACACTGCTCAGGGCTTTGCTGCCAAGGGCCTCTTCTCCTTCACTGCTCAGGCCCCTCACAAACAAACACCCTGCCACATCCACAACCCTCAACCTCAACACTGCCAGCCACCTCCTCGCCCTGCCTCACACCGCTTTGCACTCTGCCCCCACAACTCTCTCCAACCTACAGCCACACACTCACACCTTTACTCCACACCTCATAAAAAAGACACCCCATCGCAACCAGACCACTTCTGCACAGGACACAGGCTGCACAAACTGAGAGACAAGTAGAGGCGCCCTCATGCTACCACTTTCCCCAAACAAACCCCAAAGGGACAGACAAAACTCTACGAGGCCACCCAACACCTCCAGCTCACCTGCAATCACCACGGCCTCTCCAGCCTTCTCCTGCGCAGCCCAGAGCTCACACACCGGCCTGAGCAGGAGCTCAACTGGGGACACGCCTCGCACCACAGCCCATGTTCCTGTCGTCTTCCTTCATGCCAGCACTAACACAGCAAGCACCACTGTGCTGGCGCGCAAGGAGGAGCTCTCCGAGCCGCTAAGCCCACAGCGGCACAGCGACAGCACCCGACGCTACGAGTGCTGCCCACGCACCAGCAGCCCCCTCCAAACACCAGGCCCACCACCACAAACACCTCTGCCCAGAGACACAACGCACCCACACCAGGACAGCCCCAAGGGGAACACTCATTGCGCCTCCTCCCTCTACTCCAGCACCGCACACGCATCACACACCGCACTGTCTGCTCGAGGGCAAGGCCACAACAGGCATGCGCTTCCACCACCTCATCAGCACTACCTACAAATTACTGCGGACGACTGTACAACGGGAGACTGCCTGAAGCTGTAAGGCAAGGGAACACACGGTGCCAACAAATCTCACTACGGAGCAAGACCCCTCTGAGAAACCAGAAAGCTCCATGCTGTCCGAGGCATCTCTTGAGGTACCTTCTACGATAAAATCTCCCCTCAACCTCCGCACGCGTGACCTTACAGCTCTCCTGAAGCAAAACATACAAGCACATATAGAAGATAAGGCCAGACTCTTGTCCCACACGAAAAAGGACACAAGGAGAACTAAGGGCACAAGGCAGAACCTGAGAGCATCAAAAACAACACAAACAGCATGAGTACTTTCACAATAAACTAACTCCAGAAGGAGAATTGGCAATGCCAATTGCAAATTGTGCAAATACTCATCCGGGGAGATGCTCAAAGAACAACTGCACAAGTTGCTCAGACACCTCCAGTGCAAACAGCCTCTGCAGCACGAGGCACCACATCCACCCCAGCCTTCTCCCAACATAGGGCACGCACCAAAACGCGCCGAGCACCAAGAGCTCTGAGACTCTAAGTCAGAAACAGCAAGAACGGCCAGCCGGAAAGCAGAACCAACACCAGGAAAGCCTGCACATTACATCAAGAAAGCAGCCTTGCCTTGGCGACGCACGGAAATACACCCGCACAAAGCGGACACGAGACCACAACGGCAAGGCGAAAGGGAAACCCGCAAACACACCTCCACCAGCACGGCTGCCACAAAGGCCATGGCCACAGCCCCCACACATACACACCAACACAACGCACTGCCTCGCCCAACTCCGCTCATCCCAACACAACCACCACAGCACCACGCAAGCACCACCACCACCGCACAAGGCCACTTCCCTACAACACCGCAAAACCAAACAAACCAACAACCAAAACCGAAAACGGCAGCAGGAAACCCTTTGCAACTCGAAAACGACAAACGGAAAGATGCGGCACCCAATAAAGCCGCGCACACACCACACGCTCAAGCACAGCGCTCGCCAGCACCACCAAGGCTCACCGGCCTCCCGCACGCCACTGCCGCACAACTCAACGCACCACCATGCCTGCGCCCGCAACACCACGGCCCTGCCTGTGGCACCGCGCTCCCGGGCTCCTGCTTCTCCTGCCCGCGGCCCTCGCCTGCACCCACCTCCGCACCCAACAGAACACCTTCAACGCCGACAGCTTCCAGCTCCTGCGCACCATGGCTCCCAACCGCACCGTGCTCTGCCACCAACACAATGTACCCTTCTCCTTCCCGGACACCCTGGGAGCAGCCAGCCACCCTCAACAAGCCACCGCCACCATCCTTCTCATCCTCCAGCAACTCTTCACCACTCTCAGCAACGAAAGCATTCCTGACCACTGGGACCGCCAAGCACACCAGCAGCTTCTCAACAAGCTTCACCATCAAATCCACCAGCTCCAGGAATGCCTCACAGCCAGCACCGGGCTTTCTAAAAGCCAAGGGCCCCGCAACTCCGGCCTCGCCA
Organism: Tinamus guttatus; assembly: GCF_059628265.1. Classification (NCBI taxonomy): domain Eukaryota; kingdom Metazoa; phylum Chordata; class Aves; order Tinamiformes; family Tinamidae; genus Tinamus; species Tinamus guttatus. The sequence continues at coordinate 436,249 of NW_028288615.1, read as the reverse complement.
TCAACACATACTTCCGCTGCATCCGCAACTTCCTCCGCACGCACGGCCACAGCTCCTGCGCCTGGGACATGGTCCACCTCGAAGTTCACACCTGCTTCCAACACATCCACAACCTCACCAGCACCATGACCGATTAGCCACACACCCTCCGCATGCACAACCACACACCCTCGCAGCCCTCACCCAACACACACCCCTCCACAACACACCCTCACTCCCACAGCACCCTCCTCACCTGCCCACACAACACCCACAACAACCCACCTCCACCACCACCACTGCACACAGCCACGCAGACCAGGACCACGCTGACGCACCACACGCAACAACCTCGCTCCGCGCACCCCACGCCCCCTAACAAGGAGGCACTCCCCCACGGCAAACACACACAACCAGGACCAGCGCCACACACCCACTCCTTCGCCACCACCAGCGCATCCCGGCCTCTGCACTGCCCGCTCCCATCAACAAAGGAAACCGCTCACGACACCAGCTTTGCCCGCACCCTCACGCCCTCACCCTCAACACCTATTTATTTAACTTATTCTATTTATGCTCCTTATTGGATACACCTATTTATTCTTCTATTTATTCTAGCAAATAAAGAACTTGTGTAAAAAATTCACGTCTCGTGGCCTTCACAGAACCAGAGCAGCCTCTTGCCACTCGGAAGCCAGCGCCAGGGCTCTCTTAGGCCCCCTCACCTCTGCAAGCAGGTCGCAGCACCTTGAGCTGCCTCTTGCAGGGCACAGGGCACATCCCACACTCGAGACAGCGCCACCGGCCCTTCCTCAACTGCATCAGCTTCCCGCCACGCCATGTCCTTCTCACACAACCACACAAGCCTAGAGGTCGGAAGGCACCTCTGCACGTCAGCTAGCCCAACTCTCCTCCTCCAGCACCGACACCTACAGCACCTTGCCCAGTGGCGCGCCCACGCCCCATGGCACTACCTCCACAGGAACACACGCCACAACTTCTCTGGGAAACCTCTTACCCTGCTCGCTCACCCTCACAGTCAAGGGCCTTTTCCTCATATTCGCACACAACACCCTGTGTTGCAGCGTGTGACCGTTGCCTCTTGGCCTACTGTTGGCCACCACTGAAAACAGCTGGGCGCCATCCTCGGGCTCACTCTCCCTTCACATCCTTGCACACACCGAGGAAAAGATGCCCCGTCAGTCTTCTCTTTGCTGAACAGGGCCCAGCTCTCTCAGCATTACCTCACAATCACACAATCGCTATGGTTGGAAAAGACCTTCGACCTCTTCGAGTCCAACCATCAGCCGCTCAACACCATACCTGTTGAGGCACGTCCCTAAGCGCCTCATCTGCACGGTTCTTGGACGCTGCCGGGGACGGACACTCCACCACTTCTATGGGCAGCCTCTCCCAACGCTTCACTGCTCTGTCTGAGTAGAAATTGTCCCTCATATCTAAAGCTGAACCTCCCCTGGGGCAACTTGAGGCCACTTCTTCTTCTCCTATTCAGAGTTATGCTGCAGAAGAGATCCAGATGATCTCTAGAGGTGCCTTCCAACCTTAAGCATTCTGTGATTCTGTGACCCTTGCCTCACTACAACCTCCTTCCAGGGAGTCGGAGAGAGCAAGAAGGTCTTCCCTGAGCCTCCTCTTCCCCACACCAAATAACCTCAGCTCCTTCAGATGCTCCTCATATGCTCTGTGCTCCAGCCCCTTCACCAGCTTCCTTGCCCTTCTTTGGGCACGCTCCAGCACCTCCAGGTTTTTCTTGGAGCCAGGGGCCCAAAACCGAACACAGTCATCAAGGAGCGGCCTCACCAGCACCCAGTACAGCCGGACAATCACTTCCCTAGTCCGGACGGCTACGCCGTTCCTCATACAAGACAGCGGGCTGTTGACCTTCTTGGCCCCCGGGGCACGCTGCTGCCTCACCTTCAGCCGGCACGTCACACCCCCACAGCTTTCTCTGCCACGCACCTCTCCAGCCACTCTGACACAAGCCTCTAGCCTTGCATGGGCCTCACCTCTTGGGATCAAAGGGCAGCACCCGACAATCGGCCTTCTTGAAGCTCGGAGGCCTGGTCGCAGCCCAGCGATCCAGCACGTCCACATCCCTCTGCAGAGCCTTCCTGCCATCCAGCACACCAACTCTTCCTCCCACCTTGGTGTCCTCTGCCCATTTGCTGAGGGAGCACTCAATCCCCTCATCCAGATCGTTGACAAAGATATTAGAGCGCACCGGCCCCAACGCTCATCCCAGCAAACACTGCCCTTCACCGGTCACCACCTCCATTTAGCTCCATTCACCACCACTCTCTGGGCCCCGCCATCCAGCCACTTCTTCGCACAGCACACCTGTCTAAGCCAGGCGCCGCCAGCTTCTCCAGGACAAGGCAGTGGGACACAGCGTCAAAGGCCTCACTGAACTCCACGGAGACCTCGTCCACAGCCCTTCCCTCATCCACTAAGGGGGTCACCTGCTCATAGAAGGAGATCACGGTAGTCAGGCACGACCTGCCTTGTGAGAACCCATCTTGCCCGGGCCTGCTCCCCTGCTTCTCATGCGCACGCTCTGTGCTCACCCTCAGCATCATCTGCTCCATTACTTTCCCCGATACCAACGTCAGGCCCACAGACCTCTAGTTCCCCGCATCCTCCACGCGTCTTCTACAACGGCGTCACACTGGCGAGGCTGCTGTCGTCTGGGACCTCCCCTCTTGATCGGGACGCCAAGGACCGTGACGAGACAGATACCCCACTCCCCTAAGTCTTTTTGAAGCCCTGCGCGGGACCTTCTCCACTACTTCTGTGTCTCTCTCCAACTAGGGAGACCACAGCCCAGATCTGCAAATACCACTTCAGCTCTGGCCTTCCCACACTACGAGGGCGACGCCATCTACCTCCCTCCACACGCTCACAATACTCTGCCTAACGCACCCAACCACACCATTGGCCTTCTTCGCCACAAGGACACATTGCTGCCTCCTACTTAGCTGCTGCTCTACCACAACACAAAGGACCTGCTCTGCGGAGCGCCTTTCCAGCACGTCAACCCCCAGCCACGCACCAACAATTGCCCCAAATCAAGAGTACTCTGACACTTGCAGCAAAACAAAAACAAGGTACAGACAGAAAGCAAAACCAACGCCAGGAATGCCCGCACTTTACGTCAAGAAAGCAGCCTTGCCTTGGCGGTGCATGGAAATTCACCCGCACAAAGCGGGCACGAGACCACAACGGCAAGGCGAAAGGGAAACCCGCAAACACACCTCCACCAGCACAGCTGCCACAAAGGCCACTGCCACAGCCCCCACACATACACACCAACACAGCCTACCGCCTCACCCAACTCCGCTCACCCCAACACAACCACCACAGCACCACGCAAGCACCACCGCCACCGCACAAGGCCACTTCCCTACAACACCGCAAAACCAAACGAACCAACAACCAAAACCGAAAACGGCAGCAGGAAACCCTTTGCAACTCGAAAACGACAAACGGAAAGATGCGGCACCCAATAAAGCCGCGCACACACCACACGCTCAAGCACAGCGCTCGCCAGCACCACCAAGGCTCACCGGCCTCCCGCACGCCACCGCCGCACAACTCAACGCACCACCATGCCTGCGCCCGCAACACCACGGCCCTGCCTGTGGCACCGCGCTCCCGGGCTCCTGCTTCTCCTGCCCGCGGCCCTCGCCTGCACCCACCTCCGCACCCAACAGAACACCTTCAACGCCGACAGCTTCCAGCTCCTGCGCACCATGGCTCCCAACCGCACCGTGCTCTGCCACCAACACAATGTACCCTTCTCCTTCCCGGACACCCTGGGAGCAGCCAGCCACCCTCAACAAGCCACCGCCACCATCCTTCTCATCCTCCAGCAACTCTTCACCACTCTCAGCAACGAAAGCATTCCTGACCACTGGGACCGCCAAGCACACCAGCAGCTTCTCAACAAGCTTCACCATCAAATCCACCAGCTCCAGGAATGCCTCACAGCCAGCACCGGGCTTTCTAAAAGCCAAGGGCCCCGCAACTCCGGCCTCGCCATCAACACATACTTCCGCTGCATCCGCAACTTCCTCCGCACGCACGGCCACAGCTCCTGCGCCTGGGACATGGTCCACCTCGAAGTTCACACCTGCTTCCAACACATCCACAACCTCACCAGCACCATGACCGATTAGCCACACACCCTCCGCATGCACAACCACACACCCTCGCAGCCCTCACCCAACACACACCCCTCCACAACACACCCTCACTCCCACAGCACCCTCCTCACCTGCCCACACAACACCCACAACAACCCACCTCCACCACCACCACTGCACACAGCCACGCAGACCAGGACCACGCTGACGCACCACACGCAACAACCTCGCTCCGCGCACCCCACGCCCCCTAACAAGGAGGCACTCCCCCACGGCAAACACACACAACCAGGACCAGCGCCACACACCCACTCCTTCGCCACCACCAGCGCATCCCGGCCTCTGCACTGCCCGCTCCCATCAACAAAGGAAACCGCTCACGACACCAGCTTTGCCCGCACCCTCACGCCCTCACCCTCAACACCTATTTATTTAACTTATTCTATTTATGCTCCTTACTGGATACACCTATTTATTCTTCTATTTATTCTAGCAAATAAAGAACTTGTGTAAAAAATTCACGTCTTGTGGCCTTCACAGAACCAGAGCAGCCTCTTGCCACTCGGAAGCCAGCGCCAGGGCTCTCTTAGGCCCCCTCACCTCTGCAAGCAGGTCGCAGCACCTTGAGCTGCCTCTTGCAGGGCACAGGGCACATCCCACACTCGAGACAGCGCCACCGGCCCTTCCTCAACTGCATCAGCTTCCCGCCACGCCATGTCCTTCTCACACAACCACACAAGCCTAGAGGTCGGAAGGCACCTCTGCACGTCAGCTAGCCCAACTCTCCTCCTCCAGCACCGACACCTACAGCACCTTGCCCAGTGGCGCGCCCACGCCCCATGGCACTACCTCCACAGGAACACACGCCACAACTTCTCTGGGAAACCTCTTACCCTGCTCGCTCACCCTCACAGTCAAGGGCCTTTTCCTCATATTCGCACACAACACCCTGTGTTGCAGCGTGTGACCGTTGCCTCTTGGCCTACTGTTGGCCACCACTGAAAACAGCTGGGCGCCATCCTCGGGCTCACTCTCCCTTCACATCCTTGCACACACCGAGGAAAAGATGCCCCATCAGTCTTCTCTTTGCTGACCAGGGCCCAGCTCTCTCAGCATTACCTCACAATCACACAATCGCTATGGTTGGAAAAGACCTTCGACCTCTTCGAGTCCAACCATCAGCCGCTCAACACCATACCTGTTAAACCACGTCCCTAAGCGCCTCATCTGCACGGTTCTTGGACGCTGCCGGGGACGGACACTCCACCACTTCTATGGGCAGCCTCTCCCAACGCTTCACTGCTCTGTCTGAGTAGAAATTGTCCCTCATATCTAAAGCTGAACCTCCCCTGGGGCAACTTGAGGCCACTTCTTCTTCTCCTATTCAGAGTTATGCTGCAGAAGAGATCCAGATGATCTCTAGAGGTGCCTTCCAACCTTAAGCATTCTGTGATTCTGTGACCCTTGCCTCACTACAACCTCCTTCCAGGGAGTCGGAGAGAGCAAGAAGGTCTTCCCTGAGCCTCCTCTTCCCCACACCAAATAACCTCAGCTCCTTCAGATGCTCCTCATATGCTCTGTGCTCCAGCCCCTTCACCAGCTTCCTTGCCCTTCTTTGGGCACGCTCCAGCACCTCCAGGTTTTTCTTGGAGCCAGGGGCCCAAAACCGAACACAGTCATCAAGGAGCGGCCTCACCAGCACCCAGTACAGCCGAACAATCACTTCCCTAGTCCGGACGGCTACGCCGTTCCTCATACAAGACAGCGGGCTGTTGACCTTCTTGGCCCCCGGGGCACGCTGCTGCCTCACCTTCAGCCGGCACGTCACACCCCCACAGCTTTCTCTGCCACGCACCTCTCCAGCCACTCTGACACAAGCCTCTAGCCTTGCATGGGCCTCACTTCTTGGGATCAAAGGGCAGCACCCGACAATCGGCCTTCTTGAAGCTCGGAGGCCTGGTCGCAGCCCAGCGATCCAGCACGTCCACATCCCTCTGCAGAGCCTTCCTGCCATCCAGCACACCAACTCTTCCTCCCACCTTGGTGTCCTCTGCCCATTTGCTGAGGGAGCACTCAATCCCCTCATCCAGATCGTTGACAAACATATTAGAGCGCACCGGCCCCAACGCTCATCCCAGCAAACACTGCCCTTCACCGGTCACCACCTCCATTTAGCTCCATTCACCACCACTCTCTGGGCCCCGCCATCCAGCCACTTCTTCGCACAGCACACCTGTCTAAGCCAGGCGCCGCCAGCTTCTCCAGGACAAGGCAGTGGGACACAGCGTCAAAGGCCTCACTGAACTCCACGGAGACCTCGTCCACAGCCCTTCCCTCATCCACTAAGGGGGTCACCTGCTCATAGAAGGAGATCACGGTAGTCAGGCACGACCTGCCTTGTGAGAACCCATCTTGCCCGGGCCTGCTCCCCTGCTTCTCATGCGCACGCTCTGTGCTCACCCTCAGCATCATCTGCTCCATTACTTTCCCCGATACCAACGTCAGGCCCACAGACCTCTAGTTCCCCGCATCCTCCACGCGTCTTCTACAACGGCGTCACACTGGCGAGGCTGCTGTCGTCTGGGACCTCCCCTCTTGATCGGGACGCCAAGGACCGTGACGAGACAGATACCCCACTCCCCTAAGTCTTTTTGAAGCCCTGCGCGGGACCTTCTCCACTACTTCTGTGTCTCTCTCCAACTAGGGAGACCACAGCCCAGATCTGCAAATACCACTTCAGCTCTGGCCTTCCCACACTACGAGGGCGACGCCATCTACCTCCCTCCACACGCTCACAATACTCTGCCTAACGCACCCAACCACACCATTGGCCTTCTTCGCCACAAGGACACATTGCTGCCTCCTACTTAGCTGCTGCTCTACCACAACACAAAGGACCTGCTCTGCGGAGCGCCTTTCCAGCACGTCAACCCCCAGCCACGCACCAACAATTGCCCCAAATCAAGAGTACTCTGACACTTGCAGCAAAACAAAAACAAGGTACAGACAGAAAGCAAAACCAACGCCAGGAATGCCCGCACTTTACGTCAAGAAAGCAGCCTTGCCTTGGCGGTGCATGGAAATTCACCCGCACAAAGCGGGCACGAGACCACAACGGCAAGGCGAAAGGGAAACCCGCAAACACACCTCCACCAGCACAGCTGCCACAAAGGCCACTGCCACAGCCCCCACACATACACACCAACACAGCCTACCGCCTCACCCAACTCCGCTCACCCCAACACAACCACCACAGCACCACGCAAGCACCACCGCCACCGCACAAGGCCACTTCCCTACAACACCGCAAAACCAAACGAACCAACAACCAAAACCGAAAACGGCAGCAGGAAACCCTTTGCAACTCGAAAACGACAAACGGAAAGATGCGGCACCCAATAAAGCCGCGCACACACCACACGCTCAAGCACAGCGCTCGCCAGCACCACCAAGGCTCACCGGCCTCCCGCACGCCACCGCCGCACAACTCAACGCACCACCATGCCTGCGCCCGCAACACCACGGCCCTGCCTGTGGCACCGCGCTCCTGGGCTCCTGCTTCTCCTGCCCGCGGCCCTCGCCTGCACCCACCTCCGCACCCAACAGAACACCTTCAACGCCGACAGCTTCCAGCTCCTGCGCACCATGGCTCCCAACCGCACCGTGCTCTGCCACCAACACAATGTACCCTTCTCCTTCCCGGACACCCTGGGAGCAGCCAGCCACCCTCAACAAGCCACCGCCACCATCCTTCTCATCCTCCAGCAACTCTTCACCACTCTCAGCAACGAAAGCATTCCTGACCACTGGGACCGCCAAGCACACCAGCAGCTTCTCAACAAGCTTCACCATCAAATCCACCAGCTCCAGGAATGCCTCACAGCCAGCACCGGGCTTTCTAAAAGCCAAGGGCCCCGCAATTCCGGCCTCGCCATCAACACATACTTCCGCTGCATCCGCAACTTCCTCCGCACGCACGGCCACAGCTCCTGCGCCTGGGACATGGTCCACCTTGAAGTTCACACCTGCTTCCAACACATCCACAACCTCACCAGCACCATGACCGATTAGCCACACACCCTCCGCATGCACAACCACACACCCTCGCAGCCCTCACCCAACACACACCCCTCCACAACACACCCTCACTCCCACAGCACCCTCCTCACCTGCCCACACAACACCCACAACAACCCACCTCCACCACCACCACTGCACACAGCCACGCAGACCAGGACCACGCTGACGCACCACACGCAACAACCTCGCTCCGCGCACCCCACGCCCCCTAACAAGGAGGCACTCCCCCACGGCAAACACACACAACCAGGACCAGCGCCACACACCCACTCCTTCGCCACCACCAGCGCATCCCGGCCTCTGCACTGCCCGCTCCCATCAACAAAGGAAACCGCTCACGACACCAGCTTTGCCCGCACCCTCACGCCCTCACCCTCAACACCTATTTATTTAACTTATTCTATTTATGCTCCTTATTGGATACACCTATTTATTCTTCTATTTATTCTAGCAAATAAAGAACTTGTGTAAAAAATTCACGTCTCGTGGCCTTCACAGAACCAGAGCAGCCTCTTGCCACTCGGAAGCCAGCGCCAGGGCTCTCTTAGGCCCCCTCACCTCTGCAAGCAGGTCGCAGCACCTTGAGCTGCCTCTTGCAGGGCACAGGGCACATCCCACACTCGAGACAGCGCCACCGGCCCTTCCTCAACTGCATCAGCTTCCCGCCACGCCATGTCCTTCTCACACAACCACACAAGCCTAGAGGTCGGAAGGCACCTCTGCACGTCAGCTAGCCCAACTCTCCTCCTCCAGCACCGACACCTACAGCACCTTGCCCAGTGGCGCGCCCACGCCCCATGGCACTACCTCCACAGGAACACACGCCACAACTTCTCTGGGAAACCTCTTACCCTGCTCGCTCACCCTCACAGTCAAGGGCCTTTTCCTCATATTCGCACACAACACCCTGTGTTGCAGCGTGTGACCGTTGCCTCTTGGCCTACTGTTGGCCACCACTGAAAACAGCTGGGCGCCATCCTCGGGCTCACTCTCCCTTCACATCCTTGCACACACCGAGGAAAAGATGCCCCGTCAGTCTTCTCTTTGCTGAACAGGGCCCAGCTCTCTCAGCATTACCTCACAATCACACAATCGCTATGGTTGGAAAAGACCTTCGACCTCTTCGAGTCCAACCATCAGCCGCTCAACACCATACCTGTTAAACCACGTCCCTAAGCGCCTCATCTGCACGGTTCTTGGACGCTGCCGGGGACGGACACTCCACCACTTCTATGGGCAGCCTCTCCCAACGCTTCACTGCTCTGTCTGAGTAGAAATTGTCCCTCATATCTAAAGCTGAACCTCCCCTGGGGCAACTTGAGGCCACTTCTTCTTCTCCTATTCAGAGTTATGCTGCAGAAGAGATCCAGATGATCTCTAGAGGTGCCTTCCAACCTTAAGCATTCTGTGATTCTGTGACCCTTGCCTCACTACAACCTCCTTCCAGGGAGTCGGAGAGAGCAAGAAGGTCTTCCCTGAGCCTCCTCTTCCCCACACCAAATAACCTCAGCTCCTTCAGATGCTCCTCATATGCTCTGTGCTCCAGCCCCTTCACCAGCTTCCTTGCCCTTCTTTGGGCACGCTCCAGCACCTCCAGGTTTTTCTTGGAGCCAGGGGCCCAAAACCGAACACAGTCATCAAGGAGCGGCCTCACCAGCACCCAGTACAGCCGGACAATCACTTCCCTAGTCCGGACGGCTACGCCGTTCCTCATACAAGACAGCGGGCTGTTGACCTTCTTGGCCCCCGGGGCACGCTGCTGCCTCACCTTCAGCCGGCACGTCACACCCCCACAGCTTTCTCTGCCACGCACCTCTCCAGCCACTCTGACACAAGCCTCTAGCCTTGCATGGGCCTCACTTCTTGGGATCAAAGGGCAGCACCCGACAATCGGCCTTCTTGAAGCTCGGAGGCCTGGTCGCAGCCCAGCGATCCAGCACGTCCACATCCCTCTGCAGAGCCTTCCTGCCATCCAGCACACCAACTCTTCCTCCCACCTTGGTGTCCTCTGCCCATTTGCTGAGGGAGCACTCAATCCCCTCATCCAGATCGTTGACAAACATATTAGAGCGCACCGGCCCCAACGCTCATCCCAGCAAACACTGCCCTTCACCGGTCACCACCTCCATTTAGCTCCATTCACCACCACTCTCTGGGCCCCGCCATCCAGCCACTTCTTCGCACAGCACACCTGTCTAAGCCAGGCGCCGCCAGCTTCTCCAGGACAAGGCAGTGGGACACAGCGTCAAAGGCCTCACTGAACTCCACGGAGACCTCGTCCACAGCCCTTCCCTCATCCACTAAGGGGGTCACCTGCTCATAGAAGGAGATCACGGTAGTCAGGCACGACCTGCCTTGTGAGAACCCATCTTGCCCGGGCCTGCTCCCCTGCTTCTCATGCGCACGCTCTGTGCTCACCCTCAGCATCATCTGCTCCATTACTTTCCCCGATACCAACGTCAGGCCCACAGACCTCTAGTTCCCCGCATCCTCCACGCGTCTTCTACAACGGCGTCACACTGGCGAGGCTGCTGTCGTCTGGGACCTCCCCTCTTGATCGGGACGCCAAGGACCGTGACGAGACAGATACCCCACTCCCCTAAGTCTTTTTGAAGCCCTGCGCGGGACCTTCTCCACTACTTCTGTGTCTCTCTCCAACTAGGGAGACCACAGCCCAGATCTGCAAATACCACTTCAGCTCTGGCCTTCCCACACTACGAGGGCGACGCCATCTACCTCCCTCCACACGCTCACAATACTCTGCCTAACGCACCCAACCACACCATTGGCCTTCTTCGCCACAAGGACACATTGCTGCCTCCTACTTAGCTGCTGCTCTACCACAACACAAAGGACCTGCTCTGCGGAGCGCCTTTCCAGCACGTCAACCCCCAGCCACGCACCAACAATTGCCCCAAATCAAGAGTACTCTGACACTTGCAGCAAAACAAAAACAAGGTACAGACAGAAAGCAAAACCAACGCCAGGAATGCCCGCACTTTACGTCAAGAAAGCAGCCTTGCCTTGGCAGTGCATGGAAATTCACCCGCACAAAGCGGGCACGAGACCACAACGGCAAGGCGAAAGGGAAACCCGCAAACACACCTCCACCAGCACAGCTGCCACAAAGGCCACTGCCACAGCCCCCACACATACACACCAACACAGCCTACCACCTCACCCAACTCCGCTCACCCCAACACAACCACCACAGCACCACGCAAGCACCACCGCCACCGCACAAGGCCACTTCCCTACAACACCGCAAAACCAAACGAACCAACAACCAAAACCGAAAACGGCAGCAGGAAACCCTTTGCAACTCGAAAACGACAAACGGAAAGATGCGGCACCCAATAAAGCCGCGCACACACCACACGCTCAAGCACAGCGCTCGCCAGCACCACCAAGGCTCACCGGCCTCCCGCACGCCACCGCCGCACAACTCAACGCACCACCATGCCTGCGCCCGCAACACCACGGCCCTGCCTGTGGCACCGCGCTCCCGGGCTCCTGCTTCTCCTGCCCGCGGCCCTCGCCTGCACCCACCTCCGCACCCAACAGAACACCTTCAACGCCGACAGCTTCCAGCTCCTGCGCACCATGGCTCCCAACCGCACCTTGCTCTGCCACCAACACAATGTACCCTTCTCCTTCCCGGACACCCTGGGAGCAGCCAGCCACCCTCAACAAGCCACCGCCACCATCCTTCTCATCCTCCAGCAACTCTTCACCACTCTCAGCAACGAAAGCATTCCTGACCACTGGGACCGCCAAGCACACCAGCAGCTTCTCAACAAGCTTCACCATCAAATCCACCAGCTCCAGGAATGCCTCACAGCCAGCACCGGGCTTTCTAAAAGCCAAGGGCCCCGCAACTCCGGCCTCGCCATCAACACATACTTCCGCTGCATCCGCAACTTCCTCCGCACGCACGGCCACAGCTCCTGCGCCTGGGACATGGTCCACCTCGAAGTTCACACCTGCTTCCAACACATCCACAACCTCACCAGCACCATGACCGATTAGCCACACACCCTCCGCATGCACAACCACACACCCTCGCAGCCCTCACCCAACACACACCCCTCCACAACACACCCTCACTCCCACAGCACCCTCCTCACCTGCCCACACAACACCCACAACAACCCACCTCCACCACCACCACTGCACACAGCCACGCAGACCAGGACCACGCTGACGCACCACACGCAACAACCTCGCTCCGCGCACCCCACGCCCCCTAACAAGGAGGCACTCCCCCACGGCAAACACACACAACCAGGACCAGCGCCACACACCCACTCCTTCGCCACCACCAGCGCATCCCGGCCTCTGCACTGCCCGCTCCCATCAACAAAGGAAACCGCTCACGACACCAGCTTTGCCCGCACCCTCACGCCCTCACCCTCAACACCTATTTATTTAACTTATTCTATTTATGCTCCTTATTGGATACACCTATTTATTCTTCTATTTATTCTAGCAAATAAAGAACTTGTGTAAAAAATTCACGTCTCGTGGCCTTCACAGAACCAGAGCAGCCTCTTGCCACTCGGAAGCCAGCGCCAGGGCTCTCTTAGGCCCCCTCACCTCTGCAAGCAGGTCGCAGCACCTTGAGCTGCCTCTTGCAGGGCACAGGGCACATCCCACACTCGAGACAGCGCCACCGGCCCTTCCTCAACTGCATCAGCTTCCCGCCACACCATGTCCTTCTCACACAACCACACAAGCCTAGAGGTCGGAAGGCACCTCTGCACGTCAGCTAGCCCAACTCTCCTCCTCCAGCACCGACACCTACAGCACCTTGCCCAGTGGCGCGCCCACGCCCCATGGCACTACCTCCACAGGAACACACGCCACAACTTCTCTGGGAAACCTCTTACCCTGCTCGCTCACCCTCACAGTCAAGGGCCTTTTCCTCATATTCGCACACAACACCCTGTGTTGCAGCGTGTGACCGTTGCCTCTTGGCCTACTGTTGGCCACCACTGAAAACAGCTGGGCGCCATCCTCGGGCTCACTCTCCCTTCACATCCTTGCACACACCGAGGAAAAGATGCCCCGTCAGTCTTCTCTTTGCTGAACAGGGCCCAGCTCTCTCAGCATTACCTCACAATCACACAATCGCTATGGTTGGAAAAGACCTTCGACCTCTTCGAGTCCAACCATCAGCCGCTCAACACCATACCTGTTAAACCACGTCCCTAAGCGCCTCATCTGCACGGTTCTTGGACGCTGCCGGGGACGGACACTCCACCACTTCTATGGGCAGCCTCTCCCAACGCTTCACTGCTCTGTCTGAGTAGAAATTGTCCCTCATATCTAAAGCTGAACCTCCCCTGGGGCAACTTGAGGCCACTTCTTCTTCTCCTATTCAGAGTTATGCTGCAGAAGAGATCCAGATGATCTCTAGAGGTGCCTTCCAACCTTAAGCATTCTGTGATTCTGTGACCCTTGCCTCACTACAACCTCCTTCCAGGGAGTCGGAGAGAACAAGAAGGTCTTCCCTGAGCCTCCTCTTCCCCACACCAAATAACCTCAGCTCCTTCAGATGCTCCTCATATGCTCTGTGCTCCAGCCCCTTCACCAGCTTCCTTGCCCTTCTTTGGGCACGCTCCAGCACCTCCAGGTTTTTCTTGGAGCCAGGGGCCCAAAACCGAACACAGTCATCAAGGAGCGGCCTCACCAGCGCCCAGTACAGCCGGACAATCACTTCCCTAGTCCGGACGGCTACGCTGTTCCTCATACAAGACAGCGGGCTGTTGACCTTCTTGGCCCCCGGGGCACGCTGCTGCCTCACCTTCAGCCGGCACGTCACACCCCCACAGCTTTCTCTGCCACGCACCTCTCCAGCCACTCTGACACAAGCCTCTAGCCTTGCATGGGCCTCACTTCTTGGGATCAAAGGGCAGCACCCGACAATCGGCCTTCTTGAAGCTCGGAGGCCTGGTCGCAGCCCAGCGATCCAGCACGTCCACATCCCTCTGCAGAGCCTTCCTGCCATCCAGCACACCAACTCTTCCTCCCACCTTGGTGTCCTCTGCCCATTTGCTGAGGGAGCACTCAATCCCCTCATCCAGATCGTTGACAAACATATTAGAGCGCACCGGCCCCAACGCTCATCCCAGCAAACACTGCCCTTCACCGGTCACCACCTCCATTTAGCTCCATTCACCACCACTCTCTGGGCCCCGCCATCCAGCCACTTCTTCGCACAGCACACCTGTCTAAGCCAGGCGCCGCCAGCTTCTCCAGGACAAGGCAGTGGGACACAGCGTCAAAGGCCTCACTGAACTCCACGGAGACCTCGTCCACAGCCCTTCCCTCATCCACTAAGGGGGTCACCTGCTCATAGAAGGAGATCACGGTAGTCAGGCACGACCTGCCTTGTGAGAACCCATCTTGCCCGGGCCTGCTCCCCTGCTTCTCATGCGCACGCTCTGTGCTCACCCTCAGCATCATCTGCTCCATTACTTTCCCCGATACCAACGTCAGGCCCACAGACCTCTAGTTCCCCGCATCCTCCACGCGTCTTCTACAACGGCGTCACACTGGCGAGGCTGCTGTCGTCTGGGACCTCCCCTCTTGATCGGGACGCCAAGGACCGTGACGAGACAGATACCCCACTCCCCTAAGTCTTTTTGAAGCCCTGCGCGGGACCTTCTCCACTACTTCTGTGTCTCTCTCCAACTAGGGAGACCACAGCCCAGATCTGCAAATACCACTTCAGCTCTGGCCTTCCCACACTACGAGGGCGACGCCATCTACCTCCCTCCACACGCTCACAATACTCTGCCTAACGCACCCAACCACACCATTGGCCTTCTTCGCCACAAGGACACATTGCTGCCTCCTACTTAGCTGCTGCTCTACCACAACACAAAGGACCTGCTCTGCGGAGCGCCTTTCCAGCACGTCAACCCCCAGCCACGCACCAACAATTGCCCCAAATCAAGAGTACTCTGACACTTGCAGCAAAACAAAAACAAGGTACAGACAGAAAGCAAAACCAACGCCAGGAATGCCCGCACTTTACGTCAAGAAAGCAGCCTTGCCTTGGCGGTGCATGGAAATTCACCCGCACAAAGCGGGCACGAGACCACAACGGCAAGGCGAAAGGGAAACCCGCAAACACACCTCCACCAGCACAGCTGCCACAAAGGCCACTGCCACAGCCCCCACACATACACACCAACACAGCCTACCGCCTCACCCAACTCCGCTCACCCCAACACAACCACCACAGCACCACGCAAGCACCACCGCCACCGCACAAGGCCACTTCCCTACAACACCGCAAAACCAAACGAACCAACAACCAAAACCGAAAACGGCAGCAGGAAACCCTTTGCAACTCGAAAACGACAAACGGAAAGATGCGGCACCCAATAAAGCCGCGCACACACCACACGCTCAAGCACAGCGCTCGCCAGCACCACCAAGGCTCACCGGCCTCCCGCACGCCACCGCCGCACAACTCAACGCACCACCATGCCTGCGCCCGCAACACCACGGCCCTGCCTGTGGCACCGCGCTCCCGGGCTCCTGCTTCTCCTGCCCGCGGCCCTCGCCTGCACCCACCTCCGCACCCAACAGAACACCTTCAACGCCGACAGCTTCCAGCTCCTGCGCACCATAGCTTCCAACCGCACCGTGCTCTGCCACCAACACAATGTACCCTTCTCCTTCCCGGACACCCTGGGAGCAGCCAGCCACCCTCAACAAGCCACCGCCACCATCCTTCTCATCCTCCAGCAACTCTTCAACACTCTCAGCAACGAAAGCATTCCTGACCACTGGGACCGCCAAGCACACCAGCAGCTTCTCAACAAGCTTCACCATCAAATCCACCAGCTCCAGGAATGCCTCACAGCCAGCACCGGGCTTTCTAAAAGCCAAGGGCCCCGCAACTCCCGCCTCGCCATCAACACATACTTCCGCCGCATCCACGACTTCCTCCGCACGCACGGCCACAGCTCCTGCGCCTGGGACACGGTCCGCCTCGAAGTTCACACCTGCTTCCGACACATTGACAAGCTTACGCGTGCAATGCAAAACCCGGCAGCTCCCTCCCTACAAAGCCCAACCCGTCCAAACAGCAACCTCAGCACAAGGGAGAGCTCACCAAGCCACACGGGGCATCTCCAGCAAGGACTCGCCCTCACAGGCACCGCGCAGCCCTCCACCGCACGGGGCTCCAGCCCGCCACAGCAACAGGCGTGACGGCGCTCCGCCCTGCAGCACCGCAGCCCGCACACCCGCAGCACCCTGCACACTCCCTATGGCCACAGCGGCCAGGCCGCGCGGGTACTGCTCCACACGGACGTGCTGCGCAGGAAGGCACAGCGGGGAAGCGAGGGGAAAGGGGCCACCAGTCACTACCCACGGCGCTCCACGTTCCTGTCGGACTGCAGCCTCCTCCGAGGCACACGAAGGTCCCAATGGAAACCCAGGGAAGACTCGCACATGCCAAGGACTATTTATTACTAAATCTTATTTATTTATTTATTTATTTATTTATTTATATGCCTGGTGGAAATAAAGACCTTTTGCACAATAAACAGTGGTCATCGCGATTAAATCTCGTGGGAAAACTCAACATCCCCAGATGTCGGGGCAGGGCAGGGACCATCCTCCCTCCTGCCACTCGCTCTGGGCAGGACCCTCTCTCAGACCAACAGGCCTCTCGGCCTGCCCTGCGCTGGCACAAGCAGGCGCGCCAAAAGCAGCCAGTGAGGAACACAAACCCGCAGCAAGAACCTGGGCACCAAGCAGGAGGCCAAGCACGGGAGAACCCTCCAAAGGCAGACGGGCAACACACCTGCAGCACGGCTGCTCCCATCCAACAAAGAGCCCAACACTGCAGCCCCGCACAACACTTGCCACCCCACCAGCACAAGACAGGCAGAGGCCTGCCAACTTCACCCACACAAGCCCCGACACACGCAGCCCTCTCCCACCAGGCCCACAGCCCTTCCTCTCTCAGGCCAGACAGTCACAGCAGCCTGCACCAACACGCGCAACAGGACACCTGCCCCGCACCAGGGCTCGCAACACAAACCAACACCGCGTCTCACCAGCCATTCGGCTCTCATGCCTCCAGCCCACCCCCACCCAAGTGTCCTGCGCTCCGCACACGACACTGCTCAGGGCTTCGCTGCCAAGGGCCTCCTCTCCTTCACTGCTCAGGCCCCTCACAAACAAACACCCTGCCACATCCACAACCCTCAACCTCAACACTGCCAGCCACCTCCTCGCCCTGCCTCACACCGCTTTGCACTCTGCCCCCACAACTCTCTCAAACCTACAGCCACACACTCACACCTTTACTCCACACCTCATAAAAAAGACACCCCATCGCAACCAGACCACTTCTGCACAGGACACAGGCTGCACAAACTGAGAGACAAGTAGAGGTGCCCTCATGTTACCACTTTCCCCAAACAAACCCCAAAGAGACAGACAAAACTCTACGAGGCCACCCAACACCTCCAGCTCACCTGCAATCACCACGGCCTCTCCAGCCTTCTCCTGCGCAGCCCAGAGCTCACACACCGGCCTGAGCAGGAGCTCAACTGGGGACACGCCTCGCACCACAGCCCATGTTCCTGTCGTCTTCCTTCATGCCAGCACTAACACAGCAAGCACCACTGTGCTGGCGCGCAAGGAGGAGCTCTCCGAGCCGCTAAGCCCACAGCGGCACAGCGACAGCACCCGACGCTACGAGTGCTGCCCACGCACCAGCAGCCCCCTCCAAACACCAGGCCCACCACCACAAACACCTCTGCCCAGAGACACCACGCACCCACACCAGGACAGCCCCAAGGGGAACACTCATTGCGCCTCCTCCCTCTACTCCAGCACCGCACACGCAGCACACACCGCACTGTCTGCTCGAGGGCAAGGCCACAACAGGCATGCGCTTCCACCACCTCATCAGCACTACCTACAAATTACTGCGGACGACTGTACAACGGGAGACTGCCTGCAGCTGTAAGGCAAGGGAACACACGGTGCCAAAAAATCTCACTACGGAGCAAGACCCCTCTGAGAAACCAGAAAGCTCCATGCTGTCCGAGGCATCTCTTGAGGTACCTTCTACGATAAAATCTCCCCTCAACCTCCGCACGCGTGACCTTACAGCTCTCCTGAAGCAAAACATACAAGCACATATAGAAGATAAGGCCAGACTCTTGTCCCACACGAAAAAGGACACAAGGAGAACTAAGGGCACAAGGCAGAACCTGAGAGCATCAAAAACAACACAAACAGCATGAGTACTTTCACAATAAACTAACTCCAGAAGGAGAATTGGCAATGCCAATTGCAAATTGTGCAAATACTCATCTGGGGAGATGCTCAAAGAACAACTGGACAAGTTGCTCAGACACCTCCAGTGCAAACAGCCTCTGCAACACGAGACACCACATCCACCCCAGCCTTCTCCCAACAAAGGGCACGCACCAAAACGCGCCGAGCACCAAGAGCTCTGAGACTCTAAGTCAGAAACAGCAAGAACGGCCAGCCGGAAAGCAGAACCAACACCAGGAAAGCCTGCACATTACATCAAGAAAGCAGCCTTGCCTTGGCGACGCACGGAAATACACCCGCACAAAGCGGACACGAGACCACAACGGCAAGGCGAAAGGGAAACCCGCAAACACACCTCCACCAGCACGGCTGCCACAAAGGCCATGGCCACAGCCCCCACACATACACACCAACACAACGCACTGCCTCGCCCAACTCCGCTCATCCCAACACAACCACCACAGCACCACGCAAGCACCACCGCCACCGCACAAGGCCACTTCCCTACAACACCGCAAAACCAAACAAACCAACAACCAAAACCGAAAACGGCAGCAGGAAACCCTTTGCAACTCGAAAACGACAAACGGAAAGATGCGGCACCCAATAAAGCCGCGCACACACCACACGCTCAAGCACAGCGCTCGCCAGCACCACCAAGGCTCACCGGCCTCCCGCACGCTACTGCCGCACAACGCAACGCACCACCATGCCTGCGCCCGCAACACCACGGCCCTGCCTGTGGCACCGCGCTCCTGGGCTCCTGCTTCTCCTGCCCGCGGCCCTCGCCTGCACCCACCTCCGCACCCAACAGAACACCTTCAACGCCGACAGCTTCCAGCTCCTGCGCACCATAGCTTCCAACCGCACCGTGCTCTGCCACCAACACAATGTACCCTTCTCCTTCCCGGACACCCTGGGAGCAGCCAGCCACCCTCAACAAGCCACCGCCACCATCCTTCTCATCCTCCAGCAACTCTTCAACACTCTCAGCAACGAAAGCATTCCTGACCACTGGGACCGCCAAGCACACCAGCAGCTTCTCAACAAGCTTCACCATCAAATCCACCAGCTCCAGGAATGCCTCACAGCCAGCACCGGGCTTTCTAAAAGCCAAGGGCCCCGCAACTCCCGCCTCGCCATCAACACATACTTCCGCCGCATCCACGACTTCCTCCGCACGCACGGCCACAGCTCCTGCGCCTGGGACACGGTCCGCCTCGAAGTTCACACCTGCTTCCGACACATTGACAAGCTTACGCGCGCAATGCAAAACCCGGCAGCTCCCTCCCTACAAAGCCCAACCCGTCCAAACAGCAACCTCAGCACAAGGGAGAGCTCACCAAGCCACACGGGGCATCTCCAGCAAGGACTCGCCCTCACAGGCACCGCGCAGCCCTCCACCGCACGGGGCTCCAGCCCGCCACAGCAACAGGCGTGACGGCGCTCCGCCCCGCAGCACCGCAGCCCGCACACCCGCAGCACCCTGCACACTCCCTGTGGCCACAGCGGCCAGGCCGCGCGGGCTACCGCTCCACACGGATGTGCTGCGCAGGAAGGCACAGCGGGGAAGCGAGGGGAAAGGGGCCACCAGTCACTACCCACGGCGCTCCACGTTCCTGTCGGACTGCAGCCTCCTCCGAGGCACACGAAGGTCCCAATGGAAACCCAGGGAAGACTCGCACATGCCAAGGACTATTTATTACTAAATCTTATTTATTTATTTATTTATATGCCTGGTGGAAATAAAGACCTTTTGCACAATAAACAGTGGTCATCGCGATTAAATCTCGTGGGAAAACTCAACATCCCCAGATGTCGGGGCAGGGCAGGGACCATCCTCCCTCCTGCCACTCGCTCTGGGCAGGACCCTCTCTCAGACCAACAGGCCTCTCGGCCTGCCCTGCGCTGGCACAAGCAGGCGCGCCAAAAGCAGCCAGTGAGGAACACAAACCCGCAGCAAGAACCTGAGCACCAAGCAGGAGGCCAAGCACAGGAGAACCCTCCAAAGGCAGACGGGCAACACACCTGCAGCACGGCTGCTCCCATCCAACAAAGAGCCCAACACTGCAGCCCCGCACAACACTTGCCACCCCACCAGCACAAGACAGGCAGAGGCCTGCCAACTTCACCCACACAAGCCCCGACACACGCAGCCCTCTCCCACCAGGCCCACAGCCCTTCCTCTCTCAGGCCAGACAGTCACAGCAGCCTGCACCAACACGCGCAACAGGACACCTGCCCCGCACCAGGGCTCGCAACACAAACCAACACCGCGTCTCACCAGCCATTCGGCTCTCACGCCTCCAGCCCACCCCCACCCAAGTGTCCTGCGCTCCGCACACGACACTGCTCAGGGCTTCGCTGCCAAGGGCCTCCTCTCCTTCACTGCTCAGGCCCCTCACAAACAAACACCCTGCCACATCCACAACCCTCAACCTCAACACTGCCAGCCACCTCCTCGCCCTGCCTCACACCGCTTTGCACTCTGCCCCCATAACTCTCTCCAACCTACAGCCACACACTCACACCTTTACTCCACACCTCATAAAAAAGACACCCCATCGCAACCAGACCACTTCTGCACAGGACACAGGCTGCACAAACTGAGAGACAAGTAGAGGTGCCCTCATGTTACCACTTACCCCAAACAAACCCCAACGAGACAGATAAAACTCTACGAGGCCACCCAACACCTCCAGCTCACCTGCAATCACCACGGCCTCTCCAGCCTTCTCCTACGCAGCCCAGAGCTCACACACCGGCCTGAGCAGGAGCTCAACTGGGGACACGCCTCGCACCACAGCCCATGTTCCTGTCGTCTTCCTTCATGCCAGCACTAACACAGCAAGCACCACTGTGCTGGCGCGCAAGGAGGAGCTCTCCGAGCCGCTAAGCCCACAGCGGCACAGCGACAGCACCCGACGCTACGAGTGCTGCCCACGCACCAGCAGCCCCCTCCAAACACCAGGCCCACCACCACAAACACCTCTGCCCAGAGACACAACGCACCCACACCAGGACAGCCCCAAGGGGAACACTCATTGCGCCTCCTCCCTCCACTCCAGCACCGCACACGCAGCACACACCGCACTGTCTGCTCGAGGGCAAGGCCACAACAGGCATGCGCTTCCACCACCTCATCAGCGCTACCTACAAATTACTGCGGACGACTGTACAACGGGAGACTGCCTGCAGCTGTAAGGCAAGGGAACACACGGTGCCAAAAAATCTCACTACGGAGCAAGACCCCTCTGAGAAACCAGAAAGCTCCATGCTGTCCGAGGCATCTCTTGAGGTACCTTCTACGATAAAATCTCCCCTCAACCTCCGCACGCGTGACCTTACAGCTCTCCTGAAGCAAAACATACAAGCACATATAGAAGATAAGGCCAGACTCTTCTCCCACACGAAAAAGGACACAAGGAGAACTAAGGGCACAAGGCAGAACCTGAGAGCATCAAAAACAACACAAACAGCATGAGTACTTTCACAATAAACTAACTCCAGAAGGAGAATTGGCAATGCCAATTGCAAATTGTGCAAATACTCATCTGGGGAGATGCTCAAAGAACAACTGCACAAGTTGCTCAGACACCTCCAGTGCAAACAGCCTCTGCAACACGAGGCACCACATCCACCCCCAGCCTTCTCCCAACAAAGGGCACGCACCAAAACGTGCAAAGCACCAAGAGCTCTGAGACTCTAAGTCAGAAACAGCAAGAACGGCCAGCCGGAAAGCAGAACCAACACCAGGAAAGCCTGCACATTACATCAAGAAAGCAGCCTTGCCTTGGCGACGCACGGAAATACACCCGCACAAAGCGGACACGAGACCACAACGGCAAGGCGAAAGGGAAACCCGCAAACACACCTCCACCAGCACGGCTGCCACAAAGGCCATGGCCACAGCCCCCACACATACACACCAACACAACGCACTGCCTCACCCAACTCCGCTCATCCCAACACAACCACCACAGCACCACGCAAGCACCACCGCCACCGCACAAGGCCACTTCCCTACAACACCGCAAAACCAAACGAACCAACAACCAAAACCGAAAACGGCAGCAGGAAACCCTTTGCAACTCGAAAACGACAAACGGAAAGATGCGGCACCCAATAAAGCCGCGCACACACCACACGCTCAAGCACAGCGCTCGCCAGCACCACCAAGGCTCACCGGCCTCCCGCACGCTACTGCCGCACAACGCAACGCACCACCATGCCTGCACCCGCAACACCACGGCCCTGCCTGTGGCACCGCGCTCCTGGGCTCCTGCTTCTCCTGCCCGCGGCCCTCGCCTGCACCCACCTCCGCACCCAACAGAACACCTTCAACGCCGACAGCTTCCAGCTCCTGCGCACCATAGCTTCCAACCGCACCGTGCTCTGCCACCAACACAATGTACCCTTCTCCTTCCCGGACACCCTGGGAGCAGCCAGCCACCCTCAACAAGCCACCGCCACCATCCTTCTCATCCTCCAGCAACTCTTCACAACTCTCAGCAACGAAAGCATTCCTGACCACTGGGACCGCCAAGCACACCAGCAGCTTCTCAACAAGCTTCACCATCAATTCCACCAGCTCCAGGAATGCCTCACAGCCACCACCGGGCTTTCTAAAAGCCAAGGGCCCCGCAACTCCCGCCTCGCCATCAACACATACTTCCGCCGCATCCGCGACTTCCTCCGCACGCACGGCCACAGCTCCTGCGCCTGGGACACGGTCCGCCTCGAAGTTCACACCTGCTTCCGACACATTGACAAGCTTACGCGCGCAATGCAAAACCCGGCAGCTCCCTCCCTACAAAGCCCAACCCGTCCAAACAGCAACCTCAGCACAAGGGAGAGCTCACCAAGCCACACAGGGCATCTCCAGCAAGGACTCGCCCTCACAGGCACCGCGCAGCCCTCCACCGCACGGGGCTCCAGCCCGCCACAGCAACAGGCGTGACGGCGCTCCGCCCCGCAGCACCGCAGCCCGCACACCCGCAGCACCCTGCACACTCCCTGTGGCCACAGCGGCCAGGCCGCGCGGGCTACCGCTCCACACGGATGTGCTGCGCAGGAAGGCACAGCGGGGAAGCGAGGGGAAAGGGGCCACCAGTCACTACCCACGGCGCTCCACGTTCCTGTCGGACTGCAGCCTCCTCCGAGGCACACGAAGGTCCCAATGGAAACCCAGGGAAGACTCGCACATGCCAAGGACTATTTATTACTAAATCTTATTTATTTATTTATTTATATGCCTGGTGGAAATAAAGACCTTTTGCACAATAAACAGTGGTCATCGCAATTAAATCTCGTGGGAAAACTCAACCTCCCCAGATGTCGGGGCAGGGCAGGGAACATCCTCCCTCCTGCCACTCGCTCTGGGCAGGACCCTCTCTCAGACCAACAGGCCTCTCGGCCTGCCCTGCGCTGGCACAAGCAGGCGCGCCAAAAGCAGCCAGTGAGGAACACAAACCCGCAGCAAGAACCTGGGCACCAAGCAGGAGGCCAAGCACGGGAGAACCCTCCAAAGGCAGACGGGCAACACACCTGCAGCACGGCTGCTCCCATCCAACAAAGAGCCCAACACTGCAGCCCCGCACAACACTTGCCACCCCACCAGCACAAGACAGGCAGAGGCCTGCCAACTTCACCCACACAAGCCCCGACACACGCAGCCCTCTCCCACCAGGCCCACAGCCCTTCCTCTCTCAGGCCAGACAGTCACAGCAGCCTGCACCAACACGCGCAACAGGACACCTGCCCCGCACCAGGGCTCGCAACACAAACCAACACCGCGTCTCACCAGCCATTCGGCTCTCACGCCTCCAGCCCACCCCCACCCAAGTGTCCTGCGCTCCGCACACGACACTGCTCAGGGCTTTGCTGCCAAGGGCCTCTTCTCCTTCACTGCTCAGGCCCCTCACAAACAAACACCCTGCCACATCCACAACCCTCAACCTCAACACTGCCAGCCACCTCCTCGCCCTGCCTCACACCGCTTTGCACTCTGCCCCCACAACTCTCTCCAACCTACAGCCACACACTCACACCTTTACTCCACACCTCATAAAAAAGACACCCCATCGCAACCAGACCACTTCTGCACAGGACACAGGCTGCACAAACTGAGAGACAAGTAGAGGCGCCCTCATGCTACCACTTTCCCCAAACAAACCCCAAAGGGACAGACAAAACTCTACGAGGCCACCCAACACCTCCAGCTCACCTGCAATCACCACGGCCTCTCCAGCCTTCTCCTGCGCAGCCCAGAGCTCACACACCGGCCTGAGCAGGAGCTCAACTGGGGACACGCCTCGCACCACAGCCCATGTTCCTGTCGTCTTCCTTCATGCCAGCACTAACACAGCAAGCACCACTGTGCTGGCGCGCAAGGAGGAGCTCTCCGAGCCGCTAAGCCCACAGCGGCACAGCGACAGCACCCGACGCTACGAGTGCTGCCCACGCACCAGCAGCCCCCTCCAAACACCAGGCCCACCACCACAAACACCTCTGCCCAGAGACACAACGCACCCACACCAGGACAGCCCCAAGGGGAACACTCATTGCGCCTCCTCCCTCTACTCCAGCACCGCACACGCATCACACACCGCACTGTCTGCTCGAGGGCAAGGCCACAACAGGCATGCGCTTCCACCACCTCATCAGCACTACCTACAAATTACTGCGGACGACTGTACAACGGGAGACTGCCTGAAGCTGTAAGGCAAGGGAACACACGGTGCCAACAAATCTCACTACGGAGCAAGACCCCTCTGAGAAACCAGAAAGCTCCATGCTGTCCGAGGCATCTCTTGAGGTACCTTCTACGATAAAATCTCCCCTCAACCTCCGCACGCGTGACCTTACAGCTCTCCTGAAGCAAAACATACAAGCACATATAGAAGATAAGGCCAGACTCTTGTCCCACACGAAAAAGGACACAAGGAGAACTAAGGGCACAAGGCAGAACCTGAGAGCATCAAAAACAACACAAACAGCATGAGTACTTTCACAATAAACTAACTCCAGAAGGAGAATTGGCAATGCCAATTGCAAATTGTGCAAATACTCATCCGGGGAGATGCTCAAAGAACAACTGCACAAGTTGCTCAGACACCTCCAGTGCAAACAGCCTCTGCAGCACGAGGCACCACATCCACCCCAGCCTTCTCCCAACATAGGGCACGCACCAAAACGCGCCGAGCACCAAGAGCTCTGAGACTCTAAGTCAGAAACAGCAAGAACGGCCAGCCGGAAAGCAGAACCAACACCAGGAAAGCCTGCACATTACATCAAGAAAGCAGCCTTGCCTTGGCGACGCACGGAAATACACCCGCACAAAGCGGACACGAGACCACAACGGCAAGGCGAAAGGGAAACCCGCAAACACACCTCCACCAGCACGGCTGCCACAAAGGCCATGGCCACAGCCCCCACACATACACACCAACACAACGCACTGCCTCGCCCAACTCCGCTCATCCCAACACAACCACCACAGCACCACGCAAGCACCACCACCACCGCACAAGGCCACTTCCCTACAACACCGCAAAACCAAACAAACCAACAACCAAAACCGAAAACGGCAGCAGGAAACCCTTTGCAACTCGAAAACGACAAACGGAAAGATGCGGCACCCAATAAAGCCGCGCACACACCACACGCTCAAGCACAGCGCTCGCCAGCACCACCAAGGCTCACCGGCCTCCCGCACGCCACTGCCGCACAACTCAACGCACCACCATGCCTGCGCCCGCAACACCACGGCCCTGCCTGTGGCACCGCGCTCCCGGGCTCCTGCTTCTCCTGCCCGCGGCCCTCGCCTGCACCCACCTCCGCACCCAACAGAACACCTTCAACGCCGACAGCTTCCAGCTCCTGCGCACCATGGCTCCCAACCGCACCGTGCTCTGCCACCAACACAATGTACCCTTCTCCTTCCCGGACACCCTGGGAGCAGCCAGCCACCCTCAACAAGCCACCGCCACCATCCTTCTCATCCTCCAGCAACTCTTCACCACTCTCAGCAACGAAAGCATTCCTGACCACTGGGACCGCCAAGCACACCAGCAGCTTCTCAACAAGCTTCACCATCAAATCCACCAGCTCCAGGAATGCCTCACAGCCAGCACCGGGCTTTCTAAAAGCCAAGGGCCCCGCAACTCCGGCCTCGCCATCAACACATACTTCCGCTGCATCCGCAACTTCCTCCGCACGCACGGCCACAGCTCCTGCGCCTGGGACATGGTCCACCTCGAAGTTCACACCTGCTTCCAACACATCCACAACCTCACCAGCACCATGACCGATTAGCCACACACCCTCCGCATGCACAACCACACACCCTCGCAGCCCTCACCCAACACACACCCCTCCACAACACACCCTCACTCCCACAGCACCCTCCTCACCTGCCCACACAACACCCACAACAACCCACCTCCACCACCACCACTGCACACAGCCACGCAGACCAGGACCACGCTGACGCACCACACGCAACAACCTCGCTCCGCGCACCCCACGCCCCCTAACAAGGAGGCACTCCCCCACGGCAAACACACACAACCAGGACCAGCGCCACACACCCACTCCTTCGCCACCACCAGCGCATCCCGGCCTCTGCACTGCCCGCTCCCATCAACAAAGGAAACCGCTCACGACACCAGCTTTGCCCGCACCCTCACGCCCTCACCCTCAACACCTATTTATTTAACTTATTCTATTTATGCTCCTTATTGGATACACCTATTTATTCTTCTATTTATTCTAGCAAATAAAGAACTTGTGTAAAAAATTCACGTCTCGTGGCCTTCACAGAACCAGAGCAGCCTCTTGCCACTCGGAAGCCAGCGCCAGGGCTCTCTTAGGCCCCCTCACCTCTGCAAGCAGGTCGCAGCACCTTGAGCTGCCTCTTGCAGGGCACAGGGCACATCCCACACTCGAGACAGCGCCACCGGCCCTTCCTCAACTGCATCAGCTTCCCGCCACGCCATGTCCTTCTCACACAACCACACAAGCCTAGAGGTCGGAAGGCACCTCTGCACGTCAGCTAGCCCAACTCTCCTCCTCCAGCACCGACACCTACAGCACCTTGCCCAGTGGCGCGCCCACGCCCCATGGCACTACCTCCACAGGAACACACGCCACAACTTCTCTGGGAAACCTCTTACCCTGCTCGCTCACCCTCACAGTCAAGGGCCTTTTCCTCATATTCGCACACAACACCCTGTGTTGCAGCGTGTGACCGTTGCCTCTTGGCCTACTGTTGGCCACCACTGAAAACAGCTGGGCGCCATCCTCGGGCTCACTCTCCCTTCACATCCTTGCACACACCGAGGAAAAGATGCCCCGTCAGTCTTCTCTTTGCTGAACAGGGCCCAGCTCTCTCAGCATTACCTCACAATCACACAATCGCTATGGTTGGAAAAGACCTTCGACCTCTTCGAGTCCAACCATCAGCCGCTCAACACCATACCTGTTGAGGCACGTCCCTAAGCGCCTCATCTGCACGGTTCTTGGACGCTGCCGGGGACGGACACTCCACCACTTCTATGGGCAGCCTCTCCCAACGCTTCACTGCTCTGTCTGAGTAGAAATTGTCCCTCATATCTAAAGCTGAACCTCCCCTGGGGCAACTTGAGGCCACTTCTTCTTCTCCTATTCAGAGTTATGCTGCAGAAGAGATCCAGATGATCTCTAGAGGTGCCTTCCAACCTTAAGCATTCTGTGATTCTGTGACCCTTGCCTCACTACAACCTCCTTCCAGGGAGTCGGAGAGAGCAAGAAGGTCTTCCCTGAGCCTCCTCTTCCCCACACCAAATAACCTCAGCTCCTTCAGATGCTCCTCATATGCTCTGTGCTCCAGCCCCTTCACCAGCTTCCTTGCCCTTCTTTGGGCACGCTCCAGCACCTCCAGGTTTTTCTTGGAGCCAGGGGCCCAAAACCGAACACAGTCATCAAGGAGCGGCCTCACCAGCACCCAGTACAGCCGGACAATCACTTCCCTAGTCCGGACGGCTACGCCGTTCCTCATACAAGACAGCGGGCTGTTGACCTTCTTGGCCCCCGGGGCACGCTGCTGCCTCACCTTCAGCCGGCACGTCACACCCCCACAGCTTTCTCTGCCACGCACCTCTCCAGCCACTCTGACACAAGCCTCTAGCCTTGCATGGGCCTCACCTCTTGGGATCAAAGGGCAGCACCCGACAATCGGCCTTCTTGAAGCTCGGAGGCCTGGTCGCAGCCCAGCGATCCAGCACGTCCACATCCCTCTGCAGAGCCTTCCTGCCATCCAGCACACCAACTCTTCCTCCCACCTTGGTGTCCTCTGCCCATTTGCTGAGGGAGCACTCAATCCCCTCATCCAGATCGTTGACAAACATATTAGAGCGCACCGGCCCCAACGCTCATCCCAGCAAACACTGCCCTTCACCGGTCACCACCTCCATTTAGCTCCATTCACCACCACTCTCTGGGCCCCGCCATCCAGCCACTTCTTCGCACAGCACACCTGTCTAAGCCAGGCGCCGCCAGCTTCTCCAGGACAAGGCAGTGGGACACAGCGTCAAAGGCCTCACTGAACTCCACGGAGACCTCGTCCACAGCCCTTCCCTCATCCACTAAGGGGGTCACCTGCTCATAGAAGGAGATCACGGTAGTCAGGCACGACCTGCCTTGTGAGAACCCATCTTGCCCGGGCCTGCTCCCCTGCTTCTCATGCGCACGCTCTGTGCTCACCCTCAGCATCATCTGCTCCATTACTTTCCCCGATACCAACGTCAGGCCCACAGACCTCTAGTTCCCCGCATCCTCCACGCGTCTTCTACAACGGCGTCACACTGGCGAGGCTGCTGTCGTCTGGGACCTCCCCTCTTGATCGGGACGCCAAGGACCGTGACGAGACAGATACCCCACTCCCCTAAGTCTTTTTGAAGCCCTGCGCGGGACCTTCTCCACTACTTCTGTGTCTCTCTCCAACTAGGGAGACCACAGCCCAGATCTGCAAATACCACTTCAGCTCTGGCCTTCCCACACTACGAGGGCGACGCCATCTACCTCCCTCCACACGCTCACAATACTCTGCCTAACGCACCCAACCACACCATTGGCCTTCTTCGCCACAAGGACACATTGCTGCCTCCTACTTAGCTGCTGCTCTACCACAACACAAAGGACCTGCTCTGCGGAGCGCCTTTCCAGCACGTCAACCCCCAGCCACGCACCAACAATTGCCCCAAATCAAGAGTACTCTGACACTTGCAGCAAAACAAAAACAAGGTACAGACAGAAAGCAAAACCAACGCCAGGAATGCCCGCACTTTACGTCAAGAAAGCAGCCTTGCCTTGGCGGTGCATGGAAATTCACCCGCACAAAGCGGGCACGAGACCACAACGGCAAGGCGAAAGGGAAACCCGCAAACACACCTCCACCAGCACAGCTGCCACAAAGGCCACTGCCACAGCCCCCACACATACACACCAACACAGCCTACCGCCTCACCCAACTCCGCTCACCCCAACACAACCACCACAGCACCACGCAAGCACCACCGCCA
This sequence comes from Tinamus guttatus, assembly GCF_059628265.1. NCBI lineage: Eukaryota > Metazoa > Chordata > Aves > Tinamiformes > Tinamidae > Tinamus > Tinamus guttatus. The sequence goes on along the minus strand of NW_028288615.1, from coordinate 406,149 downwards.
CCGCACAAGGCCACTTCCCTACAACACCGCAAAACCAAACGAACCAACAACCAAAACCGAAAACGGCAGCAGGAAACCCTTTGCAACTCGAAAACGACAAACGGAAAGATGCGGCACCCAATAAAGCCGCGCACACACCACACGCTCAAGCACAGCGCTCGCCAGCACCACCAAGGCTCACCGGCCTCCCGCACGCCACCGCCGCACAACTCAACGCACCACCATGCCTGCGCCCGCAACACCACGGCCCTGCCTGTGGCACCGCGCTCCCGGGCTCCTGCTTCTCCTGCCCGCGGCCCTCGCCTGCACCCACCTCCGCACCCAACAGAACACCTTCAACGCCGACAGCTTCCAGCTCCTGCGCACCATGGCTCCCAACCGCACCGTGCTCTGCCACCAACACAATGTACCCTTCTCCTTCCCGGACACCCTGGGAGCAGCCAGCCACCCTCAACAAGCCACCGCCACCATCCTTCTCATCCTCCAGCAACTCTTCACCACTCTCAGCAACGAAAGCATTCCTGACCACTGGGACCGCCAAGCACACCAGCAGCTTCTCAACAAGCTTCACCATCAAATCCACCAGCTCCAGGAATGCCTCACAGCCAGCACCGGGCTTTCTAAAAGCCAAGGGCCCCGCAACTCCGGCCTCGCCATCAACACATACTTCCGCTGCATCCGCAACTTCCTCCGCACGCACGGCCACAGCTCCTGCGCCTGGGACATGGTCCACCTCGAAGTTCACACCTGCTTCCAACACATCCACAACCTCACCAGCACCATGACCGATTAGCCACACACCCTCCGCATGCACAACCACACACCCTCGCAGCCCTCACCCAACACACACCCCTCCACAACACACCCTCACTCCCACAGCACCCTCCTCACCTGCCCACACAACACCCACAACAACCCACCTCCACCACCACCACTGCACACAGCCACGCAGACCAGGACCACGCTGACGCACCACACGCAACAACCTCGCTCCGCGCACCCCACGCCCCCTAACAAGGAGGCACTCCCCCACGGCAAACACACACAACCAGGACCAGCGCCACACACCCACTCCTTCGCCACCACCAGCGCATCCCGGCCTCTGCACTGCCCGCTCCCATCAACAAAGGAAACCGCTCACGACACCAGCTTTGCCCGCACCCTCACGCCCTCACCCTCAACACCTATTTATTTAACTTATTCTATTTATGCTCCTTACTGGATACACCTATTTATTCTTCTATTTATTCTAGCAAATAAAGAACTTGTGTAAAAAATTCACGTCTTGTGGCCTTCACAGAACCAGAGCAGCCTCTTGCCACTCGGAAGCCAGCGCCAGGGCTCTCTTAGGCCCCCTCACCTCTGCAAGCAGGTCGCAGCACCTTGAGCTGCCTCTTGCAGGGCACAGGGCACATCCCACACTCGAGACAGCGCCACCGGCCCTTCCTCAACTGCATCAGCTTCCCGCCACGCCATGTCCTTCTCACACAACCACACAAGCCTAGAGGTCGGAAGGCACCTCTGCACGTCAGCTAGCCCAACTCTCCTCCTCCAGCACCGACACCTACAGCACCTTGCCCAGTGGCGCGCCCACGCCCCATGGCACTACCTCCACAGGAACACACGCCACAACTTCTCTGGGAAACCTCTTACCCTGCTCGCTCACCCTCACAGTCAAGGGCCTTTTCCTCATATTCGCACACAACACCCTGTGTTGCAGCGTGTGACCGTTGCCTCTTGGCCTACTGTTGGCCACCACTGAAAACAGCTGGGCGCCATCCTCGGGCTCACTCTCCCTTCACATCCTTGCACACACCGAGGAAAAGATGCCCCATCAGTCTTCTCTTTGCTGACCAGGGCCCAGCTCTCTCAGCATTACCTCACAATCACACAATCGCTATGGTTGGAAAAGACCTTCGACCTCTTCGAGTCCAACCATCAGCCGCTCAACACCATACCTGTTAAACCACGTCCCTAAGCGCCTCATCTGCACGGTTCTTGGACGCTGCCGGGGACGGACACTCCACCACTTCTATGGGCAGCCTCTCCCAACGCTTCACTGCTCTGTCTGAGTAGAAATTGTCCCTCATATCTAAAGCTGAACCTCCCCTGGGGCAACTTGAGGCCACTTCTTCTTCTCCTATTCAGAGTTATGCTGCAGAAGAGATCCAGATGATCTCTAGAGGTGCCTTCCAACCTTAAGCATTCTGTGATTCTGTGACCCTTGCCTCACTACAACCTCCTTCCAGGGAGTCGGAGAGAGCAAGAAGGTCTTCCCTGAGCCTCCTCTTCCCCACACCAAATAACCTCAGCTCCTTCAGATGCTCCTCATATGCTCTGTGCTCCAGCCCCTTCACCAGCTTCCTTGCCCTTCTTTGGGCACGCTCCAGCACCTCCAGGTTTTTCTTGGAGCCAGGGGCCCAAAACCGAACACAGTCATCAAGGAGCGGCCTCACCAGCACCCAGTACAGCCGAACAATCACTTCCCTAGTCCGGACGGCTACGCCGTTCCTCATACAAGACAGCGGGCTGTTGACCTTCTTGGCCCCCGGGGCACGCTGCTGCCTCACCTTCAGCCGGCACGTCACACCCCCACAGCTTTCTCTGCCACGCACCTCTCCAGCCACTCTGACACAAGCCTCTAGCCTTGCATGGGCCTCACTTCTTGGGATCAAAGGGCAGCACCCGACAATCGGCCTTCTTGAAGCTCGGAGGCCTGGTCGCAGCCCAGCGATCCAGCACGTCCACATCCCTCTGCAGAGCCTTCCTGCCATCCAGCACACCAACTCTTCCTCCCACCTTGGTGTCCTCTGCCCATTTGCTGAGGGAGCACTCAATCCCCTCATCCAGATCGTTGACAAAGATATTAGAGCGCACCGGCCCCAACGCTCATCCCAGCAAACACTGCCCTTCACCGGTCACCACCTCCATTTAGCTCCATTCACCACCACTCTCTGGGCCCCGCCATCCAGCCACTTCTTCGCACAGCACACCTGTCTAAGCCAGGCGCCGCCAGCTTCTCCAGGACAAGGCAGTGGGACACAGCGTCAAAGGCCTCACTGAACTCCACGGAGACCTCGTCCACAGCCCTTCCCTCATCCACTAAGGGGGTCACCTGCTCATAGAAGGAGATCACGGTAGTCAGGCACGACCTGCCTTGTGAGAACCCATCTTGCCCGGGCCTGCTCCCCTGCTTCTCATGCGCACGCTCTGTGCTCACCCTCAGCATCATCTGCTCCATTACTTTCCCCGATACCAACGTCAGGCCCACAGACCTCTAGTTCCCCGCATCCTCCACGCGTCTTCTACAACGGCGTCACACTGGCGAGGCTGCTGTCGTCTGGGACCTCCCCTCTTGATCGGGACGCCAAGGACCGTGACGAGACAGATACCCCACTCCCCTAAGTCTTTTTGAAGCCCTGCGCGGGACCTTCTCCACTACTTCTGTGTCTCTCTCCAACTAGGGAGACCACAGCCCAGATCTGCAAATACCACTTCAGCTCTGGCCTTCCCACACTACGAGGGCGACGCCATCTACCTCCCTCCACACGCTCACAATACTCTGCCTAACGCACCCAACCACACCATTGGCCTTCTTCGCCACAAGGACACATTGCTGCCTCCTACTTAGCTGCTGCTCTACCACAACACAAAGGACCTGCTCTGCGGAGCGCCTTTCCAGCACGTCAACCCCCAGCCACGCACCAACAATTGCCCCAAATCAAGAGTACTCTGACACTTGCAGCAAAACAAAAACAAGGTACAGACAGAAAGCAAAACCAACGCCAGGAATGCCCGCACTTTACGTCAAGAAAGCAGCCTTGCCTTGGCGGTGCATGGAAATTCACCCGCACAAAGCGGGCACGAGACCACAACGGCAAGGCGAAAGGGAAACCCGCAAACACACCTCCACCAGCACAGCTGCCACAAAGGCCACTGCCACAGCCCCCACACATACACACCAACACAGCCTACCGCCTCACCCAACTCCGCTCACCCCAACACAACCACCACAGCACCACGCAAGCACCACCGCCACCGCACAAGGCCACTTCCCTACAACACCGCAAAACCAAACGAACCAACAACCAAAACCGAAAACGGCAGCAGGAAACCCTTTGCAACTCGAAAACGACAAACGGAAAGATGCGGCACCCAATAAAGCCGCGCACACACCACACGCTCAAGCACAGCGCTCGCCAGCACCACCAAGGCTCACCGGCCTCCCGCACGCCACCGCCGCACAACTCAACGCACCACCATGCCTGCGCCCGCAACACCACGGCCCTGCCTGTGGCACCGCGCTCCCGGGCTCCTGCTTCTCCTGCCCGCGGCCCTCGCCTGCACCCACCTCCGCACCCAACAGAACACCTTCAACGCCGACAGCTTCCAGCTCCTGCGCACCATGGCTCCCAACCGCACCGTGCTCTGCCACCAACACAATGTACCCTTCTCCTTCCCGGACACCCTGGGAGCAGCCAGCCACCCTCAACAAGCCACCGCCACCATCCTTCTCATCCTCCAGCAACTCTTCACCACTCTCAGCAACGAAAGCATTCCTGACCACTGGGACCGCCAAGCACACCAGCAGCTTCTCAACAAGCTTCACCATCAAATCCACCAGCTCCAGGAATGCCTCACAGCCAGCACCGGGCTTTCTAAAAGCCAAGGGCCCCGCAATTCCGGCCTCGCCATCAACACATACTTCCGCTGCATCCGCAACTTCCTCCGCACGCACGGCCACAGCTCCTGCGCCTGGGACATGGTCCACCTTGAAGTTCACACCTGCTTCCAACACATCCACAACCTCACCAGCACCATGACCGATTAGCCACACACCCTCCGCATGCACAACCACACACCCTCGCAGCCCTCACCCAACACACACCCCTCCACAACACACCCTCACTCCCACAGCACCCTCCTCACCTGCCCACACAACACCCACAACAACCCACCTCCACCACCACCACTGCACACAGCCACGCAGACCAGGACCACGCTGACGCACCACACGCAACAACCTCGCTCCGCGCACCCCACGCCCCCTAACAAGGAGGCACTCCCCCACGGCAAACACACACAACCAGGACCAGCGCCACACACCCACTCCTTCGCCACCACCAGCGCATCCCGGCCTCTGCACTGCCCGCTCCCATCAACAAAGGAAACCGCTCACGACACCAGCTTTGCCCGCACCCTCACGCCCTCACCCTCAACACCTATTTATTTAACTTATTCTATTTATGCTCCTTATTGGATACACCTATTTATTCTTCTATTTATTCTAGCAAATAAAGAACTTGTGTAAAAAATTCACGTCTCGTGGCCTTCACAGAACCAGAGCAGCCTCTTGCCACTCGGAAGCCAGCGCCAGGGCTCTCTTAGGCCCCCTCACCTCTGCAAGCAGGTCGCAGCACCTTGAGCTGCCTCTTGCAGGGCACAGGGCACATCCCACACTCAAGACAGCGCCACCGGCCCTTCCTCAACTGCATCAGCTTCCCGCCACGCCATGTCCTTCTCACACAACCACACAAGCCTAGAGGTCGGAAGGCACCTCTGCACGTCAGCTAGCCCAACTCTCCTCCTCCAGCACCGACACCTACAGCACCTTGCCCAGTGGCGCGCCCACACCCCATGGCACTACCTCCACAGGAACACACGCCACAACTTCTCTGGGAAACCTCTTACCCTGCTCGCTCACCCTCACAGTCAAGGGCCTTTTCCTCATATTCGCACACAACACCCTGTGTTGCAGCGTGTGACCGTTGCCTCTTGGCCTACTGTTGGCCACCACTGAAAACAGCTGGGCGCCATCCTCGGGCTCACTCTCCCTTCACATCCTTGCACACACCGAGGAAAAGATGCCCCGTCAGTCTTCTCTTTGCTGAACAGGGCCCAGCTCTCTCAGCATTACCTCACAATCACACAATCGCTATGGTTGGAAAAGACCTTCGACCTCTTCGAGTCCAACCATCAGCCGCTCAACACCATACCTGTTAAACCACGTCCCTAAGCGCCTCATCTGCACGGTTCTTGGACGCTGCCGGGGACGGACACTCCACCACTTCTATGGGCAGCCTCTCCCAACGCTTCACTGCTCTGTCTGAGTAGAAATTGTCCCTCATATCTAAAGCTGAACCTCCCCTGGGGCAACTTGAGGCCACTTCTTCTTCTCCTATTCAGAGTTATGCTGCAGAAGAGATCCAGATGATCTCTAGAGGTGCCTTCCAACCTTAAGCATTCTGTGATTCTGTGACCCTTGCCTCACTACAACCTCCTTCCAGGGAGTCGGAGAGAGCAAGAAGGTCTTCCCTGAGCCTCCTCTTCCCCACACCAAATAACCTCAGCTCCTTCAGATGCTCCTCATATGCTCTGTGCTCCAGCCCCTTCACCAGCTTCCTTGCCCTTCTTTGGGCACGCTCCAGCACCTCCAGGTTTTTCTTGGAGCCAGGGGCCCAAAACCGAACACAGTCATCAAGGAGCGGCCTCACCAGCACCCAGTACAGCCGGACAATCACTTCCCTAGTCCGGACGGCTACGCCGTTCCTCATACAAGACAGCGGGCTGTTGACCTTCTTGGCCCCCGGGGCACGCTGCTGCCTCACCTTCAGCCGGCACGTCACACCCCCACAGCTTTCTCTGCCACGCACCTCTCCAGCCACTCTGACACAAGCCTCTAGCCTTGCATGGGCCTCACTTCTTGGGATCAAAGGGCAGCACCCGACAATCGGCCTTCTTGAAGCTCGGAGGCCTGGTCGCAGCCCAGCGATCCAGCACGTCCACATCCCTCTGCAGAGCCTTCCTGCCATCCAGCACACCAACTCTTCCTCCCACCTTGGTGTCCTCTGCCCATTTGCTGAGGGAGCACTCAATCCCCTCATCCAGATCGTTGACAAACATATTAGAGCGCACCGGCCCCAACGCTCATCCCAGCAAACACTGCCCTTCACCGGTCACCACCTCCATTTAGCTCCATTCACCACCACTCTCTGGGCCCCGCCATCCAGCCACTTCTTCGCACAGCACACCTGTCTAAGCCAGGCGCCGCCAGCTTCTCCAGGACAAGGCAGTGGGACACAGCGTCAAAGGCCTCACTGAACTCCACGGAGACCTCGTCCACAGCCCTTCCCTCATCCACTAAGGGGGTCACCTGCTCATAGAAGGAGATCACGGTAGTCAGGCACGACCTGCCTTGTGAGAACCCATCTTGCCCGGGCCTGCTCCCCTGCTTCTCATGCGCACGCTCTGTGCTCACCCTCAGCATCATCTGCTCCATTACTTTCCCCGATACCAACGTCAGGCCCACAGACCTCTAGTTCCCCGCATCCTCCACGCGTCTTCTACAACGGCGTCACACTGGCGAGGCTGCTGTCGTCTGGGACCTCCCCTCTTGATCGGGACGCCAAGGACCGTGACGAGACAGATACCCCACTCCCCTAAGTCTTTTTGAAGCCCTGCGCGGGACCTTCTCCACTACTTCTGTGTCTCTCTCCAACTAGGGAGACCACAGCCCAGATCTGCAAATACCACTTCAGCTCTGGCCTTCCCACACTACGAGGGCGACGCCATCTACCTCCCTCCACACGCTCACAATACTCTGCCTAACGCACCCAACCACACCATTGGCCTTCTTCGCCACAAGGACACATTGCTGCCTCCTACTTAGCTGCTGCTCTACCACAACACAAAGGACCTGCTCTGCGGAGCGCCTTTCCAGCACGTCAACCCCCAGCCACGCACCAACAATTGCCCCAAATCAAGAGTACTCTGACACTTGCAGCAAAACAAAAACAAGGTACAGACAGAAAGCAAAACCAACGCCAGGAATGCCCGCACTTTACGTCAAGAAAGCAGCCTTGCCTTGGCAGTGCATGGAAATTCACCCGCACAAAGCGGGCACGAGACCACAACGGCAAGGCGAAAGGGAAACCCGCAAACACACCTCCACCAGCACAGCTGCCACAAAGGCCACTGCCACAGCCCCCACACATACACACCAACACAGCCTACCACCTCACCCAACTCCGCTCACCCCAACACAACCACCACAGCACCACGCAAGCACCACCGCCACCGCACAAGGCCACTTCCCTACAACACCGCAAAACCAAACGAACCAACAACCAAAACCGAAAACGGCAGCAGGAAACCCTTTGCAACTCGAAAACGACAAACGGAAAGATGCGGCACCCAATAAAGCCGCGCACACACCACACGCTCAAGCACAGCGCTCGCCAGCACCACCAAGGCTCACCGGCCTCCCGCACGCCACCGCCGCACAACTCAACGCACCACCATGCCTGCGCCCGCAACACCACGGCCCTGCCTGTGGCACCGCGCTCCCGGGCTCCTGCTTCTCCTGCCCGCGGCCCTCGCCTGCACCCACCTCCGCACCCAACAGAACACCTTCAACGCCGACAGCTTCCAGCTCCTGCGCACCATGGCTCCCAACCGCACCTTGCTCTGCCACCAACACAATGTACCCTTCTCCTTCCCGGACACCCTGGGAGCAGCCAGCCACCCTCAACAAGCCACCGCCACCATCCTTCTCATCCTCCAGCAACTCTTCACCACTCTCAGCAACGAAAGCATTCCTGACCACTGGGACCGCCAAGCACACCAGCAGCTTCTCAACAAGCTTCACCATCAAATCCACCAGCTCCAGGAATGCCTCACAGCCAGCACCGGGCTTTCTAAAAGCCAAGGGCCCCGCAACTCCGGCCTCGCCATCAACACATACTTCCGCTGCATCCGCAACTTCCTCCGCACGCACGGCCACAGCTCCTGCGCCTGGGACATGGTCCACCTCGAAGTTCACACCTGCTTCCAACACATCCACAACCTCACCAGCACCATGACCGATTAGCCACACACCCTCCGCATGCACAACCACACACCCTCGCAGCCCTCACCCAACACACACCCCTCCACAACACACCCTCACTCCCACAGCACCCTCCTCACCTGCCCACACAACACCCACAACAACCCACCTCCACCACCACCACTGCACACAGCCACGCAGACCAGGACCACGCTGACGCACCACACGCAACAACCTCGCTCCGCGCACCCCACGCCCCCTAACAAGGAGGCACTCCCCCACGGCAAACACACACAACCAGGACCAGCGCCACACACCCACTCCTTCGCCACCACCAGCGCATCCCGGCCTCTGCACTGCCCGCTCCCATCAACAAAGGAAACCGCTCACGACACCAGCTTTGCCCGCACCCTCACGCCCTCACCCTCAACACCTATTTATTTAACTTATTCTATTTATGCTCCTTATTGGATACACCTATTTATTCTTCTATTTATTCTAGCAAATAAAGAACTTGTGTAAAAAATTCACGTCTCGTGGCCTTCACAGAACCAGAGCAGCCTCTTGCCACTCGGAAGCCAGCGCCAGGGCTCTCTTAGGCCCCCTCACCTCTGCAAGCAGGTCGCAGCACCTTGAGCTGCCTCTTGCAGGGCACAGGGCACATCCCACACTCAAGACAGCGCCACCGGCCCTTCCTCAACTGCATCAGCTTCCCGCCACACCATGTCCTTCTCACACAACCACACAAGCCTAGAGGTCGGAAGGCACCTCTGCACGTCAGCTAGCCCAACTCTCCTCCTCCAGCACCGACACCTACAGCACCTTGCCCAGTGGCGCGCCCACGCCCCATGGCACTACCTCCACAGGAACACACGCCACAACTTCTCTGGGAAACCTCTTACCCTGCTCGCTCACCCTCACAGTCAAGGGCCTTTTCCTCATATTCGCACACAACACCCTGTGTTGCAGCGTGTGACCGTTGCCTCTTGGCCTACTGTTGGCCACCACTGAAAACAGCTGGGCGCCATCCTCGGGCTCACTCTCCCTTCACATCCTTGCACACACCGAGGAAAAGATGCCCCGTCAGTCTTCTCTTTGCTGAACAGGGCCCAGCTCTCTCAGCATTACCTCACAATCACACAATCGCTATGGTTGGAAAAGACCTTCGACCTCTTCGAGTCCAACCATCAGCCGCTCAACACCATACCTGTTAAACCACGTCCCTAAGCGCCTCATCTGCACGGTTCTTGGACGCTGCCGGGGACGGACACTCCACCACTTCTATGGGCAGCCTCTCCCAACGCTTCACTGCTCTGTCTGAGTAGAAATTGTCCCTCATATCTAAAGCTGAACCTCCCCTGGGGCAACTTGAGGCCACTTCTTCTTCTCCTATTCAGAGTTATGCTGCAGAAGAGATCCAGATGATCTCTAGAGGTGCCTTCCAACCTTAAGCATTCTGTGATTCTGTGACCCTTGCCTCACTACAACCTCCTTCCAGGGAGTCGGAGAGAACAAGAAGGTCTTCCCTGAGCCTCCTCTTCCCCACACCAAATAACCTCAGCTCCTTCAGATGCTCCTCATATGCTCTGTGCTCCAGCCCCTTCACCAGCTTCCTTGCCCTTCTTTGGGCACGCTCCAGCACCTCCAGGTTTTTCTTGGAGCCAGGGGCCCAAAACCGAACACAGTCATCAAGGAGCGGCCTCACCAGCGCCCAGTACAGCCGGACAATCACTTCCCTAGTCCGGACGGCTACGCTGTTCCTCATACAAGACAGCGGGCTGTTGACCTTCTTGGCCCCCGGGGCACGCTGCTGCCTCACCTTCAGCCGGCACGTCACACCCCCACAGCTTTCTCTGCCACGCACCTCTCCAGCCACTCTGACACAAGCCTCTAGCCTTGCATGGGCCTCACTTCTTGGGATCAAAGGGCAGCACCCGACAATCGGCCTTCTTGAAGCTCGGAGGCCTGGTCGCAGCCCAGCGATCCAGCACGTCCACATCCCTCTGCAGAGCCTTCCTGCCATCCAGCACACCAACTCTTCCTCCCACCTTGGTGTCCTCTGCCCATTTGCTGAGGGAGCACTCAATCCCCTCATCCAGATCGTTGACAAACATATTAGAGCGCACCGGCCCCAACGCTCATCCCAGCAAACACTGCCCTTCACCGGTCACCACCTCCATTTAGCTCCATTCACCACCACTCTCTGGGCCCCGCCATCCAGCCACTTCTTCGCACAGCACACCTGTCTAAGCCAGGCGCCGCCAGCTTCTCCAGGACAAGGCAGTGGGACACAGCGTCAAAGGCCTCACTGAACTCCACGGAGACCTCGTCCACAGCCCTTCCCTCATCCACTAAGGGGGTCACCTGCTCATAGAAGGAGATCACGGTAGTCAGGCACGACCTGCCTTGTGAGAACCCATCTTGCCCGGGCCTGCTCCCCTGCTTCTCATGCGCACGCTCTGTGCTCACCCTCAGCATCATCTGCTCCATTACTTTCCCCGATACCAACGTCAGGCCCACAGACCTCTAGTTCCCCGCATCCTCCACGCGTCTTCTACAACGGCGTCACACTGGCGAGGCTGCTGTCGTCTGGGACCTCCCCTCTTGATCGGGACGCCAAGGACCGTGACGAGACAGATACCCCACTCCCCTAAGTCTTTTTGAAGCCCTGCGCGGGACCTTCTCCACTACTTCTGTGTCTCTCTCCAACTAGGGAGACCACAGCCCAGATCTGCAAATACCACTTCAGCTCTGGCCTTCCCACACTACGAGGGCGACGCCATCTACCTCCCTCCACACGCTCACAATACTCTGCCTAACGCACCCAACCACACCATTGGCCTTCTTCGCCACAAGGACACATTGCTGCCTCCTACTTAGCTGCTGCTCTACCACAACACAAAGGACCTGCTCTGCGGAGCGCCTTTCCAGCACGTCAACCCCCAGCCACGCACCAACAATTGCCCCAAATCAAGAGTACTCTGACACTTGCAGCAAAACAAAAACAAGGTACAGACAGAAAGCAAAACCAACGCCAGGAATGCCCGCACTTTACGTCAAGAAAGCAGCCTTGCCTTAGCGGTGCATGGAAATTCACCCGCACAAAGCGGGCACGAGACCACAACGGCAAGGCGAAAGGGAAACCCGCAAACACACCTCCACCAGCACAGCTGCCACAAAGGCCACTGCCACAGCCCCCACACATACACACCAACACAGCCTATCGCCTCACCCAACTCCGCTCACCCCAACACAACCACCACAGCACCACGCAAGCACCACCGCCACCGCACAAGGCCACTTCCCTACAACACCGCAAAACCAAACGAACCAACAACCAAAACCGAAAACGGCAGCAGGAAACCCTTTGCAACTCGAAAACGACAAACGGAAAGATGCGGCACCCAATAAAGCCGCGCACACACCACACGCTCAAGCACAGCGCTCGCCAGCACCACCAAGGCTCACCGGCCTCCCGCACGCCACCGCCGCACAACTCAACGCACCACCATGCCTGCGCCCGCAACACCACGGCCCTGCCTGTGGCACCGCGCTCCCGGGCTCCTGCTTCTCCTGCCCGCGGCCCTCGCCTGCACCCACCTCCGCACCCAACAGAACACCTTCAACGCCGACAGCTTCCAGCTCCTGCGCACCATGGCTCCCAACCGCACCGTGCTCTGCCACCAACACAATGTACCCTTCTCCTTCCCGGACACCCTGGGAGCAGCCAGCCACCCTCAACAAGCCACCGCCACCATCCTTCTCATCCTCCAGCAACTCTTCACCACTCTCAGCAACGAAAGCATTCCTGACCACTGGGACCGCCAAGCACACCAGCAGCTTCTCAACAAGCTTCACCATCAAATCCACCAGCTCCAGGAATGCCTCACAGCCAGCACCGGGCTTTCTAAAAGCCAAGGGCCCCGCAACTCCGGCCTCGCCATCAACACATACTTCCGCTGCATCCGCAACTTCCTCCGCACGCACGGCCACAGCTCCTGCGCCTGGGACATGGTCCACCTCGAAGTTCACACCTGCTTCCAACACATCCACAACCTCACCAGCACCATGACCGATTAGCCACACACCCTCCGCATGCACAACCACACACCCTCGCAGCCCTCACCCAACACACACCCCTCCACAACACACCCTCACTCCCACAGCACCCTCCTCACCTGCCCACACAACACCCACAACAACCCACCTCCACCACCACCACTGCACACAGCCACGCAGACCAGGACCACGCTGACGCACCACACGCAACAACCTCGCTCCGCGCACCCCACGCCCCCTAACAAGGAGGCACTCCCCCACGGCAAACACACACAACCAGGACCAGCGCCACACACCCACTCCTTCGCCACCACCAGCGCATCCCGGCCTCTGCACTGCCCGCTCCCATCAACAAAGGAAACCGCTCACGACACCAGCTTTGCCCGCACCCTCACGCCCTCACCCTCAACACCTATTTATTTAACTTATTCTATTTATGCTCCTTATTGGATACACCTATTTATTCTTCTATTTATTCTAGCAAATAAAGAACTTGTGTAAAAAATTCACGTCTCGTGGCCTTCACAGAACCAGAGCAGCCTCTTGCCACTCGGAAGCCAGCGCCAGGGCTCTCTTAGGCCCCCTCACCTCTGCAAGCAGGTCGCAGCACCTTGAGCTGCCTCTTGCAGGGCACAGGGCACATCCCACACTCGAGACAGCGCCACCGGCCCTTCCTCAACTGCATCAGCTTCCCGCCACACCATGTCCTTCTCACACAACCGCACAAGCCTAGAGGTCGGAAGGCACCTCTGCACGTCAGCTAGCCCAACTCTCCTCCTCCAGCACCGACACCTACAGGACCTTGCCCAGTGGCGCGCCCACGCCCCATGGCACTACCTCCACAGGAACACACGCCACAACTTCTCTGGGAAACCTCTTACCCTGCTCGCTCACCCTCACAGTCAAGGGCCTTTTCCTCATATTCGCACACAACACCCTGTGTTGCAGCGTGTGACCGTTGCCTCTTGGCCTACTGTTGGCCACCACTGAAAACAGCTGGGCGCCATCCTCGGGCTCACTCTCCCTTCACATCCTTGCACACACCGAGGAAAAGATGCCCCGTCAGTCTTCTCTTTGCTGAACAGGGCCCAGCTCTCTCAGCATTACCTCACAATCACACAATCGCTATGGTTGGAAAAGACCTTCGACCTCTTCGAGTCCAACCATCAGCCGCTCAACACCATACCTGTTGAGGCACGTCCCTAAGCGCCTCATCTGCACGGTTCTTGGACGCTGCCGGGGACGGACACTCCACCACTTCTATGGGCAGCCTCTCCCAACGCTTCACTGCTCTGTCTGAGTAGAAATTGTCCCTCATATCTAAAGCTGAACCTCCCCTGGGGCAACTTGAGGCCACTTCTTCTTCTCCTATTCAGAGTTATGCTGCAGAAGAGATCCAGATGATCTCTAGAGGTGCCTTCCAACCTTAAGCATTCTGTGATTCTGTGACCCTTGCCTCACTACAACCTCCTTCCAGGGAGTCGGAGAGAGCAAGAAGGTCTTCCCTGAGCCTCCTCTTCCCCACACCAAATAACCTCAGCTCCTTCAGATGCTCCTCATATGCTCTGTGCTCCAGCCCCTTCACCAGCTTCCTTGCCCTTCTTTGGGCACGCTCCAGCACCTCCAGGTTTTTCTTGGAGCCAGGGGCCCAAAACCGAACACAGTCATCAAGGAGCGGCCTCACCAGCACCCAGTACAGCCGGACAATCACTTCCCTAGTCCGGACGGCTACGCCGTTCCTCATACAAGACAGCGGGCTGTTGACCTTCTTGGCCCCCGGGGCACGCTGCTGCCTCACCTTCAGCCGGCACGTCACACCCCCACAGCTTTCTCTGCCACGCACCTCTCCAGCCACTCTGACACAAGCCTCTAGCCTTGCATGGGCCTCACCTCTTGGGATCAAAGGGCAGCACCCGACAATCGGCCTTCTTGAAGCTCGGAGGCCTGGTCGCAGCCCAGCGATCCAGCACGTCCACATCCCTCTGCAGAGCCTTCCTGCCATCCAGCACACCAACTCTTCCTCCCACCTTGGTGTCCTCTGCCCATTTGCTGAGGGAGCACTCAATCCCCTCATCCAGATCGTTGACAAAGATATTAGAGCGCACCGGCCCCAACGCTCATCCCAGCAAACACTGCCCTTCACCGGTCACCACCTCCATTTAGCTCCATTCACCACCACTCTCTGGGCCCCGCCATCCAGCCACTTCTTCGCACAGCACACCTGTCTAAGCCAGGCGCCGCCAGCTTCTCCAGGACAAGGCAGTGGGACACAGCGTCAAAGGCCTCACTGAACTCCACGGAGACCTCGTCCACAGCCCTTCCCTCATCCACTAAGGGGGTCACCTGCTCATAGAAGGAGATCACGGTAGTCAGGCACGACCTGCCTTGTGAGAACCCATCTTGCCCGGGCCTGCTCCCCTGCTTCTCATGCGCACGCTCTGTGCTCACCCTCAGCATCATCTGCTCCATTACTTTCCCCGATACCAACGTCAGGCCCACAGACCTCTAGTTCCCCGCATCCTCCACGCGTCTTCTACAACGGCGTCACACTGGCGAGGCTGCTGTCGTCTGGGACCTCCCCTCTTGATCGGGACGCCAAGGACCGTGACGAGACAGATACCCCACTCCCCTAAGTCTTTTTGAAGCCCTGCGCGGGACCTTCTCCACTACTTCTGTGTCTCTCTCCAACTAGGGAGACCACAGCCCAGATCTGCAAATACCACTTCAGCTCTGGCCTTCCCACACTACGAGGGCGACGCCATCTACCTCCCTCCACACGCTCACAATACTCTAACGCACCCAACCACACCATTGGCCTTCTTCGCCACAAGGACACATTGCTGCCTCCTACTTAGCTGCTGCTCTACCACAACACAAAGGACCTGCTCTGCGGAGCGCCTTTCCAGCACGTCAACCCCCAGCCACGCACCAACAATTGCCCCAAATCAAGAGTACTCTGACACTTGCAGCAAAACAAAAACAAGGTACAAACAGAAAGCAAAACCAACGCCAGGAATGCCCGCACTTTACGTCAAGAAAGCAGCCTTGCCTTGGCGGTGCATGGAAATTCACCCGCACAAAGCGGGCACGAGACCACAACGGCAAGGCGAAAGGGAAACCCGCAAACACACCTCCACCAGCACAGCTGCCACAAAGGCCACTGCCACAGCCCCCACACATACACACCAACACAGCCTACCGCCTCACCCAACTCCGCTCACCCCAACACAACCACCACAGCACCACGCAAGCACCACCGCCACCGCACAAGGCCACTTCCCTACAACACCGCAAAACCAAACGAACCAACAACCAAAACCGAAAACGGCAGCAGGAAACCCTTTGCAATTCGAAAACGACAAACGGAAAGATGCGGCACCCAATAAAGCCGCGCACACACCACACGCTCAAGCACAGCGCTCGCCAGCACCACCAAGGCTCACCGGCCTCCCGCACGCCACTGCCGCACAACTCAACGCACCACCATGCCTGCGCCCGCAACACCACGGCCCTGCCTGTGGCACCGCGCTCCCGGGCTCCTGCTTCTCCTGCCCGCGGCCCTCGCCTGCACCCACCTCCGCACCCAACAGAACACCTTCAACGCCGACAGCTTCCAGCTCCTGCGCACCATGGCTCCCAACCGCACCGTGCTCTGCCACCAACACAATGTACCCTTCTCCTTCCCGGACACCCTGGGAGCAGCCAGCCACCCTCAACAAGCCACCGCCACCATCCTTCTCATCCTCCAGCAACTCTTCACCACTCTCAGCAACGAAAGCATTCCTGACCACTGGGACCGCCAAGCACACCAGCAGCTTCTCAACAAGCTTCACCATCAAATCCACCAGCTCCAGGAATGCCTCACAGCCAGCACCGGGCTTTCTAAAAGCCAAGGGCCCCGCAACTCCGGCCTCGCCATCAACACATACTTCCGCTGCATCCGCAACTTCCTCCGCACGCACGGCCACAGCTCCTGCGCCTGGGACATGGTCCACCTCGAAGTTCACACCTGCTTCCAACACATCCACAACCTCACCAGCACCATGACCGATTAGCCACACACCCTCCGCATGCACAACCACACACCCTCGCAGCCCTCACCCAACACACACCCCTCCACAACACACCCTCACTCCCACAGCACCCTCCTCACCTGCCCACACAACACCCACAACAACCCACCTCCACCACCACCACTGCACACAGCCACGCAGACCAGGACCACGCTGACGCACCACACGCAACAACCTCGCTCCGCGCACCCCACGCCCCCTAACAAGGAGGCACTCCCCCACGGCAAACACACACAACCAGGACCAGCGCCACACACCCACTCCTTCGCCACCACCAGCGCATCCCGGCCTCTGCACTGCCCGCTCCCATCAACAAAGGAAACCGCTCACGACACCAGCTTTGCCCGCACCCTCACGCCCTCACCCTCAACACCTATTTATTTAACTTATTCTATTTATGCTCCTTATTGGATACACCTATTTATTCTTCTATTTATTCTAGCAAATAAAGAACTTGTGTAAAAAATTCACGTCTCGTGGCCTTCACAGAACCAGAGCAGCCTCTTGCCACTCGGAAGCCAGCGCCAGGGCTCTCTTAGGCCCCCTCACCTCTGCAAGCAGGTCGCAGCACCTTGAGCTGCCTCTTGCAGGGCACAGGGCACATCCCACACTCGAGACAGCGCCACCGGCCCTTCCTCAACTGCATCAGCTTCCCGCCACGCCATGTCCTTCTCACACAACCACACAAGCCTAGAGGTCGGAAGGCACCTCTGCACGTCAGCTAGCCCAACTCTCCTCCTCCAGCACCGACACCTACAGCACCTTGCTCAGTGGCGCGCCCACGCCCCATGGCACTACCTCCACAGGAACACACGCCACAACTTCTCTGGGAAACCTCTTACCCTGCTCGCTCACCCTCACAGTCAAGGGCCTTTTCCTCATATTCACACACAACACCCTGTGTTGCAGCGTGTGACCGTTGCCTCTTGGCCTACTGTTGGCCACCACTGAAAACAGCTGGGCGCCATCCTCGGGCTCACTCTCCCTTCACATCCTTGCACACACCGAGGAAAAGATGCCCCGTCAGTCTTCTCTTTGCTGAACAGGGCCCAGCTCTCTCAGCATTACCTCACAATCACACAATCGCTATGGTTGGAAAAGACCTTCGACCTCTTCGAGTCCAACCATCAGCCGCTCAACACCATACCTGTTGAGGCACGTCCCTAAGCGCCTCATCTGCACGGTTCTTGGACGCTGCCGGGGACGGACACTCCACCACTTCTATGGGCAGCCTCTCCCAACGCTTCACTGCTCTGTCTGAGTAGAAATTGTCCCTCATATCTAAAGCTGAACCTCCCCTGGGGCAACTTGAGGCCACTTCTTCTTCTCCTATTCAGAGTTATGCTGCAGAAGAGATCCAGATGATCTCTAGAGGTGCCTTCCAACCTTAAGCATTCTGTGATTCTGTGACCCTTGCCTCACTACAACCTCCTTCCAGGGAGTCGGAGAGAGCAAGAAGGTCTTCCCTGAGCCTCCTCTTCCCCACACCAAATAACCTCAGCTCCTTCAGATGCTCCTCATATGCTCTGTGCTCCAGCCCCTTCACCAGCTTCCTTGCCCTTCTTTGGGCACGCTCCAGCACCTCCAGGTTTTTCTTGGAGCCAGGGGCCCAAAACCGAACACAGTCATCAAGGAGCGGCCTCACCAGCACCCAGTACAGCCGGACAATCACTTCCCTAGTCCGGACGGCTACGCCGTTCCTCATACAAGACAGCGGGCTGTTGACCTTCTTGGCCCCCGGGGCACGCTGCTGCCTCACCTTCAGCCGGCACGTCACACCCCCACAGCTTTCTCTGCCACGCACCTCTCCAGCCACTCTGACACAAGCCTCTAGCCTTGCATGGGCCTCACCTCTTGGGATCAAAGGGCAGCACCCGACAATCGGCCTTCTTGAAGCTCGGAGGCCTGGTCGCAGCCCAGCGATCCAGCACGTCCACATCCCTCTGCAGAGCCTTCCTGCCATCCAGCACACCAACTCTTCCTCCCACCTTGGTGTCCTCTGCCCATTTGCTGAGGGAGCACTCAATCCCCTCATCCAGATCGTTGACAAAGATATTAGAGCGCACTGGCCCCAACGCTCATCCCAGCAAACACTGCCCTTCACCGGTCACCACCTCCATTTAGCTCCATTCACCACCACTCTCTGGGCCCCGCCATCCAGCCACTTCTTCGCACAGCACACCTGTCTAAGCCAGGCGCCGCCAGCTTCTCCAGGACAAGGCAGTGGGACACAGCGTCAAAGGCCTCACTGAACTCCACGGAGACCTCGTCCACAGCCCTTCCCTCATCCACTAAGGGGGTCACCTGCTCATAGAAGGAGATCACGGTAGTCAGGCACGACCTGCCTTGTGAGAACCCATCTTGCCCGGGCCTGCTCCCCTGCTTCTCATGCGCACGCTCTGTGCTCACCCTCAGCATCATCTGCTCCATTACTTTCCCCGATACCAACGTCAGGCCCACAGACCTCTAGTTCCCCGCATCCTCCACGCGTCTTCTACAACGGCG
This sequence comes from Tinamus guttatus, assembly GCF_059628265.1. Classification (NCBI taxonomy): domain Eukaryota; kingdom Metazoa; phylum Chordata; class Aves; order Tinamiformes; family Tinamidae; genus Tinamus; species Tinamus guttatus. The sequence goes on along the minus strand of NW_028288615.1, from coordinate 386,685 downwards.
TCACACTGGCGAGGCTGCTGTCGTCTGGGACCTCCCCTCTTGATCGGGACGCCAAGGACCGTGACGAGACAGATACCCCACTCCCCTAAGTCTTTTTGAAGCCCTGCGCGGGACCTTCTCCACTACTTCTGTGTCTCTCTCCAACTAGGGAGACCACAGCCCAGATCTGCAAATACCACTTCAGCTCTGGCCTTCCCACACTACGAGGGCGACGCCATCTACCTCCCTCCACACGCTCACAATACTCTGCCTAACGCACCCAACCACACCATTGGCCTTCTTCGCCACAAGGACACATTGCTGCCTCCTACTTAGCTGCTGCTCTACCACAACACAAAGGACCTGCTCTGCGGAGCGCCTTTCCAGCACGTCAACCCCCAGCCACGCACCAACAATTGCCCCAAATCAAGAGCACTCTGACACTTGCAGCAAAACAAAAACAAGGCACAGACAGAAAGCAAAACCAACGCCAGGAATGCCCGCACTTTACGTCAAGAAAGCAGCCTTGCCTTGGCGGTGCATGGAAATTCACCCGCACAAAGCGGGCACGAGACCACAATGGCAAGGCGAAAGGGAAACCCGCAAACACACCTCCACCAGCACAGCTGCCACAAAGGCCACTGCCACAGCCCCCACACATACACACCAACACAGCCTACCGCCTCACCCAACTCCGCTCACCCCAACACAACCACCACAGCACCACGCAAGCACCACCGCCACCGCACAAGGCCACTTCCCTACAACACCGCAAAACCAAACAAACCAACAACCAAAACCGAAAACGGCAGCAGGAAACCCTTTGCAACTCAAAAACGACAAACGGAAAGATGCGGCACCCAATAAAGCCGCGCACGCACCACACGCTCAAGCACAGCGCTCGCCAGCACCACCAAGGCTCACCGGCCTCCCGCACGCCACTGCCGCACAACTCAACGCACCACCATGCCTGCGCCCGCAACACCACGGCCCTGCCTGTGGCACCGCGCTCCCGGGCTCCTGCTTCTCCTGCCCGCGGCCCTCGCCTGCACCCACCTCCGCACCCAACAGAACACCTTCAACGCCGACAGCTTCCAGCTCCTGCGCACCATGGCTCCCAACCGCACCGTGCTCTGCCACCAACACAATGTACCCTTCTCCTTCCCGGACACCCTGGGAGCAGCCAGCCACCCTCAACAAGCCACCGCCACCATCCTTCTCATCCTCCAGCAACTCTTCACCACTCTCAGCAACGAAAGCATTCCTGACCACTGGGACCGCCAAGCACACCAGCAGCTTCTCAACAAGCTTCACCATCAAATCCACCAGCTCCAGGAATGCCTCACAGCCAGCACCGGGCTTTCTAAAAGCCAAGGGCCCCGCAACTCCGGCCTCGCCATCAACACATACTTCCGCTGCATCCGCAACTTCCTCCGCACGCACGGCCACAGCTCCTGCGCCTGGGACATGGTCCACCTCGAAGTTCACACCTGCTTCCAACACATCCACAACCTCACCAGCACCATGACCGATTAGCCACACACCCTCCGCATGCACAACCACACACCCTCGCAGCCCTCACCCAACACACACCCCTCCACAACACACCCTCACTCCCACAGCACCCTCCTCACCTGCCCACACAACACCCACAACAACCCACCTCCACCACCACCACTGCACACAGCCACGCAGACCAGGACCACGCTGACGCACCACACGCAACAACCTCGCTCCGCGCACCCCACGCCCCCTAACAAGGAGGCACTCCCCCACGGCAAACACACACAACCAGGACCAGCGCCACACACCCACTCCTTCGCCACCATCAGCGCATCCCGGCCTCTGCACTGCCCGCTCCCATCAACAAAGGAAACCGCTCACGACACCAGCTTTGCCCGCACCCTCACGCCCTCACCCTCAACACCTATTTATTTAACTTATTCTATTTATGCTCCTTATTGGATACACCTATTTATTCTTCTATTTATTCTAGCAAATAAAGAACTTGTGTAAAAAATTCACGTCTCGTGGCCTTCACAGAACCAGAGCAGCCTCTTGCCACTCGGAAGCCAGCGCCAGGGCTCTCTTAGGCCCCCTCACCTCTGCAAGCAGGTCGCAGCACCTTGAGCTGCCTCTTGCAGGGCACGGGGCACATCCCACACTCGAGACAGTGCCACCGGCCCTTCCTCAACTGCATCAGCTTCCCGCCACGCCATGTCCTTCTCACACAACCACACAAGCCTAGAGGTCGGAAGGCACCTCTGCACGTCAGCTAGCCCAACTCTCCTCCTCCAGCACCGACACCTACAGCACCTTGCTCAGTGGCGCGCCCACGCCCCATGGCACTACCTCCACAGGAACACACGCCACAACTTCTCTGGGAAACCTCTTACCCTGCTCGCTCACCCTCACAGTCAAGGGCCTTTTCCTCATATTCACACACAACACCCTGTGTTGCAGCGTGTGACCGTTGCCTCTTGGCCTACTGTTGGCCACCACTGAAAACAGCTGGGCGCCATCCTCGGGCTCACTCTCCCTTCACATCCTTGCACACACCGAGGAAAAGATGCCCCGTCAGTCTTCTCTTTGCTGAACAGGGCCCAGCTCTCTCAGCATTACCTCACAATCACACAATCGCTATGGTTGGAAAAGACCTTCGACCTCTTCGAGTCCAACCATCAGCCGCTCAACACCATACCTGTTAAACCACGTCCCTAAGCGCCTCATCTGCACGGTTCTTGGACGCTGCCGGGGACGGACACTCCACCACTTCTATGGGCAGCCTCTCCCAACGCTTCACTGCTCTGTCTGAGTAGAAATTGTCCCTCATATCTAAAGCTGAACCTCCCCTGGGGCAACTTGAGGCCACTTCTTCTTCTCCTATTCAGAGTTATGCTGCAGAAGAGATCCAGATGATCTCTAGAGGTGCCTTCCAACCTTAAGCATTCTGTGATTGTGACCCTTGCCTCACTACAACCTCCTTCCAGGGAGTCGGAGAGAGCAAGAAGGTCTTCCCTGAGCCTCCTCTTCCCCACACCAAATAACCTCAGCTCCTTCAGACGCTCCTCATATGCTCATATGCCGGGGCTCACTTAGGCCAGCTTAACTCTGCAAGCAGGTCGTAGCACCTTGAGCTGCCTCCTGCAGGGCACAGCTCCTTAAACCCTCCCACATTGTGTAGATACTTCACCTGACCTTATTTAAGTTCAGGAGATCCCTACTTCACCCTTGTAAGGTGTCCAGGTTTTCATTTGTAGGGGCACATCTCATCTTTTGCACTGTGGACTCTTTTTACCAACAGAATCAGCAGATGACAGTAACTGACTTAGACTCTTTCATCACAGTGAAGACTTACCTGTATTTATATATATATATTTTTTATTTATCTTTTCACAGCCATCCAGAAATATCTCTTGTTTGTAACTTGGGGTGACCATCGTAATAAAGTGACCTTATTAAAATGCAGAGACGACCCCAACAGTCACAAGAAACTTTTTTACCCACATCATGCTTTCACTTGATAAATCCTTTCCCACCCCTTCAACACCTCACAGGCATCTAGAGGCAGTTCCTTTGTGCCACCACCAGTGCTTTCCTCCTAAGAAACTGTAGACTCACTGACAGTCTCTCTCAGACACTGCAGCACAGGTAAGTCTACTCTTCTTACCAACTCAAGCCACGTGAAACTCCATATTTTGACCAGTCATGATTGTATCCTCTCCCTGATTCAAGAAAGCTTGTCTTAATTTTAATAAATTTTCTTTATATGTGTGTTGTCCCATCAACTGGCTCCTCTTTTTCACTGCTGCTGTATTTCTAGAAGTTGTTTCTCCTCTCAATAGGATATAAAACCAATAGCATCAAGGTTCTCACCTCATCTCCTTAACTGTCCGCTTTTACTGTAAATAACAGGTAAAAACCTACAAACACCTCCTTTGCACCAACCTTACTAACAACTCCGCACAAGAGTGGGGGGCCTGGCATGGGATCACAAACACGCTGCTGGTTACTAACACCTTTAACCAGATGCCAAGGTGCCCTAAGCCAGAGGTCCCCCTGCCTTCTAGGTTTTTCTCCAAGAAAGGCAGCACCGTTTACTCACCCACCCTGTTCACAGCCTGGAAAAGTCCATAGCTCTCCAACCTCCATCCCTGCTACTCACAGATACTGTGCACATGATTTTTGCTTGCATGGTTCACCTCCTTCATCTACACTTCCTAAGGAGGCAATACTTCCCCATGGCCCAAGTACAGCTTATCCCCTTGTCTTAAGTAAAATCTTCCTGACATATTTCATATACCCCTAAGTAAATTTATCGTCACTTTTCTGTTTTGTGGGAGAAGACATCTGATGTAGAACCAAGAGTCTACTCCTAACATTTTTTTCAATATTAACCCATTATAATTTTTACCATTTGCAGTTTTTCTTTTGTTTCACCTTAACCTCAGTATGTCCTTTCTTCTTTTTTTTTTTTTTCCTGTTTGCTTTTTTTCCTGTCTCCCTGTCTTAAGATCATCAAGGCAAATATTTTGTCCATAAGTTTAAGTCTTGGATACCTGTGGGGCATGAGGGGAGGTACCACTTTAATACCAATATCCTCATTTCCCTAATTCATCATGGAATCTCTTATTTGTTTTTAATAACTTTATCGCAATTTAAGTAACTCTTTGCTATATTTTTTTTTTCAGCCATTCATTACTCTTCCGGAACTGATATCAAGTTGACATGTCTTCATTTAGCCAGGGCTTTTATTTCAACATGGAGTTATCTCTTCTCTCTGGAACTTTTTCAGGTTTCAGAACTTTTGCTAGGAAAAAAAAAATACCCCCAAGAAGTTTTCAGTAAAGTTCCTTAGCACCTATTTCCAAGTTCCTGCAACCCCCCAATATAGTATACGATATAAGACCGATATAAGACCATCTAAAAACATACAGATAACTTCCCAGTAACCATATGGCCAGCTTTTCATTTTTATCATTTTATCATTTATACAATCATGAAGCTTCTTCTGAAGCCAAACCTTATTATCTCTTTCACAGTTTTGTTGTTCTTCATTGTATGAAACATTTCCACTTTATTTCATAACCTAATGCTTTCATTTTTGGTTTCAGTTTTTATTTCTTCTGGATATAATTTTTGCCCTGTTATTTTCTTCTGCTATTTTCTCTATTTGCCGCTTCTGTATTACGCCCCCTTTTAAAATATTGCTTTTTTTTCTTTTTAAATGCAAATTCAATAAGTATTTTCATTTTGTACTAAAAAACTATTTTAGTTTACATTAATTCATTATTGGATGCCAACCACATTTCTCATTTTAATTTTTTCTTCAAATTGAAAATTTGGCCTTAGCTAAATCATTTCTTTAAACTTGATCATTTCTTTTAACTTGAAGAGTTTCAACCCTAGCTGAATCATTATTATTTTTGCCTATTCTTCATTTGATTTTTAGTCCACAGAATAATTCAAACGAATTTAAATGAAGAATTTCTACTTGGTGCATATCATAGCTGAATTCAGAAACAGTCATACAATAATCTTATATTCCAGCTTGATGCAGGACTGATATGTAATGACTCCGGACTGACTATTTCACTCACTTGCCTTTCCCGCACAGCATCTCAGAGAGAAGAGTTAAAGAGTACTACTAAAAACATAATGTCTGAACAATTTAGCAAACTCTGCTTCATTGGAACGATTATAAAAGAGGACTCAAGATTACAAAGTTTTGAGCTTCCAGAGAGTTTAGTACAGGTAACATCATTTAGAAGACTACAGGCTACTGTTTCTATGTGAATACTCTAATTTGCATAAATTTAATAATTAATTTAATATTCCAAGAAAAATCTTTATATTTAGATTGAGTTAACCTTTTTTTTTTCCCCCTCCATTTACTGTCACCACATGTAAATTACCTTCATAATTACCAATTCCTGCACCCTTGGAAGTGAACTCCTATGCCCAAGCAGCATGGTCAGCTGGCATGGCTCAGAGTTACCTGCAGGTACAAAGCTCTCTTGCCCAGAAGACAGCACAGAATTCAGCTAATGGATGTGAAGCACAGGCTGGTAAAAGCTGGGCAGCCTTGCCAGAAAACACTTCATCCACTTCATAGTTGCAGCCCTGCCTTCCCAAGGATGACCCAACATTTTATATGTCCCTGTAACCTTACATTCTTTAGCCAGTGACACACTCCTCAAACCTTCTGTTTTTCTGGGACATGCAGGATGTCCTAGAAAATATTCCCACCTTGTCCGAACCCATCTGTGCATTGTGGTGTTATGCTGTGGTACCACACCACCTCCACCAGGAGTTATCTGTTCACCATCCTCAGAAGCCTGACCAGCCTGAAAGCCAATATACTGTTGCTTATCAGCCTCTCTGAAAGAAAATCCCATTTGTTTTAGTAGATAATTCTTTCAAGAATTATGCCTTCAGCAGGTTAAGATCTTCCAGGATGTGCTCTCTCTTCCTCTTCACCCCCCAATTCATTTTTTCCTGTCTTCCTTAGGATGAGCAACCAGACAGGACACTCCTCTATCCCATTTGACTTCTCCACATGCATTTCGTATTTTGAATTCAGGCAAGGAAGAATGACTAGTACACTCTCTCCCTGCAAGCTCACCTGCTCATGTGTTTTCTGACATGATGTATATGGAAAGGGAACACCCAAAACCTATCAGATGTACTTACTGACTGCCAATTTCATACTATGCTTTGCTGTTCAACCCTATTCCTTGCTAGGAGGAAGAGCCTATACTCAAATTTCAAAGATATTTGAAAAGACTTCATATTGCTGAGGCAATCCAGGAAAAAAAATCTCCAATGAACAGCAGGAAGTACACTTCTACATTTGCTAAAAGAATGGACAAATGCTCACAGCAACAAATCATTATTCTTACATTTACAACACCTAGAGAAACTTTTGTTTGCAAAAATTCAGCCAAACAGAATATGCAGTCACCATCAAATTTGTATTGTCAACTCTGAAGATATCTTTGTTTAAAGTGAAAAAGCCAAGTCATTTACTTACCATTGGCAGCCTGGATTGAAGCATCTGGAGATCATCATAACCATAAATCTGCTTAAAGACAGATAAAAGTACAACATCATTGTAACACTTTTCGCTAACAGTAACTGTTCCGGGCTTTAAACTGAGCTTGATCTAGACATAGCTCCTTTTGGAGGTGCAAAGGTGTATTGTGCTATCAAAGTGCACTGCAGTATTTTAAAGATACTACAGCTTAAAATGGCTCCTCACCCTAATGCTGTTTTTCAAGACAGCAGACCTCTCAACAGCATTTAACTTTCCAGTCCTCATTGTTTTCAAAGATATGTCATTTATTAACCGGTGGAAAATCTACAGGGCATTCAAATCTGGCAATAAATGCAACAGCACTCTCTAAAGCAATCACTGCTTCCAACAATACGATGATTTAGGATTTAGTGAGAGGGCCACAGAGAAGCCCACAGTTATCCCTCACATTCACTGTGATATGTGAAGAAAAACATTAGAATAAAGCTTCTGATTCAGAAAACAGGCAAATAAAAATATACTGAACTTGATCGGACATCAAGAAGTTATGTGTTTCGAAGAACACAGACAGGATTGCCCAACACATTTTAAATATCACAACAAGCACAACTGCAACCAATGTATTCCAGTAAAAAACAAAAATGAAAGCACATACAACCAACCAAAACTGACCAAAAGAGCCAAAAACATGATTACATTGAAAACCATATCAAAGCACATATTCAGTTTGAACAACAGCCCAATCAAGTCTGTTTTAAAATTTGCTATCACCAGTAAATTCCCACCGACCAATCTCACATTCTTCAACAGCTGGAACAAGGATTCCAGATGCAAAATGTGCCAACACAAATGCCTTGGCATAGACAGCAGCAGGTCTGGAGGACCTCCTTGTAGCAAGGGTTAAGTGATTAAGGACAGGTACAATTAAATTGCTTACTGGGTAGGCAGGCAGAAGTCCTCCAGGTCCCACAATATACTGGTTATGCAACAAGGGAGGTACACCTTGGGGCAGGTTGGGGGGAGCTTTGCCTGTAGAACCAAAACACAGAGACTTTAAAAAACTTTTAAGGGAAAAGAAATAAAGAGGAAAAAAAAAAAAGGCTTCAGCCTTGAGACAACAGAGCCCATAAGCCCTGACAGCTTCATTACCACACCACAGCTTCTAAAGAGCACAGTCACACAGAAGATGTGTTAGTTTACTAAAATGGTTAAAACATCCTGTGAAGTTCAACTGTATCTCAAGTAAGGCACGTGTTATTTTAGATTGAAAACAACAATCCCATTAAAGAAGAGTCTGATTTTGTGATTAATTTCATCTGAGAGAATTACAAGAATTACAGGAACTTTTCCTTTCCTTGATCCTCCCTTGAAGGTAAAATTTAGGTATTGTTGTCAATCTAAAACAGCAAACCATCTGCTCTAGCTTTTGCTCCGCCCACACATTCCTCCCTTGTCCCCATCAACAGAAATTATTAAATCTTGTCAGTGTACTTTATATTGATGACTTATTGCGGCTGGGAAAAGTAAAGAGAAGACTGAGGCAGTTTCAGTTGCCTCAGTCCATGAAGCAGCGGTAGGAAGCAGAAGGGTGAGAATGCACTTTGTCTTGCCAGTCATCAGATGCTTCACTTACAAAATGTGGGAAGGGGAAAAGAAGAAATGCTTAAGTTTATTTTTAATATTTAAATCTTTACTTTCACCCACAGGATTTTCTTTTAATGGTTTAGGTTGATTAGAGAAACAACAGGGCAATTTAGCATGGTTCCCGCTTCAGTGCAAGAAGCCTTCACCACCTTCGTTCTCTGTAGATATCCTTTTCAAAAGTGGCATTTGCTGTGGCATGACCCAGACATCAGATATTTTTTCCCTTCTGTAAATGTGTCAGTAAGGATGTGATGTATGATAATGAGGACACTGCAGTGAACTTTGATACTGACAAATGAATTCAAGTCACAGAGAAGACTGAAACTAAAGCAAAAGTGATCTCACACCAGGAGTCAATCACAGCCTAGAATACAAACTGGACACATTTACTAGTCCAAAGCTTACTAAGTCAGAGTTGCTCTGATGTCTAATTATCAAGTTCTTTGGAGATGGAATGCACTATATAAATACCACATAAGACCCTAACAAATATTTCAAATACACAAAAGCAGGCAAGTTTATTTTTATAAGCCAGCAAAAAAGCATGCTGAAAATGCTAGTGAAGACTGGATTTCTTAGCGTAGTTATTGCTGGTGAGATGTTCGACTGACAGCCCTGCAAACTGAAGTCCTCTATCCACGTGATCTGTTAATATTGCGAACCTGAAGACACTAAGGGAGCTGCCCGTGTAGTAGCAGCTGGTATAGACACACTGGTAACGCTCAGGCCAAGGCTGTTTGTAGTGTTCATACTGCTGGCCATGCTGACGACCGAAGAGGTGGTGCTAGTGGCTGAGGTTGAAGCAGTTGAAAAGGTTGTTGAGGGCTGGAGCGAAGTGGTATTCTCAACACTAGTGTGCTAGAAAGGAGACAAAAAGAATGAGCAATTCTTTTGAGCACAGCAAATATATCACAGTGATCACAGTGGAAGATGCTGGGGGGAAAAAATTTTAAATAGCAGCAGCACACACAAGAGAATGTGCAATCTTATACGCATTATCTGAATATAGCGCAAGCAGCTAAGTTGCATGTTTGCAATTTTTACTCTTAAGTGTTCTAAGAAAACAGCTACTGATAGTTCAATTCAAACAGCTATGGCCATCACAGTATCACAGTAACTGAAATGTCTCTCCATTGCATTATATCTTTCCCTTTGATCGTATACTTCAAAGTCACCCCTTGTAATTTTATATAAACTCTTACGTTCTTCCAAAATATATTGTTTTAAAATAGGACACTACTATCAAGATTTCTTCAAGACATTTGCTAATTAAATTAAGAGATTAAAACTGAAATGCCCTATAACAGGATCAAAAACCAAAATACAGAGATATTACAGAAACATGTGAGTATGAAGTGTCTGGATTGAATCCAGCACAACTCAGTGCTTTAACTGTAAGCTGATCACAATTGCAGAGCAGTATCATCAACACATAGGAGCCAAAACAATTCTGACCACAGTAAGGAATATCAGTACCACTCATCTCATCTGAAATACATTAAATACACAGGTGATAGCGACAGCAAATGGTAAATTTTAATATCATCTGCAATTTATCATTCACGTATCACGCTAACACCCATATTTTGGCAGCTATCATCTTCAGTGAATTCTTCTAACATCATCTATTTTAGAGCAATTTTAGAGAGACACTTTTACAAATTATTTATAATAAATTTGCTACAGAAAAAACTTTACTCCCTCCCCCTGTTCAGAATGGAAATTTCCTCTGCAGTTGTGCAACGGGCAAGTGTCTGCAGCAGTTATTCACAAGTGGGCACAAATTACAAAGAGTAAAGAATTTTTTTGCCACTAGATGGCTGGCAGTGTTTCCTTTCCCCTGACACAAAGCTCTCATCTAAGTTCCTGATGTCCTGGGACACAATGAACATTCAGAGAAGGTCTTAACCATCAGATAAAATGACCGCATGCCAAACATCTGTTGAAATGCAAACAGGACTTACTGCATGTGATGTGCTTGAAGACAACACTGAGGCAGAGGAGAGGCTGCTCTGATGATTGGAAAGGGAGCTAAAAAGAAATTGTAAAGAATTAGTACAATTAATTTACCCTAGATCCAGTTTATATCTTAAGCACACATATAAAGTTTTCCACGTTCTTTCCTTTAACCAATTACTTCCCTACCTACTGCTTTGTGAAAAAAAATTAAAGTACATAGTCAACCATTAATTACAACCTGAAATGAATAAGCTGCCAAAGGAGCATGTTAACATGCTAATATCTGACAACATTGCAAGAAACACTGACAAAAATCTAACAGACTACTCTCGTATTTATCAGTTCACTGCATTTTTAGAAAACCAACAGTCTCTTCAGAAAATATATAGCAGTGACTCCAGGAGTCCAGCCACATGGCTTCTCATTCTTTCCCTCAGCAACTACTACTGGCTGCTGCTGAAGACAAGTACTAGGTGAGGCAGTGCTTTGGTTTCACTCGCCGTGTTGTTTCTGATTATTTTAAACTGCATAATATTTGTTCAGGCTATTAGAACTATAGGGTATCTGCCCCATAAGACTGTCAAGAGCCCTAACACACACAAAAAAAAGATTAAAAAAAAAAAAACATTAATAAAGATCATCTATGAAAGAAGGAAAACTGGACTACTACAGAATCTGACAATTTAATCAATTCCAGTTCATATTCTCACAGCCCCCAAAAGTCATTTTCTTATTTAAAACATGAATCAGAACAACCAATTCAGTCTTATATGTACAGTGTAAAATGCCAAAACAAAGAATCAATTGCTGAGAGACATCCTCAGACAATTTGGTTTTAAGAAACAAATCTAGACTTAGCACTACCTTTTCCCCTGTAAACTTGAGGCAGTAACAACAGCACCAACATTGATCTATAATCCAAAGACCATCAAATGTTTCCTTGTACGATGACTGAAATTGATTCTTAAATATTTACATTAATATCTTACCTTCAATATCGGAGTTTTCACAGTGCAATATGGAACAAAAGAACTACCACAAGCATCACTCAATGACTTAGAACTGGACTGTAACCATTCATATAGTCGCATGCTCACTTCAAAATAGCTATACGGGTTCAGCAATCCCTTCCTCATGTGAATCAGGAGCAAGAGAGATCTTCAACATAAGCATTTTATTCTTTTCCATGAAAACCGCCATAAGAAAACACCACACTGTTTATATAAAAGCTTCGAATAAATGGTATTCCCTAATTTAACAGCAGACACTTCTATCAGCTGGTCAAGGTGAGGGACCAGTCACAGATTCATTTCATTTCGAGTCTTTAAAACTCTGCCCCATTTGCAGGAATCAGGGTGATATTATTTCAGGTAGCAAGCAAAGAAATGGTTTAGTCCAATATGTGGTTCTAAAACATTTTCTCACTCAACATACCTCTCTTCTAAGAAGCCTTAATTATCTGATCTATAGTAGATATTCAGATAAGAGCTGTCAGCAAAATGGTCAGACATGCTTGGAGTTCAGGCATCATGCTTTCATGTCAGTCATCATCTCTCCCACAGCATTAACCCTCAAATGATAATTTCTACCAATATACAAAGTTTTTCAAAAAATGAAGGTGCAAAGACTTGATGTTTCTTACGTGAATCGGATAATCATCAGTATTTGACTCATTTGCAATTCCATTCGACAAAAAAAAAAAAAAACATTTGTATAAAAAGGAATCAACCATGCCCCCAGCTAGGAAACCGAGAAAAACCTGTGATAGCCCACGGATTTCTCAGAATACCCAAATACAGCACAAAAGTCAGCTTTGTGCCGTAAAAGCTTCACCAGCCAGTATACACCCAGGATATCACATATCTGGGGACAGGGCACCAATAATGGGCACCGAAAAACAGATAATGGAAATGAGCTGTGCTGAACTCACTTCCAAGATCAACAATCTGCTATTTGGAAATGCCCTAAGAAAATATCTTAGAAAAAAAAAATCTACATGTTGTCCTTATGGAAACATTTCAGGTTTTTAAGCAATACCAACATGAATGAAACTGCAATACTTGAAATTAGCCAGGAAGTAAACTGTTAAGGAATGATTTCAAATTTACAGCATTAAACAAACAGCAGACATTTTGGACCAAGTAGGAAGAAAATAAAGTAGGGGATCAATAAACCAACTGGCATAAAACTGAAGCAGGATCCCTTTGAAACACACAGTTGTTTATACACCATGAAAATGTCAGTGAAGCAGCTGCTACATCATTAAGATGAAGCCCAGAGTTAGCATTTCACAACCAGAAACATCCTGATCTCTTTAAATAACTCTCCTAGCTTAAGTTCCCATGCACAACCATGCTTGCATTTGCACTTTCCCCAAAATTCAGCTCCTTTCCATTTACCCGAGCTCCTACTGTACCTGCTTAACTGGGAAAGTGAGCTGCTGGCCAAATCACTGGACTGAGGCAAGCTGGGCAATGCTGCAGAGTGCTGCGATGCTGAAGGCAGAAGCGAAGCAGTAGTGGACACCACGCTAGGCAGAGAACCAGCGGAAGGGAGGGAGGGAGAGGGCTCTGTCTTAGACGCTGGAACTGATGAAGTAGCTGCAATAAGTTAGAAAAAAGAATTCAGAGATCGATTCCAGCACACCTACAACCCGAGCTGGATTCAGGAACACTGCAGTATTCTCCACTTGATTTACAAAAGCCTGATGGCTGAGAGCAGTAACAGTATCACACAGTCTGGCTATTAAAGAAAATTCAGAAACTATATATATATATATATATATATATATGTATATATGTATATATACACACACACACACATATATCAAGAATATATAAATAAAATGTGGCACCAGAACTATCATTTGTTTCCCATTAAGATTGTCATCTACAGAAGATGTGTAGTTTTCAGTGGTACATATGTAGTGAACTACAGTTTTCTTCCTGTACTTCACCTCTCATTAGTTGATTACTAACTTTTGCCCACAATTCCATTCACATTTCGAAACTCTTTGCATTTGATTCCAGTCCCCTTCCACAAAGGAAATTATTTGCAATCTTCAAAGCCCTGCACAAACCTACTTTTGCCTGTATCTCTGCTTCTTCTCTTCCCCTTATGCTCCACTTTTCAAGTCTGAAATTTGCATGGAGTAAAAGAACACATAAAACTTACCAGTTTGGAGCACTAAGTCAAATGTATAGAAAAAAAAATGAGCTCCAATAAAAGGCCACATCAAACACAGCATTATGCACTTAACAGCCAAAGAATTGTCAAATACTGACTGACTTTATATGACTTCAACAGTAAGAAATACTTAATATTGAGATTATATTTCTGGCCCATACATGGCAGAAGTAGTTTACTATAGACAGACCTTTCCAGAGGATGATTATATTTTAATAAGATGCAGAAATGCTCTATCACCCGGGATAATTCCCCTGCTGTCCTATACAAATTTTATGTTTGTCCTCTGAAGAACACCAAATTAGAAACACTTGCTCACCAATAAAACCCAGAAAGCCCTGCCTGGTGCTGTATCAAGCTGTCATGCAACATCAGACATCACTACCCAAGGGCTCAGCTATTAACTTGTGTGCTTGCGAGGGTAAAAGCAGTTAAAACACTCAGAGGCCCACTACCAAGCACTCAGCTCCCAAGCAAAATACATGTTTGGGAATTAAGCATCACTCCTCACATTATTGTTTTTGTTTTTTCCCCTGAGTGCCTCAAAGTAAGTTGCTGGATTGGATGCTATGCAAAAAGAAAGCAAGAGTTCTTTGCCTTGGCAACAGGCATGATGGTACAGAATAGAGAAGGATATGAAAGTGAAAGCATTGTCATGAGGCAGACAACTAAATCACCCCATACCTCCTGGCAACAGTTATTTAAAAATAAATGACACTTAGATCTCTCATCATATTTAGACCACAGTTTGAAGTCAAAGTAGATGTCCCCTACTTTGGGGAACAAATTATTGTCTTCATTAAGAAACTCTATGCCTGGACATGAAGTGCAATACAAAAAATATATATAAAAATATACAGAAGTATGCCAACAGTCATGCTTTGTTTGACTTAAGTTTCAGAGAGGATGAGATCTGGATATTAAAGAACAATAGCAAAGATGAGAGATGAAAAAATACTATTAATAACGGAACATAGATAATATTATTAGAAGGCACACAGAAAAGTTTAAAAGTTAGTACTTCTAAATAGCAATAAGAAAGACAAGATTCAAGATGGTTTGGATTTGTGAAACAGATTCATGGAAGAAGGTATGTTCACACTTACAGACCTGAGATACAGAAAAAGAACAGAAGTCAAAAGAAAACTGGCATAGAAAAGGGAAATAAAGGAAGCTCTTACAAAGTAACTACAAAAAATTTAGGAATTCTTGGAACTTCATTTTCCATAGCAAAAAGGTAAGTAAGTCCTGTAGTGATTTTCAACACTTCATTTATTATTTCTGTAACTGATAGAATTTTTTCCATTTGAAAAGCTATCTTAGATGCTACAATTTCTTTTAAGAGCTAAGTTAAACAGAAGCAAGTGCTAAGGAAAAAAAAAATAAAGTGTTTACAGGTTTGAATACTCAAGTCTTTTGCACACATAGGCCAAAAAGAAAAGGAAAACTAAACTAAGATAAAAAAAGGGGTCGCCCAACTTCTGACAACTGAGGCAATGTTTAAGAGGACAGATTTAACAATTGAGCGTGAGAATTTCATAAGTTATTAACACTGCTGCCCTGGAAATTTCCATAAAGCTGCACATAAATGCCAGAAGAACATAAATTATATTTTAACTCCAGGAAGAGAGTGATAGGGGCAGTACAAGTAAAGCAGCACGCTAAGAACGGACCAGAACAAAGCAAACACCAGCACCTCTATCCGAGGCAGCACTGCCGTGTTCCTCCTGTACTGCAAGGCAGGGAGACACCCAGCAGAGGGAGCGCAGTCATCCCCACTCGCTGCGACAGGGCAAAAGCAGCACTGCTTGCAGGAGAAATCCTTTAGAAGGATGTGGCTTTGTTTCATTACCCCTAAGGGCTAACCACAGCTTTTCCAGGGGGAATTGGAAACACTGGTAAATAATTTTATATATGTATTTATGCGTACATACACAAGCGAGTTTTGGGCAGAGGAATTCAAATGGAAGAGGGAAAACTGTGGTTAGCTTTTCTAACACTAAGGCTGCCCAGCATTGCACATTTGAACATATATTTAACAGGGCTGATTTTATAGATTAGTATTAGCCAGTTAGCAAGCTGTACATTCTTTGGAA
This sequence comes from Tinamus guttatus, assembly GCF_059628265.1. Classification (NCBI taxonomy): domain Eukaryota; kingdom Metazoa; phylum Chordata; class Aves; order Tinamiformes; family Tinamidae; genus Tinamus; species Tinamus guttatus. The sequence continues at coordinate 370,785 of NW_028288615.1, read as the reverse complement.
CTACAAAATTAACTCAAATTGATCAAAGATAAACAGCAAGAACTGTACAAAACCTTCAGGCAGGTATCACTGTTACTACTTGCGCGCATACCAAGTGGTAGGGAAAAGTCAGAAAGAGTCCTGCGTATAATGGAGCTTTGTAAACACTTACTGTCAAGAGTAGGCTGTGTTCGAACACCACTGTGCCCATTCTGTAAACAAAGGAGAATGGAGTAAGTCACCTTACACAGGTATCTTACATTTTCAGACTGATTCACACATACAACATGCTTCATGCAAAAATTCTATGACCACTCTAAACTTAAAGACTATTAATAAAGGTAGGAAATTAACTTGTTACTACCTTTAACAAAATCACATAATACACTTGTCTCAAGTGCAAGGTGTCCTGAACATACAGAACCCCATACACTGCCCGAACTACACCCATCTGAAAGACTTTCCCATGTACGGTATACAACATAAACTTCAGGTTCACACCGATATGCAAGAAAGAGAATTGCATTAACATACAGGAAATGGTTGTGCTTTTGATCTAATGCAACTCACAATTTTAACTATCCAAGTTACACAGAGACGCCAAAATGCCATTTTTTTCCATTGAAAGATAAGACTTGAGAAGCACCAGTTGTTTTTTGGATAACGCTGGAGTACAGAAGTGGATAGTCTATGCTTGATCCTCACCAGTACATACGAGCTAGTACAGAAGACAAGTGTGACTGAGCCATTACATATCAAAGGCCAGATGTAAAAAATAAAAAATAAAAAAGCTTAAATTCTCACAAGTTCCTTAAGCATTTAATAAATTAAGTTCTCTTAAAGCAAACCTACATTCCTCATACAAAGTGAGTAGGTGTTTTTGAACGTCTCCACAGAGAGCGAGAAACAGAGAGATCCTCTCCACCCTCGATTAGATCTCCCATATGCTGTTTAAAATACAACATGAAACTAATTCCTACTGGTGTTTAAATCTAACTAGCAGAAAAGTAATGCTGCAAGAGCAACAAACGAGTTTTAGATCCATTTGCTAGGTGCCATATAAACTTAATAAATGATGTTACCTTTGGAGAAAAACTGTCAAGATATGGCAAAATATCATGACTAATATTTATATAGAGAGATAGTTCCTTTCTTAAAAGCTAAGCTTTAGGGAAAGAAACTCAACTAGAATTGGCAATGTTACTAAAAAAAGTCAGCAATTTAAGATGAGAAAATCTATATGATCAAAGGCTACTGTACACCAAACACAGGACAGCAAGAAAATGGCTACATGGTAAGAAAAATAAGAACAGAGAGCCGCACGGCTTGGGAATCAAAGATGTAACTTGGCTTGATTAAAAGTATTAAAATAGTAGGGTAATACAAGTCTGACAGGAGTAACATGAATATTTAAACTCACTTCAAGGTCTTATTTTTGAAATTCACTCACCGTAACTGCAACGGCGGTCGATTCAGACGGAGCCATGGAGCTTTGGTACGCTATCCTGCTATGCACAGAATTCTGGTCATAGGAGGAAGTTGTTGTTACTGGGCTAGTGCTCTGGGATGAGCAGGTCAGACTGGAAGAGGTGATGGCAGAGGTTGTGTAGGTTGACTCCTGTATTGTATTGGATATTGGCAAAGAGGTATTCAAAGGATCACTGGAAAAAGCAAAAGTTATTGATCATCTTGGTAAATGTCATCTATCTCAAATACCTTCATGAAAATATCAGCTCCTATACAACTAGATAGAATTATGTAAAATATATTCAAATCCACATTATTTATATGAGAAAGCCTAATAACGTAAAACCTGTTATTTTGCTTTGGAGAACCAAACATCACAATCCCACTTTTTTAAACAACTACGTGCACAGAAGTCTGGTGTATGATGAGATAAACCTAGTCTCTTGCAGAAGAATTCTATGACAACTGTCTAAAATGTGCTACATAAAGAAAAAAATACTCTAAAATAATACAAGACTTTTGCTTTCTAAGTAGCTTAAATAATATATGAACTATAAAATCAAATTCATGTTTACAGTATTTTTGAAAAGGATTTTTTTTTTTTACTGAAAGAAAATTTTTAATGAAGAAATAAGTAAGTGTTACTAGTATGGTTTTATTTATCATTGTCCACTTTGGCATCTAAGTTTGAACTTCTGCATACTCTTTTCTCATCCTACTGGAATATTAATTCTGCAATCTGGTGCCAATCTATCGACACAGATATATAATATGCGACATTCATCTCTCCTGGATCTAAAGCAGAATTAGGGCTCTGAACAAATAAAACCTCAAAAAGATTTGAAAATCAGTACAATTAAACATGAGAAACTAATGCTAAAAAGGGCAGCTTATTAGAAGGTTATTTACATGCACGTCATCTCCAGCTTCCAACTTGCTCATCCAAGGAGATTTTAATTGCCATTAGAAACAAGATTCCTCCTTTAAGATGCCAGCCACAGAAAACAGAATCTTAGGAATCATCATATTTCCCCCTTCTGTTACATAGTAACTTTGCCTTGACATTTTTGGCACAAACTTGACCCCTGAAGAGGACATGTAAGAATACACAACAGAAACTTGCACGTACTTCACAGATTTTGAGTACAAGCTATTGTTGGTCGCCTGGCTGGTATTCTCATTGCTTGAAGTTGCTCCAAACTCTGGGAGTGCAGGCTCTGACCCAAACTCCAGAGCTCCAAACTGAACATTTAACCCCGTCACATCAGCTGATCCAGGCATCTCCACTGCAGAGGCAGGAATCTTAAAGGAAAAAAAAAAGTCACGGTTCCTTCATATACACTATCTAAATATATACAAAAATAGCACCCTCCCTTCCTTTAACTACAAGCTTATTCAATTACCACCTCAGTGTTTGCTGCTAACCACCCCAACACTCCAATTTACATCACAGATTTGGAACTCAAAGAGTAAGCCATGCTATTCTGTAATATGAATATCCATGTACATCCTCCCTTCATCCAACTTTCATCTTATAGACACCACTAAGTCAATCCAAAATCACTCAGAACAGTCGTTTTCCACACAAAGTAATCAGTTATGTGCTTGGAAAAGAGAGCATCACTGTATTTTGGACTGCAAACTCTCTAGCTTAGAATTTCCTCCTATACAGACAAGGAATGCACCCAACACTTGTTCTCGTCCTCCCTAGTGATTTACAGCACCTGTTTACAGAGGACTAGCTCCACTGAGTTATGCACCTTGGATGACGGAGTTATCCTCCGCTTCTGTGGTTTCATCTGTTTCTGCTGGGTTTGATGGGCAGTCACTGCCTGGTTATCCAGAGATATGCTGGGGAGCTGCAAAATTTTGCTAACAGCCGTTGAGGTGTCTACTGGCGATGGCTCTCGGAGCTTCACCTGGGAGGAGAAGGACTCCAGCCCCGGAGGAGGAACAGGGATTCCCTGCGTTTGTTGCTGCTGTCGTTGAGTCAGCTGGCTCAGAACTGGAGATGGTTCGGGCTGAGATTTAAAGTCTAGCCAGCATACGGAAAAAGAAATACCAAAATGCAAGCATTAATATCTGTTCTCAGAGCTTCTCTCTATGTTAAGAATTAGGAGGGTGGGATGCTCAGCACAGTATGTTACAGTTTACAGTTGTAACACACTTTGTCTGACATAGTTTACAACTATAGTTGTGTACCATCTCTTTCAGATATCACCACGAGTTTAACACTGAACATAACCATTGTAATAAAGGCCAACACTTGATTTTTCACACTTTAAAGTTTTGAGCTAGCATTATTTAACTTTCTTTAAGAATATGAGAACCTACAGCTATTTTTACAGTCACATAGTATAGGCCTTAAAAAGCTGTCATGGTTTATTTTAGTCAAACACTGCAATTTTCATTACCGTTCACCATGCCTCTCAATAGTGGTTACTTTCAAAGGGTGTGGTATTTAGAGGTATTATGAATTCAGATTTACTGGAGATTTTCAGCACAATCAGGAAGTCATCTACCATTCTAATCTGTCTGAAAGTCAAGAGTTACTAGATATGGATGGATTTTTTCCAAATTTCCCCTTTCCAAGTTTTCCGATAGTCAAAGTCAAGCAATGGCTCAGAGCAGTGGCCAGCAACCATAGGAGATCCACAGCACTCAGAGTGTACAAGATTTGTATATTCAGTTGTTAAATTGCATTAGAAAGTAACTTAAAATGTACATAAATACTTTAGCAGCATTACTGCATGTAAAAGATTATAACTGCTACCCAAGCAGCTGCTTATTTGGAAACGTGCACAGACACATACAAATACAAGATAAATATAACATCTATCTTTCTTCAGTGAGAGCACTGCCACAAGTGACATGGCCTAAAAAAAAAAATTCATGCCCTTTTTACTCATTTAACTTAATTTTATTCAATTCAATGAAAAATCAATACAGTTATGAAATGACAAAATACATAATCAACATCATTCCCAGCAGGTGCAGACTTGTACATGACAGAAGAGTGCTGAGATGGGATGCATGTTATGAAGAAAAATGCTTATTGTAAATTTGCACAATTCTCTCAGTGGTTAGGAGAGAAAAAATGAAAAGTAGAAAGACAAAATATGGTACCCAGACCAAAAATGAGCATCTATTACAATCTGTTGAGAAATAAAGTCACGTTAAATTTCCATTTAATTTTTATGTTTATTAATTCTAAGACACCATTAAATGAAAGCTCAAAATTTTTAAAGATGCACTGCTTCTATTGATAAGCTTGAATCTCTCAAATTTTTTTTGATATATTCATAGCATCATTATCAGCAAATAAGTGGAACTCCACATGTCCCATCCAATTACATTATTAGGAGTACATTACAAAAAAAGAAAAAAAGGCACAGTGCAAGTCCACTCAAAACTCGTGTTTATGCTCAAAAAATAGTTTAGGATAGAAATAGAGGAAACTCTGTCAAAGCACTTACCAAACTGACTAAGGACTGAGGACTGAGAAATGGGGGGCTTAAGATCCCAGGACGATGTGTTAGTCGTGGAAGTGGTGGTAGAGCTACTATTGTTTTGTTGAGAGCTAAACTGACCCAAACTTGGAGCCTTCAAGTGGTCTAAGATTTGGGATCCAGTAGAATTTGCCAATTTAGAGGATCCAAGTTCTCCAAAGCCAGAACAGAGAACTGCAGACTAGCAAAATACACACAGACACACACAAACACAAAAAGAGAAAGATAAGTATGCAGTAATTTGAACATATCCTTAGCATCAATGCCTACATTTGCTACTTGGCAACAGTTCAACCCCTTTCAACTCTAGATTACTAATAAATAACCAACTAAAAATTCAGCTATTTCACTGTAAAGCCAGATCCCTTGCCCAGGCACCAGAGTACTTGCACCACTGTGCCTGGAGTAGTGCCAGCACATTCGAGTGCAAGTGGAGTGAGCAAGGGAATGCAAGTGAGCCTATGACCCTATGACCACCTCAGGCCAGAGGAAGGGACAAAGTGACCTGGGAAACACGGCGGGGTGTCTCTCTCCAGGCAGGAGACAGAGAGGAGCAGGCTATTTAAATATGTTGCATATGTGTTTGTGTAGGTGCCTACTGGGAACACATTCTCAGCCTTGATACTGGTTGGATCTGGAATCATGGAGCTGCAGCTCCATGGCGCTAACAGGTTTGGCCTCCCAACCTAACATTTACTAATAGCTCTACTCATTATTTGAGAGGCTATTCAAGTACCCAGTTTCAAACCCTTCAAACAATTAAAAGATGAGAAGTCACTTTTTTTCACTCCAGAAAACTCAGAAGTAGTCAGTTTTCCACAAAGAACATTCAGATATGTGCTTGGAAATACCACATCATAGTTTTCTGGCATAGAATATCACTTTATATAAACAAACAATTTCATTCCAAATCACATTGCATTATACTTGTCCTTCATGTAGTACTTTCATGAAGTACTTGGTGTAGCTATGCAAGAACAAAGCAAAACCAGAAAAAGTCATGTGTTTTACATTTTTGTGAGGATATTCTCAATCCATTTCCTTCAGCATATGAACCTCAAATTTTACAAATATTGAAACATCTCATGAACCAGTCATTACTGAAAGAGTCATTTGACCCGAGATATTTACTCTTCAAGATGTGGAGTATTTAGAAATTGTAAGACAACTTTACCAGACTCTGAGGCGAATAGGAGTTTACAGCACAAGAGCTGCCAGTTCCTGATGCCATCTGGGTGCTATGCTGAGAATTTGTGAAGACTAGGGCTTGGCCAAAGGTCTGCTGCTGGGGAGCCTCAAACGAGTTGCCTTCTGTTTCCTGAGTGGAAGTCATGGGCTTTTGAAGCAGGGTTACCAAATCGATGCTGTAAGAAAAAGTCAAGTTTAGCTAGAACAAAAAAGACCATTGTGCAGTATTGAAACTGAAAGAGGTGCTAACAGTACCTAGATGAACCTGCCACACCCGAAATAGAAGTAAGTCATTGTGAATCTTACTTGTCTACCTACTACACAAGAAGTCTCCATATGACGAGATGGAATAGCAGTTTCTTCTAGAAAGGGAAATTCTGCTAGCAGAGATTTTCCACTACATAAAGAGGATAAGTATTTTTTGCACTTTTCCTCAAATGTTATCAGCTCTACCATATCATGCCTCATGTAAGTAACCTATATGATCAATATAAACATGTAACTGGAGACAAGAGAGAAAAAAAAAAAAAAAAAGTCACACACAAGTGAATTCTACCTGCCAGTCCATTATATAGTTCGATAATCCACATGCCCTGGGCATCACATAATACTTCTACAAGGAGCAAGGGATCAAAGGCCTAAACCTGTATAAAGTAGGCATGAGGATGGTAATGGACAAAGTAACACAAGCAGCAATTCAGTGACTGCCTGATCACGTCAGCTGCAAGAGCAGCTCGGATTGTAGGCACATATTCAAAACTGCTCTAGCACATATACATAGGCAGGGCAAGAAACATCTATTTTCGTATATTTAACATGGCTTTTTACCACGTAACATGTTTAGCAGAGGTTTAGCCAAGCACTCATACAATAAAAACAAACTGCTCTAAAAAAATCTGACTGAGGTCTATCCCAAATACACTGCAAGCTTAAACTAAAGAGCTGCTTTTAGCACTTCTATTACTATGGATAACATACACTAGAGATTCACCAGACACCGAAACAAGCATCCAAGAGGTTCCTTTTGGAAAGAAAAAAAAACAAAAAAAGAAAAGCACACATGCAAAAGGAAAAGAATAGCTAGAACTTGAAATCGTAAACTAAAAAGTTTTCTAAAATAATTCACAAGACATCCACTTAGGGAAGTATTTACAACAGCATTAATGCATACTGATTTTAAGAAGTAAAAGGACATAGACTCTACAGCAACTGACACCATTCTGCCTCCAAGTCCCATCCATGTTGTAAGCAAAATTTTACTGTACTTTAAGCAATAAAGCTCTATCAAGGTGCTTGGGAGCAGTTTTAGATATCCTGCTTTCTGACTACAGAAATACTGATCGTGTAGCTTTAACCTGCTTTCCTGCAACCCAACGAAGTGTTAGCTACACCAGGAGACTATTTTCACATTACCATTTGTCAGACACCAAGTGAAAACAAAGGAAAAAGGAAGAAACCATCATGTTTTGGTTCTCTACACAAAATCGCTACGTTGAAAAAAATGCAAGTAACATTAATGACCATCATGAAATTTTCCTTCTTGCTCATGCAAGCTTTTCTATCATTATATCTGTCATAATAAAGGTCTTTCTGTAAAAGACACAGTCTTTGGAATATTATCCTCATGGATTTGACAAGCTTGTCTCCACATTCAAAATCAAATACAAGTAACAGAGGATCACACAGAATCAGTTATTTGCAAGTAAGGCTTTCACAGTTTTAAAATCAGATTGAGCAATCTCTGACCAGGACTGTTCTTGTGTTTTATTCAATATATATTTTAATGTATGCAAGCTAAAATGGTTTCACTAAATGAAGTATTTTTAAACATAGAAGAAAGGATGGAAGAGGGAGCTTACCTTTGCCCAGGAGTAACGTGATTCTCAGCTGGAACAGAGGAAGCAGTAAATACCTTCGTTTCAGAAAGCTAAAAGAAAGAGTAAGAGTATTTTAACCATATGTATGATGACACTTCACTGCTGCAATGTCTGCAGAAATTCCATCTTGGTCACTATTTTCAGATAACAGTCATGTCACGCTACCACTAAACCAGTCATGAAGAAGACTGCCAATACAACCATTAAAAAGATAAGAAAAAATAGGCCAAGTTCACCAAATCATTTCCCACAAAAATATATATCAATTTAACTAATATGTTGTGAAATTGAATTTATTGAACACACTAGCGTAACCACGTCAGTTTGGGCAACAGTTTAAGGGAAGATTATACTAATAGAAATTAACTAACACGTCAGCAAATATATCAATGTAAGTACAGCTTATACAGACATAACTCAGGATTCAGCAGAAGAGTTCCGACAAATGCTGTTGCACAAGTCTGGCACATTGCACCATTCCCAATCATTCATTTCATTTATATCTTTGTTTTACATTTCAGATCACATCCCCATTCTGATACAATAGCACTGAGTAACTGGCATAGATACTGGCTGCTGGGCAATTAGGGAGTTTTTTTGAGGGTGTTGTTTGTTTTTAAAAAGCTTGTTGGGAAAAACGAGTTAAATAGCTGAGACTTCATAACATTTATCCCCTTCTTTTGACAAGAATACTCTTATATGGGTTAAATTTAACAACATAAAAAAATGTATATATAGTGGTCATACTTGAAATCAAATTTGCACATTATCACCCTTAACCTTGGCATAATTCTGCATGAACCAAAGAAGGTTTGACCTATTTAGACACTTAAAAAAAATAAAATAAAAGTGATACTTGGGTACAAGTCTTGCAGGAAATTCTGCATTTGTAATTGTATATACTAGTAGCAGCACATATTAAAGGGCATCAAGGACGTAAGACAACTTCATCTGCCATCCTGTGAGCAGCTCCACTGAAAGCACACATATACCTGAACATATTCAGCTGACTGTGAACACTGCTAATTTAAGCATGGCAGTAAACAGAGAGGCAAGGGAAATATTTCGTGTACTTTGCTAGCATCCACCTATGTGCAAAACTTACCAAAAAAAAAAAAAGGGGGGAAAGAAAAAAGAAATTTGCCATAGTTCCTCCCTCCATTTCCTTCCCATTCCCTGCTACCAATGTACATTTTCTTCTTGAAGCCAGCCATTTCCAGATCTGTGAGTACTGCCACATGCCTACAACACTAAAAAACTAAGAAATTTCAGCTCACGTTTATTTGCAATAAAAAAGACTCTCTCTGTTACTCCATCCCTTTCCCACCTTACATGTTATTTAGAGCAAGCTGTACAGTTGCACTTGCAGCACTACGAGAGCCCTGCGTTACATGGCCCAAGGGGGTCAGCTAATGGCAGTGGCAGCCTCTGGCCTGAACTCTTGTGGTTAAATATTAAGTTATTTGCAATGCCAACAGTTTATCATATCCACTTAACCCTGAATAAGACCAACTAAAGGCAAAACACTGATGAATCCTGAAAACTAAGTAAATCAGGGAAACTGAGGATGTTTGTGACAACCCAAAAGCATGCTCTAAGTACCAGGGAGGAATCCTTCTGAAATACCTGGCATACAAAGTCTCCAGCTACTAAGCTCTGCTACACTCAAGTTTAAGCCATACACTGTGGCAAACACTGCCACAAGATCAAATCAAGCAACTAAATCTGCTGGGATTATGGTGTTTGGCAGAATGCATAATACATGCAGCAGCTGAAAAGTAGCTACACAGATGGAGCTACTGTTTCTTAGTAGCAGTATCATTTTCCCCTGACAAAATTTCTTAAGCTAACCAGACGTTATACTTAACCTTTCACTGAGGCATGGGTTTACGTGTGTATTTCAGCTCTTCTGCCTAGGACAAAATCCTTCTGCAAGCAGCACACAGACAACATATTTAACGACTAGCTACCATCACCCACAGACAGTTGACACAAGCTGAGAGCAGGCAAAAATATACTCAACCATCCTGATAAAAAAACAACACTAACAAATTAGAAACAACAAAACCTCTGTTTTTGTTAACTACTAAAGCTCCTTGGCTTTTTGAAACTTTCTGAAACTACTTAACTTACTGAAACTTTCATTAACTACTAACGAAAACTACTGTTTTCATTATTGGATGAAAAAAATAACAAACCCCAAAAAAATAGTTTCATATTGCTTCCTGGCAAAAGAAACTCTTAACTAAAGCATACTTTCAATATTTTTAAGTGTTGCTGTTGTTTCAAATAAAAGCTAAAACTATCAAACTGTTCCAGCAATGTTTGCCTTTATCCCCTTTCTGGCAATTTATATGAGTTCTATTCCTCCTCTGTTGACAGTTTCTGCAGTTAAAGTTTGCTTTCTTTAGATGGGAGAGAATGATCAAAAATTTAACAGGAAAACAGATGCTCAAAATGCATCTGGTCCTTCTTCGTCCAAACCCAAATTTCCCTTTAACAATACAACCTCCTATTTTTAACAGCAAATAATTACCCACTATTTAAGAATATGCTGAAAACCAATAACAGCTGTTCAAGACAGGATTATTAGATTGCAAAAAATGGAATCCTTCCCAGGTCAAATAAATAAATAAACTACTGCTCATATACTTAACTTGGGAACTTATATTTGGCCAGAGAATAATACATTTAACAAATACTCTTTGGAAAAGCACCTGATCTTTATTTGCACACAGAAAATACTTTAGCTTCCCTGTTCACTTCAATAGCTTCGATGACTCATTGTCCTCTATAATTTATTTTCACCATCCACTACAGCCCTGACATTTTTCAGCTTTTCAAAAAATATTCCCTTGTTCTAAAACAAAGCCTGGCCCTCCTTAGTGACAAAGAAGAAATACACATTCGGCCATATCAAAACCCTTTTCATTACAACTGGCCAAGTCTAGCAGGAATTCCAGATTTCTCTGCATGATAAGCTTACTTTTATTCTCCATTCCAGTAATTTTTGCATTTCCCACACATTTTATCCAGCAGGGATTTTAAGCTTGCTTCCACCTTGTGGAAATGCCCACTCATAGGGCTCCTCCTGAAAGAGACTCCCTGAAATCTGAAAGTCAGATCATAGTTCACTAGAGCGTTTTGCGACATCATGCTGTTATTAAAAAAAAAAAAAAAAGCTGCAAGATCAACTCTCTTAGGAGGACATACTCTATCATCACAGTTAATTCATAATTTACTTAAACACGAAGAATAGCTTTAGTCAAGAAGGATCTGTTTTCCATACAACTCCACTTAGTGGCACAAACTGCATTCCTGCACTCTCCTCTTTTTTTTTTTTTTTTTCCCCCCTCCCCTAAATCAGACAAAACATTTTTTACTTTATTTTTCTCCAGGAAGGTAGATTAGGTTTTGTTCTTTTGGGTTTTTTTTTGCAGCTCTTCATTTCATTCACTCTTATCTGAGCATTAGCACACCAACACTTTCTTCTAGGTTTCAGGGATTTTTTCCAGCATTCCAAAAGTAATAAAAATTAATGACAGGCTAAAGATTTCATTTGCCATTCATTCAAAATTCATATGCAAATTATCCAGATCTATTAATCAAAAAACTAGCTAAATAAATCCATTTATAATCACCATGGCTCAATACATATCTTATGCTGTAATTGCTGTACCATACCAGTACCAAACATGCTAGTGGAAGAAATTAGATATTTCCCTATCCTTAGCATGCCAGAAACAGAGGGCAGATTTTGAACTAGCATCAGAAGTTGACATCGTTAACTGATACTGGAAATAGGTAACACTTTAGAATTTGTTTCCTCCAAACACGCACCCTGCTTAACAGCAAAGGACAGAGTTTGTCTCTGTTACACAAAAACATTCACACATGCATGGGCATAAAAGCGACGTGGCAACCTACATGGGAAAGCTAAAGGGATGAGTTTTGAGACAATCTCCTACCTAAAATTGTTCTTAACAAAAGATGAAAAGCTTCTTAAATGCTATGTTTTCCTTTCCACACTTTTTTGTTACCTGATTTGTTACCTAACCTGCTCAGGCTCAATGATTTGAAACAGTATACTAAATGACAACTTAAAAATACAAACATTTAAATAATAAACAAAAGACATCAAATATTTTGCAGACATAAAGATGAGATTTCATCTGTTAAGGAGCTATAATAAAGATTGCTCTAGTACTTCAGACAACTCATCATAATGAAACCCAAGGAACTAAGTGATAACTTCATCATACTACTAGCTCCCTCTCTAATCTTCTGAACATCAAGAGGACCGATTGAAATAGTTATATCCATTTTAGCCAACTGACCAAATGGTGAGGCTAAACTTGTTAGTAAGCTGTAGCACTAGAAAGTATTTTCATAAGGCTTGGGATACTTTATGTCTCTATACAGTACTAGGGAAAGCATGGAATTAACACTCATCAGTATTCAGCAACACAACTATGTGTCCTTAATAATTAATGTGGGATACAACTTAAAATGTTATTATACATTAATAGTTCACTCAACAGAATAAATGAGTATTTTTAAATTAAATTTGATTCAAAAAAGTAAGACTACCTAAATATACTGTTTTAAACAAGAATTGCCAGGAGAAATATGCTAAGAAGTGTCATTGCATACATACAGCACGGTATCGTTTAGGTCATTGAACTTCTGAAGACGACACAGACTTTAAAAAGAAAGCTGTCTATCCTGTGAGGTACACTTACATCTTCGTTCCAGTCTTCTGCTGTCCATTCTTCTATTGAATTTTTCCATGCGCCTATTGGAATTTGGGAAAGGAAAGAAAAGCAGTTAAAAACCGAACACACAACAATTCAACCTTTCTGCATTACAAACCATCCCATTTTTATTATCAGTGGTACACAATGCAAGGAGGATGGTAGTAGGAAACATGGAAAGCACTTGAAAATTGGTCTGCAGTTTTAAAATTTTTTAAGTTTTTTTTTTTAAGCTTTATCTGTGATTTCAGGAACTTCTTAGCCAATATTGGTACCAGACATTGCTTACATGACCGTATCTGCAACAAGAGTGATCAACACCAAACATGGGCAAGAATTTTCTCCATATATCCATCCACAATGATAGTGAAAGGTTACTTAACCCTTCTACTGGATCTTCAAGATGCAGTCTAGGATCTAAGCAAAACACAACCAGAACACCTGCCCTGACTTCTACTTTTAGACATACTTATTTTTGAGACCCAAGCTATGTCTCAATGCTCCTTCCCAACATGCTAACCCTCTTCTCAGAGAAGAGCAACCCCCATTCCCTCCCCCTCCAATAGGACAATCTTATTTTGAAGCACAGGTAAAATCCAGTGAGCACCAGAAGAGTCAGTCGGCTGCCACCATAACTGCAAATTGTCACTTCCCGTAACATGTGGCAGAACCGAGTTGGCAAACAGCAGAGCACAGCGTAGACTACAGCATGCAGCAATGGGAAAGCTATAGGAAACGAATCTGAAGTTTTAATAACCTGCTCCCTTCCAGGGGAAGTAGCAGAAATGGACATGCAAGAGTTACAAATGATCTGAAGGCCTCATCTACCAGCATAAGCACAAGTAAGGATATCCCAGTAAAAAAAAACAGAGCTTCCATTAATCCCTATAACCACAAGCAAAGAAAACACCAGCAGTGAGATTTCTTGTACCATCACCTTTGATCAAGTAACCATACCCTTTTATTCAACTAGGAACCCTTGCAAGCAGATCCATTCAGGAAGAGAGACCTCTGAAGACAGCATGAAGTCCAGTCCATGTTAAACTAATCACTAAATTAGTGCTATCTTCTATACATTTTACAAAGCAGCATCTAGGCCACATCAGTGCCTAGATGGTAGGGTTGATGGCACTAATCCAGTGAACTCAACAAGCCCATGACAAAGAAAATACGCATAGAGGGGAGAGGAGACAGATTTTATACCTTGGAATCCAAAATTATCTGGCAGGTCCCGAGCAAGGTAACATCCACTCTGTGTTGGCTCTGTGGAGCAATATAAAATTGCCTGAAACATGATCTTGTGCTCACCAAATAGTCCCTAATCAGGAGCTTTCTACACTGCATAATACTGAGGCACAATTTTAAAAAAATAGTAATTTTGACATGCTCATATATAATAATCAGGCCTCAAATTTCTAGACCAACCCACATGTTTCTATGGATATTTTGGAAAGAAAGACGACCCAAATTAGCTCTTGGACACAAAGAAGTCCGAAGCAAAACAAGTCCAACTCCTGAGTATCTCCTGCCACCTTTGGGAGGTTGGATCTGCTTGGAGTGAGGGCCTGGGACATCTTCTGGCCATTCCATTTCAAGATTTATCCATTGCTCCTACTTTCCACCACACCTCCCCATTTATTTTTTTCAAATACTGAATGCAACCCCTTACTCTTTTATTATCTTCTCCAAATTGCTAAGTTTATTAGTATAGTTTATCCACACTCTAAGCTTTTAAAGGCAATGCCTCCAGTCTCAATTGCTACACTGCTGTTCTCTGAACTAAATCCAATTTGCTAATGTCTTCCTCATACTGAAAGGAGTCCAAGTCTGATCTCACCACAAGCAAAACAGTTTCCTTTTTTACCCCAAATCCACCTTGGCTTTGTTGCAAGCACATTTATTCTTCTTCCTATCTTTACCTGCAGGTCTTACCAGAAACCACTGTTTACCCAGTTGTGTTTTCTGGCAAAAGCATGCTTTGTTTTCTAGTATGCTTGTCACACCAACTTCAAACTAGACTTCCACCTGTAATCATTTCCTTTTTTTCCTTCTGCAAAAGCAAATTAATTCATCTGTAGAGGCATAAAGCCAATAAAAACTGTGCTATATGTTCTCAGTACAGCCTAACTACCTTCTTCCAATTCCTTACTCCAATGAAATCCTTGGGATTTTTTTTCCCCTCTTAAATTATTCCTCATTTATCCTCCTGAAGATCATTTTCATTTGGTCTATGCCAAACTTACGTACTAATCTTATTCTTGTTGATCACATCTACAATAACGAAATAATCTGAAAGTTTCCTTAAAATGTTTCTTCCAAACTCAACAACAGTCCCAAAATTGCTTACAGCTTCCAAGCATACAATTTCCTTCTTCTTACTTGACGGATCTATTCTGATTTATTTTTTCGTGTTTGTCATTCTTCAGCTTCAAAGTAATTTAAGGCTGCTCATAACCAAGCTAATGGGAATTCAATTTTACTGTGAAATGTATGAAATAGTGTCGAAGTAGAGATATAGTAAATTGTTAGAATGTAATACATATTTTTATAACACGATTTGAGATGTGACCACCTCCATCATAACTTCTGTTACAAAAATAGATGGAATTTGTTGTTCAGGATCTCCCATTGCCTTGTACGTTATGAAGAAGGCAAGAGAATGAACACTCTGCATCCCTGTAAAAACATATCAAACATACTGTTCAAGCTTATTCCTTTTCAGAAGTGGACTTTCCTCCTATTTATCCTTTGTCACAGAACTGTATATTTCTACTGAAATTTCTACATTTGTATATTTCTACATTTTTGTATAGAAATATTTTGTATATTTCTATCTAAAAATTTAGATACAGGGAAATCAACGGTAAGTTATTTGGAATAAAGTTACACTTAAATTCTAACAACCAGATTTCACCTTTCCTCTTCTTTTACTCCAACCAGCTACACTAAATTTTAGATCCACAGAACCAGTGAGATTTTCTATGGAATTCACAATGACCCTTCTAGAAACACTTTTCTTTCAACCTATTGCAATTCTTTTGGCATCTTTAATAGTTCAAGACAAGATGTTCTAGAGCCTTTTCAGATAAGACAAGAGAACAAATGAATTTCAGAAACAAAGTGGATTTTTTTGTTGTTTTTTTTAAGAAAATTTAGAAGCTGGGCATCTCCATGTACCAACTTAGAGGAAATATTTATAAAATATTCTGAA
Organism: Tinamus guttatus; assembly: GCF_059628265.1. Classification (NCBI taxonomy): domain Eukaryota; kingdom Metazoa; phylum Chordata; class Aves; order Tinamiformes; family Tinamidae; genus Tinamus; species Tinamus guttatus. The sequence goes on along the minus strand of NW_028288615.1, from coordinate 354,800 downwards.
CTGCAGCACCACAGAGAGTTTAAATTTGAATGATAAACCATTTCAACATGGATAACTAGTTTGGAGTTCTTCCAGGTAGTTGCCCAGTATCTCCTTTCTAACGCAAGTGCAAATGAAAGACACTGACTCTCCAGTTCCTGTAGGTATGGTACACTGATTTTGTTTGTTTCTTTACAGATGAAAGAAGAGAAGTTAGGCAATGAGGAATAAAAAGAGATTTCCCTCCTGTTCTTCTGTGTATATTCTTATTTGATACCCTTCAATATCCTAACTATAGGTTGTATAATTTTCCAGACAGACATTCACATCTTTGGTAACTCTGTGTTGGTAACTTCTTTATTATTGGGTCTATTGATTTTTAACAAACAAAACAGCTTTGCAACCAAAGAGGATATTAAAAAAAAAAAAGTAGTACTTGTTATCAACAAGACAAATCAACAGCTCTGCATTGTACAATTTCCTTCCAGCCCCATACGTTGTCTCCTGCTGCTTCCCCCAACATCTACTTCCTTCTTCCAACATCTTCTCTTTCCCAATACCCTCTCCTACTTTAAAACTCCTGCCCCAGCAACCTCTACTCTGAAAACACCCAAAGTCTTCAGGAAGGAATGGAAAATCAGTTCTTTCCATTCCAAGGTTGAAAGGACTTCCTGTGTGGATAAAACTGATAAAGTCTAGTATTAATAAACAAATCTCTTCTTGTTGGTTTAGGGACTTGTTCCTTATGATCCTAGGATATATCTAAAGAAGAAAGACTCTAAAATAAACTTCTCTCCCTATATTGATAGACAGACACATTTTTCATCAGTTATGGTCTTCTTCTCTTTTAATTTAAAGTAAATTGAGATCAACAGGAAAAGGGTGCGTAGCACCCAAACAGAGGGTATGCAGCACTCAAACAGAGCATTCACATGTTAACTAGTTTACTTCAAATACCCACCAAAAAATTATTCTGCAGAAAATCCCCCAGGTAGACAAACTCATCTCCTAAGACTCAATCCAACAATGCTAGGAAAAACTCCAGAATGTGCTTTCTCACACGCTCTCTGTACCACCCTTAACAACTTTGTACAAACACCGTAAGTTGCTTCGTCAGAATCCAGTGCATGTCTGAACAATATGCACTGGTCCTAACAGCAAAAAGGTATTTTGCATCCAAACAGAATATCCACCAGTTAACAATGGAGCCTTCAATTTTGACCAACCTAGTTATTCTGCAGCAAACCTCTCATGTAGACACACTCATTCATATTCTCAAAGATATCAGTTTAGCCACTGCCAACTATTCCCACTCCTAGGCAGGATGTTTCATTAATGATGCCTGAGAAAAAGCATACAAGAAGAAGGAAGAGAAGCTGCAACAGGAGAAGCAAATGAAGGATACACATAGGGGGCAGGAAGAGTCACATTCAAGCTGACTTTGGGAATGTAGCACAAGTGAAAGTGATTTCCAAAACACAGTCTTAAAGCCATGTTCATTAATAGCAAGATAAATTCTCTATGCCTCTGTTCCAGGCCACTTAAAACTTTCTTGTATCACCTTTCTGCAGTCAGTTAATCTCACCGCTTCTGCAAAACTTGTGACAATGTACCCTGCTCCCCATTGCCATATAGCAAACACCAGCAATCTGTATTCATGGAGGAATTCTCAGTTCATTAGATATCCTCCTAACTCATTATCTGATAAACTTATCTGGAAAACTAACATGAGTGAGAGTGAAAGTGCAGTTTTGTTTGCTACACCATAAGTCACTTCAAAGGTAATGCCTTGGAAAGATGCTATATTTGGCACAAGAGTTCCTTTTCGATAGCCCTTAATTTACTCAGTACCACTCTGACACACTGAACTACAGGGCACTCAGAGCGATAAGGCCTCCAAACTCTGAACCTGTTATGGTCTTCTCTGGTTAAGTGAAAAACAGCTCTTAGAGAGCTTAAAAAGCTGCATCTCAAGAGGCTCACGGCAGGGCTCAATGAAGCTGAAATATTCCACCTAAGACACATTGACCTCCAGTATCAGTCCTTTCCTTATAACTTGACTCACCAAAAGAAAAAAATATATAATAATAATTTGAAAATCATTTCAGCAGGCTTCGGAACCTGATGAAGAGATCAGACAAGACATCCTCTATTTGGAAGATGGAAGGAGGAAGTAGTCTGCTCTATCACTTGGTGGTTCCCAAGTGTGGATAACAACAAAAAAATTCTCCATCCTGCCCCTATTCTTCCTTTGTCTTCATCTGGGGTTGCAGAACACGGAGGGCAGCAATCTATCCAGTTGTTTTTCCAAGTCACAGAAAAGCAGGTCACAGTCTTTGTTTCTGAGTCACCACATGTGACCAGTGTTAAGTGGTTCCTTTTCAGACTAGTATGTCTGTTGCCTTTAGGCAGGATGACATATTTCACCCTTGACACTTCATGTAGAAGCACAAAGCCACCTCCATCTTCAGACAGGCAGACTGCTCTGTTGGTTTCTGTCCAAGTGCCTGCTCATGCTTTAGTTAAGAATTCCTCTCTCCAAAGGTGGCAGATCCTGGAACTCCATCTCCATCTCAGGCACTCACATCCTTACATTGCTACACTGCATAGGTAGGACTTCCAAAGATATCTCAGTGTCACTAAGTGGACTCACATTTACAAATAGTTTTTAGATGTTTGCTTTGACATTCAGATCTCATTACTCAATGCCTGGGGACCAACCACTTTCAGTGGGATTTAAATGTTTCATACAAAAGGTTCTTCCAGTTACCCTTTGAATTCCTTTCTCAAAAAAAAAATAATACTAAAACAATTAAAAAAAAAAAACAACACCAAAAATGGCTTGGCCCTTATTGAACGAGAATCACTAAGGCTAGAGCATATGCTCAGCACATCAGTAGCAATAAGTTATAAAAAATGAACTAGGTGAGATGTTTTCACATTTTCAGAAGTTAACACTAACAGAATGCTACTTTAACTGTAATTTGCTATAGGTCTTCATTCCAATCCTTTCACTTCTTGAAACATCTTACCAGTTCCATCATCTGCATGATTCTGACCAGTCTCCCAAATCTCAGATTTTGTCCCAAAGCCATCAGTGGCAGAAGACTCCGTATAGTCTGCAGGATTAAATGTCCTAGAGTTTTAAAAGTTAAGAAATGGAAGAGAACACATGGGTCATTCAATTAACATAAGTGTCATGGTTTTCAGCTGAAGTCGTATTAGATTTAACATCTTGATTTCCACATATATTTTAGTAATTGGTTTTAAAAACATCTTCTATGAGTAGTAACTGATAAAAAAAGGAAAAAGAAGAAAAGAAGCAAGAAATAAAAAAGTCAGGAGACTTTTTAAAAAAAGAACTACTGTAGAGAACCTGAACCAAAACAGGAATTCCTGAAAAAAAGCAGTAAAGGCATATTTACTCCTCCCACTCTCCTAAGACATTAGTTTATATGCAAAGCATGACATCTCTCTCAGCTGACAGTTTCTCAGCAGGCAACTGACTGATGAAAAACCAGAATCATGTACTTTCAGAGGACCAGACTTCTGCAGGACTACAGTTGGAACATTGGTAAGATTATTTCAGAAGCACTCCTGACACCAATCCAAAAATACAGAAGAAGCTAAAAGATGAAAAAGGATTTCTGAAGAAAACAAAATAAAACAACAAACTCCCCTGCACACACACTTTTCAGGTTATAAGATAGAAGAGTGAAAAAGAAGGCTTATTAGAAGGGTAGAATGAGTCTTCTATTCATCACGACACTCCAGGAATTACATGAAATACCACTGAGAGCAACGCTGAGTAAATAAACACAGGGGAGGCTACACTTCTCCGAAGCAAATTCTTCTAACAGAACTGAAATATAAGGGCTTCTCAGTAACTTCTTTTAATTCTGTATTAGGGTACAGGTATGTTCAAACACCTTAAAGCATGAAACTTCAAAAATAAGGGAAAGTTTATGATCACTACTGTTTTCTGGTCTTAGTTGTTAGGATTTGCATTTTCTGCATTACACTGAAACAAACCTCTTTTATTAACCTGGAACTATAACATCATGGAGAACTTTAAGCCTCCTAGGCACCTGTGAAACTTAACTCAAAATGACTGTTACTGGTAGACAATTGAGTTACATTTGACATACGAACATTAAGTGAACTTACATCAGGCTTGTATATGTGTGGCTAGTTATAAATACAGGCTTAAGACAAAAATATTTCATCATCTAAAATACCTGTGAATTTTTGCAACCAGATTACTTTACCATAAGTACAGAGTTATTAATAGACACAATGGCAACTAATACTGCCATTGTCTTTGATCCTCCCCAAGATCTGTGCTCTGCATGTTTCTTACCCCATGCCTTGGGCTGAAAACCTCCCCGTTCCTCTCCCTCTGCCACGTCCAAAGCCTAGGAGAGAAAACACCATTTAACAGCAAGAGCAGAGAAGGACCCACTTGCTAGTCTGTCACATTAAAAAAATGCTATGATTGAAGAAGAAAATTAGGATATATGTTTCAGAAGGACTCAAAACCTTCGGTATCTTTTATATACCTAGGGAAGTAGAAGCTCAAACACTAAGAAAAGAACTTATATAAAGCCTCATCCCAACCTAATATGCGACATGGCTGTTGTAAAATTATTAGCTATTACATGAAAATGTTTGTCTCCAATTTCTCATTTTGGCCAACAAGACCCCAAAATCCCAGCCTACTCGTGCACTTCGGTCTCTCAAGGAACATCCTTTCGCTCCTTGACTTTTCCGACACAAGTGTCAATCTCCCATTTGTTTTTTCCTCTCACTTGGATTCACTGTCCACCTCTACCTCCTGCAAGCTCTTCAAGCTACTACCACACATGCCTTGCTTTCCTCTTCAATCCTATTGACTGACAAGAATATTAACCAACTTAAATTATTCTAAGACTCCCTTAAGACTCCCTTATTACTCCACAAAATGTTAATTTCTGTTTAAGCACAAAAGAGTTTTTTCTCACTGAGTCCAATTTTGGTACCAGACTCAGTTTACAAGCTTCTTGCTATAGATAATGGCTTTATTTTCCTATGTTGCAGAGCGCCAACAAGGCATAAAAAAATGGTATTACATAACCATCCATAAAGCACACTTCTGCATAAACTTTTAGAAATTATTTCTTATGTGCAGTGTTTTTCTACACAGACCTTTTTATTTTTTTATGCTATCAGTATCTGATGTTAATCAAGTTTTTTTTTTTCTCATTGTATGTTTTTTTGTGTGGTTAAAAAAATCATTTTGCATTACAGATCAGGAGCAGGTGAAGAGCTGCAAACAGAGAGCACAAGTAATGATTATTTTAATGACAAAACTAATCAGTAGTTGCAAGTCAGCCAGCAACTACGAGTACACTAGAACACAAATGTTATCTTTCACAGTCACCAAAACACTATTTCTCCAAACATCAGAATTACCTAGAATGGACAGCTTGAATTTGGATCAAAACTTACCCTTTATTTTCAGGGGACCACCTTAACTGACTAAAAACAGTCGCTCCAGGACATGGTAAAACCAGTTTAAGAAGTTCCTGGTTTAATGCGTATCTTTGTCACTCATTCTTACTCTTGCCCTAGTTCACTGTCCAAATTTTAAAAAGATGTTTCTGAAGGATTAAATGTCCACTACCTGTGGACATGTGTTTTAAGGACATCTCAGAAGCATCAAAAGAGGCGGATAGCTTTACACTCATCTAGATAAGAGTTTACTTATATTTCCATGCAAGAGGACAAGCGCCAGCTACAGGGAATTCGTGGGACTCCACAGCGGAAGGATTCCCATCCAGCAACAGGGTGTTTTGGTGGGACAAGAACACGCAAGAAGTGCAGTGTGAACAAGGCCAGGCTTGCTATGGCCTTGTTTCCCCCTCCTTGCTCTCCTTTTCACAAGTGGTTGCCAAGAGGACAGAAGGAGGAAGTAACAAAAATGCAGCTTAGAGCCAGCAATTGCCTCCTTTTTTACCCAGCCCTGATGGGGAGACATGTATTTTGTTCTGCCATAAACATCACAGCCTCAAATCTCACCATAACCAACCAATTCTAAGCCAGTCTTTGAACCTTCCTATTCCTGCCTTAGTTCTCTTCTCCTTCATCCATCTGAGCCCCCATTCTGGGGGCTGATCTATGGGTACAGCAGAGTACCAAAAGTCAAGACACAAGATAAAAGTCAGTGCACTCCAGATTATCATTCTGCCCAGTAAATAATTAAAAAAGGTAGAACTGGCTAAACAGGTTTCCTTGGGTGCACTGCAGAAACCATCTACACAATAAATTTACTTCTCATAAACCATCTGAAAGTCTAAGCTTCCAGGCAACATAGTATCAGTTGCTACAGCTATCAATACACCATCTACTGATGGTGTATTAAGCACCATCTGATGGTGTGTTAAGCACCATCTACTAACGATGCACACAATAAAGGCCAACATTTTGCCAAGCAAAACTCGGCTACGAGACACATTAGGAGATACAAACCACAGAAACAGCTGAGCAGATATATTTGAGCACAGCAGACATTAGGTACAGAAATATTGGTTGAAATACCCAAGATGAAAAGACAAATCAGTTCTAGCAGAGGAGATAAGACTTACCAGTCCCCAAAGTCTGAAAAAATAACTTTAACATAGAAAACAGAAGATGAAGTTTTAGCAGGAGAGGCACATGTAAGATGCTGTTTCAGTGTCACTAGCCAACATCTGTCTATCAGTGTGGTCACAGTAAAATAGTGGCTAAAAGCAGCAGCAAAAACCTCTAGCAATTCAAGTGCATTTTGAATATCAAAGCGGTAGAGCTGCTAATAAAGTTCCATGCACAGTCTTAGAAGACTACTGGCCAGCAAGAACTTGCCCACAAAAGATCACTTTGAAAGCTAATATTAAGTTTACAAAAACTTGAGTTTCAAGTCATTTCTCTTACCTTCGTAAAGCTATGCCAATATTTTCTGCCAAAACCGAAATGCAATTCATTTAATTTAATCAACAAGGGCAACAAAAAGCCACCAAAGATCAAAAGAAAAGCAGACGAAGCTAGAAAATAAACTTCTGTGGAATCAATTCAAAACATGGGACAGTCAGAAGTCACTACGAAAAGACTAACTTAACCTGGACAGGAAATCTGTGCCATAAAGTTCCAGTGGGAAGGGTTCTTATTCCCTTTGCTGCAACTGGATCACTAATAGATTCCAAAATTCTCATGCTAAAGAGTTATTCTTCGATGACAAAATTGAAAGATGGCCTTAAAGTCTTCAAAGGAGATTTTGAAGGAGCCTTATAATCAACCGAGAAACTACAGGCAGGAAGCAACTGCAAATTCCCATCCTGTCTCCACAGACTTTTAGTACTTTTTAAGAGTCACTAAAAGGTCAGTGAGCTAATGGCACTTGACACAGAAATTCAAGAGTAGGGAAAGAAATTTAAACACCCAATTCCACAGTAGCTTAAACCATTTAAATCAGAGCTACTAAAATGGAAGTCATTCTCACTTGTGGTCACAAGTTCTGCCCCTGTCCCTGCACTGGCAGTTTTGGCTCATGCAATCAGTGAGTGAGCACAAAACTAACACTAGAACACAAAATGAGGAGTTTACTGCCAGATCAACTCTTTGAATGAATTCACTGTTTGTTAAAAGTTAATAAACCAACTGCCCTGGAGCCAATATAATGTAAAGCTGTTGTTCACCGCTACCATGTAGTGAGAGATGTCTCCTCTCCACTTCCTTGGTTTCATAGCAATCACTTTTTATTTCTGGCTGAGGTAGTTTTAAACTTAGATCAATGCTCTGATACAATTCAAAGGCACCAGAGCATAGAGAGAACCAATTTCGGCAGTAATGTTCAATTGTGCTGCACAAAAGTATAACTTTAACCCTCTTCAAAAACAAGATCTCTATGTACAGCTTATTCAGAAATTTATGATAACATGGTCAACATTTAAAAAAAAAATCTTTTTCAACTGTGGTAATTCACAATCAGTAATTCTTCTGTCAACATTTTTATCTGCCGACAAAAACAGAACAAGTAACTTGGCAGAAGCTCATTAAATCTTCTGGGAGGGCTGCAGGAATGGGTTTCTGACAATTAATCAGCATATTAAGAGTCAAACTAAAAAAACAGAGACATCACACACAGTGTAAGGTCACTGCCCTGCTTTTACAACCCCTCAATAACATTCCCCTTACACTTGGACCTAGAAGCAACAGCCTAAAATATCAAGGTAAGTACTGCTTACTCACTTCTGTTCCATGAAATCTGGAGCAGGGAGTTACTGATGCTACTACCTCTGTGTGACAGCACTATTTTAAATTATGATATATTTAAAACATGTTTTTGTTTCCATTATCATTTCAATTCTGCTGAGTATTGTATTTTTCTTCCTGCTCTCCAGGATCACCCTCTTATTCTCATTCAGTCAAGAACTCCTACGTTAGCTATTGCTTGTTCAATTTACATTTTTATTTTCCGCCACAAATGCAGACACCAAAAATACAGAAGTTAATACAGTCACTTCCAGACAGCCGGTGAGAGTTCTCTCTCACCAGGAAAACCCACCAGGACACTCATAATTACCCAGTAAAGTTTTAATCCTGTTAGCATCTATGCACAGAAAGAACTGTTCAACTGATTAAAAACGTTTCTTTCTCCAAAACAGAAATCCTGCATGGGAGTGTAGGACAAATGTATAGTACCACAACTTGAATGGGACTACTCCATTAAATTTATAGCCTATTTTATGGAGAATTCAGGTAGCTTAGCTTGCAGACCTAAATTCTTCTGCTTTCACACACCACAAAACTAAGATTTTCACACAGAGAGGTTTAAATAGATGAAGAGACTTTAAGGTTAAGAATGAGGCCCGTGAATAGCTGAAAAGAAAAGGAAATGCAGACTGGAAAAGCAGGCAACACCCAGGATTTGTGTTTATCTTGGGTATTTAATTGAATAGCCTTAGCCTCTGTTCTGAAAATACAGAGCCAGTCATTCTCCTAGAAGTTGAGATGACAGAGGTCTAAATCTCCATACTACCCAAATAAACACAAGTTTTATTTATTAACTCGGATCACTTTTGTCTGCATACAAACATTTTCAACAGCATGCACAGGAATCTCTTTCAACTTGGAAGCCATGTTTAAAAACATCTGCTAAAACAAAGTTCTGGAGAATCTCCAAAAAAAAAAAAAAAAAAAAAAAAAAGACATCACATGAAATGCAACCTCTTAACTAATGCGGAACTGACTACAGCAAAAATAAACAGGTTGTGACCTCTAGAAGGTCTGGTCCACACTCACCTTTTTAAAAAAAACTAACATCCTTACTACTAACTCTAGCAAAGCAAATCCAAAATATATTTTGTGTCAACTGTCCTAAGCTTTTAAAACAAGAAAATGTTTAGACATGCAATTTTGGTTACAAAAGCTCCTTTTTCTGAAGGATAGAATATTTTTTAATCTAAAAAAGTTAAAACAGCACCACAGAGCACCAGCAGATTTGCTGCACTAGTCATAAATGTAAAAAAAAAAAAAAAGAGCAAGTTGCTCTACTTTCTTACTCATCCAAAAAGAGAGTTTTTGAAAGGCTCCTTGTCAGATACCTGAGACCCGAAATTAAAACCTAGTGTTTTTCCTTTAATTTTTGTTTACTTTTTATTGGAAAAAATCAAAAATCATCCTTGTCAGCACCCACACTTTTGCCATGCACGTATTGCTCTGGAAGAACTTAAATGCATTTTCACTTTGTAAACCGGGCTAATTCCTACACACAAACCTAACAACTTCTATGATGAATCGAGACCAAAAGTTCACCAACCTACTATCCCACTACCAGCCACGGCCTGTTAGATGCCTACGGAAGGGAGAAGGAGTTGAAAGCCCAGAACATGCTCCCTGGGCACCCACCATTTGTGGCTCCAAGGCTGCCCAAGTCAGAGACGAGCAATTCATACGCCATCACAACCCTCTGTGGTTTTTGCTTTTTAGGATAAACTTGACTAGTCTCCCTTGGGTAAATTCTCAGCACCTGAAACATCCCACAGAAAGGACTCCCACCAGTTAACAATATGTAGGAAGAACCACCTCCTTTAGCTCGTTTGGGACCCGCAACCTAATAATTTCCTTGAGTATCTCCTCATTCTCAAGCTTGCACATAGGGACAAATTGATTCCTACTCACCAAATCTTCTCCACAAATACTTTCCAGATCTCTACACACACACCCTCAGCTTTACCTTTTGCAACCTGAGAAGTCCTAGCCTATATAGTCCTCTCACACCATCAATGTACTGTTTCCATTCCCTTTATCAGCCTCCTCCAACTCCTTTCTAAGATGGGGTGGAAGACAGTGGGAGAACCAGACCTGCACTTTTTAAGTGCAGTTAATGTGGGAACAGCACAAAATGGCAGCATAAGAAAGATTGTGTCTACATATTATGTTAATTTCCATGTTTTTAGAATGGAAGATTATAGTGTACTTCCTTCTCTGTACTTCCTTCATTAGGACCCACTCGAGATGGTTATGGATCCACTGCAACACTGACGCACAAATATAACCACTTCGATGCAACTACTATCCATCACCACTGTAGTATTTTTAAGTGACAAATTAAGCTCATTCAAGAAATGCAGTTCTGAAAGTGAAAGACAGGAAGGTCATCATAAAAAGAAATATAAAGACTCCTTCCCTAAGCTGTTTACCTAGCAGAGATGAAGGGCTGAATGTCCTGAAGCACACCTGGTGATGGGCTTTTGCTTTCTATTAATCAGGCAATAAATCAGACCTATTTCACACACCTGCATGATAGCAACTAATGCTGTTTGTACTCTGTAAACATATTAGACTATAAAGTTGCAAAGAATCTAACACAGCTGTTAACAAAAGATCTACTGCATAACAAAGTCAGCGTCTGCAGCACTAAGGCAGAAATTCTCAGGATCAAGATCTTTTCCTGCTAAATAGCACACTGTTACCACAATCAATCCCATTTCTGCTATTTTCAGTGCATGTCACATTTCTTTAAATGAGGTTGCTCTACAGTGAAGTAGTAACACCATGGCCCAACAGATCAGCCCCTAGGAACCAGCCAGATCATTCCAGCCTGAGAAGGCAGCTTAAAATAGAGAGACAGGAGTGCATTGTTCAGACATTAACTGTCCACTAATTTATATCTGATGTCTGAATTCCTCAACACACACACACACACAGAGCAGGAAACAATTTTAAAGAAAGGGTTCTGTGGTCAACGCCAGAAACCTATTCATTTTCGGCTGGAGAATTTTATGCCTGTTTGACTATTTTAATTAACAGCTAAGACAGATAACTGAAGAAATGTAATAGGAAATCTGTTTTTTTTTTTTTTTTTTTTAAACTTAATTCCTACTAATATGGAAAGAAAGAAGGCCATGTGCTCCTGTAGGAGATGAGAATTAAAAAGCTTTACACAAGTCCCTGCAGATTTTAAGGGCTAGTATTACAAAATGAAACCAGGTATTTACTGTCACAGAACACATACACTTGTAATACAATGTTCCAGTTCAAAGTGTCCATCACAAACAGTTGAGAACACTTCGTTAAGATACTATGTTCATGCGAATGAACATGTGGTAGGGAGCTATAGAAATACTACATACACTAACACAGTGAACAGAAATTGTTTGAAGATGTTCCTGTTCCTTCGGTAAGATATGTCAGCTTGAGATTGATGATTAAGTGCCTTGACTTGAGACCCATACTCGTACAGAGAGCTACACTGCTAACAATAAAGAGTGTATTTTGGTTCCTAAAGTTAATAATTAATAATAGTAAAAGACTGAATTGAAACTAGAAATCAGCTTCTGGAGCAAACTTAAATTACACCCAACAGCTTAAAAGAAAATCCTACCTTTAAAGGTATAATTTGAGTATAAAGAATTATTTTCCAAAAACATTCTGAAATCTTTAAACTCCATCAATTTATAGTGTTTAAAATATCAAAAACTAACAGTGAGTAACACCACAACCTCCTCTGCAAAATTACCTCTCCATACGCACCAGTTGGTATCTGCAGATTCACATGCACAACCGAGTCACACTCTGAGAACCCCCTGAAAGCTGCACATCTTTGCATCTTTCCAACAAAGTTGGAAATACCAAATTAATGGATATTCTGAAGAGAACAGAACAGCAGTTTAAAGGCAGAAAAGGCAGAAAGACATTTTTCTTTTTTTTTCCCCTCTCCTTTAAGTCAGGTGTTATTTATTAAGTGCATTAGCTCTGCCATGCAAACTACCCCTTTACCTCATACAACAGCCCCTTCCCCTTGCAATCTGTACAGTACCCAGATTTCCCTTCTTCTCACTCTAATAAAAACAAGTCTTAGCCCTTCCTCTTAGCCCTGTGAAAATCCAAGCTAAGCACCCTGATTCCATCTCAAAACCCCAAACCAGTATCTTTCATATCTGTTCTGTAGGATAAAATCTAAATTGTATCTATGCCTTCCTACAGTATTCTCCTTCTACACCTCTCCTTATCAGATCTTCCACACCAGCTTCCCTCTCTCACAAAAAAGCCTAAGGTGGCCAGCGCTCTCTTATCAGCTGCTTAAAAGGGTCTGTGATCCTTACAGTGACATCCATCCAAAGAAATGGCCCAAGCACACATCAAATTCCTCCCCAAGAGCCCTAAGGATGAATCTTGTACTCTCCTGCTGTCAAAACACATCCCGAGGTGCACTCCAGGCACGGCAGGCTGGCAGTATTAAATCTGGGAAAGCAGCTCACCAAAGCCAAAGCACAGCCTACAGAACACGAAATTACCATAAAGGCGATTTATGTCTTTAAGTCACTCTGATATCAAATAATGAAAGGGGGGAGTGAAGGAACCCAAATTAAAGGTGGCTAGAGTGCTTGTGGAGTCAAAGAACAACTAACAAATGTTTAAAAAGCAGCTTTTGATTAAAGCAGACGAAGCTCCATTTCAGGAAATGGATGCAGTTAGTCCCACACCGACGCCACCACCTCACCTCTCCCACGGCCGCGTTTCCCGCGGTCTGAAGGCCTCTCCCCTTGATTGTTGTCCACTCCGTTCTCTTCAGCTCTAACTGTGGAGAGAAGAGAGCTTAAAAGAGGCCTTAGCAACTCGCACATGAGACAATATAACCAGCTGCCTAACCTAAACCCCAAAAGAAAAAGCAAGATTAAAAAGACATCTCAGTCTCCCTCATCTTCCTTCGTGTTTTAGCTACAAGCAATTACATTTACTGTGCACTAAAAGCAGGCAGCAAAATATTTCATAAGACGAAAACATCCTTCAGCATATATGCTAGTTTTCTATAAAAAGAAGTTATGATTTGTGCTACACTGTTAATTAGCAGGGCCTCATCTCTCTCAAAAAGCAGGAACTAAAGCTGCCCTCATATCTTTCTTCCTTGATAACGTCCTGGTAGGTTAGCAGTGAAAGAATAAGAGAAACAAATAGACAGGCTCTTCTTGTGATTAAGACATCCCTACACAACTAGGAAAACTTAAAAGAACTCTCCTCTCTGTTTAACACTAAGATTCATGACATCTTAGTTGTCACAACATTTGAATATCTTCCAACCACAAACTAGATGCTGGCTAATGCTGTGAACTGATTTCCCGCTTGTAGAGAAAAGTTCTACTTCTTTTTTTCTTTCTTAATTTCCATTTTTCTTCTCTCATAGCGGTGTTTTACAAGGCTCTCATAGGCAACATGTACAGCTTAGATATTGCCGATAAAACAACTTAGATAAAAAAGAAACACACACCCAATGGTGATCTAATGTGATGCTACCTAAGTCAGGAAAACCATCAATGCTCTTTTTGATAATATGTTATTATACTTGTATAAACTGAAGCAAATTTTTACATGTTGCAATTCACCAAGAACTTTCTCTGCTGTAGAAAGTCAACTTTGGCTTGTTATGTGAGTAATATACGCTAGAGGTTAATAATGATGCCAGTCTTTTCATTCGCCTTATGAGAAGATGAGAACTTCTTCAAGCTCTCCTACTCATAAAAGGAAATGTAGTCAAAGTTGGATTTTTTTCATTAAAAAAAGCATATCTGCTATGCAGTGACTTATTTGCTTTCCAGCAGTCTTACACTCAATTCTAAAACCCAGATAAAAGAATAGCAATTTGCAGATTAGACTTCTGCCTTTTTGATTAATTGATTTTAACCAAGTTGGTCTCTGAAAAATACATATACATACCAAAAAAGTCACGTAGAGAGATCAAGCACACCTGTTGTACAAGCACCAAGTTATGACTTCAGCACAGAGCTATAGCTCTGATGGATTTTATTCCATTAAGCATTTCCTCTCAACTAAGACAGTTTCAGGTGCAAGAAAAGTGTCCCAGCCCTTAAAAATTAGCCCCTGTACATACACTCTCGGCCACGGCTGCCTCCTCTTCCCCGTCTGTTGGAACTTCCCCGTCCACGACTCACTTCTCTGTCCCCTCGTTTTTCTCTGTTTTCTTTGTTTTCTGAGCTTTCCTTTCCAAGGCTTTTCTTCTTTCCCCCTACAGTCTCCCAGGAAGTCTATTTGGGTAGAACAGAATTAAATACAAAAGTCAAAAACAGAAACAACTCAACTCTATATGTTCCGTCAAACCCCTCCAGTTCATGTAAAAAAACAGGTAACTGTGCAATGCCACACATGCTATACCTAAGAAAAGTACACTGATACAGGGAAGCAGGTTGTATTATTTTTTGGAGAAGATGAGAAAAACAAGTTTTGGAAGTTTAGTTTTCTCTTGGAAAGGGAGGAATCCCACATATCTCTGGTTATAACAGACTTCAGTTAGTCCAGTCTAGATAGACTGCACTGGAAAACCTGAAAAATAAGTAACAGTCCTCAAATCACCTACATAAATCTAATGAGGGAGCATGCACAAAACAGTATTTTTCTTATGAAGAAAGGGAAAAATGCTTGCAGGCATCCCTGAGCGAGAGACTGATGAGAATATCTCAGGAAGGGGGGAAAAGAAAACGACAACAAAATCCCACAATACACGCACACAAAACATATTGGCCAGATCCAAGCACTGATAGCCAGAAAGGCAGAGTAAGAACTCAGCAAATGAAGACTGTGGTAAGTCAGACAGTCTGTTCTAAGGCCTATGGCTCATCAGCCACAGCAAACTTCACGAAAAGCTGCACCTGTACAAGACAGAAGAGCCAGGTCTAAATATCAGACCTCAGCTTAAACATTAAACTCATCATTAAAATAAATTAAGGGATCACATCAGCAACACAGGCACATCTACAGGAATCAAAAACAAAATAACTAACACACATGCTAAGAATAGGATGACAACTGGTATATTATGCAATCTCAGGGACAGCCTATTAAAACATAGCTGCAAAGCAAAGAATAAGTTTTCAAACTATTAAAATGGCAGATACATTTATATAAATGTCAGTCTCTACCTCAAGTAGCTTAAAGTATAGATTATATGGTCAAGTGGGGAAATTGCATATGTAAATACGGTGCCATCAAATGTGAAGCACTTGATAAAGCCATGACCTCAAGCAGCAGCTACCTCAAAGAAATAGTTGGGCTATCAGTAATTTCAGGTCCTGCCCTGCACTCCTCTCAGTTCAGACAACAAGTGAGGCAAAGACCAGCTAATCTGAGCTGCCTATAACTTAAAAAAAATGTTATTGATAATGCCGATGACAAAGCAGTTGACAAATATAAATTCAATGTCTAAGTGACTCTGAGAGAGCATATGCTAGGGATACCACAAGTCCCTCATTATTTAAGGTGGTATAAGCAAGAAAGAAGGCTGAAATAAGTTCAAACTGATCTCCAGAATAACTATGGACCAACTTTGGTGCACTTCGGACTGCGTGAAAAGTCCTCTTTATTCTAGTTTTAAAAGTTTTAGCCAACAAAATATGGTCAGGCATATAACGGCTCTTATATTTGCAAAAACTAAACAAATCAAAGGAAAAAAGTCTTCTGCAAAGAAACACGTCCTTCTTTGCTCTCTCTGCCACGTCTTTTGTATCCAAGGCCAGACTGCCTCAGCCACCACAAGGAAAAGGTCTTAAAAGTTATCAGTCACACAGAACAAAGCCTTACAGCTCCCAACGAGCAGTTTAGAAGAGGACAAAATTTGCAGAAAGCAAAAGAAATTACAAATAGACTTTCTATTACTCCTTGTTTTTCCACTTTTCAAATCAGTAGATAAATCCCTCAAATGAGGTTAAGATCAAAAGAAAAAAAAAGTTTTAATGCATCAAAATTAATAAAAGAGATGTTGGAATCTCCATTCAAAACAAGTACCACTGCTACCAAGCTTATATCAAATCCATGCTAAAAAAAAAAAATCCATGCCAAATCCATGCCAAAGTGTTCTGGACTATAATGGCCTTACAGCAAACCATTCAAGTTTCCATCAAGAATACATCTCTTCACCTTCTAATGAGGACCCTTCTAATTGACACTCTCTCTTCCTGTCTCAATGATGCCTTTAATTTCTCTGTTTTCATTTCTGAGCTGTATTTTGTCTTTGAGGAGCAATGGGTTCTGAGGGACTGCCAAAATGCTGGATACGCTCCTTCTAATTGATAACTGAGTTCAAAAAAAATTCTTCCATGCCATGATCACTTGTAACTATTTGCTAAGCTGAGACAGTGTTTAATATTCTTTTTTCAACTAGAAAACTATTTTCAACCAGAAAGTGACAAATACAAAAAGTATGAGAGAATACAAAAATAGCTAGCAAGGTACCAAGACAGATTTTATCAAGGTGAGATACTCTCTTCTACTCCCCACTTACCCACTTACTTGGCAGCATATATTCCTGCACCTTAGATCACCTCAATTCTTAGAAAAAGGGAGGGAAAAGAGAGTCCCCTTGAGCAGAGAGGCATGTCTTCTAGATATGGGCCAGGGGAAGAGGGGTGTTTTCGTCATGAAAAATAAGCAAGAGTGCATATCCTGAACATGAGACACTGAGTGTTCACCAGCTAAAAAAAATAAAAAGGAAGTCCGGGTTTCTTTCCTAATTTAGGCGAGATGGAATCTAGTTTGCTTTCTCTGGAACATGGTGAAAATCCTTCCAGCAAAAAAATACAAACACAGCAAGAAATATGCCTGATGCTTCCTGGCATAAAAAAAATAACTGTTCTATCCCAAGTTATATGCAACATCGTTTGCTGTTACACACAGTTTTAGAATTTTCTTTCTGCTCTTCAAAAGGCCATGCTAACACACAACTTAGTGGAAGCAACTATTTGCCTTATCCTGTTCTTCCTTTATTAGAGCTTTTAATGCAACCTGCGGATGTGGACGCCTCTTCCTACTTCAATACCTGCAGTGCATAGCTACAGAAATAAATTATAACTTAACATATCTGTCTTCCCTTCTAGGTTTATAAAAAGGCTCTTTGTTTCAAATGCACGGTATCCCTTATTCTGGAGAATATCCACAACCTTGAAACATAAAATAGGACAGTATATGACAGAGCATTCCATTCTAAGACAGAATTAAAATCGTTGCACATAAGTAAAGGCTGGAAAACTCTGCAGGAAACCAGCAGGCGCCCATCATATTTTCAAAGTTTGAACTATTCTAAGGCATGCACATGACAAAAAAATTGCCCTGGTCTCCATTTCCTTCAGAGGAATCTGAAAGGCGAGACGGAAATTGAAGCCTTCCAAAATACACGCATGACTTTCCCAAACAGTTCTTCAAAGTAGAAAGGAGCAAGAAACAAAAAGCAGTTTAAGATAAAAGTAAATCCTTACTGTGTCTGAACTTCCTTCCAGTAGTATGTTGATTGCTCTGTTCACATCCCCATTACAGTCATGTAGTGCCACTATGCACTCATCCTGGTTTTTGCCCGTCACTTCCATAAGCTGGCAGTAAGAGTCAGACATGTTAAAACATCCAAATTATCATCATAAGAAAATAAGAATAAGCACCACATAGTCTTCAAGAAAGTACATTGTTACTCGTTTTAGTCATCAAAGACGACTAAAAACCTAAGTAAAGGTACTGCATTTTACAGAACTGCTTAGAATTCACCAAGAAACAGGACTAAACGCAAATTGTAAAGGTAAGTACTTTTTTTAAACTCCAGTAAACACTGCCACCACCCAGATGGCTGTATATGAGCACAAAGATGCAAAAAAACTGTATAGCTCTAGTGCTGCTGTTTCTGCCTCTGTGCCAAACATCCCTCTCTCTGTTCTATTGCTGAGAATAGCCATAAGGTAAATAATGGCAGAGAATTGATCCACCTGGAAAAGAACCAAGACCGAGGGGGAAAAGAAGGTTATTTTTCAGTCAGATCAGCTCCCTCAACCCAATTCAGCAAAAGGCTGCACAACTGGGCATAACCGAAGGCTGCTTACAAACACCTGGTAGTGGATTAGGTTTTGTGGGCCCAGGATGTGCTTCCTCTGGAGTGTTACACGGATATAATCACAGGTTCTTCTACGGCAAATCGAACAACACCCAGAGGAAAAAGGTATGAGCTGGAAATAAACAAAGGCAAAATGCAGGATTTTTAAGTCTCATCCCACTACCCCTCTACCCACCAGCAGAGCCACAGGCACTACTGGTCAGGGCTGCAGGCTTCAGGAAGGAATAGAGAACTTCACCTCTGGCAAAACTGCCATGACAACGTAAGAAGTTTATAAACAAGAACAACAAAATGCAGTTAGCAATTCCTCAGATAAGGCTTTACAAAGGAAAAAAAAGCAAGTCAAGAAATCTGTCCCTCTGCTGCGTTCATGTTTCCATACTAATTCTTGTCTCCTTCTAGGTGCATTGCTAAGTTCTACATGAGCTGTGCTGTGTTCACTAGTCTCCCAGGATAAGATCACCAATGCCCACAGCAGAGCAAGGGACTGAACTCTCTGCAATGCCAGAGCTAACGATCACTAATATAACTGGCAATAGAAGCTTGAATATCTACACATAAGATTCAGTGCAATACAGGAAATGGTGTGATTAGATTGCATTTTAGCAGTGCAATTTTACCACTTAAATTCATAGACAGTATTAAAGACTTGGGAGCTCAGGTTTTTTTTGTTTGTAATAAAACCTGTAAGCTATAATTAGACTTGTGTCTTTCCCTAGACTTGTTCCCTTTCCCTTCCCAAGCAAATTCACTAATAAGGTGACAAATTTTCCTCCTAGGCATTTCCATACAAACAAGCTGAATATATTCTGTGTTTTGAAGATCTTTAACTGGCAGGACCTTACTAGAGAGATACAGTCTGTAAGAGACATCAGCACAGATGACAGCGGGCATCACAGCTTGTCTACAAAGGAGAGTACACGAGCATTTCCATAAGCCAGAGCTATCATGCTGCAATTTCTTATAAACAGACTTTTGTTGTGCAATAGCACCTTTTCCTAGTTAAACTTAAGTCATTCTGAAAGTGGTTTAATCTAAATCATAAGCAGCCACTCTAGCTTCAAACTGTAAACTCTCTTATGAGTACCATATTGCAGGGCATAAAAACTTTGTACTGTAAGGAACATACTTGTTTCACTTTATCTTCAAAATCTGCATCATTCTTATCATAGATCATCTGAGCAAGGCGAATCTGTTCTGCTGTTGCCTGAAAAATATAAACATCCAATAAAATTCACAAAAGGTAACAATATATTTTTAAAGTGTCTCTTAGCATTGCTATCTTTTTTTTTTTCCTCTCCTGATTGTCAAAAATGATATAGGGAACATACGCAGAGGGAAGAGATTAACATCTCTTCCCCTATACCCAATTTTACTATCAATAGCTTTTCTGGGACAGCAGAAGTCTCAACATAGAATATGTTTGGTCCACAATTCAAGGTTACTTACTACTTGAAGATGAGTTAATAACTTACTTAAAACTTACTACGGAAGCCTATGCTTTGATATATTACTTCCACTTCTAATTAGTATCTACTATTCTAGAATGATATTATTCTCATTATGAGAAGTGAGCAGTAGTGCTTCCGTACGAACTGCATCTCCAGAGATTCCTGCCTGACTCTAACAGTATCAGGACTCTATATACTTAGGAACTTAATAGGAGCCTGGGTTATGCCTCAAGATTTTGCCTGTGAACTTTGCACTTATCTTCTCAGTAAGTCATCCTTCGGAATACACTTTGGGTGTCCCAAGGAAAAAGCAATCCAAGAACACTAACGTATCACATAAAGCTAGACTTCATAGTGTGGTATTTGTGGTCTACATGACCAGCATTCCCAGGAAGATAGCACAGATAACTAGGCCACATGATCCTGGACTTCATGTATTGTCTGCTTAAACAAAAAAAAAGCTTCTAGCTCTAGTTAGGGAAGAAGGTTGATACTGAAAAGAGAACTAGGAACCCAAATGCAGATTGAGGCATTGTGAAAGTTTTCTTCATGGCAACAGTATCCAAACATCCACTGAAATTCCTGACTAAAAGGATTCATCCTGGGCTTTCACAGTCTCACTTCAGAGAATACAGTGCCTTGAATGTTCAAGTGACCAACCTCTTCGATCACTCTGCTTTTGGAGCTTGCCACACCAAGGAGGTGTGGTAGGTCACTGAGTGCAAATGCTGAGAAGAGTCTAAAAATTACTCCTCCACACACCACCAGCTGCTGACTTGCTGAGAAGTGACTGCAGCTGTCCCAGTTCCTTGAGGGAAGTGACATTTGTCATGCTGAGAGGCGACGTTCCAAGACAATTACTGTGTTCGTAACTGAATTAAGCTCTCTGTACTACTTCACATTTTCAAAGTGTCCTGCTGATGGCTTCATACGTCAGCTGGTGACATAAGTCGGACTGCTCTGGAATTCCCCACTCCAGGCTTTGTGCTGCACCAAAGCATCCCGGACAGCACTCAGAGCAATGAAGCCCTTACTTGGTGTCTGTTAATAGCTCAGTACAGAACAGAAAGAAATGGTCTGTCCCTTTCCAGAATTAAGCCATATTATATCCTCTCACTCAAATTTCAGACTCTCCAGATCCATTACAGTTGCTAAATCAGTGAACAGATCTCTGTTAATGCATTCAGTGTAAAAAAAAATTGGACAATGTGATTTCTATACATGACAGCATATTTGACCAGAAAAAGAGGAAGTCATTAAATGTCATATTTTTATTAATCCATATTTTTCAATAGGCTTATATTAGAATATAAAATATACAAATTTTGTAACAATTTATGAAATGTACAACAGTATCTCCAGTTTTCCTGTGCAAACAGGAATATCAGTATTTATGTCAGCGAGTTGCACCCACCAGGAGATGAAATTTAAAGGGGGGCGGGGAGGGAGGACAAACAAAATGTTTTTGTTACATAAACACATATAACCACCAAAACATTTTCCAAAAAAGTTTCTTTTTTCCCCAATGACTAGTTCTCCATTATTTTTAAGGCATCAGCTTAACAACTAACATTGTATCATTTCAGACAACACTGTGATAAACTTTTATTTATGACTAATAAAACACTATCATCTTAAAACAACTAGAACATTATTCACACTTTGCAAGGAATATAATCTTTTCAGTATAACCAAAATAAGGCGAATTTTTAATTCACTTACAAATATCAGAAGACAAAAGTGAGGAAAAAGTGACAAGGAGACGCCCAAATACTGTATAAAATATTTATTATTCAGAAGTAAAAGTGCTACGTCATGTCTTAAATAATCAAAATTATGATCAATGTAACACTTAAGCCTCTGCTTGGGAAAGCAACACTCTTCAAGATTCAGAAAGAAGAATCAATGGCAACCAAACAATCAAATCCCACATATTGCTAATGACAAAGCTTGTCTAAGCAGAAATGTCTATCTGATACCTAAAAAATAAAAAGCATGGTGCACTGAAACATAGTAGTTGTACACTAAATAGCATCTTCTCCATTCGACTGATCAAACAAGCATCCATTATGCAAAAGGAGAAAAAAATATATCAGACAAAATGCAGGAACCTTGTTGGACATAATGCTTGGAATCGCTGAACAATGCAGGTTTGAAAGGACCTCCTGCCGAGCCCAGATCCCTTCAGAGACAGGTTGCTGCTTTGAGCCTCATATAGTCAAATTTTAAACACCTCCAAAGACAAAGATACCATAACTTCTGTAACGTACATGTACTCAGCACTGAACCACCTGTGCAGTGAACCATATTTTTCTTGTAACAGTTGAAATTTCCCATGTTCCAGCTCGGGCCATTGCCTCCAAGAAGAGTCTGGCTGCATCTTCTATTCACCCTCTCATGAGGCATCTGGCTAGAGCAGTAAGCTCTTGCCTTCGTTTTGTCCTCTTATGGCTGAACAAACTCATTTTCCTCACCCTTACCTCATTCATTCTTTGCTCCAGCCACAAGCCATCTTTGCGGCCCTTCACTGCACATGCAAATGCAAATGCAAAAAAAAAAATAAAAATAAAAATAAAACAAACAAACAAAAAAAGAGGGAAGAATCACTTGTCTTCACCTGCTCGCTACACTCCTGCGATCATAGTGGTTATCGAACAAAAACAATTTAACTGCTTCCTTTGAAAGTGACTTTCTAAATCATTTTTGTTCATATAATTAATACTATATGCAGTATTACAGGAGCTCTTGCATGTTAAAGACCAGTCTAAAAAAAACACTAAAAGATACCACTTCTAGAGGGAAGCACCTCTAAACTGATGCATTCCCTGCCAGCAGAGAACTGAGGCAATTCTTGAATTGCATCCAATTTGGAGGAGTACCTGACAACAAAGTAACAAGTTGCCAGAAGCAGAGTAATTTCACACCTTCTGTAACCCTGAAAAACACAGAACATAACTACCATGTTGCTGAGTGTCACGACAACGGGATGACAGCTTAATTTCAGTCTCATCAATACTGAAAATAGGCTGTTTTTTAACCCACTAACGGATCTTCATCATTTGCTTTCTATGAAGACACTTCACAAGAAGTTCAGGATTTCAGGACGTGCAGTTATGCTGAATCATACTGTGCAGCACAGACCCATCCAGCAGAAAGCTTTTCCCACCCATTCCAATTCACATCTCAATTAGAAGTCCTGTAGCACCATAAGGCTAGCATAGAAAGAGCTGAAATCTGAGGACACCAATGCCACCAGACAAAAATCTTGACACAAGTCCAGACTTGTGTCAAGACAGAAATCCTCCCCAATGGGAAATATTGCTGAAGAACACAAAATTAAGTTAGAGACAAGAATACAAGACCAAGTTATTCCTGTGTTGGGTTACCAAGCATTTAAAACAAGATATCAAACATACTCTTTCAAATAAACTACATGACCCTCTCCTCCTTTTCTTAGCTTTTAATAACTTATGGAAGAAGTCCATATTATTAACCAATTACTCCTGAATCAAGGAATATTGTGCAGTAGCACATACCTGTACAACTTGTTTCTGTGGTTGCGTTGGCTGTGTGGCTGAAATCTGTGTTTTATCCCGAGTGCCCCGGGTACGTTCACTGCCCACCGAAGTCATCATATACAGTATATACAAAACAATGTATGTACAAAATAGAAAATCTGAAAGAAAAAAGAGAGTATGAGTTAGGACAGGGCACACATTCAATATTCTGGTACAACAGTGCAGTAAATTCAATGTGTATTACATGCAGAAGCTCCCAAGAAATCAATTTAAACACACTGTTATCGGATTTATCGCACAGTCTTTATAGCAAAGGGAAAATGCAGAGCATAACAGCATCTTTAGATGTCATGGATCTCCCTAGATCTGTACATCCAGACTACATCTAAATCTCATTTTTTTTTCCACTTATTTAAGATTCAGACTTTCCTATCTGTCTGTCTGCTGAAATTTCAGCTCCAGCTGTATCACTCCTTAAGTTTCTGTAACACCTATCTTGTTTTGACACTTGGAATTTTACTACGCTCATATCCACTCTGAACACCCCTGCGAAGACCTGCCAGGCAGCATCATCTGGAACACAGCGTTCTGCTCTTCCCCATCATTACATTTTCTTGCACTTTTAAGGAGGTCATGGTCAATGCCCACTCTACTACTTGGCCTCATTTGTAAGAAAAATGATAATCCTTACCTCTAAACCAAACTTCTGTAGCAAATATTCTTGTTTGTATTCTTGTAGTGGATTTGGTTTTTTTTTTTTTTTTTTGCTGTTGCTAGCACCTTGTTTTAGACATACTCTTGTGGCATGATCATTAAAAAAGGCTCAAACCCAAAAGCCACATGCACATACCAGTGTAACCCTGTTTTTCTTGTACGCACCAATCATTCTAATGCATCTCCTATCATAACAAGTACAAGCGAAAAATGTATCACTCCCCACTGCTTGTACAGCATCTAACACAAGAGCAACTGATGAATATGGTTTATGGAAGTTGTAATAACTGAAAACAGATTTCTCAACCGATCAGAACAGTCATGGCCAACAGCCTGGTTTCGGTCTCCACATCCCTGGGAAGTGAGACTGCGAGTTTAGGGAACTGAAGTCAACCTGCGAGGTGCACCTGTGCCCAAGGAGATGTGCAAGGAGGAAAAAGCCCTTTTGTTGCAGCCCCAACACACGAACAGGCCTCAGCACACGACTTGTCAGGGTAAGCAGCTCTGCTGCAAGTTTGTATCACAGTTTAATAAACCAGAAAGCTTGGACACAAAGCTACAAGGATTGCAGGGACAAGGATGTGTTCAATGGCAGTTGGTTGTTCATAAAAAACATTTACCGAAGTGAACTCGAGCAGTTACATGTCAAAATTAAAGCTGCACTGACATGCTACATTTTAAATACTGATTGACAACACTCAGGAGGAAATCCAAAAGCTCATTAATCCCACTATGATCTGAATACCCTCTTCATTTTGCAGATACATTTTCATTTACCAAAACTGAGTTCTGACATTGAAATTCTCTATGCGATAGTTAAAGGATTCAATACAGTGTGAAGAGTAAGTGTATTTCCATGAACTCTTGCGTATTTAACAGGAAAAGGCCTGCCTTTACCAGGAACCGCCTGTAGTATGATCTGAATAGGAACACAGTGTTTCTTCAGCTTTACGAATACATTCACTAAAGCCACTTTGCTCTTAAGGTAGTCTAACTTCATTGCCTTCCAGGCCCCAGAACAAACTTTCACAGCACAGCATTTGACACCCCAAAAGCCAGATACAATCAGGAGAGAAGTAATTCAAGCTCATCTGACAAAATGTTCCAAGGAAAGCAAAACATCAAGTAGTTTTGGTGACATTTTGCACAGCAAGTTCAATATTCATCACAAACTTTCTGGGCATGGCTCTCCACTGGTATTTCAAACACACCTGATAAAGACCTCAGTTGAGTGTACGGTAAAAAATAGTTTCTTTGTGTTAAAATATGTTTTGTAAGCTACGATGCCTGGACTTCCAATGTCCTTAGCCTAACTTAAGTTTATGTACACTCATTATGACGCTAGAGAATTTTTGTTTGTTTTTGAAAGCAGGCAGTGGGCTCATCACTACTTGTGAAGGAACCATGGAAAAAGCCCTGAAGAAAGAATTCAACAAAGAATACTAAGTTCTCTCTCTGAAAGAAAAGCTAATGGTTTCAAATAAGATTGCCTAGTTTTGCCCCATTTTGATTGAAAATATACTGAAAAATTGTAACTCCACTTAGTCTCAATTTGCTGATCATTTCTAAATTCAGATCACACTTAAATAGATTATGGTGCCTAAAAATTTCAGCTTAGATTTCAAATACCTATTTCTCTACTTACCCTACGCAAAGCTACATTAAGTACTGAAATCCACATTTTAGACATGGTTGGGATATTTTCCACCTCTGATATCCAGGCACCACATGGTTCCTGGTCAGGATGATGCTCCTATGTCACATCTATTTAAGTCATGCTTATTTCTCAGGGTGGAAGGAAGGAGGAAAGCATACAAACATTTGAAACGCCACTAAACAACGATGATGAACAGCAAGATCAGTTTGCCAATGGGAGGAAGGCCAAACCACCTAATAACAGGAGCTTTAGAGAGGATCCTAATCTTGCTGACCACATAATCCACGACAACAAATGTTGGTTAAAGGGTTGAAGTAGTAACCAAAAGCCGAAGTGTGAGCCCTCTTGGGGAGCAGCGTGGACTCCCACTTGCTTCAGACAACTGCACAATGAGCACAATCTACTACTGAAATGACTTTATCCCACTATTGATGATGCACTAACCAAAGGAACATTGAAAGCACCTTCCTAGCACACCCTACTACTGTATTAGCAGGTAGAGGTGGGCAGGCACCTACTGCTTTCACATTAGCACTGTAACTACAGTTTTGAGTATTAACTGGACTATTATTAACGACTGGGCTGGACAAGAACATCTCTTCACTCACCTACCAGATTCTGTGCTCTGATCGTACACATTAAATTTGCCTGGTAATCCACTGAGTAGGGTGCCACAAATCGTGTTTTAACCTCAGATTACATGATGGAAGAAGGTGGTCTGAGATTTGGAAGGAGAAAACTCCTAATTAAATATTACTTTAATAAAGCTAAAAAAAAAAAAGTTCGAAAAGCAGGTCTTGTATTTTCCATGTCAAGGTCTGGCTCAGTACAGAAGCCCCTCATCAGCAGCTTACAATTGACCTTGGAGACACATTGCAACTCCACCAAGCAGCTACAACAGCTGTATTTTGAAGAAACTGATACATGTTAAATCAGAACCTCAGAGCATCAGCAGAAGAGGAGGAGAAAGCATTAAGAAGGAAAAAGACAGAAAGACACTGCACTTTCCAAAATTGTTGTGTAAAGAACCACAAGATTGTTGGAAGTCCTTCTTTCCCTAAGGTGAAATCCAGGGCCTCCAGAGGGAATTCAACTTTCAGTATTTTCCCATAAAGCAAACATCTGTTCTTCAAAATGGAAAGCAATGGAGGCATTTAATGAGAAATCACCTCAAGTCTCAAGATGTGTCATCTTAGTGTTTCTGTCTATGTAAGTTTCGCCCAAGAACAGCAGATACACCAGATAGACCACTGCATCACAAACCAGCACCAGACCCATGATGGAATGGCAACGAGAAGGCCAATTTCCAGCAGAGTACCCGAATACCGCTACATCGATGCCCAACCTCTCTGAAGAGACCAAATCCCTTCTCCAAAAGTTTCCGTGTTGTCTTATTCAGCGCCTTAATTTATGTTTATGTTTTGGATTTTAGAAGGAGAGAGACAAACAATCAACGGACAAGTGAATTCATACCAATGCAGCAAAGAAGCTTTTTAAATTTACATAAAATTGAAGAAAGAATTAATGTTTAAATTTTCTTGGGCAACACAATCTAGTCCTTTTTGGACTCAAGATAAACCAGAAAAACTAGAGACAGGCCCAAATACAAATCCACCTGCCAATGTGGATGAACCTGCCGGATGAACGAGAGTGGACCTATACCGAAACAGTCCAGGTCCCACACACCACTTGGCTTTTCGGAATCCTTCTGAAGTTAAATATGCACTTCCAACAGCTGAACAAAATACCTGCAGTTTCAATTCTTCTCCTGAGGCAAATACAAGAAAATTATTTTCTTGAGTCTCAGGACAAGGAGCTGTGATAACACTGTGCAGAGATCTCTGAACACCCTGAAAGTATGATTTCTTTTTTATTCTCTAATTACAAAAGCTACTCAGTCAAGAATTTCTTGAAATGACAAGGCTGGGAAAATGCTGTAGGGCACTGCCTCGTGATGACATGACTGCAGTACATGTACAGTGAGCCCAGATTTTATTGCGAGCTTTGGACTGACTACCTATACAGCTCTGGCATGACATAATCTTGAAGAAGGACAGCGGAGAAAAACTGCATCTGCAGAGCATCGATACAGTGCATTTCCTGTAAGTACTGTTGCCTGAGATCCTCACCATCCTTACTATTGCTCGAAAGTAGAAAACAGTTTACAGAAGTCACATCTCCTCAAAAGCAGTGCTGTTTATTCAGTGCTTTATTCCTCTACGCCAACAATACCCAATCTGAACTCGTGGAAGGGTTCCTACATTCTCAAGTTCTTCTACAGCAAATATGAACAACATTGATGGCCAAGAGCAAAGCCTGTCATTGGCAAAATACCCCAGAGAGATAAATTATCCTCCCTGTGCTCTCAGGATTCACCAAGAGAAAAGCACTGCTGAAAGCAGGACACTCTCAGGCTGTCCCAGGTATCTTGCTTAGCTGTGGATTGAGCACATCCGGATGAAGGATAAAACTTCACATTTGGCTATTCATCACTTCCACTGCTGTTACCCCACTAGTTCTTAGTCATCCTCCATCTTGTGCCCACAAAATGCACAGATGCATGCAAGTTAAACAGCATTCTAAAACCCCACTTGGAATTTCCTATAATACATAAAATTAGTTAATACTAAAACCCATCTTATCTTCTTTGGTAGGTAATTTAGTTCATAAAACACTTCCAAAATGCACTTTCCTAAACCTGTTCTACTAAATGAGCCTCTTCAAAAAGAGATCAATAATACCAGGTTTAAATGTAAAATATTTTCCTAGTCTAAAATATATCACATGATCAAAAAGTGAGGTAAACTTAGCACTCACTGGGATGATGCTGTTTTACAACCGTTTACTTAAACAACAATCTCTATACTCACTATCCCAAATACAGAGGCAAATTTTGAGCATAAATGGCTCAAGGAATTTCTTTTTTTATTTTCCAAGCTTTAAAAAAAGTTTTTAGAATGCAAATGTTTATTATAAAGATGACCAAGTGTGACCTCCAGAACTAGCATAAAATGAACACATGCACTACAAGTTATGAATTCTCTCTCCTGCTAGCAAAGCCTGGTGAATAAGCAACTGCATAAAATCCACAGCTGTTAAATTACTATTTTCCAGTAGATTCAATGAATCTATAATTTGCTAGCAATACACCTATGATCTACAATAAAACATCATTTTTAATCATCAAGGGAAAAAAGTCACAAAATTTTAAAAAAATGACATTAGCAAACCATTCATTTGTAAAATATTTTAAGATTGGAAAAACAAACCAAAAACTTTGGGAGAAGAAGAAAAGAAACAAAGACTTCATTTTAAGGATTAGTACACTTAAGCAAATGTTAAAAAGACAAGGAATAAAAATACACAAATAGGTTTTACCAATAAAAAGGAAAGCAGACCACGATGCTTTGGGAGACAAAGCAGCTCATAGTCTTCAGAAGACTGAAGACAGGCAAAATCCGGTTACATATGCAAAGTGCCCTAACAAGAATGATACTGAAAGGGGACTAACAAGTGCATGTCACAAAAAATTCAGTAACATTACTGACATTACTCAAAAATCTAGCTTTATGATATCAATTTTTGGCATTATCCCAGTGTTTCTGCATTATAGTTGTTTAAAATGTGAAGTACATTTTAGCATATGCTAGTGATTTCCCTAGTTTCAATCTAAATGTGCCAATTAGACACAATAAATGTCCCATGGCCTTTCTTCATGGCTTATTTATAAGCATTCAATCTTAAGAGACAACAAGAGTCTGTATTCATAGAGAAAATTTCTGAAGGAAGATTCAATTTCTCCACATTTAACCTTGTCTGGTATAAAGGCATAAGACACAATCATACAATAATCAGAAAATCCTAGCCAGTTTCTACCTAAGAATTCATCTTTCATCCAAAGACTTCAGACTACTAAAAACATGCCTGGCACAACCTATGCATTTCTACTGCTGTCAGAGGACAACACTCACTGGTGACTCTGGAAAGTGAGCAGTCAAGAGTCCTAGGAAATTCAGAGGAATGGGTCTGATAATTCAGAAATCAGAACCTACAGAGTCTCTGTTGTCATATTTTGTTGCCTCTCTACAAGAAGAATGCTGTACTGCATAGCAACTTTGACAGGCATTCAAATAGAATGAAATCTTATCCCCTGTCCGATTTAACTACAAGCTTCATGTTTGCGAGAACCTGCAAAATGCACTAATTATCAACAGTTACTACCGTTGTAAAGAAAGCTCCCAGATAACAGAGACCCTCAAGCTAACTAACTGCATGTTATTTCCCATCTAAGCAAATCAGGGGATCTTACTGGAGCACAGTGCAGATCACAGCTGCTGCCAGGAATTAGATATAAAGGAAAGTCTGCATGTAAATACAACTGACACAAAACAAGAATTACCGTGGAGAAGTAGCTGTCATTGGGGAGCGCGAAGGGAAGGGGAATGGCAATTTGACTTGTTAAATATGGCTCTCTGCTGAAGAGTATTTTAAGCAAAGCCCAATCTTTTCCAGATATTCTAGGACCTGAAGGAAATATTAAAAACAGGCCCTAGTTTTTTTTTTTTAGTAGAGGGATTTCTTGCCCTCTATCACAGAAATGAATTTTCTATGCTAACCTTCTCTAAAAGCTAATCAAGTCATTGACATAATGTACTGAAATTACTGATGCAGACCATATCCTGACCCTGAATTGGCAACCGATTCCCAGGATCTTGGGTCAGAAAGTATTCAGAGACATCCCTGGCTCAGAAATGGCTCCTGCTTATATAGTTCAGGGAATTCCTTTTGATTTCCAACCTTTAAAATAGTTTTAAAGGCAAAATTTTGTGTAGTCACAAACACTCCTTCTTCATACCCATCTCTGCTTCTGAGTCTTCCAATCGAACATTTTCTAGCTTATGAAGACAGAAGAAATACTAAGTCAATCCCAATACGTACACTGTATGTTCCACCATTACAACATTCAGTGGTGAAGAACAGTCCTTGTAAATCTTTTCTGTATCCCCATTTCTGTGAGTTCACCCATGATGGTGAATGGGAAAAAAAAAAAAAAAAAGGAAGATGGAAGAATCGTCAGAGAACGGAGAAAAGGCAAAACTCACAGCATTTGCCCTCCATGATTAACATCCACTGCAAGGGAATGCAGCCATCTACAACTTCCAACAAAGCAGCAATTAACAAAACACTACCCTAGCCCGGTCACTTTCTGCAACAAATACTCGAATTGAATTATACTTTGCATAACTAGGAGGTTTGTACAAAAAAAAAAAAACAAATAAGTAATGAGTATTTTGAAGAAGAAAACTTTATTACCACTGAGGAAAACTGAACTAGCAGGTTTTTCAGGGTTGAAAATCATTAGCCGCTGTAGGCAGAGCTAACAGAGCCTTGTTTACGCACAGGAGAGCCATGAGGAGTTTGTGACAAAAACCTTGGGAGCAGAGGTTTAGCTCTAATCAATTATGCAACGTTAACCATTTGAGATCTGTTGTACATTCGTTCAAAGTTCAGTCGGCAGCACAGGCTGAACCCAACCCTTTCTGCCACTGAAATCAGTTTCACGTTACATCCAACACAAAGCACAAGCTCCCATCAAACATGGCATTGCTGCTCCCTGCTTGATTCCCTTGATTCAGACTCATGACCGTGCTGCTGTGCAACAGACCCAAGAGCAAACTAAACCCTCTAAAACAAAACAGTGAGTCAGTTGAATAAGTTTATCCAGTGGAAAACTTTGTAGCTATAGAACCGCTCCATCCCACACAACGGAGGGAGATCAAGTTCATGAGGAGAAAGGACCTTACACTTTGGCAGCCACCCACCCTTAGAGCACAGGTAAAGTGTGATGCACATGTTTCTGGAACATCCAGTAAAAAAAAATAATTAAACATGTCTTACAGGTGGTTTAAAAACATTGAAAGACACTCACAGGAGAAGAGTCCACCAAAGTACCACTGTCTTTATACACATTGTTTCAAGCACAAGTGGGGAGAAAGACTTCTATCGCCCTCACTGAGAAGCACTCTTTAATGATCAGGCTCTTGGATACATGTGAGAAACCAATAACTGGAGTAGGGGGGGGGGAAGAACAGAAAACTTGGAAATGCTTCTTTTCAAATGAAAATTGAGAATATAATCAGACAATATCAGCCAATTGAATCAGCAAGCAAAATCTTTAATGATTTTGTACAAGCCACATTTCTCAGTGCTTTTTTGCTGATCACCTTTGACTACCACTTTCACAGGGCTAATTCATTTCATGTCCACTTTCTTCCTAGCAAAAGTTCCGTCTGAAAAAGGCTTTTTCCCTCTGCCAGCTCCTTAAATCACGGTAGCCTCTCCAAGGGGACAAAGGAGGAAATCCAGCCAGACTTAGCTAGAAAGACAGGTCACTTGGAAGTTCTTCTGCAGATGATTCCCTCCACCAAAAAATCACAAGGCAAAGAAACCACTTACTGCAGACTGTTACGTTGTAGAGTTTACTCCTCCATCTGAGGTGAATTCAAGGGTCAGCTGGAAGCCTGGGTGAGCTCAGGGCACATCCATATATATATATAGGTAGGCAAACAGCTGCAGAGTATGAACTAAAATTACAGATGCTCTCTTCAGAAAGCACATGGAAGCAACACATGATCTCAGAACACACACCGATTAAGCTATCAATATCACAAGGTAAAAATAAATAAATAAATAACAGTACTTAAGTAATCCACAACATCTCAAATCAGGCCTGAATACACCCTCAAAGCTGCGCAAGACACATAGCTTTCCAGCACCGTGAGCCACGCGTGTCTCAATCACTTCTCTCTGCACGGGGATGTACAGTATCGGTAGGGCCCCTTCAATACAGCATATATATACACTGCAGTAGCCCTGGGCATAACACTAACTACAGGCATCCAAAGACCCTTCAGGTTTGCCATTTCTCAACAGTACCAACCACAAGATGCAAGTGTAAAAATTCTAAATGAATCACATCCTCACCATTCACTGCTGTTACATTCAATGGTTAGCTCCATGCACAAGATGAGCAATACATGAAAATGAAAAAAAAAAAAAAAAAAAAAAAAACGATAATTTGGTTGTTGTTTTTCTGTTGAATCTGATTACCTTCCTAAAAGTCTTCTAAAATAAAGGATGTTCAACTTCCTTAGGACAGGAAAAAGACCAAGTACTTGGGTCTGACAGTTGACCAGTTACTATTAAACTTAGAAATTAGTATTTCAGTCACTCACTCCAATGTCATCATCATAATGAAACAGCCTCCAAGATTTACCATAGTTCACAGGCCGAAAAGAACATAGTAAGGAGGTTTCAAGGTGAAACCTGGGTACTCCACCTTACAAGGAGACATTGCCTACACGAGCTCTCGACAGTCAAGACATCACTTGTAATAGGGTGTTTGCTTTGCCCAGGGTCCTTCTCAGCAAGGCAGATGCAGGGACGCTGCACGCTGCTGGACTCTCCCTGCCCCCTTCCCGCTCCCTCTCGGGCTGCCAAGCAGCGCTGCTCTCTTGGAACAGCTTCCAAAAGAATTCCTTGAATAGAAACAGATACGAGCAACAGGACTAAAAATAGCCAAGTACGAGGGGAGACATTTATGACGTTCTCAAACTGGCGGAAACTCATTCAGCGCCATCAAAGAGGGCACCTAGTTAGTTCACACCAGAGCTGACAACTTGGAACAGAGTTGAAAGCGTCACCATGAAAAAAGGTTGTTCAAAGTTTCAGGTGTGGGGGGCTTAATTTAGACCTGCAATATTTTCATCAATTCACGGATTAACAACAAGATTATCTTAGAACCATCAAGCAATATAAAAGTAAACAATAGGTAATCTAGTAAGGCTGTACCTATGATATGTGCTAAAAACATCACTATATCAACTTTTGATAGCAAATCCAAAAAGCCAAGACACCATTTATATATCTGCAGAGCCCTACTTCTTGAGCTAGACAGTCAAGAAGGAAACACAGTCAAAGTCATGTATTCAGAAAAAAAAAGAAAACCAAAAGTCTCAAAGAAAGTGTTTCTTTTTAATAAAAGCAGGATATTTTAAAATACTTTTTATGATTTTCTCCAAGATTATTCTATTTTTCAAGCTTTATCTCAGACAAGAGAACCCACTTCTTTTCAGTAACATATAACATTCTAAATTAAAAAAGACAGAAACAACAGCTTACCTCAGTATTAAAAGCTACTTTCCTTATCAATCTTATACTTCCAGTATGTCTAAAATCTTGTGCAAACTCATGGTGTTTGGTGAAGTGAAAACTTTCAAGAAGCCAAGTTCTCTGTTCGAACTTTCTGTCAGGTGCTCAGAAAGCAGCAGTCTCATAGAGAACTGAAAAACATGAGCAATCCTGGGGTTTGCTGCCAATTCTGGATTTAACCTAGGACACTAGCCTTGACCAGGGCTAGTGCTTGGCACAGCTTAAAACATTGTTTTATTAATTTCCTTTGACATTAATCTTTGTGCTAACCTGCTTCAGCTGGGAAACTTGACTTTTCAGTTTTTTACTCCATGTTTTTCCAGTAGGATTTTTTGGCACATCATTTTCCTCAATATCACAACTCCTCAGCTTGGCATTGTGCGAAAATTCACATATTATTGTTCCATCTTTCTAGACTTCCAAATGACGTCAGCTCTAGCACTGATCTAGACCCAAATGATACACCACTATCCAAAGAAATGAACGATTAACAACTATCTGTACAACTCCAAACATACAGCATACTACAAAGAAGAATTTAAAACTAAGAACAGAAATAGAGTGATTCAGACTCTTCTTATGTGTTCAATATTAACCACACTGAACGGAAATTCATCTCCCACTTCCTTATCTTTCTAAAGGAACCACAAAAGAAAGACAAGCTGCTGCCCTATAACTTCAAATTGACCAAACTTCTAGTGAATATAATTCACTATTTATTTTCTCTCCAACCTGAGTGGGTGAAAAACAAAACAAAAAGACTTCTTGTAGATGCAGACTCACTACGCACGCCCTCCACCCCAAAATTCACCTTTCCCCTGCAAGTCTTGACTGACTTGAGCACCATTTGGCTGCCCTGCAATCTGTATTTCCAGAATCAGGTTGCTGCTCTCCTCCACCACATCTTTCCAAGTCAGACTAGCTTATAATACAAACTTAAGAATCAATGTTTTTCAGATGTTTGCAATGTTACACACTGAACTAGTGCATAAAGATTTCTTTCCAAAACGTCTTTCCTCTTGATAACCCATTAAGAAATTACATTTCACATGATTCATTAGTTTTCTTAAGCTTATTGTGTCTTACTATCATTTTACCTAAATTTTATATTTAGTGAGGTCCTTCATCAGTGTGCTGTACTTACTACAATACTGTAACTAAAAGTCACTGATTCCATGCTTTGCCCTCAGAGGTAACCTTATAGGTATCAGTTTTAGAGACCATACTGTACCTACCAAAGCTTCACTGAACACACACTTGGTTATGCCAATCTTTAAAATCATTGCGTCACAAATATCCGTTAATTCCCTTTAACAAAGAGATGCCATAGGTACACTGAAGTCAAAGGTTAGTCAAGATAAACTGTTACAAGCTTCAAAACTTGGATGACAAACTTGAGTTTTTCTTTGACTAAGCTGATCCAACAAATCACATACTATTCTACAGGTGGCACAATTTCAGACATTTAGAGAACATTATTAAAAAACTGTAGCAAGAAGAACTGCTAAACATATCCGCAGTAAAAAAATACAGTAATGCTATAAATCAAACAAGCAAGCAGTGGTAGGCAAGTTTAAAAGCAAAGCAGTATGATGATTTAACATACTCTCAATTTAACACCTGAAAAGTGCTATTCAAGTTCAAGGAGTACAATGTCCCAATATACCACATTTTAAAACTAAAATCTTGAACAAGAAAAAAAAAAAAAACACACAACTCGACATGTCTACATGTTTCCTCTGATAAAAACAAAAAACAAAAACAAACCTAAACATGCACAGTTAAGGCAGCAGCCTCCTCCAAGACTGTAATCAGGAGAAAGTAAATATCTAAAGCTACTCAGTGTCTCATCTTCAGGGTCTCAAAATTTGCACATCTGTAAGAGTTTATAGTATTTCCTAAAAAATAAAGTGTAGCCACTGCCCATTTTGAAAATTAGGAAAATTTTTGAAAGAAAAACTCCTGACCCACCTTCTTTCAGTGCTTTGAAACTCAGAGGCACCAGGCACTGCTATGACCTTAGTTAAAATACCATAAAAGAACCTTGCAGCAGAACCCGAGCTCACCAGTTGTCATGGAAGTTACTATGAGATCACAGCTGCATCTCAGGACCTTCTTTCCAGAATGGAATGCAAGTGTGACAAAAAGGTGACAAAACAGCTTTCAACACACTGCATTTAAACTTCATAGGGTACATAGGCTTGAGCAATTTTGTGGAGTAGAATTGTTAAGTCTACTTATTCGCAAAATTCCAGTTGAAGAGTTAAAAAAATAAAATAAAAAATAAAATAAAAAATAAAATAAAAAATAAAATAAAAAATAAAATAAAAAATAAAATAAAAAATAAAATAAAAAATAAAATAAAAAATAAAATAAAAAATAAAATAAAAAATAAAATAAAAAATAAAATAAAAAATAAAATAAAAAATAAAATAAAAAATAAAATAAAAAATAAAATAAAAAATAAAATAAAAAATAAAATAAAAAATAAAATAAAAAATAAAATAAAAAATAAAATAAAAAATAAAATAAAAAATAAAATAAAAAATAAAATAAAAAATAAAATAAAAAATAAAATAAAAAATAAAATAAAAAATAAAATAAAAAATAAAATAAAAAATAAAATAAAAAATAAAATAAAAAATAAAATAAAAAATAAAATAAAAAATAAAATAAAAAATAAAATAAAAAATAAAATAAAAAATAAAATAAAAAATAAAATAAAAAATAAAATAAAAAATAAAATAAAAAATAAAATAAAAAATAAAATAAAAAATAAAATAAAAAATAAAATAAAAAATAAAATAAAAAATAAAATAAAAAATATATATATTCAATGCTCTTTTCAGAAACTTATTCCAGAGAAAAGAGGAAGAGAAGGAAAAGGCACATTAAACAGAATTGTGGTTCCCAAAAGCATTCCCTTAAATCAATCCGGCTCCTCAAATGCTACATATATATATATATATATATGTGTGTGTGTGTGTGTGTGTGTGTATATATATATATATATATATACAAATATATATTAATGCAAAACAAAAAAACCCGAACACATAAAACAGTAAGATTAAGGTCTTCTATTCATAGCTGATCAGTTTAAATTTAATATATGTATGTATGTAATGTAAAACATTTATTCAATTAAATGCTATTATTCCTATGACATTAAAATAAATAAATAAAATGGAAGACCATTGGGTCTTCCAAATGGAAGAACATTAGGTAAGAAATGCTAGGATTAAACCCTGGAAGACAAAAATCAACCTCACATACTAATGTGAAGCACAGAAAGCTAGAAACTTATGAAAAGGAATAAGAATCACAAGAACATAACAATATTTACCTGGGGCTCAGTGGTCATTAGAAGTTTCAATACGTATGAAACCAAAAAATGGAAATTGTTGCTTAAAAGTATAGTTATGTCAATCAAAAATTTTCAAACTTTTTTCAAAATTTCAGATATTTGCCCCAAAAAAACAAAACTTGATTTTTTTTTCAAAATTTGAGATAAAAATGCAGCGTAGGACCTGAGTACCCATTAGCTCCTTCAAAACTTTTAATCTTTGTTTCCAGAATCTACTTTGCATCAACCTATAAAGATATGTACTTTTAAATCATAATTTTATATTTGCTCTGTTGTTACGTCATTCAGTCTGTGTTACAGAAATGTATAGCAACATTTTACTTAATTTTCAAACTCCTGTAGCTACAAAGCTTTGTTTTCCAATAGGACTGTAAAATATTCAAGGTATCTTTATAAAGTTTTGGAAGAACTCAATCCATGGCACCTTTTCATTATCATCTTTAACTAGAAATTTGGGTTATTTTAAAAACACATACAATTCCAAACACACACAGTACAGGCTAAGTATGGTAAGTCAGTATTTCAACAAAATTGAAGATTTGCTAGAACTCACACTGTTTGGAAGATCAATTTACACCTGGTCCTGAAAAAAACAAGCACATTACATTTCCCAAGTTGGGCTTTAAGACTTCAAAAGAGCGGAACTCCACATTTTTTTAACCATAAAATACCTTACTACCATAAAACATGAATAATAGAATAATTTTTGTCTTCAGCTGAATGCTTTTAGACTTTAGCAGAATTTAAACTTACATTTAGCAATGTAGTTTTGAGCTATGTTTATGTGAGGTCACCTGGCAAACTATGTAGGATGCCTCAAGTTAAGATTTTTTCAGGAAATAGGAAGTCACTACATTAAACAGCAGAGCGAATCCCTAAACAGAGCCGATTTCTCCATTCCCACAAATACCAGGAGATAGCTTACCCCTGTTCCCTTCAACATCTCTCCCTCAAAGAAAAAAAAAAAAAAGAGAGGTTATCTTAAACTGAAAAATTTATTACCCAGTGTTTATGTTCATAGTTCAACTTTTGAAAAAAACAGTAAGTCATTACTGTTGACCTAGACCTATAAATAAATGCAAAAATGCATTTATAAGAAATACCAGGAGAAACAGACACAAAGCACCATCTCATAATTTGACAGTTCGTGTTACTGAAGCCCCACTTGCTACACAGCTAGATACTAGCAGAGCAACACCCCTCAAAGACTGAAATACAGTCACAGCATCAAATAATTCACCCTGTTAATTTAACATATGCAAGATTTGCAGAGAACAGATACTCCCTTCCTCTTCTCAGAGTGCTCTAATAGGTCTCATCACTCCCAGTGTTATTTCATTTTTAACCCTGAGTGCAGTTTATCAAAGAAGGAATTTTGATTGTTTACAGAGACACACCTAAGGTTCCCCAGCATTAACAGCTTGCTGCTATGAACTAGACTCTGGATAATTTAAATGAGCAAATAAAATAAAAAATCCGTCACATCACTCACTCTGCACCAAACTCTTCCTCCCTTTTTCTCGCACCTCGAATATGACTTAAAATACCCCCAAGTCACACCCTGCCCTTGCCTGTCCTCACTTCACAGGCAGCTCAGTTTGACTCTCCTGCTACAGGCCACGCTGAGACCTCTTCCTCA
This sequence comes from Tinamus guttatus, assembly GCF_059628265.1. Taxonomy (NCBI): domain Eukaryota; kingdom Metazoa; phylum Chordata; class Aves; order Tinamiformes; family Tinamidae; genus Tinamus; species Tinamus guttatus. The sequence continues at coordinate 315,867 of NW_028288615.1, read as the reverse complement.
GGCAGAAGAGGGAACACACTATCAGCAGAACAATCGATCCTGACTTTTCTGCAATATATGAAGCAACTGCAAGGGGAAAGGTTGCACATCAGCTTTTCAGTGAGGGTCTCTTGATAAGCAGGATATGCAACCATGACACCAGCTCCGAGCCACATAGCGCTGTGTCCCCATGAGGATAACAGCCACCACCCTGGTTATTTAACTCCTGTTCTTTCCTGCATTTAGCTCCAGTTCCAAACATCTAGGTTTTTGCTAAGTGAGAAAGCTTTTAGTTACCACAGACTGACTCAATGTTCAAAACTTGCTTGTTCTGGCCTGCAAGGTGAGATGCGTCACTCAGTATGTTTTCATGTTAAATTTTGCTTAGATATTCAAATCAACTGAAAGGGGATGGTTCTTCAGTCTCTTGGCCTGAATTCCCCCATATTTAGGGCAGGCCATTTCCTAACTACACAAACATCATCTTCTATTGATTCTATCGAGTTATCCTAACACATTTGTGCAATGAGTAGCCAAATTTACCAATTCTCCCTCTGCTCCCATTCATGACACAAGAACTCAGGAGCCCCCCACCAGTCAGCAGAACCAGCACAGGAGACAAGTCATACAAATATTTGAGGTAAGTTTTCCCAGAATAAAAAAAGACAATTAGTTTAAGAGGACAGTTCAAAAGAGCTATCCCAACATTTCTCAGACACTGCATGATTACCCATGAAGTCCTTTTAACCATGCAACCTCATTTTACAGTTTTGCTGCAGTTTTTCTGCTCTTTTCTTTGCATTTTGCTCAAGAATAAGAGAAAGAAGAGGATTCCATTTCACTTTACCAGGATCTGTGCAACTACAAAATTTTCTTCTTATTTCCATTACAAAGTACTTCTAAAATCATTCTGATGTAGAGCAAATTACTCAATATGCAGAAATGCGGCAAGAGCTCAGACTAAGATGCTCTAAGCACTTTATATGCCCTAGACCACAACTCAGAATCCTGCAATTTGTAGACGAAACATACACAGGACATACACAGTGATTTTATCACTGTCAAAAGATTAACTTTTTGACCCATTTCTCTAATAAAACACATGGATTTTATTACAACCTTCAGTTCTGCTAGAATCTGGATATCCAATTACGCCATGATTCATGTTTAAAAAATGAATCTCGCTACAGTTCTGCAGCATTTTCTCTAAATGTATATCCAAAAGCCATTCACCTCTCTACCCACCATGAGTCATGAACTACTGTCACCTGCACCTCTCCTATCCACCTCAACCCATCCCATTCTCAAAGGCATAGAAGATGAGGTGGCTTTAAGCTTCCCTCAAGGACAACAGATTTGACTACGCAAAAATAAAAGGGCTTAGAACTGACAACCTGTTATCAAAATTCCTCACAAGAAGCTTCATTATGGACAACCCTCGAATTACAGCAGAATTCCAGACAGTCACATGAAGAGAAAGAGAAAAATCTATCATTCCTACAACTAAAGCATGTAGGACAAAAATCACTAGGACTTATAACTTACCATAATACATCAAAACAGAAAACTGCAGCCAAGGAAGACTGAAGTACAGCTAAAAAATTCCTTACAGCAAGGTACTTTTCAAGGTGTAGTTTCTTCCATAGCTTCCCACAGCAATTATAATGCTATAAGAACTATTCAAGGAAGATAATACAAGTATTTTCCTAAGACACAAAGAAAAGTTCCTCGACGTGGCTGCTCTCTGAACATCAAGAAGAAGCAAAGAAAGGTTAAGGATTTATCAGAAGCCACAAACTTTTCACAGACACTGAGGGGAAGAAAAACAAACAACAGAAAAAACAAACACTTTAACATACTCATTAACTTGCCTCCACCAAGCTCATAACACTGCTTTGGTCTTCTCTAAACTTAATTTCAGACATCTTGGCATTTACCCCAGGTTCAAAACACTCAGAAACTTGTTCAGTGGCTACTGAAAGAAGGCAAAGCACAAGCCTGGGAAGTGCAAGTTGGCTGCTCTGAGCCTTGTTCCTCCCCATTGCCCGTGGGCCCCCAAAGTTAGATCACTGTTTTATCAAGCTCCATATGGATCACACGTCAGTGGTCTGAAGATCTCGCGACCAAAACACGAAATAAAAGACCAGTACCCAAAGACAGGTGCAGCCTGAGCATCACGAGCAGGGACCAGACTTAAAAGGAAGCATTGGTTACAGTAAACTGTGAGCTCTGTAAACACAGGCCCTTTCAGAGGGAGATTTGGCACCAGGACTCATTTCAGATTCACACTGCTGAAGTTTATCTAAGATCACCTGCAAGATTTAAAATCAATCAAGAAAAGTAAATGCAAGACTTTAAAGAAAAAAAATAGATCAGCCATTGCCTCCAAACACAGTAATGTGTGCACAATATGAACACAGGAGATATCAGTCAAATGTTTATCATTAAATATCCATGATTTGGTTAACACTTAAAACTAGATAGAGCAAACAACATACACTTCCTCTCTAGACCACTCTCAAAATACCTGCTTGACAAAGATACAGGAGAAAGAAAAATTCAATCTCAGCATGGTCTCTAAAGCACTACCCTGCAAACACCTACTTCTAGAAACAGCACTGTAGTCACAATAAACACAACTGATGCTCTCAAACATATTCTGCTCAACTTACATCTCTTGTAGATCTGGAATAAACTGTGTTTTTTCTTTGATAAATACAGAAAACCATAACATTCAGAAGAGAAGTACTACTTTGGGTGAACCCTAAGTTTTGGGAAGGATCAAAGCTCTCTCAAAATTGGAAACATGTTTGTTTTTAATGCAAATTGGTACATTTAACCAGGTTAGCAGCTCCTCCAAGCTAATCTGTTGGGAAACTGATTTAAGAAGGTAGAAAGGGAGGGGAAAAAAGAAAGACTTGATGAGTTTATCTTCAAAAGAAGCCAGAGGATGTCCCAGCTTTCACAAAGACAGTCATGAAAAAAGAAAATTTCAGAACTGAGAGAAGAAACAACTCCACGCAAGGGAACAACATTCAAAGTTGTTCACGCAACCTACCTTGCAAGTTTTATAATCTATGCAGAACATAAAACAATGTGCTCAGCAAGAGAGCTGTAGCAGAAGCAAGCTGAGCAAGCCATGAGATATTAAGCATAACCTTTAATCTACCTGGTAAATGGAGGACTGCATCTTGTCTTTAGTCACTATTTTTTCCTTTGCAGTACTGAGAAGGAGGGAAGCTGAAGATCACATGCTACTAAGCTGCAGGAGTCTCCCAGGTGAACCAGGAGTCCTGACAGTCAGTTGGACAAAATTAAACAGTGGACTTCCGTGCTACAGCAAAATTAAGAATTTTTTTGTACTTTTTGAAAAAAAGAAAAAAAAGAATTTCAAGTAATTGCAAAGGAGCTACTTCAAACTTTTCACTATAGCTCTCACTGTAAGAACATAACTGGTTTAGGGAAGTTATATGAAAAATAGTACAAGTCTAAACCAGGTCTAAACCTGGAAAGCAAATTTGTACGTAATGGGCAACAAATGAGCAGACTTTATCAGAAAAGAAAAAAAAAAATCCAGCAAAACACTCTCACAGAAAAAAAAAGCATTTTAGTAGATACTTTCTGTATTTCCATTCAAGTTTTGAAGAACACAAATACATCACTAGGAGAGTTTCATTAATCTGTTCCCTTATAGAGGAAAAATGTCACTTTAAAAAAAAAAAACAACTCAAGCTCATACAATTAAAATCTGAGAGTAAAACAAAGTTCTTCAAAGCCCTGGACCTGTGCTTTAACTAAATAAAAGTCAAAAGATAAAGTTATAACAGATGTATATTTACATGCTTATTCTCTCATGAAAACCCTATTCCAAGCACTGGTTCTAAACATTACTGAAATCACTAACAAATATTCTAACAAACATTATTATTACACTAATTATTAATAGAATATTAATATTCTATAATACATACATTTCTCAAGCACTACTAGTTATGCTACCAAGGCTAGTATCAGCAGGAGACACTAGCAAGAGATATAATACATACCAAAAAATCATTTTATTGGGAAAACATGACTTAAATTACAGTCAGTGGGGAAAAAAAAAAAAAAAAACACTTACTTGTAAGTTCTATAGAAGAATAACTTAAAAATGGGAAAATTGGAAAACAGGGGGAAAAAATATATTTTAGCAATAATTCTGTTAGCTTCAAAGTCATCAAGAATGGTTAAATCCTCTCTCATGGTACCAGGATCCCTTTTGAGGACTTGCCAGAACTATGCAAAAGAAACAGCCTCAACTTATGAATTTCCATGCCTTTTCTTTTTTTTTGCTATAAAAAGTTAAATCAATATACTAGCAGAACTGCAACTAGAAAAAGCAGAATAAAGCTCTCCCACTTTTCTCTGCTCCCCCTTTAAGTCACCAGATGTTGTTAAGCTTATAAACACATGCGCACTCATTTCCCAGAGCATACAACTAAATTTGTTTACACCTGTTAATCCAGTCTCTCCACATAACACTCTAGGAACCCCAAAACATCAACACTGCAAACTGATTTAGCCTCGCTCAGTTTCAAGTTGCCTAATGTAAGGTTAAAAAATAAAATCTTTTAAACAGGTTGGATCAAACCATCCCACAGAGATCAGGCACAGGTATAAATACTGAGCCAGGCAGGAAGGAATTTAACCCAAGCACTACTAGAATATAAGACATAACCCAGAGGATTGCTAAAAAGACCTGTATATTAGAAAATTATTAGAAAAAGCAAGACCTTCGAAAGACAAAGTTGATGCTGTTGGTTGTGAAAGGCTCCATTTCAATGGAAAGTGCTGCTGTTCCAGGCCTGCACATCCTCCCCCTCCCTTCCCTTCACTCACATCCAGCTCCAATTTCTCTCCTTGAAAAAAACAGCTGCTCTCACACCAGGAAGGCCCCCTCCATTTCACCAGCCACCACCATCCCAGCAGCTACTGCCTTGATCTGCTGCCTTATTATTGCCATTCATCATTTACTCAAACGAAGATGACTGGGGCCTGACTGCTGCTGGGTGGCAAGAGAAGCAGCGGGCTGGCGCTCGCGGCTTCCCCTTGCATCGCTCAACACAACCTCCCTGGTTTCTGCTTCACCAACTGCTCGTTCCTTTGAACACCACCAAGAGGGCCCTGCACAGCCAGGCTCCGCATGTTAACGCATACAGAAGAGGGAACCATCATGCCTGCTTCATCCTGACCTACTCCCAGGCTGTATTAAGCAGCGCTGCAAATATTTCAGCACTTCCTTTTTAATGCTCTTTAACATTGCATGGTTCAGATCTTTGCAGCTGGGTTTGAAGGACAAACGAATCCCTACACACAGTTTCTGGTGTGTTTCAAGTAAATCGCTTTCCTGGCGTGACTTCCTTCAGCAAACACAGCAAGCACCCCCAAGCCTGCTTTCTTTTCCTAATGCACATTAGCAAGCCCAGCAGCAAAGGCCTGCCCTGACTTACAGCCCTCGCTGAGTGCACATGGTCAGAGGTGAGGAAGGACGAAGCAGAGCAGGTTAACAGGGAGAACGGTTCATTCCCAGCCACGTCCTCAGGTAACCTGCTGCTGCCTCTGAGATGTTGTTGTCGCAAATCTGGGGCGGCTGCAGCCGCGGATGCTGACCCGGCCGCCCTGCCCCCCTTCCCAGGGAGGAAGCCCACAGGAAGGCGAGAGGAAAGGCACTATGGGAGCCACGGCGCAGGATGGGTACAGAGCAGATCCACAGTTATTCACCCACTTGTTCCTCCCGGTGCTGTCGGCTCCCCCGCAGAGGGTCGGGATCCCGGGAAGGCCCCTGCACGGGGAGCACCTGGGACAGCCCCTGAGCTCGCCCAGAGCCGGCGGGGAGGAGGCGGGAGGGCGAGCGCGAGGCCGCAGAGCCCCCGCCGCAGCCCCGCGCTGCCAGGAGGCCGCGGCGCCTCCTTGGACGAGGCCAAGCGCGGAGGGGGGCGGTAGCTCCAGGCCCCTCCGCGGCGCGTTGCGGTGGGGGGATGAAGCCGCCGCCCGGCTCCCCCCCGCGGCGCCCCGCGCCCCTTCCCGGGCGCCCGCGATGTGGGGCAGGGCGGCCGACAGCAAAAGTAGGGCAGAGCCGCCCCCCCCACCGCCGGGGCGGCCGGGGGGCAGCAGGGCCCGAGCGCGGCGGCCCGCGGGCACGCAGGGAGGGGAGGCCCGGGCCCGCAGTCGCCCCCGCGGACAAAAGCAGCGCCGGGACGGGGCCGGGGCCGCCGCGCAGCAGGCCCGGGCCGTTAAGGGGCGGGGGAGGAGGCAGAAACCCCCGCGCGCCCTCCGACCGTTGGGCTTCCCCCGCGCGGCCGGGCGGTGGGGGAGGGGGCCCAGCCCCGAGGTCGGGGGACACGCGTGCGGGGCGCCGGCCAGACGCGCGCCCCGCTCCCCACTCGCGCGCGCGGCCCCGCTCGGTACCTGCCCAATGCGCTCACAAAGCAGCAGCGGCGCCCACCAGCGTCACGTGACCGCCCCTCACGTCCCGCTCCCCCTCCTCCTCCTCCTCTTCCTCCTCCTCCTCCTCCACGCGCGCGCGAGGCCGCTCCCCCGCCACGTGACGCGACGCGCCGCGCGCCCCAGCCCCGCCCCTCACGCACGGCGGGCGCGCGCGCGCTCCTCCCTTCCGCCGCGTCACGTGAGCGGCGCCGCCGGGCCGCCCGCCGCCGGGCGTGACGTCACGCGGCGGCTCCCGCCGGGCGCCCCGCTCCTGCCGCCCGTTTCCCCGTCTTGGCGGCGTTTTTGTCTCCCAGCTCTCGCACTCCCGCCGTCACGTGCCCGCCCCCCGGGCTCTCCGCAGCTCCCGGTTCCTCCCCGCTGTGCCAGGCTGCTGTCCACAGCCGCCCCAAACCGTCCCCCGCCCTGGATTGCCCCGCCGTTTCCCGGTGCCCACACCGTTTGCCGGAGCAGCGCCGCGAGCACCGGGCCCGGGGAGGGCTGCAGCGCGGGAGGCAGCGGGTGCGGGGCTGGCGCGAGCTCCGGTGGCCCCGGTGCTGAGGGGGGACAGAGCAGGCAGAGCGGAGCGGAGCTGGCTACCGCTTGGGGGCGCTCCGGGGATGCGGGGAAGAAGAAAAAGGAAAAAAGAAAAAAAAGAAACTTTTCCTTTCTTCTTTCCTCCCGTGTCCAAAGTCACAGCTTGTGCATCCCTTCTGAGGATGACCTAGCACATTACAAGCTTGAGGAGACACTTTAGCCCCTGCAGGGATCTGTGTCTGTGTAACAACATCAGGGTGTGAGATTTTGGGGCTCCTGCTCATCCCTGGCACTTCCAGAGAGAAACACGCTCTGTTTTTTGTCCCTTCCTGTGGTCTTGTTTCAACTACTGCCATCCACCTGCTTCTGCTTGAGCACCAAGCCGTCCAGGCGAGCAGAACAGAAGGGTGTCAAATGTACTTTCGCTCTGGCCAGTATCTGAAAACTAATCTATGTTGCTTGTGCTCCTGACTTCTCCACTTAGCCAGAACACACGGATTTAAAAGACCCAACTCCTTGATTCCTATTATGTAGATGGGCAGGAGCCAAAACAGCTCCCACAATTTGGATGCGGCAAGGCTGCTTCATCCCTTTCTTCTCCCAATAAAACAAGGGCCTGTAGAGAGAAGCTGAGCTGCTGCCCAAACAGCACGCAGGTCATGTTGATTTTTCTTGAGGCAGCTCTTGATATTTTGCTTTATTGCTATTGTGGGGAGGGGAGGGGATTAATTACATCTCTACACAGTTTCACAAGCTCTGTGACAAACGTGTCTGTGGTTCCATAGTCTGTACAGGTTTAATCGGCAGTATTAGCATTCTTTCATCATGACTTGGCAATCCTGTGCTAATCAAGGTGGGTGCTTGATGGCAGCGCACAGTAACAAAGGCTGAGAGCTCTTGGGATGCTCGAATCAGCTGGTGTGGTGCCAGCTGGAGGATGTCACTGAATAACACACAGAATCCAGCCAAGGAGCATCTGGAATAAGGCAATTAAACAAGGATACCAGGACAAAAAGCAGTGTGGACTTCTTTCTGCTGTACATGGAGTAAACACAAAGGAGAAAGCAGTGTATTCTACTACTGGAGCTTCCAGAGGAGAGCTAGAAAGATAAAATAAGGGACAAGGATCCTCACCCTCGCTCTAGGTTGCAGAACATCGGGGTGGGAGACGAGACCCTCAGCTAGATAGAGCAAAAATTTGACATGCCTAAAAGGCAAATCCTACATATTAGCTACTTTGCTAGAACTTCAGCAACCGTCACAAGGATCTACAAACTTTTGAGTTTTCCAACTACTAAAAAATATTACAGTGGAGGAGCAGATACCACTGGGCTGTATTTCTAAGCTTCTTTCAGGCATGCTTGTCTTAGTCACGTATTGCAGAGTTCTTAAATAGTCTCTGTCTGCATACCACAGGCTGAAAGCCACCGTTGTGGCGGGGTGGCAATCTACTTGTCAGTCCAATTTAGTTTCGATTTTTTTTTTCCCAGAAGAAGAAATAAAAGAAAAAGTAATGGTCTCCTGTTTCAGAAATTTGATCTACTTCCGTGCTACAGAAAGAAATGGCAAATTCAGAATGGTAAAACAGAAATAGAGAGCCATCTATTCCTCACAGGCCTGGATAGTAGTGACCTACTATCTGTCCTCTTGCTAATGGCCACTTTTGCCCCCTTCATCTCTCAGCCTGTCCAGACAAGGAAGTTCAGAGCAGATTTTTCTCAATTTAGCCCAAAGTTTGCATTTGTGAGCCTTTTTATTTTCCCCTTCTCTAAACAATATCACTTGGTGTGGTAAGGATATTACTCTTCTGTACAAGTTTTTCTTATACCCTTAACCAATCACACCTGCATCAGCAGCACTTCCTTTCTCCAAAAACGTATTCTGGTAGCCCCAGAGAGCCAGCATAATTCATGCATTCCCACAGACTCCATAAAAAAAAAATTGTTCCGTAATAAAGAACCAAGCTTGACTTTAAGATTTCTAGTTGAGTTTGCAGGGATTTGGGAGTTCTCTTTTAGTTACAGTGGAACAATTGAAAACCTTGGATGTATGTCAAGAGATGTTACTACTGGGTGTACGAGGAGTTGCTGCTGTTTTAAGACCTGGGATGATGTTCCTAAAACCTCAGTGTAGAAATTGGTTTTAACGCATTTATGTTAATATTCATGCTGAAGCTAGGGTTCATCAGTTCATCATACTTGAAGAGGTTGCCATTTCAGATATGGAAGCAAGACCATCTAGTATAGATGCTGCTCACTGATTGCCAATATTTATTATAGAAAGGATAACGATAGAGTTGCCTGATCTTCCTATAGCCAGGACATTAAAATTCCTAACATCCAAGGGCTTCATTCGTCTCTTGTGTTTAAGCATCATCCTGGGAGTTCACACTGGGTTGCTTGTTCACTGCAACCCTAAAATCCTTTCAGAGTTGGTGCCTTCTTGGGGGCAGACCATAATCTGTAGGTGCAGCCTGCAACACCTGCTCCAAATTTTCCACCTTCGTAATTTGGCTGTCTTAAAAAAAGATGATGCATTTTCACATGACCAGATTCTGAAATTGCCCTGTAAAACTGCCTTATCCTCCTTGTTATTTTCTATTCCTCCAAACTTTCCCATCTGATGTGACTTTGGGTTTATTTCCAGATTGCTGGAAGGGACTGTTTAACACATTGGAGCCTGGTGTAGATCCTGCTGAGCCTTGTTACCAATACCTGCTTCAGGAAGGATGTTGGCAGTTCTTAATCCGTGGGGCACGTGTTGTGCTAATGATGAGTGCTGCCTTGTTCTGTCTTACTCTCAGATTTAATTCTGACACGTTTATCAGCCACACAATCTGTAGGAATCAAGCAGGCTTTGTTTTACAAGACTTGTTTTATAGAGAGTTATGTTGCCAAGCATTAGCTGTGGTTGTAGCCTTGAATTCTTTATTAATCAAATCCTTTGTCACTGTTGATTTTTTTGCCCGCCTGTGACATCCAGGAAAGCAGTCTGTAGCTATCTGGTCACCCCTCTGCACCCTGCTCAAACAGTGGTGCACTTCCAATCTCCTGTATTTTCCAAAGATTAGAATTATCCCCATTGAGCCAGAAATTTCCTTGGCCTTTAGGAGATCAGGTGTGCAAATATCCTAGGCACAGGCACAGTGATAGAAAAGCATTTTCTTACTGTTAGATGTTATCAGTCAGACAATTGGTTAGTAAATATTTTTGTCCCACTGTGATGCTAGCATAGTATCCTGCTTTGAAGTGGAACAAGTGTTTTTGAAATGCTTCTACTTCTACAATCATCTGTTAATACTTTTGAAGCAGTCTCCTAATGAGCAGATTGATGGCTAGAAATTGTTTGTTAAGAGCTAACAAGTTGTTGCAAGCAAAAACTTTGCTAGTATAGTTTACAACAGTTCCTCTAGCAGACTAATGCAGAGGAGTTTGCTCTGTTTCTCTTCTAACTTAGTTATGGGCCGCTCATAATTTCTCTCCACAATGTATCCCAGTTTCAGGTCAACCATGCAGACACGAGTTGTCTTCACACAGAGCTAGTGTGCTCCAGGATGGGTGAGTAGCTCAGCCCCACAAGTAAAAAGCTATTTCAGTTACCTGGTCACAGAGACGTGAGTTAGGCCATGACTGAGTTGGTCTGGAGCTTTATTGACTTAATGTTGTGCCCTGTTAGACACTTTTAAGCCTCCCTACTTCATGCTCTCCAGTGTTTCTCCCAGTACTCACAAAGCATCTGCCTTTATCAGCTGGGTTCTCATGTGCCTAGTGGAATCTCAAAGCTCTCTTCACCCAGATACTGGAGACATGCCTGTAGTTCATTGGTAATAAGCTGGCAGAGTTGTAGACAAGAAGCTAGAAGCTCCATTATTTGCTCTTTTCCCTAAACTTCAGCTTAGGGTAAATGACAGCCATTTTTATCCTGTAATGTATTTTAGAGAATATGTAGAATAGAATGTCCAAGGATATTTGCCAGCTATAGTTAAATGCAATAAAGGGGATTTTAAAATATAAAATATTTTATAATATAAAAAAAATGTATTAAAAAGGGCAATTTGAAGATGCAGCTGGCAGTGGTGGGAGCAAATCACTAAGCTTGAGAGTGCGGGGAAATAGAGATTGGTAAACAGGTAAAGCTGAGTTCCTGTGGTCATCAGGAAAGAGATGCTCCCAGAAGGACGAATAACAGGTGGCCTCTACCCCAGAATTTCATTCCTGGAAGGGAAGAAAAGTCTCTAGGAAACAGCCTTAGCAGACAGCAAGATCAGGTACAGTTGGCGTGGTCCCTTGAGCTGCACAGGGGGCTAACCCCATCCCAGTGTTGTTTCTTTTTTTTATTCCAGATAGGAGGTTGCAGAAAATGGAAGAGGTTGGGAGACAAAGCGCTGAGGTGCTTGTTTTCTGTTCACAGAGAACTTGCTCACTTGCAGTGACCCCAGAAAGGTGTTGCACATGTCCGAAGAACTCTTCAAGCACCGTGTTCCTGGCATCTCCTCATCTGTATATCCATTTACTGGGTGTATCACCTTGAAAGACCCTGTGCTGGGAAAGGTTATTCTAGTCTTCCATCGAGCAGCGGACAGGACGAGCACAGCTACTGTGAGGAGGAAGGAACTGCACAGTACAAAGCTATTCCCACACTGCAGCTGCGTTTGGCTGCCTTGCTCTGCAGCAGTGGTGCCACCAACCGGCAGGAGCCGAGATCCCGAGTCACAAAGGTCAGAAACAAAATATACCCGAGCTGGGAAGTGATGACAGCAGAGCAAACCTGCAGCAGCTGGGCTGGGAGACCCAAGATTGAGTGTTGAAAGGGAGGGATAACATGCACTGTCCCAGTGTTTGTACTGTGCAGTGAAAGCACAATCCGTAGCAGCCTGGACCTGGCACGGGCTCCCGGCCAAGGAATGGAATGCATCTCCTCGCAGGTCTGCAGCCAGAAATTACTATGGCCACAGGCACACAGGTGTCAGGGATTACAGCAGGTCTGTGGAATCCCTGGCTCCCTTAATGGAGAACGTGATCCTTGAAAAGATTAGAGTGTATCTATGAGATAGGGAATTGACACAGAGACAGCAGAGAGTTATTAACAAGCTTAAGGAGGTTTTAGCCACAGAGCAGAAACTGGCCAAGCTAAGAATCATCAACAATAACTCTGTTACTAGCTATGGTCCTTTGTAGTCCTCACCAATAAGCAGCAGCCACAACGAGAAAAGCTCAGTATAAATAATGTACTTGGAGAACAATAAAGTGTAGTTTGCGCTGCATCTACCCCAGGTGTTTGTGTTTTTGGCCGCCATGACTGCGACAACTAGTGACCCTAACGTGATGACGAGAAGCAGACCGCCTGGCAACTGGCATAGCTTGAGAGCAGCAGGGAAGCTGCCTGGTCTGGACGTGTGATTTGACACCTCGTGAAGATGTGCTGCCGGGAACGGGTATGACACCTCTCCAAGGTGCAAATGGCACTGACACCTCTCCAAGGTGCGCCACAGAGAGCGGAAATATAGAGACATGGGGCAAAACCTGACAAAGCGGGAAGCCCCAGTCTTATCTACATGGAAGGTTTTACTTGCTCAGAGATGCATTAAGGTTACTGACTATGGGCTGTGTCAACTGTTACTTTGCTGCCGGGGGCAGCGTCCCGCTCCTGTAGAGGCTGTCACGGAGCAAATGGTGCTCTACTGGCACCCCTGGGCCATTAGACCGTAAAGATGATCTGAGTCATAAGCATCCCTTGCCCAGTGAGCAGGTGAAGGTGCAGTGACAGTGAGAGTCTCCTAATGAGCTCTCACCCTTATCTGTAAAACACCTGTGCAGCAGCTGGCCCAGTGGGAGGCTTTGAATAAACCTGTGTTCCCCTCTGTTTTTCCTGAGGAGGAAGATGATGAAGAGATCCCTGGTTAAGGCCTTTACCAGCATCCCTGATGTTACAGCCTGAGAAAGAGATGGGGGAGGATGTGCCCTTGTTGCCAGAAGATCCGGACTAGGACTTGCAGGGCACTGCTGGTTATGCAGCATATCCTGGATAAATCCAGAAGGGGTAAGGATATCTAGCCTGAGGATTTGATCCATCTTTTAAAGTGCAGGTTGGAGAATTGTAATGCTTTAAATGAGGACAGAAACCATTATTAGGGCTATTATTTCTATTTGCTATGTTTGTCTGTATTATGTGTTGTATCCTTTGTATAATGATGCTGACATGAGGTATGGTTGAAACTGCTGTGAAAACATTATCTCTTCTGGTCCTTTGCTACAATAGATTGACATCTACAGATCACAGGGTGGCATGTACAGGAGGTGGAAATTTCTATGGTCTGTAGAGTCATAAAACTATTGCGGAAAACAGAATCCAAATCTTGAGACAGAAGATGTTTGCCCACCTGAGCTGAGTGATAAGGAGCACGGAGGCAGCTGCTCAGCCAGGTTCACAGCCAACCTCCTCCAACAGAAGTTGAAGGTGGCTGTTTGACCGGGCCTGTAGCCAACTTAACTGCAAACATCCTCTAAACTAGTTGGAAGGTCAAACACCTGAGAGGGAGGAAGATGAGGAAGGCAGGACCCTCAGACTGACAGCTGGGACCCCTTACTGGTATGCGCACCCAGGAGGGAAGGTTATGGAACTGAAGGTGGAGTTTCTCTGCCCCCCGGTCTGCCTGCTGGCACGTACTGGCCCTACGTGGCAGGATGCACTGGGCATAAAAACACAGTGTGGAGAGAGGTGGGGGTGAGACTCCTAACACCGAGGCCTACCTTGTCTCCACAGGGAAGCCCAATGAGTTAGGAGCCTAACAGCAACCCTCTAATCTGCCAGCTCGAGAGAATGTTCAGTCTCAGTATCCTGCTGGTAAGTATTACCTCAAGAGTAATTATTCATACTTTGCTTCTTTAATGTGCTTTCATCTGAAAAAAGGCTCACATAGCCACCTTGTTTTGGGTGATTATTGCCAAATCCCGAGCCCATTCGCAACCTAATTGGCGAGGAGGATGGGATTCGGCAATTGAAACAGTGGAACTCACTAGTGGAGTGCACAGCTACATGAGGTCGTGCCACTGGATAGAAACTGTGTTCGTGCTGTTTGTGTATGTGGTCTTTAGGTCTTTATTGTGTAATATATATCAACTGAATATATCAGGGCTGAATAAGCACAACAAGAAAGTGCAGAATTTGAAAGCAGGAAAGCCAAGAATAACTCAGACTGCAGCCTCCCAGTGGAAGACTGGGAGCCGTACTCTGACTTGTATCCTTAGAAAGAAACTAGGGAAATACTTCAGCATAGGAAACAAGAATGAAGCGACAGCCAAGCTCCAGTGCGACTGGCACGGAAGGACCGGAAACGGTCCTTACAAATTGTAAAAGCCTCAATTGCTACTGGAGCAGAGGCCTCCTTAGTATATGGAAATCCCAAGCAGTTTTTGGGGAGGAAACCAAACTGAAGCTGTGCAAACATAAATAGAAATGAAAGTAGAGAACCTCCCAAAGTGACTGTATTCAGTTATGATTATTCCTGTCCCTGAATATATAATGGGAATTGGTATTTTAAAGGGACTGACTTTAAACCTTTCTGATGGTTTGTACCAATTTGGAACAAAGAACTATATTAGTAACCAGACAATTTTAGTCAGAAAAGTAAAAATGCCCCTGTGCAGATTCCTGCTGCAACTAAATTGATGGCCATGACGTAGTACAAGATTCTGGGTGGCATGAAGACATTTTGCAGACAATCAAAGACCTAGTGGATGCGGGAGTTTTAAACCCACTACCACAGCTTGGAATAACCCTGTCTGGCCCGTCAAAAAGAGTGATGAGTCATGGAGAATGACTCTGGATTTCAAAGAATGATGTCTGCTCACTATCCCCCAGTAACCATTCCCAAGAGTACCCGTGTCTCTCAACTTGTGCCTTTTTCGAGTTGTGTTCCTCATGCAGAATTTAAGGAACGACAGAAAGGAGGCTTTGGCTCTATGGGTCCACCTCAAGTTTTCTGGTTGCAACCTGTATCAGCGCAGAGGCCACAAATGACGTGTACCATCTCCAAGACAGGCTATTCACCATCAACTTTGAAGATTACGGGTTTGTTGGACACTGGGCTGATGTGACTATTATCTCTCAACATTCCTGACCGTCTTCTTGGCCCATTACGAACACTGGGATGGGTGTAGTAGGGCTGGAGGGATCCACTCTTGTACCTGTGCTGATCACCAATCCTGAAGGGCAAGCAGCAATGATCAAACCATACACAACCTCTGCACCCCTGAACTTGTGGGGAAGAGATTGTTTAGGACAATAGGGGGTCAGGATTACAATGGATTTTTGATGGGGGCCACTGTGTTGCAGGGTGTTCGTCAACCCACACTTGCTTTAACTTGGTTAACTAATAGGCCTGTGTGGGTGGACCAGGGATCCCTAGCAAAGGAAAATTTGCAAGCCCTGCAAGAGTTGGTGTCAGAACAGCTGAACTGGGCACATTGAACCCTCTCACAGTCCTTGGAATACCCTTATATCTGTGATTAAGAAGAAATCTGGCAAATGGCGACTTTTGCATGACCTGCGACACGTAAATGCTGCCATGGCCACCATGGGAGCTTTACAGCCCTGCCTTCCTGTACCCTCAATGATCCCCATGGATTGGGATATTGTGGTAATAGACCTGAAGGACTGTTTCTTTACCATTCCATTAGCACCCCAGGATAGGGAAAAATTTGCTTTTACTGTATTTATGGTTTATAGGTATAAACCATTCTGAGCCAGCCACAAGATAGCACAGGGTATGAAAAATTCGCCAACAATTTGCCAATGGTTTGTTGCTCAAGCCTTATCTCCTGTTCAAGAGCAATTCCCAGTCTGTTATTGTCATCCATGTAGTGGTAACATTTTGCTTGCAGCCCAGAAAAGGATGCAGCTGAATGATCTAGAAAAGGTAGCTAGACAATCCTTACTGCATTTTGGCTTGGTCATAGCACCAGAGAAGGTGCACAGGACTGAGCCCTGGAAATATTTAGGGCTTACAGTCACTGCCCGATGAATGATGCCCCAACAAATGATGGCGTCGTTGAATTGGATCAGACCTTGACAAGACTGTACTTTCCTTTACTGACCAGTGCCCACTGTTTTCTGTGCTCTTGGACTTATGGTCCACAATACAACAGAGAACTGAACCCTACTTTATTACATATTTGCAGTCATACTGCATTGCCTGTTTTTTTTGCTGAGGGCAATGCCAAGGCTGATGCCCTTGTGTCTGCTGTGGCCTTGGGTCCGCTCCCTAACAAACACCAGCAGAGTTTATTATCTCATCACTTTTTTTTTTTTTTTTTTAACCAGGGCAGCTCGGCCCTGAGTTGACAATTTGGCTTGATGCAATCCACAGCATGATCTATAGTTGTTGCCTGCCCTGATTGTCAAGGACAGCAGATGCCTGTTTTCTAAGGAGTTAACTCGAGAGGCCTTCAAGCGTTACAGTTGTGGCAAATGGATGTCACCCATATCTCTGAATTTGAGTGGCTTCAGTTTGTCCATGTTTCTGTTGGTACATTTTTCCCACGCCACTTGTGCCCAAGCAGGCGAGAAATCTTTACATGTAATTCGCCATTTTCAGCGTGCCTTTGCAACTCTCGGCATTCCTCAGACAGTGAAAACCAACAATGGTCCTGCCTATGTTTCTAAAAAGGTACAGAGTTTTCTAAATCAATGGCATGTTCACCACATAACTGGGATTCCCCATTCCCCTACAGACCAAACCAGCGTTGAACGCTTGCATGGCCCTCTGAAGCGCCTCGTGCAGAAACAAAAAGGGGGAATGTAGGGGAAGTCCCACAGGCAAGATTAGACAAAGCCATATATATGCTTAACTTTTTCTCCTTCCCTAACATCTCTACTATATCTCCCACTTTTTTGCATTTTTCCTCTTTGACAACCACGGAAAAGTTACCACAGCGGGTACCCGTGGAAGTTTGTGATTTGGTTATTGGACACTGGTCTGGGCCACACGAGCTCATAACTTGGGGAAGGGGATATGCTTGTGTCTCTACAGAGAGCAGACCATAATGGGTTCCAACACAGTGCGTGCGATCTGTGTTGCAGTCACTTGTAATTGTGTTATTAATGGTACCTTGCTTGATCATTCTGCTGCGAAGGGCCCTGCAGCGAACTGTTAGTGCCATTTTTGTAGCACAAATACAAAAAGCGGGAACTGTCAGGGATTGCAGCAGGTCTGTGGAATCCCTGGCTCCCTTAGCAGAGAATGTTAACCTTGAGAAGACTACAGTGTATCTATTAGACAGGAAGTTCACACAGAGATAGCAGGAAGTTGTTGTGTCCAGTTCTGGGCTCCACAGTACAAGAGGGATGTGGAGCTGCTGGAGAGAGTCCAGCACAGGGCTACAAGGATGATCAGGGGCCTGGAACATCTGCCCTATGAGGAGAGGCTGAGGGAGCTGGGCCTGTTCAGCCTGGAGAAGAGAAGGCTGAGAGGGGACCTGAGCAGTGTCTATAAGTACCTCAAGGGAGGCAGTGAGGAGGATGGTGCTGGCCTCTTTTCAGTGGTGGCCACTAACAGAACTAGAGGTAATGGCCACAAACTGAAGCACCAAAAGTTCCACAAGAACTTAAGGAAAAATTTCTTAACAGTGAGGGTGACAGAGCACTGGAACAGGCTGCCCAGAGAGGTTGTGGAGTCTCCTTCTCTGGAGATCTTCAAAACCCGCTGGGACGCAGTCCTGTGCCACGTGCTCTAGGTGACCCTGCGTGTGCAGGGGGTTGGACTGTTAGGTCCGGTATCCGAACTGACAGGGAGAGAGACAACCACCATAGATATATTGTCTTTTATTAATAGAAGAAAGATAATAAGTATTACCAGCTAGCTGGAGTCCGGGCTTTCCCACGCAGGGGTCACACCACGGACCCCGACCACTTCGAGCGTCCCTCTTTTATACCGTTCTTACCCAAGAGTGTTCCCCCTCCCGTTTTCCTGTTTTGCATTCTTGTTAATGTTATCTATTTTGCTGAATTAAAACATCTGGATAAGCACCCCCCCTATCATCCTGATTGAGGGCAGGGCACCCACCTATCAAGGGTCCAGATCTTGCCATGAGCAGGGCATCCTGACCCTGCCATCTATCAAGGGTTCTGCCCCTGCCATGAGCAAGACATCCGGACTCTGCCAGTTATCATGGGTCCTTGTGCTCTAAGACTCAGCTTATTCTACATTAGCTATTTAACCCCTACCTTCCCTGCTAATGCACCCTACATTCCCCCCTTCTTTGATCACTACTACTCGCCTCCCTTTGTGCCTCGGGCAGAGGTACGTAAGGGGGGGGGTTATGCCTGCTTTCTTCGTCTAATATTTCTGGATATAAGGTCGAATCTGGTAGTACTGCTTTTTTCCCTTCCTTTCTCACTACGTAAATATCAACTTTTCCGTCTTTTCTACCCTCCCCCAAAAGAGGTTTCAGCCATGGGGGTGGATACAGAACCAAATCCTCCCATGTGATTATATATGGAAATTGATCTGGGTGTCCTTCTGACCCAGGTCTCATTATTACCTCTTTTACTCTCCTTATTAATTCTAAATCAAAACTTCCCTCTCTCGGCCAGCCTACATCAAAACTTGGCCACTCACTTTTACAAAATGCCTCCCATCGGTTTTTATACACTTCTACAGACAAATTATGTGCCCGACGTTTAACATATCCAAAATGATTTAACATAAATGACAAAGGGGTGGATTTCCCTTCTCCCATTGTATCAAGCTCGTCGCTTAAAACCAAAGTTAATACAACTGCCAGTAAACCAGTAAGGGCGATTATTAACAGAATTCTCCCTTCCCACACCGGTCTCCTTTCGTCAAGGAGATACGGTGTACCCAAACAACCTAACCAACCACCCTTCCTTCTCGTGGGAGTCTGAGGGACGTCTCCCTCAGACTCCAGCCGACTATCCTTCGGTGCGTCCACCTGGATTTCTGTCGGCTCACTCTCACCCCCTGAGGCCTCCCTTGACTTATCATCTTTCTCTATCTCTTTCTCCTCCCCTGCATTCGGATCCCGGACGAGCCCCCAAATTCTGTTACTGTACATTTTTCCTAATTAATTTCAATTTCAGAGGATTGTTACTATTCCTTCGGACCTCCCACTCCTCTGCTTTCTTCTGCTCTTCTTTGTTTAGCTTCCGGACGTGGGAATGGTGAATCCAATCTCCTATTCCATCGACCTTAACGGCAGTGGGTGTTACTAAAATTACTATGTAAGGTCCCTTCCATCTGCTTTCTAATGTTTTTGGGTTATGCCTTTTTACCCACACCCAATCTCCAGGTTTGATATCCATTTCTGACCCCTTCTGATTTCTTTTATACCAATTTTGTAGTAATGGGAATAACTCATCTTGTATTTCTTTTAAGATCTGCATCTCTTTCCTCATTCCTGAGTTTTTAGTTATTCCCTTCCTTATCTCTAAGGGATATACTGGGGGTAGGGTCCCAAACATTATTTCAAATGGTGTAAAGTCTAGTACATATGGAGTTATCCGAACCCGGTATAGGGCAAAAGGTAGCATTGTTACCCAGTTCTCTTCAGTCTCTTTTACTAGCTTAGCAAGGGTTTCCTTTAAGGTTCTGTTCATCCTTTCCACCTGACCCGAACTTTGAGGATTATAGGCACAATGCAATTTCCAGTTGGTTCCCAGTGCTCGGGCTAATTCCTGTGTAACCCTTGCCACAAAAGCTGGTCCATTATCAGACCCGATGCTCACCGGTATCCCATATCTGGCGATTATTTCTTCCAAAAGTTTTTTCGCTACCACCTGGGCTGTTTCTTGCTTAGTGGGAAAGGCCTCCACCCACCCTGAAAAGGTGTCTACTAATACCAACAGATATTTATATCCGTATTTACCTGGTTTTATTTCTGTAAAGTCTACTTCCCAATGCCTTCCAGGCTCACCACCCCTTTCCCTTATACCTTCATGTACCTTCCTGACCCTCGATGGTTTCATTTCCTGACATGCTTGACACCCCTCTATTATCCCTCTTAATATTTTCCTCTGATCTTGGAATCTCAACCCGAACTTTTCTATTAACAGTCCCATTTTTCTTTCCCCCAAGTGTGTGGTACTGTGTAACTGTTGCACCATCTTCTGTCCCAACCGCTTAGGAATTAACATTCTTCCTTCTGTATCGTAATGTCCGTCTCCTGAACTTTGCTTTTCTGCGACCTTTTGAATCCACTCCCTCTCCTCCGGGGTGTATTCATCCTCTCCAATTTCCTCTTCTTCTCTTAAAGTGTTGTGAGTCAGGGCTAGTACCCTTTGTATTTGTCCTTCTAACGCAGCTCGCCGGGCTGCACTATCTGCAGCTGCATTCCCTCTACTTATCGTATCGGTTTTCTTCTGATGTCCTAAGGTATGCACAGTTGCCACTGCTTTTGGTTTCTGCAAAGCTGACAGCAAGTGCAAAACCTCTTCTTTGTTTCGGATTTCTTTTCCTGCGGAGGTAAGAAATCCCCTTTCTCTGTATATTGCTCCGTGTATATGCACTGTCCCATATGCGTAGCGACTATCTGTATAAATCATCACTCGCTCTCCTTCTGCCATTTCTAGTGCCTTAGCCAAGGCTATCAGTTCCGCTCTCTGAGCCGAAGTGCCGTCTGGTAAACGCTGGCTCCAAACTATTTCTCCCTTCTGATTTACCACTGCAGCTCCCGCCCTTCTTTTTCCTTGCTCGACCAAGCTACTTCCATCTGTAAACCACACTTTTCCCCCTTGCAGCAGCTCATCCTTTAAATCTTCCCGCACTGTCGCAGTTTCAGCTAACAGGACTAGATGACCTCTAGAGGTCCCTTCCAACCTTAAGCATTCTATGATTCTATGATTAACAAGTTTAAGGAGGTTTTAGCCACAGAGCAGAAACTGGCCATGCTAAGAATCATGCAATCATAACTCTGTTACTAGCTATGGTCCTTTGTAGTCCTCACCAATAAGCAGCAGCCACAATGAGGAAAGCTCAGTATAAATAATGTACTAGGAGAACAATAAAGCATAGTTTGCACTGCATCTACCCCAGGTGTTTTGTGTTTTTGGTTGCCACAACTGCGACACACATGCCAAGCACAGACTGTGAGAAAATAGAGGGAACAGGCCCTAAGAAGCTTAAGAATGAAGAAGCCAAGATTTTGACCATAGAAGAGTTTGAAAACAAAATCCTACAAAGAGATGAGCTGCAGCAGGGAAGTGAAGAAACTATGCTCCATCTGCACAGTGAATGGGAAAGCAAGGGGACCTGCAGGCCAGAGATGGGAGGAAAAGGGAGAATGCTGGAATCAGCTGCTGAGAGAACTGCAATGCTCATTGCTGGGACACACATCTAGGACCAGCACATTGAGTACTGAGGGTGTTGGGGCTCCCTGAGGTTCTCAGCATCCCCCTATGCCTTCTGGCCCTAGGAGCTAGCTTACAGGTCTCATGTGAGAGCTGTACTTGACAGAACATTGGATGCAGCAAGGAGCTTTTAAATAACCCTCATGGCCAGAGTCACTTGCACAGCTTGAAGTAAGGGCTCCTTCATCCTCCTGGTTTCCATAAAGCTTAGAAACAAAGCATCAACGTGGCAGAAGAGCTCAGGCTTTGGGCCAGGTTCTTCATTCAGTGGGCAAAGCAATTGTCCAGACAGGAAGTGTGACCATCCCGGAACAAAGCGCAGCCCACAGGCTCTTCACCTCCAGCTCTCACAGTTACAGTGGCACAAACTCATCTGAACCTAGGGACGGAACACAAAACGAGCCAGGAGGGGCAGACTGCAACACCTCGCTGTTTCTCCAGCCACATCTGTAACAAAGATATTTTGAAGAGCAAAACAGACCCAACCATGTCATTACATTTACATTCATTTCCTATGGAAGACAAGGAGTATTACTGCAGCTGTACTGTGAACAGGACTAATATTTCAACTAAGAAAAAACAGGAACAAGCTGAGACTCTGCTCTTGGCATATCAGCTCATTTCATTTCCTTTGAATCAGTCATCTAACACAAAGGCCAAACCATTAAAGGAAGAAAAACAAAGGCTACTTTCTCTCAGCATGCTCTGGATTTGCTAGCAACAGGAAGATTTGCAAGTAAAGGAAACCATAAGCCAACACACTATACAAATACATTTTATTTAGAGATACCCATAGTAAGATGCACAAATACTTTTTGTTCACCAATTTTCAGATCACAGAACTTCAAGTAGTGGGAAAACAAATTGAAGTTAATCACAATTATTCTATATAACAGGGCAGTAGTAAAAGATCCATTTGTCAGACTACAGCATGGTTAACAATACTCAGGTGATAATGTACAAGATCTAGGTATTTAAAAAGTGCATGGGTCATGGCCACACGCACTAACATGCTTTTTCAAAGAGCAACATCTTTCTGGCATGTGAACACAGTAACCCGGTTAATGCAAGATGAAAAATTAGGCTCTGAATTTGATCCGGAAATGTATCCATTAACTGTTTCATCCCAAATAGCAAATTAGGAGTTGTAACTGACACATGGATAGCAATCTGTAAGATCACTGATACACTGTCCATGTAGTTAAGCAATACATAGATGACCTAAAATGGTAAGCTCCAGCCCACACCTTCACAGGTCTTCTACCATAGTCACCTTCAGAAGAGCTCAAAGCACTTGCATTTAACAAGCTGTCAAAAGAGCTGTAATGAGATCCAAACTTTCGTACCCACACTGAGTTCTTTCATGCTGGTGAAATTCTCAGTCCTCACATTTCAAAAACCCCATGTTCCACCTGCAAGCACACTGACTGGATCACGTATTGCTGGGTTTGCTTCTATATTCCCATCTAAATGGAGAAAAGATAGAAAATGGTGCTGGTCTGACAGTAGCTGCATTGCTTTAAGGTTAAATAATTAGCACACATGGCACCTGAACTCTTCTCTCCAAGGTCTCTCAAGCCAAAAAAGTTCAGCAGGTTCCAGTGCTCAATGCAGTCCCTTTTTTTGCTGTGAAACGGGGAGACAGATGCTTGGGAAAGACCAGCAAGGACTATTCTGTTGATGTCAACACATAAGATCAAGAAACAAGAATTAAATCATTCTTCAGTTGCATTTCTTACATTGAAAACACAAAGTGAGACAGAGACCGACTTTTGCATTATATTTGAGAGGCACATTTTGCATTGATCAACAAAAACCTCAGTATACACTTTCAACTTTTTGTTGATTAGAACAGACAAACCTGCAGTTAAAGCAATTAAAAAAAAAAACCCAAACTCAGTTACTCTGTTCCAGTTTAAAAAAAAAAAAAAAACTTAAACTGTTCCCTTATCTATTCTACCCAGAGATACCTTTCCAATTCTGTGTATGCAGCTGCTTGGCTCCATAAAGCTTGTTCATTTAAGAGATCCTTGCTTCCATGCACCTTGGAAGCAGACAAGTCGTTCTGATGCCCCACAGGGTGGACCTCTATACCATTTTCAGGAGAAACTTGAGGGAAAAAAAGCCAAGAGTATTTGGTACGCATGCAGCAAATCCCAGAATAAATAAGGAGAAAATAAAAACAACCAAATAGACAGTAGGGCAGGAACCAACTCCTCTGTGGAGCAGGAATGAGTTTGGAGCAAAGCCCTTTGGACTGATAGGAGATACCAGTTCAGAGAGAAATCCAGAGCTGGGTAAAACAAAGAGGGAGCCTGTAAGCAAGGCCCCAGTTCACCAAGTTACTTCTGGGTACAGAAGTCTCATAAAATGCAGCTTAAACATTTGCCCCCAGGCTTTGCAGAACTGGTATCTGAAGTAGTAAGTCAAGAGAGAACTGGGGATCTGCTCAAATCCAGTGGGGTGGAAAGTGGCCAAGAACGACAGAGCCTCATGGAAGTTTTGTTTTTTTTTTTTATTATTCCAGACATTTCAGCAATGGTCCCTCTATCAGTTGCACCGAGAGCGCTGCCTGCAGCAGTAAATCCCACATGGCATTTACACCTGCACACAGAGCTGGTGCTAATTCAGTAAACAAGCAGGTAGAGGGAGCTGCACACAGGGCCCTTTCGTTCCATAATCCCAGGAGGAAGTGCGTGGAGGTGGCTGGTGGCCGCAGTAAAGGACAGTACTCTTAGAGTCAGAGGTCAGCTATGATTCTCCCATCTATTTTGGGAGAAGTTCTGTGGAGAAAGTCTTCAGATGGGATCAAGGGTGAGCAGAAAGTCATCAGTGAACCTTTTGCTTTTGCCCCCTATGCAAAGTCTTCAGTTATGACCTTGAAAAGAAGAGCTAAGGGCACAATTCTCTTGACTAGAGCACCACGGATCAGCACACTAGATGCAGAAACTGGACACCTCTGTTTCCTCACCTGCTGGCATCAACCGCACAACCCGGATGCAACAGAGGATTGTGGCTTCTGCAGACTTTGTAATTGTGGGAGCCTCCACTTTTGAGTCAGCCAGAGAGTAACTCAAGTTTACAGTAAAAAAACAAAGTGATCTTTCTATAGGGGGCCACATTTTCTTTTTATTATGACTTGATATTTTTCAGAGTAAGCACGCAGCCTTGAATTGATTTGAATCGAATCTTAAAGGTAAACTGGGGAAAGGTAAATCGGAAAGAAGAAAGTGCTGAAGATTACAAAATAAGGTGAAAGCAATCTATTCTGCTCTAAAAAATGACTGCATATAATGATGGGACTTGACTGAATTTTAAGAAATAAACTGAGCAGAAACTAAAAAAAAAAAAATACAAACAAAAAAAACTTCAGATTCAATCTGCAGTGGGATATAGAAAACGTAGTTAGAACAGGAAATACAGACATAAAAGCTCCTTGACCAGTGTCAATACATTGATGACTAATTATGTTGCTTTTAAGAAAAAGTAACCTATTGAATCAGAAGATTTCTGTACCTAGTTCCAGTTATGTATATTCATACTAATTTAAGGCCACAATTGAGGAAGTGTTCCTGTTTCATGATCTCACAATCAGGTTATATTTAGGACTGGGAAGGGGTATTTTATAGCAATCATACCATCCTTTTTTAACAGCAAAAGAGGCAGAAATCTGGCCCAAATTCCAGATACACATTTGAGTTTACAAGAACAAAAGTGTCTCAAAAACAAAGGCAAATATGTAATGCGTTTGCCTTAAAAAAAGGAAGTCACTTTTCGAACAGGAAAAAACAATCTATAAAATAATGCTGAACACTTGAGCTGCACATGCACACAGGTTAGATTTGCATACTACCTGAAATTTTCCACAGCTGCTTCTAAAAACTGCATCAATGGTTGTAAACAGTTTTGCCTTACATATAAAAACATGCACTACATTTGAAGGGAGCTGTTACTACTCCACTTGACAGCTTCTATGATGGTTCTGGATCCAGAGCCATTTCTGACACAGCTCATGGCAGAAAGAGCAAGCAGAGAAAGGCTCTGTTAGTTAGGTGGAATTGCAAGAGTTAAATATGAAACCTTGGATTCAGAATGAAAGCCAGCGAGTTTCAGCCAGTCCTGATTTTTCTTTCTTCAAGGCTTTGAATCTTTAAGTATATTTGGAAACAAAAGGAACAAAAAACCAAGAACAGTTCACTGTAGGACGTCCTACCCTCAGACAACAAATTGTGATCAGTGCACATTTCAAAACACCTCATGTGGGTTGTGCATCTTATCCAAGTACATCATAGGCAATGGGGAAGATCCAGCATTTGTGTACACATTTACAGGCAAGCACTGAGGGATGTCACTGAAAACATGGATCTCGAGAAAACCAGTGTGTTTGATTTGTGTCTACACCACATCCTAAAGCAAATGAGTCACAATTAACAGTTAAAACCTGTTGCAACTTCAATGTGTAAATCTTAGAAAAAGACAATGCATGTACCCAGCCCTAAGACAGTGACAAGTTTGTGAGATAACTTTACAAAGATCAAGGTACCATAAGAGAAAGGCACATTAACCTCTGGTTGGTCCGTTCTGTTGTTATTTGGATAAATCAGTGATTTATATACCCTGAGACTGTGGGAAGCCTTGAAAGGGAAAGGAAACCAGATGAATGGGCAAAAAAAAAGTACAAGTTTAATGAGAGGTAAGATTCAGCACCTCAATTTTCCCTGTTAATAAGGGAATCTAAAAAAGCAGTTCCCAAGAAAACAAAGCATTGACTCCACAATTTTTGTTGAGGGGATGGGAGGTCAAGAAAAATAAATCAACATCTAAGACTATAAAGACATACCACACTGCTTTAAGTGTATTTTACATCCTTCTTAATTCAAGGACCAGAATTTGTATATAATCAAGTGTTTTAACTGTTTTTATTTGTTGAGTTTTGGGGTAGGGGAAGGGTCCAGAAACGGTCACACAACCCAGACTTTCCCAACTCCAGCCAACCTGGCAGTCTGTTTTAGATCTGTCTGCACTTCCTTAGACCAGAACAGATTCAGCACAATACTTGAGGGAGAGGCTATTAGGAAATGGCACCCCATTTTTAACTGGAAGATTCCTTTCCATCAAGAGCATTCCTTTAATTAGCCAAGTATCAGATTATTTTGATGAAGAAACCCAGTGTTGCATGCAAAGAGAATGCTTCCTAATTTAAGTTCTTGAAATTACACATGGGAAAACAAGAACGAAAGGGCCATTTCTGTGGTCTCTCTGAAGGCAGATTTCACATTCAGTCCTTTTACAAAACACATCCTGAGCATCCTGCTCTGCATGAGGCATCCTGCTCTGCATGAACTCAGGTGTCCCAGGAAGAACCCAACCCCTTTTGTTGGGCCTTTCTCTTTCCTTGTACCCTCTTGTCTAACCTTCCCACTGAAGTGCCCACCTGTAGAGCCCAGGGAGACCACAGGCAGGAGAACCCTTCCCGCAGGAGGCAGCTGTGTTCTCCTTTCCACTCCCCACACCTACAGCACAGCCCAACTCTTGGTGCTAGTCCTTCAGAGACTTACGTTCCTGAGGACTGTGCACTCTGACAATTGCACTTGGAGTTAAGGTCCCACAAAGGGCTGTGCACACTGCTGTATTCTCACCTGCCGTGAAACTAGAGAGCTTGTGTATGGCCATCACAGTCCTCCAGGGTTCAGCATGGGCCAGGCAGATTGGCAGGTCAGGTCTGCATTTCACACGGCCCTTCATCAGCCCTCCTGCTGTTAGCTCTACTTATTTCAGTAATTTAGTCACAGCAGTGATGATAGTCATAAGAGTCAAAAACATGGAAAAATGAGTTTAAAGGAAATTAATGGTATCAGACTACCACAGATACCTTCAAGTTCCCACCTTGCTGCTGGAAGATGCTGCTTCTTTGTGGAGACCCAGTACTGGACCACCCATCTGCTCTTGGTTTCTTGCAAATAAAATGGATGCTTCCACAAACAGTCTAACCAAACCTGCTTTATTTCATGTTTGCACTGAGTGAGAGACATCCATTAACAAGGTCGCTAGTGCTTCTCAGCTGAGCAACAGAAATTAAAGACACCAAGCTCCACCACTTGACCTAGCCAGATCATAACTTTAATCTTGGTCTCCGCAGCTACGAGCTTTATACAAAGCAAGTGCTCAGATGACGGAAGACGATGAAGTTTTAGAGAAAAGGAATTGATACATGAGTTTCTTCATCTTTAAGATATGAAAACTGCCAAAAATTTCACACAGAGGTGGCAAACATTGCTCCATACTGAAGTTCAGGGGCCTCCCTCCTTAAGGCAGAATTCTCACCCATAATGTAAGCGCAACCTGTATGGACAGACCAAAAGCAGTAAAAATCCCTGGGCACTCCTGCAATGCGCCTTCAAGTGGATCTACGAAGAAAAATAAAAACAGCTGAAACAAGGAACAAGCATCTATTTACTACTCTTTCATAATTTTCACCTTGGGCACTAATCCCAGCAGACTGATGGGGGAACAAAACAGAAGTTCGCTCACTTCCTTAAAACAACTCCAGAGAGCACCTTGGTTAGAGCAGCAGTGACTCTCCTTGGCTGACATTACTGTACAAGGAGAAAGGCTGGAGGAATCCAGGATATAAGGTGTTCAAGGAAAGAAGGTCTGAGCAACTCTCACTGCTCAGGCTGACTCGGCAAAGCAGCTCTCACTTGCTCAGCAATGTCCATCACACAATACTCGGTATCTACTGAGGGGCTGCTACCCAGTAACTCATGAGCTGGGTACTACTGAACTCCTAAGTTACTAACTTGACTGCATGTGGTTATGAATATTGAAAGTGCAGCATCCAGATACACCAAAAGAACCCCAAATTAATATGATAGTCTAGTGAAAAGAACTGAGCTGTAAAAGTTAACTGCTTGCTAGGCGCAGCTGCTGCACCTAAGATCCTGCATTACTTAGTCAAATAGCAAGCAAAAAAAAAAAATCTTGACAGTCTTCTATTGAGATTAAAGGTCTCCCTCCCTCCCAATCCCATCAGTCAGCTAGCATGCAAAATGCTAGCTGCCCAGTTCTAACTTTAGCCAGCCTCAAAGGCTTGCCTTTTTTTTTTTTTTTTAAAAAAAAAAGCAAACTGAAGGTCTCAAACATGGCTTGTCAAAATGCCAGGAGGTCCATTTCTGTTGGAAAGAGGTCACTATTGTAAGTACAATATTGCTGCAAGAAAGACTGGGATGATTTGGGAGGATAAAGGCACCATAAAGAGATCATTTAAGGAGGGTAGGAAAGACCGAGGGAAATAAATCTTTAAGAAACACTGTAAAAATTACGACAGTCTGAAAACTCAACCCTTCACTGAGTCTCAGCACCGCGTGCGCAGTGAGCTGTTTAAGCTACTCAGGTGTAGTCAGACTAAATTCACCCATTGCCAGGGCAGACGTGCTGTTTGAGAGCGGTCTGCCTACCTACCACCTCTCCGCAGAGCTCAGGGGCTCCTTGAACTGTCTCACCCCACTTCATCTGGAAACCCTGCCTTTCTCACCTAGAACTACTATCTAGGGTCACTAGATAGTAGTTCTGACACCTAGATCAGTGGGGCAGCACAGCTGCATCAAGTGAGAAAGTCTGGTTTCTTCCATTTCTCCTACAGTTCACACCAGAAGACGGCAGACCACGTCCTTTCTCTGCCTCACCAGTTAATGGATTCACAATGACTTATGACTTCAGCTGACGGGCTCACGTGTCTACCTTAAAAGGACATCCAACACAAAATATTCTTAAACATAACATTTAAAAATCATTGAAACAATATGGAAGTGAAGTTCTCTCTGCCTCAGATTCATTTGCCTGCTTGGCAGCTCTAAGTAGCTTGCCTCTAGTTTTTATGGGCTTTTCCACAATGGACCAAGGATGGCTCCTTCCATGTGAGAAGTTATTTTGGAGGGGGAAAAGGATACTCTGAAAGCAGAACATGCAGAAGCCTGTGAAACTCAAAGGGATTTTATGTTGTCCAGATTGAGAACTGCCCTAAGTGGAGGGGAAGGCGTAAATAACAAGAAAATGAAGAAAAGAGCATTCAAATCAGCAGACTTTAGGACCACAAATTAAGGTACCTTGGGGAGATCAGTATCACAGTCAGAGATACTTTCCAGACTGGCTGAGCTGTCGTCTGCAGCCTCAGCTCATCAGTCTCCAAATCTGGGTGCTGAAGTCCAGGCCATATGAACCCCTCTTTGCCTCCCTGCCCAGACCCGAAATGTTTCAGTTTAATAAATCAACAACAGGGCTATGATTTCCAGACCAGGAGTTTCCTGTGACATGAAGTATCTAATTATTAGCTGCTGTTTCTGAAGAACTGACGGAGGCTGAAGCAGACTCAAGTGTCCACTTTCTCAAGAAGAAAAATAACCTCACAAATCAAGCCCAAATAAGAGCCAAGCAGAATGTTTCTTGCAACAGAAGCGATCTTACACAGCAGCTGAAGGAGTTAACCCAGAAAAAACACATCCTGCCATACCTGAAAATGTGTTTTTCTCTGCCTTTCCCCTCTTCAAAACCTCTAAAACAACCAAAGCGATACAATGCAGTCACAGAACAACATAAATGGCATTATGATGTTATTTAAAACGAACGAACAACTCTAAATAGAATTGGGAAGAGCTCATTCACCGCACTGCGGTTAACAGTCACTTTTCTGAGGAAAAGCCCGGGTAGCCAAGCACACAGCACTGTGAGCCCATTCAGCTTAAGCAGCCAACCCAGAAGGACGTAGAATGACAAAACGCGGCAAAAATCTCTGTCGAGCACCAATGTCAAGGCTCAGCTTAAGTAAATTATATTTCTGGAGCAGGCGCATATCTCTCTGCTTGCCCTGATTCCCACACAGATTTGAGAACACTGCATTCCTTACAGGGTTTCCATCCACGTCTCAACTGCACTACCAAGCAGAAAAGCAGCCAGAGCTTTGGCTCTGCTTGGCATTCCTGGAGACTCCAAGTACAGAGACAAGGGGACCTTTAAGGACACGGGTGGAAGCTGCTCAAGGGACTTGTGCTACTCTCCCATGGCAGCTGGACCCTCAGATAGCTGCAACACGAGAACAGAGCTCATCTCCCCATGTCGCCCTTTTTCTCACCTTCAGCAAACTGCCAGTTTGGCACCAAAGCAGCCAAGGTACAGGCACCTTCTCTGCTCTGCCAGCAGTAGGGTCAGCAGGGTATTTGTCCCAGCAGAGGATGGAAGCATCATAAAGCCCAGAGTAGCCCACTAGAAGAGCACCTTGGAGCCTTGTGATGTAGCTGAGTGTTAGATAAGATGATCCTCTTCTCGCAGGAGGGCACACACACCTATCCTGCCCACCCGCAATCCCAGGTGAGGCTCTAAGGAGTTTGAATGCAGAATGAAGGCAGGGAGCTCTTGGGAAAGGCTGTCTATCTCTCATAGCAAGCAGGATGGCAACAGATGCTAATGTGAACATGAGCTAACTAAAAGTTACCTCGCTACACAGAAAGCTTCTAGCCTATGCTGGGAAAGCTGAGACACTTTTCAACCTTACGGAAAGAACAATTTCTTTTTCTACTGCTTTGTTAGAGACACTGGATAAAAACTCTCTTAAACAGACAAAACGGCCAAAGTGGGGTTGAGAAAGCTTCCTCTACCTGCAAGAAAAACAAAAATCCTGGATTTCAAACACACTATGAGGAACCAGAACACAGCCATGTACTCAGGAACTTTAGCTCATCTGCAAAATGGTCACCGTGGGTTCGCTTACTGACAAGACACTCATGGCCCCTTGCTACCCGTTTCCCCACCACACCTCTGAGAGCCTCAACCCTCCGTTTTCATGTGATGTTGCCCTACAATCCCCCTCTGCTGCAGAACTGCCTACCCTGACACTCCAGTTGTACACAACAATACCTGGGATAGGTAGAAAACATCAAGGTTTTGAACAAGTTTTGCTCCGGGCACAGCTAAAAACTAGAATTCAAATACAAATATGTTGTTGAGATTCACTTCTGCAGGTTGGGCTTGATGGGAAAATCCCCTGGGAAATCTGTCCCTGGGGTCCAATGAGTACACCTGAAATTTACTGCATTCCTCTACATATAAACAGTATCATTAGACTTGTACTTTTAAAAAATAAGATCAACTGAGGCCTGGGCCAGGCTCTGCAGATAAAGTAGTAGCTTATCTCTTATAAATATTTTTAATATTTTTTTTTTAATTACAAGTAGTCCTCTCTCCAGGTAATGTAACTGACAAAGTACCTGCACACACACAGCCCTTCGACTTTCACAGAAAGCCCAGGAGCTACCACTCTATAAGAAAGGAATCCTTCCTCACAGCAAAGTAGGGGAGGGGGTATATGGCCAAGATAGCCTAAATGTGGGGGAAGAGTCATTTGGAGTAAATACAATAAAAAGGGATTTCAAAAACCCTTCATACAAAGGATCAAGGAGGTAAAAGCAAAAAACTGGTTCAAAAAGATGTACAAAACTGTTGGAGACCAACAGAAAACTCTGCCAAAAAGTAACTTGCATTTAAATCAGAAATCAATGGCATCACACAATTTCTTTGTTACAAAAGGAAAAGTGGAAATCTGTGTAACATCAGCATTTGTAAAGAGTTATTAGCTCCAGAGACCAGCATAATTCCCATGAAGTCCGGATGGAAGGGGGCCTCCTGCCACAAAAAGTTTCGTTCCAGACGAGTCGTAGCAGTGGGTGTAAACAGCATTTGGGAAGAAATTAATGTCAGAAAAATAATTCCTCCAGGTTTCATCATGATTCTGTTAAAGGAAAGTTCAGATCATTATTGTTGCCACAAAGCCCAAACAAAACTGAAAAAAATCATTTTGGATTGATACATTCCAAAGTTTCTAAATAGATACTTTGGAAGATACTTTACAAAGCCTAAGAATTCTTCTCTATCAATATATTCTGAAGCTTCAGACAACAGTTTCAACCAGAAGATATCAGGCACTTCCCAAAGCTTTATCTAAGCAATTTTATGCCAATTATTTTGGCCAAAGTGAAGAAGGAAAAGGTATCAAATTTCATTAGTTTTAAAAGCTATATCACAATGATAAAAAAGGGAGATAAGCTGGACAAAGCCACTTACTGCTTTAAGATAAGATACAGGATTCAAGTGGATGCCACAGCACTATTTCAAGCAGCTAAAATTTCTTAAACTGTACACAATTATCTCCTTTCCCCTGAGGACCATGTTAGCTTTGCACCTCTTTTTTGAAAAAAATAATGTATTTGTATATGAGGTATCAAAAGCTAGAAGTCAGATTACATTCAGAAGGTATAAAGATGCTACTTAGTCCGTGTATAAACCAGTGCATGGGACAAGTAGCCTTCATGCCTATGGTCACATTCAGCACACTTGCACACTTTCTGTTTTTGCAGAAAACATTTCTACTGAAGTTCTTCCTCATGAGTTTTTCCTCATTAGAGGTATCAGTTGGCCACACAACTGCTTTACTGGGACTCATTTCACACACTAGCTCCCATTACTGTAAAATGAGCTGGTGCTCAAGGCCTGTAGCCCCCTTGCACTAAAAGCCTCTTGCGGCTCCGCACTACTCACCAGCCAGCCTTTCCCCGTGGTGAGCTTGAGAATCTCACATCCCCCGAGCTTCTGCTTCTGCCCGTAGCTGGCACGCGGGGGCTTCTCATCCAGGAACCGCTGGGCTCTGATATCGTAGAACAGCAAGGAGCCCTGTCCCGTCCCCACCGTGATGATGTGCTCGTAGAAGCTCACTGACCGAACACCTGCAGCAAGAAGGACATGCAGCGCAATCAGACGCATACTGTGGCTCTGCAGCACTGCTGCTGGATGTCTAATATTTCTGTAAGCAGAACTACTGCTACTGTCGCTCCGGGCATCATTTCCCCATCACTACAAAGCAGTGCAGGTATATCCCATTTACGCCATATAAATAGCAGGTCCAGTTATTTATACTGCTTCCCCGGTAATAACAGGGACAGACCCTGTTATCAAGGGAACCCACAGCAAGTGTCAGGCCAAGCAAAACTCTAGCACATTCCAGCTATTATGGTATTAGAACTAGTAGGAGGAGCGCAGTTTGCTATGATGAATTCTAAATCCAAATCCTCAGCTAAGCAAGGATTCCTCCAGAATAGTCTCAGGAGGATTCTGTATGTAGGAATTCGATTTGCTAAAGGCGCTGTCTTTTCTTCACTGTTTGTTCTGTGCATACACGCTATAAAGCTGTTCTTTTCAACAGCCCTTCAATTTTAGCGTTTCTAAGGCACACAACCTGATGCAGGGTTAAAAAGGTTGGTGTTACTCTCAATAAGACTGAAATCAGACTGAAACAAAGATAAAATAAGCACCCAAAGAGAAGGGGGGAAAGTGAATTACTACACGAGCTAAAGCCAAACACCAATTGTCACTGTACCAAATAGGTGGGATTAAAAGTCACAAAAAATGGAATTTATTCAACACGGCAGACTGCAGATCTTTATTCTAATTAAAAAAAAAAAATGAAGGAATTAGTGATACAAGCACTGCTAAGAGGATATTTAGAGTATGCTTTCCAGAACAAGACTTCAAAGTGGTTCCTGAAGTGCTGAAGTATCTAGGATTATCAGTCACATCACACTTAAAGCACAACCTGTGCCTACAGCTGACCAAATTAAACCCACCAACACACCCAGCACTGAACGAGGTGAGGCCGGGAATATTTGAAGTAGCAAATGGAGCCTCACTCTTGAGGGATGAGGAGGCGGCCACACATCTCGCAGGAGGAAGAAGAGATAGTATGTAAGGTGGGGGTGTCTGCCTAAAGGGAAGTGTTGGTCCGTGCTGCATTATCCAGGGCCCATTATGCTGCCCTGCAGCCTTTAGGAGATAGAGTCATTGCTGAAGGATGAGAGAACATAAACAGCATGGGGACAGCAAGGGCTGCTGCAGATCGAGAGCTCAGAGCCCTGCATTTGTCACCTATATTTGCTAGAAAAAGCAACACTTACAAGAGACACTGAAAACTGCCTTTTTATTCTGCATAGAGCCACTGGGATTACAGTGGGGAAATGCCAGCCCCAATTTAAGTCTTAATAAATTACAATCCTTCTCTGGCCTGCGTTTGTGTACAAGGACACTAATGATCTGCAGAAAATGTACTTGCCACATTCAGTAGGTGTATTTGGAAGAAGACAGGCAGAAGGTAACAATCTAGAGCACGTAAAGGCCAAGCTGGATTTAGTTCAAGAATTATCAGCCTACTTTCTAGAGGTGCTGCACTGCATCACATCCTAAGGGGATCAAAATAAGTGGAAATACTCAGCATTTGGGGAGTTAATATTACTTATGTGCCTGCACCACAGTACCAAGAAAGGTTTGATGACTGTCTACTACTCAGAACAGGGACTATCCAGAAGAGTGGCTTTCTCCAGACATCAACTTGTGTCCTGGAGGTACTACTACCTATTCATATGTAACAGAGGTTCCTCAAACTTTTTAAACAAGGGGCCAGTTCACTGTCCCCCAGACACTGTTGGGCGCCAGACTATAGTTCGGAAAAAAATGAATGAATTCCTATGCACACTGCACATATTTTATTTGTAGTAGTGCACAAAAAACAGGGAAAAAATGCAATATTTAAAATGAAGAGCAGCTGTAATCAACAAAAACAAATATTTCAATGTGAACTATGGGCCTGCTTTTGGCAAATGAGATGTTAGGTTCCATATTTGCCACTGCTAGTTGTAGCAAGTGATGCCAGTGTTCATCAGTTAGTCTGGATCTGATTGGAGATTTCAGATTTTTCATTCAGGAAAAAGTCTGCTCACAGACATAGGTGCTGCCAAAGATGGTTGCAATTTTGAGTGCATGGTTCCTGAGATTATGATATGTCTCTGAGAGGAGAGATGCATAGAAATTAGTAAGGCTGCTTGATTTGAATGCATCTTTCAGTGAGTCACAAGTCTGTAGTTCGGCCAATTCCATTTTGTAAGTCAGATCAACAGTTTCAATGTCAACAGAAAAGGGGTTCTGGAAAAGCTGTATGTCCTGTTCATGGAGACGAAGCTTTTTAATTTGAAACTCCTTTTGCAACATTTCTAGTACATCCATACACGTTCTGTTTGGGAATGCAACTGCTGGCTTTTCTGCAGACAGGTTTTGAGTTGTGGGGAGATGGCAGAAGTTTTCCTCCTTTACTTGGTTAATGAGCAGGTCTAATTTGACTTGAAATGCTTTCACATGTAAATACATATCACAGACAAGCTTCCCCTTTCCTTGAAGTTGGACATTGAAATAGTTGAGTAGCTCTGTTACATCTGTCAGAAACGCAAGGTGCCATTTCCATTCTGCATCTTTGAGCTCTGGTACTTCTTTGTTTTTAGAAAGCATAAAACCATAAACCTGTGGAATTAAGTCATAAAATCGTTTCAAAACTCTCCCTCGACTCAGCCAACAGACTTCTGTGTGGTACAGAATATCTTCATAGGCAACATTTAGCTCAGACAGAAATTCCTGAAACTGTCTGTGGTTTAGTGCATGAGCTCTAATGAAGTTAACACAAGAAACTACAATTTTCATGACAGAGTTCAGCTTCAGTGATTTACAACACAGTGCTTGTTGGTGGATGATGCAGTGTTTGGATGTATTGGATGTGAATGGTTGTGTTTGTCCATCTCTTTGTTAACGCGTGCAACCACTCCTTTCATGGACCCCACCATGCTAGGAGCACCATCCGTTGTCACACTGAATAGTTCACCCCAGTCCAGCTCCAAATCATTCATAGTTTGGCAAACTTTCTCATAGATATCCTCCCCTGTAGTTGTTCCTTTGATGCTTTTCAGTGCAGCAAGCTCCTCTGTGACTTCGAAAGAATCATTTGTGCCATGAATGAAAATTAAAAGTTGTGCAGAATCACGAACATCATTGCTTTCATCGAGTGCCAATGAGAAGTAGTGAAGTTTTTTTGAGGAGTTTTGCAACTGCATATTCAAATTTTCCCCCATTTCTTCAATCCTTTGTGTAATTGTAGGTCCTGAAAAACTCACTGTACTAAATAAATCCGCGTTCTCTGGACACATCTCTTTGGCAACAGAAAGAAGGCATTCTTTAACAAATTCTCCCTCTATGCTATGAATGCTCTGCAAGTGCGCGCTATGAGTTTGACAACTCGATAGCTTGCTCAAAGTGATGATATATTGAGCTGCTTTTGCTTCACAAAAGTATTTTGCTGAGTTGTCAATCCATGTTTCAGTCTTAATATTTTATCTTTTCTCACTTGTCCAACCAAAGAATAATATTTATCTTTATGTTGAGTTTCGTAGTGGCGAAGCAAATTGTATTCCTTGAACACAGACACCGAACTCTGGCATATCAGACAAACAGCTCGCTCTTTGTACTCCGTGAAAAAAATAATCAGAAGTCCCCTTTTCTTGGAATACCCTGCACTCGGAGTCGATCTTTTTTTTTTGACACGATGGTGCGCGCGCTTCCCACTGGTGCTGGCTGCAGGTCCTGCCTGGGAGCTGGAGGGAGGGAGGGAGAGACGGGGGAGCCGCCCCCCTCGCTGATGCCGCCGCCCCCTCCTCAGCCCGGCCGCGCAGTCCGCAAAGGGCGGCCAGAAGGGGCTGAAGGACTTTGCTGCGCCGGGGCTCTGGCGATTCGCCCGCGTTGGCTGGAGCTCGCAGTGCAGAGGCTGCCGACTGAGCTGGCCCGGCAGAGGAGATGCCCGCGCCTCTCGCCTGCCGCGCATCGCGGAGGAGGAGGAGGAGGAGGAGGAGCAGGAGGAGGAGGACGGGGCGGCGGCGGCCCGGTTTGTAGTCGAGAGGCGCCCCCTGGCGGGGGGTTCTGTAAATACCGGCGGGCCGGATTGAGGACCCTGGGGGGCCGTATCCAGCCCGCGGGCCGTAGTTTGAGGACCCCTGATATATAATTTCCAGCACAAATAATCACATACTCAAGACTGAATTAGCTACCAACAACCATTGGGCAACAGTCGAGTGTCATGGTACTTTTCCCCATGATAGCAAAGAGTAGCAGGCTCCACAGCACCCTCACTGAGGGCAGGGCAGGCAGATGCTGTTCAAGTGACGGCCTAAGTTTGTCAAGCACCAATTCTCACATTGTAGAAAATCCTCACAGGAATGAAAGGAAAGTCCCTGACATCCATCTAGGCAGCACTGTTCAAACATCAGTAACCTTCCTAACACTTGTCTACATACATCTTATTTTGATAAATTCCATCTTGAAAAAGGAGATGGGTGCTCAGAGCCAAGCTAAACAAGAACTGCAACTTATCAGTCATGGATTAGTATGGATTAAGTAGCAGATTGCACCACAGTGATTTGTCATGATTCAAAATATAAGTCACAGAGAGAAGCATGTGGGACCATCCACCCTGCAAGCTCTCACATGAAGCATTGGGTTCCAGTGCACAGAGTAGAAAAGAGAAACTACAGTTGAAAACAGAGCACTCCAATCTGCAGGAAATTCAAGAGTGAACACTTGAGTTCAGTACTGAATAATCAAAGTCACAGTCTTTGCTTTAAAATGACAAGGAGAGCAATCATAGCATGGACTCCCAATATGATAAAAAGCTCCACTCCCAGAGGAAAGTACAAGAACAGACAATGTTACTAACAGTACAGACACTGGATTTATTCTCAGATGAAGTTTCAATAATGGAGTTATAGTGTGGAATTAGAACATATGCATTGATAAATTGTACCCCATGCACATAATACTTAACTAAGCATGATGAAAGAGCTAATATTGTCTACCACATGATTTCAGAGATGCTCTTAGTTTGCTTTAAGTAATCTTAGTATAAAAAGGGGAAATCTGCACATATTATTGATACTTTATTCTGTCACATGAAAAAGTCTTCCTACATATTAGCAGTTTGTCATACCCCAACCTTAAATGCTATTTCTGCAAGCAAACTAAAGCACCCTAGGCAAAGTTCCTTACCACTGCCTCGTTCTTTGGAACAGACGGATTTAACATTGTGAGAAGGCTGTCTGGGATCCAGGAAGGAGACATGGGCCTGTGATCCTACTGCATACACCGACCACTCCAGACCATAGGCCACACACACGTTCTCCCTGCAGTATGGCAACTTTGTGGAAAGTAACTGGAAACACAGGAAAAAAAAGAGCAAAAGTTAATAAAACAATTCCATAAATTATGTTCAGAATATTTGTAGTGCGAAAGCAAAAATGCAGCTATAAAATAGGTTTGTCACTAAATACAACTTAGAGTACAGCAGCAACCTGATCCACAGAAATTGGAATATTGTTTCAAGGAGTAACAGCTTAGACTTAAACATAAGAACTGACACATCACCTCCCAGCTGACATAGTTTTCCTCCTATGCTAGCATAGGTATGGCTGGTTTTAATTTGCAAGCGCACTTTGAACAGCACAACTTTTTATGAACTCAGCTAATCATGAGTTCACCATTCTCTACGTAAGAGTGAACTGCAGCCCACCCAGAACAAAAAGAGCTAAGATCACCTCCTGTCCTTCAAAATAAGGGAGTCAGGAAGTTTCTTCTTACATTTATTTTTACGAGTTTATTTAACATTAAGTACTTTACAGACACTGCTGTACATTCTTCAAGCTTTTGAAGTAGACAAAAATTTGGGAATTGCTAGATTATTGTTGAAATTTCACATCAAGTGGAAAAGTACCTTTGATAGTGTGTGTTCTGCTTTCCAAAGATGGAAATATCCATCTAGGGATACAGCTCCCAGCTCCTGTACGTTAAATACAAAGAAAAAAAAGTTAGCTTCAGTAGGATCAATTCCCTTACAAACTCAGACTCTGAGTCAGGCTGCCTATTCCAGGCTGAACTCACCCATAATCCTGTACAGGCTTATTAAGACAAGGTTTCATTTTATATTGATTGATGGAATACAATACAACAAAAAGGTGCTTGGTGAAATAACAGTCAATAAAACAGTAAATAACCAAATAACCTAAAAATATAAATCTTGTTACACAAACAATCAAATAATGAATCACTGCACAGTACAAGCCAAAGCTGACAATTTTCTCCAGCAGCTCCCACGCTGGATCCTACCCTGAGGTAATAATTTATTTCCAGGCACTACTCTATTGAAAAAGCTAGATGAGGTCTCCAAAGGTTAATTAGCAGCTACAATATAAAATAACGGTCACAAGACAGCACTGGCTCCTTCAGAGAACAGTCTTCGCTCCAAACCTTCTCTGTTCATTTAAGGGCAGAGACAAAAGCAGCAGAGGAAAAACTGCTACTCCCCACTTCCTTCAGTGGAATTCATCCTTAATAATAACAAAATAAGGGCATGGAAGAAGTTTGTGTTCAGTATTTGTCAAATGTCAAGAAAGCACCACCAAAGCAGGTACCAGTGTTTGTCTTGTGTCAGTCACCTCATTGCTGAACAACCCAGCAACAGCTCAGCAACATTCAGAACAGGCACTACCTGAACATTACCCATTCTTCACAAAAGGAGAGAGCACCAAGAGCAGGAGCCAAGCTGCAAGAAGTATTTTATCTACTTGTTGCAAGCTTTCTCCCACCACAGGCTCATGCACACACTCCAGACAAAACTTAGCATCAAGCAGAAAACCTTCATTCTCATTCCTCCTTCCTCTCCATCTAGATCTTCTCTTTTTATTTGGGGCAGAAACAGAAATAACAGACAATAGTCATCCGATACAAAGATGTGAGAGAATCAGGCTGCATTTCCAGTATACTTGATCTAAATCACTTAAATACATACGGACACTTTTAGGACTTATTCCAGCCACCTTGCTTATCTTACCGACCTTGTTCTTATTGTTGAAAGCCAATGCTCGAACTTTGCAGTTGTCAGGATTGGTGTTCTCCTTGGGAATATCCTTCAGAGCCCTGTGGGTTATGTGGGCATACACAGGAACTTCGGAGAGATTATGCCTGCCATCACTTTTGGAGAGCACGTCCTCTGTGACTTCCCAGAGACCCATCGAACCATCCCTGGAACCTAAATAAACAGTGCAAAAAAAAATTTCACGATTTGACATTTTTCTTAAAATAAGAAAAAAAGGCACTGAGGTAAACAGTGTCTGGATAAATAACAACTTTGCTAACCTAGCTGAACATATCACCACTGCTTAAATATTAAGAAGAAATGGTCTAAGTTATGAGGCTCAGAACATTGAACTTATGAAGATCTATCAACAGCTACAGAGCACTTGGACAGCTACCATCACCTCAACCATTTTCAAACTGACAGTAGTCATCACAAGAGGCAGTGCTGTGCATAATTACGAACTGACACACACACAGAATAAACTTGGTGGATGGCTACAAAAGCCTCTTCATAAACATTTAGTCTGGCATACGAAGACCAAGACTGACTGAGCTTATTAAATCAGCATGAAACCTGTAAGAAAATTCTTCATTAGGTTCATGTCAATTTTTGTTCATTCTATTTGCGGGGCAGGGAAGAAACACTGCTGTGAATTGAACAGAAACACCTATTTTAAGACACAATTTACACAGAGTTGGATCAAGTCTAATTTAAAATATTTCTTCAAACTCATGCAACATCATGTTTAAAAAAGAACACAATGCAGGAGCTAAGGCTGAGCAAGCAAGAACTCTTTACTTTTCTACCATAATCCCAAATATGCATCAAGAGTCGTAATACTGGATGAAGAGAACAGACTGAAGTCTTTGGTTTATAGAACAAAGGTTTAACCCAAGCCCTAATATCAATCCTCTCTGGCATCTAGACAACTCCAACTTAACTCTGCTTTGGCAGATCTGACACGTAACAAAATTTCTTCCATATACAATGTGAAAAAACCATATTCCTTCTTTCCTCATAGAGAAGGCATAAGAAATATTTCCTGTCTCAAAGTTCTTGGAAAAAAAACCCTGAATAACCACATCAGCACCAGACTGCTAGTTTTACAGTGCTTGGTATATCATCTTCCAAGAAACAAACTGAAGAGTCAGAGAAAAATTAAGGAGCAAGAACATGGTGCTGCAGCGCTGGTGGCCCATCACAGCAGAAGTGGCTTCCGCCACTGTCACTGCCTGCTACAGGCAACCACAGAAGAGCTTCCCAATGGCATTGCAGAGCAGCAGGCAAGGCCATCCCACCACGCCATTCACACACTCCTGGCACATAATCTTCGTTATGGAGGAGGAGTACTCAGCAGTAGAGATTCTAAAACATGTTAGGATGCTAAGGAGGAAGTTGTCCCTTTTAATAGTGGAGAAAATGGGGCAAGTCAATGCCTGTTGTTCTCCTTTGCTTCAGGGCTATCAAGTTGAAGACCACTTGTTACCTTGAACTCCTATCACCAAGGGAATTACTCATCCCATTTGTTGCTTTTGCCATGAAAATCTTCTTGTCCAGTCAATATAGCAACCAACATGTTCAGCTTTAGCTGACAGCTCTAGGTCAAGAAGTTTAATTTCATGCTTATTGGACTAGTTAAATTCACTGCTGTACATTTTAGAAACATATCCTTGTATTCCTCATTGAAATTAGCACAAGCAAGAGGAATTACCAAGACCTTGGCCCACTTCCCACTTTCTCAAGCGTTTTGACATTTCGAAATATCCACATGAGACAACATACTGCTGAATATCTGGCTAAATGACATGACTGCCATAGGATCAAATGCGCATCTCTCCTTCCTGCCTCAAGGCAGTGACAGGAATTTGCCTTCAGTTCCTCTGTTTAAATAGAGGTTTTTGATAATTCCTAGCAAGTCTCTTAAGTTCGAATACTTGCTGTTCCACACTTTAAGGCACAAGTGTAATTGCAGTCTGTGACATTAGGACAATGTCAGAAGTTAGTTGCACTTGCAGCCTCCTGACTAGAATCATTAGCCAAGTTCAGAAGAACTCACTTGAGCAATTTCCCCTTCTATCTCACAAATTTGGAGATTAGCAAGTGCATCCTGTCTGAAATTTCATAGAGCAGAGAAGACACAGCTTTATGCTGCTCACATTTCCCCTCTTGAGCACATGGAAAACATTCAGAGTAACATAGTTCAATTTCCCATGCTGCCTTTCTCTATTCCTTTGGGTCCTTCTCTTTCCCCAGGGACAAAGTCTTCCTCACTCTTCAGGCTTACTGACTTTAATGATTTTTTTAATGCAGAATTTTAGTTTGGAGACTTACTCAGCATTTATATTAAATCGAAAGGGGAAAAAAATCAAATCCCAAGATTAGCCACTTTTCCTTCTGAAAAAAATATCAGCCTAACAATTTTAGTTTGAGGGTCCTGTACAAAATACTTGGCATTCTGCAGCCCGGCACCTCTCTACATGGAATACTACTGTTGTCACTGAAAGAATTATGTTAGTGCATTAGCATATTGATATTGTAAACATATCAATAACATTTAAGTTACACTGATACTCCATCTAGCTACAAAAAAGCCAGTAACCACTGTTTTAGATTACAGGTTTCTGCACTAAATGCTATGGTGAATACACAGACTTAGAATGATGGGTGGATAACAAGCTGACTTCGCTAATCAGTCTTTCAAGGCATTTTTCAGGAAACTGATAGTGCTCTTATGAATTTCAAAGTTATGAACTGTTAACTAACATCCCTCTAGAATTTTCTCTTATTGTGCCAAATCCTTAGCTATAACTCATTAACTTTAGTGATGCTAACATAGTACCATTCAATAGAGAATAGGATTTTTTCTCATAAGGAAAAAACAGGACCAGGGCTCTGCAAATAAAACAAAGCACAACCCTAAGACTGAGAATGGCTTAAATGGCCATGGTTATTTCCAGGGGTTTTAAAGGTAGCTATCCCCAACACACACTTCGAGCAACCTCTTAAAAACACAGTAACAGAAAGAGTTACAAAAAAGTCAAATAGAGATTAAGCAACATACTAGGCTCAATAATTAGAGATCAAACTATTTGAAGTGCTGGTCACGCACAGTAAAAGGGTCCTTAAGATTTCACTTTTCAACCCCATCAATAGCTCTAACCAGGGTCCCAGGGTGGTTAATCTTTCCTTTTGCAATGGTTGTTTACAGTTTGAGGCAGGCCTCAAGAAATGAAAGTTAACTGGGTTAAGGTATGAAACACATGTAGAAAATGTCTTAGTGATGACACTGCAAGGCTTGGCACCGGCCTTTGCGTTCATCCCTCTGAAGCTAAGAAGTTGTCTAACCGTAGGCTCCCTTCAGAGAGCAGAAAGAGACACCATTCCAGAAGAAAACAGACCATGCATGAACTGTATCTCCCTCTTGAGGAAATTGTTTCCTCTTGCTGATTGAAAGCAGCAAATATAATTAGGATCCCAAGGGCAGTCATTCAACTGAGATTTGTTTCACTGCAGAGAACCAAACTAGAATCCATTTAGGCCCCATCTACCTTCAAGCCCAACCACTCTTTGGTCTCGTTCATGTCGTCTTCTGGAGATGAGCAGATAGGGATAGTAGATGCCAACGTACTGGTCTAGGAAGTTTTGTTTCCCCCCTACCCTAGCTCCACAATCACAGAAAATCATGAAGGTTTGGGAACAAGGATACTGCCATATTAACACTACTACTCAAACAAGGCTCCTGCTTATGCCTGAATAAATGCACCACCCTATGAGCTAGCAGGTGCTCTGTTTCACTCTAAGATATTCACAAAAAAGAGCTTGACTTTACCAGAAACAGCCATAGTATCACTGATCCATGCGATTGAAAATATCCAGTCCTTGTGCCCATCCTAAAAGAAAGGAAGAAAGTCAGATCCCCTGAGCGGTTACATCTTAGGGAGGTCTAAAAAAAGACTGCAGGTATTCTTTGAACAGTCTAGTGTTTAGCTCTGATTAGACATATGTAAAATCATGATACAGAAAAGATTAGTTTAATGCATAATGCCAAACTAAGTGATGCTACAAAGCCACTAGGTGATGAAAAGTCAGGCCTCCATCAAAAATGAATTGTCCTCAGTTGTAAGGATTTAGACTTTTTCCCTCTGAAAGCAGCACTTTATTTCAGCAAAATAGTCAGATACTTTCATTACCTCAAATATATATGTCCACAATAGATTAGTAACCAAAATACTAATTAAAATACTATTTATAATATATGACCTACAGAAAAACAGTTGTACATTACAAAGATTTTTTTCCAAGACTTAGTTTTCAAGAATCTTTTCTTCAATTAATCAGAAACCTGTGGGCAAAAGCATGAGGCTCCAGCTCTGTTTGGAGAGCTGCATTGTCACAGCAGCAGGAAAATGAATCGAAATCTTCAGAGGGAAACTTTGCTGCAGCTGGTTATCTGCTTCCACAGAAATCCTGACCTCTGCTGTTGCAGTTAACATTTACATGAAATACTAATTCCAAAGAAAGGAGAAATAAAAAAGGAGAGAGAAGGGCTTACAGGACACCACTATACTCACTTTAGCGTGCACACTTTTTTTTTTTTTTTAAGGCAACTTGGGAAAAAAAAAGCCTAATGACAAAAATACTCTCGTGTGGCTTATAGCAAACTAGCAGAAGTCACAGGGTTAGGACAAATCCCCAAAGGCAAGTTTTGCCTTCAGAATAATACACATAAGCAGCACTAGAGAAGGAGAAAGCATGACTTTATATCACTTTCTTAAATTTCTCAGAGATTTTTCACTGAAACTGGTTTTGTGTCTCAGAGGTCTCCATGAC
The DNA here is from genome assembly GCF_059628265.1 of Tinamus guttatus. Classification (NCBI taxonomy): domain Eukaryota; kingdom Metazoa; phylum Chordata; class Aves; order Tinamiformes; family Tinamidae; genus Tinamus; species Tinamus guttatus. The sequence continues at coordinate 270,878 of NW_028288615.1, read as the reverse complement.
AATTAGATTTTACTAGCATTTAGGAGCTGGGCAGGTTTTGATACTTAAAAAGGAACCTGAAATGGACCTAAATTAAGTTAGAAGGAAGAAATCAAGATCAAGAGAGTATTCTCACACATTTGGCTACTTACTCATCCATAGCTATATATATAAAAAAATCATTAGTAATACCCACTCAGACTTTCAGAAATTTACTCTTGACTATCAGATTCCCAAATCCTAACCTTGCTCTGACCTTAGGCCCTTCAAAGCACTAACTTTCACAAGTCACAGAGTAAATTTTCCCCAAATTCTTCCACTTACATCTCCCACGCAGACGGGATCAAGCGTAGGCAGACGATAAATTGCAAGACTGTTGGGATTGTCTCCACCTGTAGCCAGAAGGGTCCTTGAGGGGTTGAGCTCAATGGCATGAATACCACAGCCCGGCTGGTTCACCATGCCAGGCTCACGATCTTTCAGAATAGGAATCTTGGTGATTTGACCAGTTTGGACATCTATCACAAACAACTGAGGGGGGAAAAAAAAAAAAAAAAGATAAAGATGAAAGTTATCATTGAACAAAAAAAAAAAATATATAGTCCAGTTTGAACAAGTATTCTTTATTTAGTACTCCAAATTTAAATTACAAGTGCTGCAAAAGTATAACAGAAAAGATGAGTTACTGAATTACTTACTAAAACAAGTAAAGTATCTTCCTTTCAGTAGGTTTTATTTGAATGATTCCACTTGTTTTCATCATAATGAAAGAGGAAAGAGATATAATGCAGTAATCATCAGGAGGGAGCTCCCATCTCAAAGACCGCAACCTACTTTCTTGTTCAAGAATGACACAAAGCAGAATTCTCTTCAAGCTTCTCCGAAGAGTGAGCAAGACTAAGACCCATCTCAAAACAGCCAGCAACCCCAGAATCTAGACACTTAACACAAGCTTCTCCCATCCTAGATAAGTTACTATGAAATTTCTGCTTTGATGCCTTATAAATTAAGTGGAGCTTATTCTTTTGAGGTGATGTACAGAGAACAGTGACTACATATAGCACAGAGTGAGCATCCCTCCTTCCAAAGGATATCTAGCTGCATAAATCCTCCTGCAAAATACTACAGATGGGAGAAAGCAGAGATCCATTCACTGTGATTTGTGCCCTATAAGCACCATCTTCACCCCACAGCTGCTCTTAACAGCCTGCATTTAACAGCCTTGCCCAGACATGGGAGGTTACAGCTCTTAGTGACTGAAAGTTCTTGTTGAGGCCTTGTGTTTTGTGTGCAGGTGTGGGCACTGGGGAGGAGAGGCCCTTCCTTGCTCCAAGCCTCCCAGCACAGCTGCCTAAGACCAAAGCTAAAGACTGTGCTGCACAAACACGACCATTAGCTCTCTCCTTTATCCTTGTCCTCTGAGCATTCACTGGCTTTTCTCCCTCAATACTTCTTTCTAACAGAAAATCTAAAACCCCTTTCTCCATCCTCCAACCGCTGGCAGAGAGGCAAAACAAACAAAAAAGACACCATAACAGTTAAGCACCTAAGGCTAGGACTTGTCAGTGTCACCTGCAGGTCTCAAAGCCAACACGGGAAGCGCTAACTGGGAAACACATCCACACATCCCAGGTTGTCCAACAGACTGGAGGAAGCCAACGGCTCCATTGCCAGCTAGGCATACTCTGAAGGGCATCTCAACAGATACAAGGGCTGGAATTTAAAAATCCTGGATATAGTTTGGTATCACCTGTCTCATAGCCTTACATGCCGTACCCAAGTGTTTGATGTTAGGTTAAAAACTCAGACTTACTCTGCTGCAAGCTCCTTTCATTGGGCTAAACTCAAAGTAATTGGACTGAAAAGTTAAATATTTTAGATCTTGAACTAACAGAGACTTTCACACTTCTGCTCTGGATCTTCATCTTCAACATCATTTTCCTACAAGTTTATACATTAACACATTCTCAGAAGAAGCCACAGGGCACACTTGATGTGCAGGACCCATGTCCTGCAGGGTTTTCTTCTGCTCCTGCCCCAGCCTGATTTGTCTTTGGCTCTTATATAGCTCCTATCATGTTCTTATTTTCTCCTCCAAGTGCACGGTATTACCTTAACCAAGACAGCAACTGCTCTAGAACAAGAAACTTCACCTAGTTGAGGGTTTGGCCCTATGGTTTTGAACTGTAAAGTTAAGTAGCAACTTCTCCACATGCTGGGCACGGAACTTAACACACCATACACAGTATAAAAACAACCACCACCTAAGAAAAAGAAGTGAGTCCGAGCACATTCTGATCACTGCGTTGGCCGATGCAGGACAGGAAGAGAGATCACACTTGAAAGCTCCTCATTGCCCAGGCAGCTTCCCTGCAAATTCAGTGAGCAGAAGCCCAACAACTGTAACATCACTCCCTTTTTCACTTAAAAAGGGCCTAGCAAGAAACATTCCCTAAGAGCACAGAAAAGCAAACAACTTAAGAGTATTAAGGGCACCACAACAGAAGTATAAAACACCTGACATCTTTAAGTAAGGCTTTAAACAACTTTAACCATTTACTCAGAGCTAAAGCATAAAATGGCAAAAAACTGAGGAAAAAAAGGAAAGAAGTTGTTAACCTTCCTCCAAGCATCACTATCATTGAAACAAACACACCTGCAAATAATTCTAAAGCAGCCTGATCTGTAGGATTCTTGAGAAAGTGTTGACAGCTATACTACAGAACTAGTCTTTATCTCAGGTGGGTATAAAGCTTTCTTTTTTAATAAGGCACTGTATGGGAAAAAGTTGTCATTCCAACTTTTACTGGCTGCAGGAAACCTCCAACAATCTCAAAGCCATCAACTGTGCCTATTTGTGTCCTCATTTTATAGCTTTACACATGACTTGGCTGCTCCTGCTAGCAAGAAGTTTGCATGTCAGCCGTGAGCACACTGCACAATCTGGTAGCTGGGAGCTACCAAGCAAGGAAACGGCCAGAAACTGAAGCATCAAAAGTTCCACTTCCTTCCAACCTCAACCATTCTATGATTCTATGATAGCTCTGGCCGCTTTCCACAACTGTCAGGAACTGCACCTCACCTGTGAAAAACAGAGCCCGCCTCAGCTACCTTCCTTGCTGCTGGACAGCCTCGCTCTAAACAGGAGAAGGGCTGAACAACCTGATTGAACAGGATCCATCTTCAGCTCTTCCCTCTTTTTTTCCCCCCTCAGAATTCAGAGCCTGCAAGAGCTCTGTCACTGAAAGAGCAGGGCAGACTGGCATAGCTGGCTACTCCATTTGTCACAGCCAAGAACTGGCCACAGTTTTTACACCCCGTGAGACTGCCGTGTGCTTGTTTTTATTCTGTATTGCAGCAATGGCAAGAAGTCCTTTCAGCAAATCGTTGAGAAGCTGTCCCTTTATCAAACTGTTTACAAGCAAATGCATCAAGAAACTGCCTTTGTTGCATAACCAAGAAACTCGATTAACCCATTTGCCAGAAGTAGAGAATCAAATATCTAAGAACCAGAAAAAAAAAAAAAAAAAATCTTATATAGAGTATTTTCACCAGCATCCAATAGCCATGCTCCTCCATCAAGTCTGTTTCCATCTTTAAGCTGCATTTCAGGGACCACAGCTGAGGGGAAAGGAAGAAAGGAGAAAAAAAAAAGCTACCAATTGATTAAACATAACTTTCACAAACATCCTTGTTTTGATTCAATGCACTTGACTTCTACAAAGCAGCAGAAGCTGTTTGTGCATGTGTTTTCACAACATTACATCTAAGCAATCCATTTCTATGATGGGAAATGTTCTGGGCATGGTGTTATTCATTTCGGTAAGGCAAAAAACATAGTTTGCAAGGCCTGAAGAGCAAGATTTTTTAAAAAATAGGCCTATAAAGTGTCAGCACATAAGACTGTCTGATGTTCTCTGCTGCTGCCCCTGAACACAGAACTGCAGGCTGCCCTGTCTTTTAGTTGATAAGGCCAATCAATCAGAGGGTGCCACCTTGAGCTATAATATGTTTTTATTACACAAACAGGATGGATTGGATTTACAAGGCACAAACTACTTGCTCTTTGCGCAACAAGAGGTGCTAATGATATATTCTGCACCCTGGTTCTTCAGATACTGCTGTCACAGAAATCAAAAACATGCTAGCTATTCACATTAACATTTGAAAGAAGAGCAAATATATTGCCTTGCTAAAAGCATAGTCACCACCTGAGAGCCAATAAAGGAGTTGTGAAACTGCATCCCAGGTGAAGTCAGTCCTCAGGAACCCATATGCTGCTCCCCACCCAGTCTCACCACCTTTCTGACCAACTAGTGCTCAGATACCTCTAGGGTCAACCAGATGCTATCCCTGCCTTCAGTGAAAACTAACCCTACAAGAAAACACATCTGAATGCAAAGCAGCAAAGTGATCCCGGTGAGTGCCCAGCCGCATGAGCAGTGGTGCGGGTAGAGACAAGCAGGTGGGAACATGCTGTTCTGCAACAGTGCAGCTCCCTCGACCAACTGAAGCTGGTCACAAAACCCTCACCCTCAGCCAAGCTGGAAAAATACATCCCTGAACTCCTTCAAACTCCTCCTTGCTAACGAAGGAGCAAGAACACAGCAATGCTTATTGGCATTATGCTAATACCATTGCTACTTACCCTGAGCAGTACTGTGATTATTCCAGTTTCTCCATCTTTTTAATTCAGACTGTAAACACTTTCACGTTCTATGTTTGTAAAATGCTTGGGATAAGGTTCTTAGTTGTATGGCAATAGAGATTTATTAATATTTGCCAAACCCCAAAGGAAAACTCTAAAGACTAAAGTACAGCTCCTTTCCAGCAGAGATCAAACTATGCACTAATTTTAGCACAAAATCCACTTACAGTACAAAATCCAACTTACTTGTGAGTAGCTCAAGTGGGTAATGACCTTATACCCTACCCTCCCCCGCAAAAGTAAATCAATGAAGAATATGAAGGATTAACCGAGAAGTGAGCAACAATAAGAAATCAGAGAGTTGTCTGACTCCAAATTCACCTTCCCAGAGACAGAACAGTGCAGCAAGGCACTCCGACTGGCTGCCAAACCCTGAAGCACTGCGAGCTGTCACACATGCACTTTGATGTCACTCAATTTGCTCACAGGCAAAATCATGTTCGTCAGTTTGGATTTATCTTGCCCTCTGTGTTTGACTTCAGGAGGCTGGCAGACAACACACGCTGGCAGATGGCAAAGGATAAAGAAGTGAGAGACTCAGTCTGCTGAAGGGCAGCGCTGCCACCCACACCAGACCCAGCAAAGAAACCAGAAGACTGAGGGCCGACATGGAGATCACACGCAGCTGGCAATCAAATACTTCCGAGAAGAAACATAACCTTACTATTTACTCAAAAGCCACCAAAACAAAGGTGAGGAGAGGTGCCAGAGGTTTATTTACACTGAGTTTTGGTCAGTGTTCAGTGGACTTTGAGGAGAGTTACTAACTGGGAGGATGCGACTTCTCATTCTCTCCCTAGTATCAGGAAACAGCCTTCTCCTAGAGTCTTCTTGTCACACGGGCAAAAAAAACATAAAATACATTAGCTTGCAAAGCAAATAAATCACTTTCCCTATGCCAACTGTACGTAAGAGTAACTATTCATCCTGTCCTCATTACTGCAAGGTCCAGCACTGCCAGACTAGGTTACAGTTACAAGGCATACACAGAACAGATGTGAGAGCTTTAACAAATTACAGGTCCCTATACAGAAACAAGAGCTAGTGATTTGCAGCAGGGCATGCAAGGTAACACATGGATCTGTTGAGGACAGAACAGGTATGAGGTAGCATCCAGAAAGCAACTTTTTCATGCCTCCAAAGAGCCATTGGAGAATCAGCAGAGCTCCTTCAGTAAGGAAATTTTTAAACACAAACAAGTTTATCAGATTTGGGGGAAAAAAAAATCATACAGGAATAGTAGAGCCCAGTCACCTGAAAGCTATTAACTTTTTTTTTATTTGAAGAATGATATAAAACTCCAGTGTATTTCCATCTTTCAACTTCAAAATTAAAGAGAAATTATGTCTGAATACAGACAGATAACTGAGGAAGGCAGCTACGAAATGTAGATTTTAAGATTTTAAAAGCAACAGATTTACCCTCCACTGTTCCCTGCAATAGAAACAAAACTCAAAATGAAGTTCAACACCCAATCTTCCATGCTTTTCTGCCATAAGCTTGTCTCCCACATAGTCTCAAAGTCTCCCTGCAAAGTTGGAACAGAAGACACTAATTATAGGCAGTATCTTCTCCTGAGACTTCATGGTATCAGCCTCTGGTATTTCTGTACTGTGGTGACGCACACGCTAGGCATCTGTACCTCTCACAGGTTTACCTGCTCATTAAGTTCTTTTTCAATACCATTAAGAAGTCCATCATATTTAAGAACAACAGGATTCTTGCAAACATGAAGCCACCTTGCAAAACCCCAGGTGATTGTAGTTGAATTTTTAGCTGTTTAGACACTTACATAAGTTCCAAAATTATAAATCCAGAAGTCAAAATATAGCTTTAAGAAAGCTAACTTTGTTTTACAGACAGGCAACTGTGATATACACAGTCATATCCCAGAATATTTACAGAGATTTCAAAAACTCACTCTAGATACTTAAACAAGCAAGTTACAACACTCAGAAATGAACAGTTGACAGAGGGCTCTATATTCCCTTTGGTGTTTATAGTGACGCTGGTCACTATACTGTGAAGTGGCCAAAACAGCAAAGCTACTCCTCTTACAGACAGCAGTATACTTTTATTATTAACAACAGTGAACACTTCTAGCCCAGCATGGCCAAAGGCAATTTATAAATTAATGCTAAAAGCTCTCAGTGTCCTATTCAAACTTTGATTAAAATAACTGCTACAGCTTATATTTTCCTGTTGCATTAGCTTTAATTATGTGCAAGTCCTATGTAGCAAACCCCATTGAAGTTTACCAGGCTGTTCTAGATTTACACCCAATGAAAATACCACAATTTCAGTGCATGAGAATCAGCAAAGGAATTCTTCTTTATTACATTGCTTACATAGAAGATGAGAGAAAATCTTGTAATTATGAGTGTGGAGTTTAAAGCTCTGCTTGTTAAAATGCAGATACAAAGCAGCCAAGCTAAAGGTAATACTGTATTCTTAATTTGTATATAATCTTTTGCAAGGATAAAGTTGGCCTCTTTTGCAATCACTACATTTTGCTTAATAAAAGGCCAAGTTCAGCTGTGGAAACATATACTTCACTGCAGTGCACGCAGTGGGAACAACAATATGGTTGAATCCCTCTTCAGTTCTGGGATTGTTTGGTCACAAACAATTTTCTGCAAGGTTGCACTAACAATACACTTGCCCATTTATCTTCGCTGCAGCGGTGAGGGAACTAAAGAAGTTACAGAACACAGCAAAATTGTTGTAGCCCTATAAAACACACGGCAATCTTGCTAAAGCAAGCAAGATTTCACTGTGTTTCAGCAGGAGTTTGTCTCCTGTAAGCTATTTCACGAACAGTGCTGGCTGCTGAGCACATGAACATGCATAAAGAAGGCAGTGAGCTTCGACTTGAGGCTTATTCTGTTATAAGATTGTTTTGTTTATGCACCTAGGCCTTGCTTCCTATGAAAAGCTACTTCACAAAAGCTTCCTACTATGTAACTGAACAATTGCACCAGATTTGAAATGAGAAAAATACATCTGCCCATTACGAGTCACAACACTGAGCACAGCTTCTATACAGAAGTAAATAAAACACTTTAAGGCAAAGAAACAAACACAAACTTATAAGCCTTGAGGGTTATGAACTGCTTCACCTATGCATTCCTTACAATACCTGATTCATTGCTATGACACCAACTTGGAAATAAACAAGCGCTGAACTCTGCACTAATTCAAACAGAACTCCACACACAAAATGCCCATTTTATCCAGTGAAATGTGGCTAACTCCAGAGTATTACCTAGAAACTACAATCTTTTCCACTTATCATTTACCGAGGATATCATTTTAATATTCTTCAGTTATGTTTCAAGTCTAAAACACTACTGCAAGAACCTGAGAAATGTTTTTTTTTTGTTAAAACCATAAACCATGGAATTATTGGAAAACTCAAAACTGTTTTAGATTGGAAGAAATACCACAAAATAAGCAAGTAAAGAAAAATCCTGAAAATGAAATCAAGTTTACAGTATTTTATTAAGGCTAGGGACTATCTGAGGTTTAACCATGGTTGTTTTGTGAGGCACTTTTCAAAGCCATCAGCACAGAAAAAAAACACAGAGGAGCACAGAGTGCAAGACTGAACATAATAAGGAAAAAATCAGTCTTATTAGCAGTTTCTGTGGGCAGAAAGCCTTCGTTTACAAAAGCTAACAATGTTCATTAGCTCTGCCATTTATAGGACAAGAAGAAAGATTCAACTTCACAGTTATCCCCCCTCCCTGCTCCCAATAGAAGCAAACTGTGCTTCCCAGACTAGAAATGCTGGATCTAGGCCTCGCATTCGGATTCACAACCATGTGCAGAATGCTGGATTTTCCGATGAGAATGGGTCATAGTTAAGCATCATATTCATTCAAAATTAATTACGTATAACTCTGACTCCACTCATAATTACTTCCTTATATTTTCTTTGGCAGTATATGCACTTTGATTACAGAAAGCATCCAGGGATAAGTGGGGGAAGGAGTAAATAACAAAGAAAAGAGAAGCAGAGGGAGGCTGCACTTACTGTGTTGCATTTCGTCCCACAAACCACTTGCCGGTGGTTCAGCCACTGGGAGGCAAACACTTTATTGAGGGTCCCGAGATGAAATTCCCTCTCTTCCAGGAGGCTGGGAAGCTGCTGGGCTGCATATTCATGCAACAGGCGGTGGTAGCTGGACTCATTCTGCACCCTGACCTCTCTTCCTTTCAGGTAGTAAATCAAAGACCTTTTCACCGGGGGGAGCCTTTTCCGTTTGTGAACTGAGTGATCCCACCCATACTGTGAAAAATAAACACAGAGATTAGACAGAACAAGCAGAACAGATTTAAAATAGCACACTTCCAAGTTCAGAGGCATGTTTTTTTGGGGTGAACAACCGGAGTCCTCCAAACTGGGGGCAAAACGGCATACAAGAAAATTAACTTCTCGAAGCCGGTGCAAGGCCGTTCATGGAAACAGGGGGAAATTACGAGACGCGTTAAAGAGCAGCGGGCAGCCCGAGCAACCTCCACCCTCCGCGAGCTCGGCCCGGGCGAGAGAGGGACGGGGGGCAGCGGAGCTGCTCGGTACCGACCCCGGCGCCCAGCGGCCGCCTGCGGCCCGGCCGGGGCCCTCCGCGGAGCATCGTGCGCGGCCGGGGGGAGCCTCGTCCCGCGGGGCCCCGGCGACAACGGCCCGAACGGCTGAGCCCAAAGGGAGCAGCGCGGCGCGGGGGGGGCGGGAAGGAACCGAGCGGCGCCCGGAGCCCTCTTCCCCCTCCCCCCGCCCCGACCTACCTGCTCCCCTTGGAGCCCCCCGGGTCCCGCGGCGGCGGCCGCCGCCGCTTTCCGCTTCCTGCTAACTGTTTTCCGGGCCATAGTAGTAGTAGAAGGAGGAGGCAGAGGCGGAGGAGGCGAGGCCGAGAGCCCAGCCCGGGGCCCACATGGAGCAGCAGGGGGAGGCAGCCGCTGGGGGACGGGCCATATATGTGCGGGGCCCAGCCGGGCTCTCCCCCGCAGGCGCCGCCGCCGCCGCCGCGCGTCACGACATCTTCCCCGCAGCTCCTCTCTCGCCTTTTTTTTTTTTTTTTTTTTTTTTACGACAGCCGCCGCGCAGCTTTACGGCCGCTCCCCCAGCTGGCCCGCCCCTCGCTCTGTGGTTGCCGAGCAACGCCCCCCTCCGCACACGCCGGGGAGGCGGCGCCCCCTGGCGGCGGCGGCCCCGCGGCGGCGGGCGCGGAAATCCGCGGGTTTTCGCCCAAATCGCAGCGCCTGTTTCCCCCCACAGCCCTCGCTCAGGCGGGGGCGCTTCAGACGGCTTAGGACGCTGAGGCAGGAGCAGAGCTGAGGGCAAAACAAAACATATTGGCCTCGTGAAGTGTCCGCCCGGAGCGCCCTTCCCCTCAGCCTGCCCCAGAGCAGCGCCTGGAACTGAAACTGCCCAAGAACCAAACTGGGAGCTGGCCAAATACTCACGTGCATAAATATACGTACAGCTACATAAATGTTGCCCTTTGGGACGCTACAGAACCAAGCAGCTGCTGTATTGTACCTGCCAACCCGGCGTTGATCGTTTGCTCCTAACATGAGAGTGAACTGGAGCGCTGGCTTGGTGTATCCCCTGCGCGAGGCAAAACAGACTGCCGACTCAGGACAGTTTTGAACTGCCATTCAATCCGAAAATAATATATGAATACATTTTTATAAAGCATCTTTTCCCTTGTAGGCACAACAGATATGCTGTAAGATGTGTTGCTGGTTTCAGGCCAGGCTCCGGCCGGCTGTTTTTTTCACTTGGGTGTTTTTGAGCAAACAGAGGTTGCAGCAGCAACGCCTGGAGCGCAGAGACACCAGTGTGTCCCTTGCTGCTCTGCCCTGTGGCTTTTCTGTGCTCACAAAACCCAAAGCTAGAATCAGAACAGCTCAAAAATAAAAACCTCTTTGGGCAGCAGGAGGCAAAATAATAATAGTGAGAAGGATAATGATAACAGCAATAACAGCTAAGCAGCTGTGCGGAAAATCTCTCTGTCAAGAACTGAATGTCCAAAAAAGAGACAGAGGAGTCCTAAAACTTTATTCGAATAAAGGGAGAGTCCACCGGGCATATCCCTGTGGGGTCTCTCAAATTGCTGGAGGATGCAGCCCCTCTTTTATCCTAATTTCCTGGCCAAGGGATGCCCTCTTCTTTTCGCCATTGGACAAGGTACTCAGAAGTCACAGCCTTCCTGGCCCGCCTATACCAAACTCCTGCCTCCCGCCATCTGTTCTCACCTAAGGTTACCAGACTCCTTTGTCCCCCTTGCTGAAGAATGTGGGAGAATTCCCTTATTTCCCTCCTTTGTAAAGGCCCCCACCTCTTGGCAGATGCTCTTTTGTCCCACTCACTCATGGCTCCGCTCAGTCTCCCCTCCCGTTGTCCTGCTCTTCAGCCAGACTGTGGGGAAATCCCCTTATTGGTGAATACACAAACTTGAGCATCCTGCTCACAGCTGACACCAGGCCATTCTGCTGGTGACAACCCTGCGCTCTCAGGGCTCCCAGGACAGCCCTCTTGCAAGTGACACCACGGAGAACAGCAAAGGGGAAGAGGAAGGTCCCTCAAATCCCCTGAAACCTGTGAAGGCTTTATTTTCTTAAAAAAAAAAAAAAAAACAGTTTTTCTTTCACGACTTCTTCTGTGTGTGTGTCACCTAGTGAAAACAGAAAATACCTCAAAGGTAGGAATGTCAGGAAAAGGCAAACTGAAAAAAGGGAAAAAAGGAAAAAAGGACAACAGAGGAGCACCGCAGGCTTTTCAGCTCCCTCTGAGGTTGAAAAGCCCAAGGATTTGCTCCAGTTCGGCAGTTCTCGGCCCGTAGCCGTAACTTATCACAACTCGCCCCACGTCCTGCCCCGCACAGCCGCCCTTTTTGGTGCCGGGGGCCCCCAAGGCCCTGGTGTCCCTGACAGAGGGGCCTGCGGGCAGGCGACGAGGCGGGAAGGCCGCACGGCAGCGGGAAGGGGGCAACGGCAGCGACCGCCATGACGGGATGGGGACGGGCCCCGTTGCCATGGGGACCCACTCCGCTCCCGCCCCAAGGAAGAGGGCGCGGTTTAGTCTAGCCCCGCCCCTCTCCCCGCCCCTGTTCTACCCGCCCCTCTCGCGGCGTAGTGACGTCATGGCGGGCACCTCCCCATTGGGCGGGCGTGGGCAGGTGACCGCGCGTCGTGACGCCAGCGCGTCGCCGGGGAGGCAAGGCGGAGGGCAGGTAGACAAGATGGCGTCCCCCGGGCGAGGGGCTGGCGGCGGCGCGGCGCGGGCTGCGTAGGGGGGGGCGGGGCGGTGGAGGCCGCAGGCACGGACGGAGCCGTCCGCCGCGGGGCCGCGAGGCGCCGCGCAGGTAACGGCGGGCCAAGGGGGAGGGCGGGGCCGGTGGCGACGTTTCCCCTCCTGGGCTGGGGGCGGCTGGTCCCGGGGGGGCGCCCCTCGCGCGGGTCGGGCTGGACCTGGTGGCTCCGCTGTACCCGGTGTCCGCGCACCACGGCCGGGCTCTCCGTCCCCGGAAGCGGCGTTTAATGCGCATGTAGCCCGGCTGGGCCCCGGGGAGGGCGGCGGGCCGGGCTGGGCTGCTCGTTGCTGTCCGAGTCGGGGTAAAACGTTTGGCGTCCGCGGGTATTTGGAAGCGAGGGCTTCCGCCGTTAAGGAAGTTCGTGAAGAATCTGCCTCTGTTTGGAGGAGCTGCTTCGGGGCAGGGCTGCCTTCATTTGCTTCTTTTTGGCTTTGCGTTGTGAGAGCCCCGGTGCTCGTCTTTCCTCTGCCGCTGCTAAGTCCATAGGTCTGTACTGCGTTCGCACTTGTCTGCTCTGCATCTGAGAACCAAAGTTTTTTTTTTTTTTTTTTTTTTTTTTTTTTTTCCCGAGCTGGTGGTAGCTCTCTGTATTTCTCTTAATGTTTATTTCTGGATCTTTTCTGGTTAGCTGTTTTGTTTCTGAACTGGGGAGAGGATGCTGCCTTCCTCTGCCCTGGGCAGGCAGGCATGCCAGGGGTGCGTTTAGCCCGGTGTAAGAATGAATCCATCAGTCTGGTAGTTTCTAACTTCCTGATATTGCTGTTTAGATCAATGCTCCCTAGCAGAAAATAATTAAGACTTTTGTGGAGCTGCGCAATATATCTCTCGTAGGTTCTTTCTTTTTCTCTTTCGCTGAGATTTCATAGCACAGAATCTATCACTATAAAGGGGGAGGTAGCATTGCCTTTTTTTACAATATTAGAAGTTACAATACAAGGAAATGACTAACTGCTTTATGGAATGTTTCTGTTGCCCAAATTATTTAAAAAAAAATCCTAGCAATGAAAAAAAAGAGAAGAAATCCTGCAGGATGTTTATGACATTAATGCTGTCTCGTTAGTGTAGAGGTAAGGAGGTAGACTATGGGCTTGGTTATAAAATGAATATAGCTGTTTTTCTGGAACCTAGAGGCTCCAAATGTTGTATTTGTCTTGAAGTTCAACATTTTGAGATGGATATTCTTAAATAAAAGTCAGTATAGCCAAATTAAGGAACAAATGAGTAATGGATGCTGATATAATTTCAGTTTCTCCTGTGTTTTCAGCCCCTTTCTCTCCCCTGTGCGGAACAGCTCCAGGGAAGGGAACAGGTCTGAGGGCTGTATGGGCAGCAGCAGTCCCACAGTGATGGGCTGAGCTGCACGAGGCTGTTTGCAGCCTCATGCTAGGCTAATATCTGCATGCTGTAGTAGTACTGCTGCTTAATGCCCTTAATGCACACTCTGAGATGTTGTTTGGATGTGGCACTGCTGTGTGAGATCATCACTGCAACTGGGTAGCTTCTGGTTGAAGCTTTGCTTTAAAAGTTTAAGGGTAGTGGAAGAGAAAATATGTTACCTTGAAATATAGATTTTGCAAGCCCATGATGCCAAAGCCTCTGAAACAAAACTGAAAGTAACTGTATTTCAGTTGCTGTCTCCTGGGCTGGATCTGGCCAACGAGTTTCATCACTGAGGGTTCTTTCCTGAGCAGGGGAGTCAGGGAAGACGTTGTCCTTGCTCGGCACAGAGGCTTTGTATAAGTGCAGTGAAAATAGACACATGTCTTGGGCGTATAAATGAATAAACATTAGTTTCTTTTTAATGGCTTGATCTTCAGTTCCAGAATATTGGTCTGAATGTATTCAGCTCAGCTGCAAAACTTAGTTTTTTTAGCTCATCTTGATAGCTGAGGGGTAGAAATAATCAAAAACTTGGGAGAACTGTGCCTCCGTCATTCATACAATGTCTAGTAATGCCCAGCACTTGTTATTCTAGAGATAATCTCTAATCAGCAAGAGAAGAATTGGATTTCTGGATCAATTCAGTCGGCTACCTCATCCAGCACTATCACACAAACTGCTTTGGTTGGCGCAGGTGGGAGAAGTGCTATAATGCCACAGTAGACATCATCTTGCCCATTTTTTATTATATAAAGTATGGTTTTAGGTTGCTTCCAGTGATTGATAGCTGAAATTATTTTCCATGTTGCTGTCAGTATCTGGTCATCGTACTGTAAGTTTCTGGCATCAGCTTGTTCCTGAATTCTGCAATTTGTGCCACCTTTAAATTTATCACTCATCAATTAGTCAATATTTGTTTTCCTTCACAGAAGCTCCTAGACCAGACTCCTTTTGCATTTTGTTTACCATGTAATCACCCGCAGCCTTTTTGGTCTTAAACTTGATAGCTTCAAATATCACTAGACATGGATTTTTACCTGAAGACTTTACTGGCTATATAAAATTGATCAGATTAATTCAAATCAGTGACACTGTAAAGGAGGTGTGAAGGAGTTATGGTTGAAAAGTTCTGGGAAGCTGTTTTGAAAACTGCTGTTTGAAGGAAGGGGTGATGGGGAGAGGGATGTTTACAAATTAAAAATAGCTTTTTGTATTATAAAAGTAGGTCTTTTAGAATGCGTCAAAAATTTAGGTTTCTTTTCCCTCTGCTGTGTCTGCTTTTTCTAATAACCAGGAAGGTAACATGATTGATCTTGCACCTTGGAGCAGTCTGTGATTGATGATGGGGTTTGCAGTGGATTGGTACAGGCCTGAGCTAGTGGTTTTTCTGTGTTAACTGCCTAGGTAGGTAATCCTCTCTGGTATGTTAGTACCCTGCTTAATGCTGTGACTGTCTGACTCGGTCTGACTAAGCTCCTGCTCGGTGTCCCCAGTGACCTCTTGCAGTCAGGGTAGCCTTGTTGGGGTATTCCAAGAGAAACTTAGCATTATTTTTCTTCTTTTGAAAGATCAGATTTATTCCCATCCTTGATTGCATGGAAGAGGAGATTTCTTAAAGGCTGAAGATTGTGGTCTTTTCTCTGCCTGGGAATTCTGAAAGAACAGCTTGTACATCCTGATTTAATTGTGTCTTTTTTTTTTTTTTTGTCTTTAAAAGGTTATAAGCTTTCTTCAGAATCCTTTAAGCTTGCACCATATTCATTTGAAATATGCAAGTATATAAAAAGGGGAACACAGCATTAGTATTTTGACTTAAGTTTTAAATCTTTAGAAGGGAAAGAATATTTGTATTCTTTAGAAGAGAAATAACCGTGTATCGCATCAATTGTGTTATAGTTGAGATGGAGATTATTAGATTTGAAATAGAAATTCTGGCTTGTGCTTTCCCAGCTGTCTTTTGATCAGCAGGTTTGGCAGAGGGATAATATATCAACTAAGAAAATTGGCAGAGCCTAAATTCCTGTCCGAGTAGTAGTTGTCAGTTCTTTGTGTGCAAGATGGACTGAATACAAATATGTCCAAGTTATTTAGCCACTGGGAGTTGGTATTTTGAAAACCAATAATAGAGTTGTGAGCTGCTGTTTAAAGTCCACTCCTTATTGCAGAGATCAGGATTCATCATAGCTGCCTGCTTGATTATGTGAAAGAGATCATTTAAGCCCTTCTCCGATGTATGTTTGTGCTTGCATTGCTTGACCCCTCTAGCCTAGCAGCAGATGAAGCCATGCCTGGAGAGATTTATTCCCCAAGCTTTGGAGGCTGGATTTCTAAAATTCTCTATTACCAACTGCATTATGTCAGTGTTAGTGTTGTGCTTAATCAAGATATGGAGATGTTTACTGTTCAGTTTGGTTTGCTTCATCAACTCTGGACTCTAAAAGAAAATTAGGCTCTTCATTTATGAGTAGCCTGCATACTAATTGTTATAGAACATGCGTTTCCTTCGCTAATATAACTGAGCTATGCTGGGTTCCACCCTAGTGACTAATGCTGCTGTGTGGTGCCTTCGCACAGTAATGTATAATAATTTGAAAAACAAGTATGAGAGGCTCCTGCAGTGGAGAAAGGTGTTTATATGAATAAAATAACCTTAATCATCTGGAATAAGATTGTCTGTAGGGGTAAAAAGAATTGAAAGGCTTTATGATGCATGTGGTCTGAGAAAAGAATGTGTGTTTTATCTTTTAATTAAGTATTAGGTGACCACAGGCAGTTTATTGGCAGTCTCTTTATTTGACTTCTCAGTAGAAAAATGCTGAAAGGTGTTGACTTTCATTTTGCTTGCTGTGTCCATAGCAGCGTAAAGATATGTTTTTTTCTAATTGTGCTTTTCAATAAATGTATTTAGATTCTTTATTAGGAAGAAGGAGGAATGAGTAAGTAAATGTACCCCTTAAATCAAGTATCAGCTGAGCTTTAGAAATGAATGGATGGAGGAATTGGGGTAGTGCAAAACAATGTTTCAGTCAGAGGCTAGTGTGCTATGGGGATTTGAGGGGCAATTTTCCGCAATGTTATATGCAGCTAAGACTTGTCAGCTCCTTATAAACCTAGATTGGTTATTACTCAAGCTGTAGTTACCTTAATGGTAAAGTTATGTACTTAAGTTATAAAAGTAACAGCAGGTCTAGAGCCATGGAAAGTATCATTCTCTAGGCACTGTCCTGAGGAATGATCTTGAATTATCTCTCACATCTGTTAAGTCTCCTGCTATGTTAAAACAAGCACAAGTGATTGGGTCTAAAGTGGCTCAATAGTGCTAAGAGTTGGAAAATACAATTCTTTAGGCTACAGAACTGTCTGTGAAAGAAAACTCTCAATTTTAGGATAGAGTTTGGGCGATCTGCAGTTACAGGTTTCCTTCTTGTTTGTGAGAGGGAACTTATATTATATGATTTCTGATGACTTTCCAGAAATTCTTTTAATAGCTGGTAAAAAGTCCCTAAATGCATCAATATTTATAGACCAGTGAATGTCTGATCTTAGTGATGGGATTTCTTTATAAAGCAAGTGCAGATAAAAATAGTAAAAGGAAAAGAAAACTTATTGCTTTTAACTAATACTGTTCATATTGGTTTTATTTGTATGCAAATTGGATAGCAAATTCAAGAGTAGGCATTAATGCTTTTGTTTGTATTAAAATTATTTCATAGTTTCTTCTTCCTGAAGTTCTTCAACTAGAGAAGTCTTAGTAATTACAGTCAAGCAAATGTGTGTGTTTCTCTCTCTTGGGATGTGCTGAGAATAAGGTGGTATCAGACTGATAAGAAAGTTCCTCTCTAGCTCCTCTTTCCCCTTCCAAGGAAGCAAGCAGTTGAAACAAGCCAAAGTGAAGTGCAAGGAGTTGGCTACATTCTGAAGAGGTTGTACTTGCTAATGAAAAGGTCTTCCTTCTTTCCTTTCAAGTTGAGAGAAATTTTGCATCTATCCTACTCACTCCAAGCACTTTGAGGCATATTCCTCCTGTAATTTAATGCTATTAAGGAATGGATGCTTCTGTGATTAATACACAGCATTGGATTTGTTTTCTAAATTAAGCTGCATTGAATCAGCTGTGCTGGTTAAAAGGGGCAGACTGGACTGATTCTCAAATGACAGGGAAGGGGAATATAACATGTGAGTTGGAAAATAGGCAGCTCATAATCTTTCTGCTTACAAGGCAGCAGGAATTGTTTTTGTTTTTCCTTTTTTTTTTTTTTTTCCTCACCTTAATGATCATCTGTCTGCCGAGATGGATTAATACCCTCTTAGCAGTCCTGTGTTGCTGCTGGTAGAGAGGAAAAGCTGTTGGCAGAGCTGTTAGATGGTCATGGGGCTGTTACATCCAACTACTCACTCCACTCTAGCTATGAAATGAAAGTAAGGCCTTGAGTTGGTGAAGCTCAGTCAAACTTGATAAGGTTCCCTGAGAGAAGGGGACTAAATGCATTTCTGAGGGCTTCTCTTGCACACAAAAGGAGCTGTTTGAAACGCTTGGAACTATGAATAACCAGTGCTTGCATTCATTACTGGTGATGTTGAAGAAATGGCTAATATGCGGGAAAAATTGTACAGGTAGGTGAGACTGAAAATAGCGTATGCCAAAATTGCAAATTTAAAAGAGCTTCAAATAGTAATTTAGAAAGTTTTTTGAATAAATACAGCTTCATAAATGCAGAAGAACAAATTTAGGGTTTTGGAGTAAGATGAAAGCTGAGTAGGAGTGGTTTAAAAGGGAAAACTGAAGGACAGCAGTGCTAGCCAGACTTGAGAGGATGCAGTAAAATCCTTGAGACAGCTCTGGGTTTGTATTTGTGAAATACAATTCTGCTCTGATTTTGTTGCTGGAAGAGCTGGATCACTGCAGGCAAACCGCTTTAGCATTGTACCCTGCTCCCCACACCTGTGAAACAGGGATAGATTTTATTTCTTACTAGATGCCTCAGATCATCCTTGTGGGAGAGCTACGGGATGGTGATGGTATGTGGAGTTTCAGCAAAATGACTTTCTGCCCTGCAGAAAGTTTGAGGGCACAGTGTGGGCAAGCGTGTGCAAGAACACTTGGTTCTTGGCCCTATGAATACCCTGTAGCCTTTCAGATTTTGTCTGGGGGTGCGTGTTAATGGTTAGGATGTCTTTTGGATGTCTTTTACCTCTTTCTTTCTACTTAAGCCTGAAACTGTAGCTTGTTCTTCAAATGCTCTTATCTTTGGGTGTCTGGTAATTGTGTTTCTCCTTCATAGCTTCATGACTTTCTGGGTTTTGTTCTGTATTTTCCCGACTGAAAGATGATTCGATGTCTGAAGTGCAGAGCAGGTTTCCAGTTAATGCGTGTTCCCAAATGTGTCTGCTCCGAACATTAACTCCTAATGCATGATTGCTGTGCCAGGGAGCAGACAGAATTGCTGTTTTAAAGCAGATTTATTCATTGGTATGTCTTTTTGTCCTCTCTCCACTTAGTGAGGAATTGCAAGCGTTAACATGAAAATAATTGGAATTACGGGTATAGGGTTCATTTTGTAATGCTTAAGGACGTGCTGAATATCTTGTTGCCCATAGCTGATGGCGTCAGCTTATCAGGGGGACTTTTGCTTGTGATACAGACTCGTTTAGAAAGTCCTTCTGTAAAAGCAAGTTTACAAACTGGGATGTGGCTGAAACATGTGGCCAAGGGACTTTGGAGCTGCCGTCCTTTGCTTCCCAAAGGGTGAGGGTTGTTTGCAAATGCTCATATGTTAATTACTGGTAAGCTCAGCTGTGGCGGTTGAAACACAGTGGACCTTGTTTAAATGACATACTGACTTTTTTTCTTGGACCTCGTCACTTCCTTTTCTGAACTCTGCTGCGCTCTGGCTGAACAGCTTGAGCAGTCCCAAGTAGTGGCCTTAGAGTTGCCTGTGCTGCCTGAGAACCTCAAGGTCAAGAGATTGCCAGCAGGAAGTTTTTCAGCCCTGGACTCTGCTGCCTCCAGATAGCACAAGCTGCTTTGAAGCTTTCTGATCAGACTCTTCATATTCTGATTTTGCAAGGAACCAACTAATTATAGTTTAAGGCAAATTCAGTTTGACTTTTTGCGCAAAGCTAGACACTTGCTTTTCTTATACTAGACAAGCTCACTAAAGACACCTTAATTTCTTGTGATCCAAATAAGTTGAATGATAAGGTGTGCTTGGTATTGGCACCACTGCTTTGGCTCCTGCTGATTTTTTTTTTTTTTCTCTCCATGCCACACAATGACACTTAAGTTCCTGGGTTTTATAGAGCAGGATTTGATCTTTGTTGCCAGTTTTAGCCTTTTCTTAACAGACCTTTCGAAGAAGTAATTAAGGTCTAAAACTTGAGGTGTAACCCTCCGCTTTAACGGTTTTGTGTTCTCTGCGCTTCATTATGCGCTTGTTCTGCGTTTAATTAGACTGACTGGAACTCATCTTTCTTTGAAGCATGACTTCTGGTAGCAGAATTTAATTTGCTGTTAACTACTCGTATTATTTCCTTTCTAGATCATCTTTTTAACAGCGTCATTCAGTCCTATTTGGGAAGAAAAAAAAGGCATGAAAGCAGGCTTATCTGGAGATGAAATGAGATTGCAGTAAGGTCTAGGTAAGAACCAATGGGGTAATATTTTTAGTACCTTGACTCATTTCTAGATTTTAAGTTTGGCTGCCTGGTTTTGTTGCCTTAGTCTGGGAAGGAACACAGTGTTGCTGAGACCTCAGCTCAGTGAACTTGTAAAAAGTGAGTGTTCACCTTTCGTGGTCAGTTTTTCATCAGCTATCAACTTCATTCATCAGTGCAGCAAAGCTGACGATCTGTTCAGCTGGGTATTTCTGCATGTGCTTTTTTGCCCTCAATCTCAGCTTTACAACTAAGGTTGGATAATGACAGATATGTTGCTTCTAGGCCAGTAGATATGAGTTTAGGATAAAAAGAGCTGGTGTTGAAAGTTGAGATTGACCAGCAATCAAAATGTCACTGGCACAAAGTGCTTAAAACTCTCCAGAAGTCAGGAGTGTATGAAGATCTACATCTATAGTACCTGAGACAGAGTTCTGATCTCTTTCCTAAGCTTGGTTTGCCTATGCCTTGATGGCAGTAAGAAGTTAAGTTGTGAACATCAGGAAACTTTGTTCCAAACGAATTAAGGTTTTTATAAATACTCCCTTTCTGGAAAAGTGTTTGATAAGAAACACTTTCACAGTAACCCATGATCAGCTCTCAGACACTTCGGTAATAAGTTTGGAAAACACTTCCTCTCATATGTCTCGAAGTGCACTCTGAATTAAGTGAATTTGACAAAAACTTGCATTATTAGAATTTGACTCTCCTGTTTGAGAGAAAGGAGGTGTATTACTAAATAACTAAGGCTGCTGCTGCTGGCCTTATGTGTACTTAAACTGGTTTTAATTTGCAGTGGGTGCAGGCAGGGTTTTGAAGCAGTAGGTCCAATGCTTAGTTGGAGGTTTTAGCCCACAGGGCAGAGATAGCTGATAACTGTGTGTAGGTGGAGGGTTAAAGGCTGCATTTTCTGTCAGGACTATATTGAGTTTTGCTGGGAAAACACTGTTGTGAGAGTGGGCTGTATATGTGATTGGTGAATTGGCAGTGGTTTAACGCTGTCTGTTATTCCTGCAGAGCGCAACACACCTATTTTTGGCTGAGTTTGAGTATATGAAATGACAGCTGATGTTTGGCCTGCTGGCAAATTTTAGTCTTCTGTTTTGAAACTTTAGTTCATGCTATGTTACACATACAAAAAAGGCTTATACTCTTCTTTATACTCAAAGAACATCAGAAACTGTGAAGTTTTAAGCTTTTTTCTTTTATTTCTGCATTAAAGAGACTGGATGTTCTGGTTAATGGCAGAAGTAGTTTTATGTTGGCAGCATGTTGAGAGTGCTTGTCTAATTCTTTTCATAAGTAGCTTGGGAAAGTCTGAAGTACTAACAAGATTTATGAACTTCATGGTGAGGCTGTTGCATGTTGAAATCTTACTACATCATATTTAAGCTTATTTAACTTAAGCTGTTCTGGGTTCCAGGCTTGCATTTTAAATGTGCAGAATGTTCTAGTATTTTTTAATCCATTTTGACCAAAACAAAGTGGCTGTAGTTAGGGGAGGCTTAAATTAAATTATTACATTCCCTCTGAAGTGACTTACCTAGCCAAGTTAACATTTATACCTGACTCTATCTAATACTGAGACTGCTGTTAGATTTGTTTCTTTTTTAGTAGTATATCTTGTGCTAGCTAAGCTGAAGCAGTTAAACTTGTTAGTAGTTACTAGGTGCCTTCCACATTATTATTTTAGACTCTCAGATGTGGTAGATGTTTTCTATACAAAACTTTAGATATGAAAATGGTGAGTTAAAGCAGTTATTCTACTCAATAGAGCAGAATATTCCATCAAATTTAGAACTTATTTCATTATTATTTCATTGTGAGGTTTTTATTGTTCTTACTGATAGTGAGAGTTATCTTAAATAACTTAATCTAAGTCAGTAGTAGAAACTGCATCCTAAGTGCCACATCTGCCTTTAGACTTGGCAGAACTGGAGCTATCCCCTTATTTTCCAAGGATTGGGAAATGAGGCCTCTCTTAAACACTAGTTGAGGATGGCTTTCTTTTATGATAGTCCTTCTTTTTTGGAAAGCTTCCTTTTTGAATAGGATACCTGCTTGTTGACACAGTGAAATGTAAGCTTAGAATAAGTGCATCTTTGATACTCTTATTTGCCAAGACAGTCTCTGGCCAAAATAAGAGCTTGCACTGTTCAGATTTGACCAGTGCATATAGTAGGTGAGTTACTTTTTTAATGCCCCTGTGTGTGAAACCTGCAATTTTAGAGGTTGATGCAGTTCATAAGTTTCAGCTTCCCTGGAAACTGGTATGGCTGGTATCCGAATTCAGTGATTGAAATCCTGTTGTATTCATTTACTGTAACATTACTGCATTTCTTTTTTTCCCTTGTTACTGGGTGAAATTTAGGGCTAATTACCTTCTAACCCAATGTGCAGTCAGAACCTTAAGGAAGGAGGGGGCTGTTTCTTACCAGTTAAGTACCTTATATTCTTAACCAACTCAAATATGCGTTTTTAGCAAGTGTGTCTTTAATGAACAAAGTAGCACATTGTGTGAGGAGAGCTGCGTAGCTATAGATGCCCGAGATTCACTGTAATTAATCTATATGGAACAACAGAGCGAGAGATGCAGCACTTTTCAGACAGTGTCGAAGAGCTGTCTTCCAATTTAATTCCCCACTGATTGGTATATACTGAAGCAAAGGATGTAACTGGGCACTATGTCACATTAAGCAGCTGCACCATTTGAGAAACACATTTCTCTTAATGCTCATCACTGCTGGAAAGACTATTCAGCATCTGCGTGAAGGGCTCCATAACAGGGGCTGTCAGCATCATTAGAGAATGTGGTGTCTCTAATCCAGTAATGTGATACGTGTGTAGACCTGCTCTGCACAGACTCTTCTCCTTGTCCTTCCCCCTCGTGTATTCTAGAAATGCTTTTAAATAACCACTGTCTTACTGGTTCTGGGTCCACTGTCTCTCAGTCACTTCACAGTCTGTAAGCATCACATTAATTTAGTTTGTCTTAAACAACCCCAACAGCGTTCCAGGGCAGCGATCCAGACTTTGATGTGTGCATGTTGTGTGCAGTGAGGATATTTCATCTCTAGCTCTTTCCTTCTTCCCACCCTCCGCTTGTCACTACTGTGATGCCTGCCCTGAAACTGGTTACACGTAGCCTGATTGGTTGTACTTGTATCGCGTGAGATGAAGGTGTTTCAGGAGATGTATTTTAACTAGTGGCTACTGAAAGTCAAATGAGACCTTCATGTCCATGTTAGGTTCCGTGATAGTCTCATTTGCTTGAGGTTCCTTGGTTCTCCAATAGAGCCACCGCTTTATCTCTGGATTGCATGGTGCTTGAAGGGATTACTACAGATTACCTAAGTAATTTTGTTGTTGTTTTTTTTCCCTTGTTCAAATTGGTGAAAGTGATGCCTTTTTTTGCTGAAGGGGATGTGGCTGCAACATGTCAAATCCACTTTTACAATGACTTTACTAAAACAGCAGTTATCAGTGGCTCAGTGTCATCATACTGTAAGAAAGGTAATCACCTCCAGGTAGCCAGCTAGGTGAATGTGCTCCAGATTTGGAGAATTGTTAAATGTGCAAAGCAGAGTAGCTGCTGCAGGTTCCTGCGTGGTGTCATCTCTTTGGAGACTGCAGTAACCAAAATGTGAATTTTCCTTGTGTTAAACTTTGTAATTGACTTTTTGCACGCTCTGAGAGGTCTCAACTATGTAAGGATGCTTTGGATTGAATGCTTACACTGGGAAGGTTTGATGTGAGAATTTTAACTTGTGTTATCTTAGCGGCAGGCGGTCTGTAGCTGTATTTGTGTGAGGCTATATGTGGAATCCTGGTGTTAGTCATAGTCTCCAACTTGTGCTGAAACAGGTAGTTTGAGGGCAAACTTTGAAAATGTTTCCTAAATCTGAAGTACCTGTCATGTATCAGCCAAATGCTTGAATGGGAATGCTTTCCGCTGTTCGAATTCACCATTGAGTCATTAGTACTCCTTGATTTTAAAATAAGCAGCATGAAAGTGATGCAAGTCTTTCTGCAGTTTCAGTGAGTGAATCCATCCTCAGTTTTGTGTACTTGGCCTCCACAATGTGTAGTATCTTGGAAAAGACATTTTCAGCAGTCCTTTAAGTTTCCAAAGACTGGTAACAAATGTGTGTCCATATCGTGTAATGTAGCAGGCCTGAGCAAATATTGCTTGGGCCTAGAAACATAGCCAAATTAGTCTTAAAACTTTTAACTGACTGCAGACTTCTTTTTTTCTAGCTGGCAGGTAGACCAAGAGCAAGATGCTTTTCAGAGGTCCACAAATAGCCTGTTGACTAATCAGGTTCAAAAGACATCACTTGCTATTAAACACTCTTTGGAAAGGAGGTGCCGAAATGTGGATAGCAGCCTGTTGCAGTATTTTCTGTGATTCCTTAATAAGTGTGTGCTCCCAGTACATCAGGGAGAGCTCTTGGGCCTCGAGCTTGAATACTGTTTGAACCTAAAGTGTGACTTTTTTTTTTTCCTGGAACAGGTGTATTCTCATGTTGTTTTTGCTATTAATGTGTTAGCTAGTTCTGTAGTTTAAAATAGGGTATCTTGCAGTCAGTGTAAGTAAGTGCCTGGCGACCACTTAAGATTTTGATACAGTATTGCCAGCCAAATCAAGACACTTCTTGCTCATATGGGATACTTTTTCAGCAGTGAGGTTACATCTGAGACTTTATTCAGCCTCAGACGGTTATATTAACGCAAAATCCTCTGAATGCTTGACTTGCACGTTTGCCTTCACAGGATGTGTGCACCCTGCTTTTAATGTCCCTAGAGGGAATTAGCAGTTTCCTGGTAGTGCAGAGTTCCTTTAGCTGAGGTCAGTGTGTGAGACGGTAAATTCAGTATGTCTCTACTACATCCTGCTGGAGAGGGGGATATAAATTGCTGTTTTGCAAATTATATCTTTGCATTGTCCCTTATGTTGCTGAAGTCTGGACTAAGTTACTTTTGGTAATTGAGGCTCTAGATAACTGCTGCTGCGCAACAAAAAAATCCAGTCAGTTTGATTGCTGGTATAAGGGAGTTAGTTACCTCCCCTTTGTCAAAATTAAAAAAAGCTAAAACAAAACCAACCAAACAAACAAAAAACCCTACAACTTCAAAAAAGAGGTAACTAGAAGGAATAAGAATTGAGGAGTTTGGGAACGTGCCTAGAGGCCTTGCACCTGCTTTGTCTCCACAACAGCAGTGGAGAAGCAGCCACAGGACATACTTGTAGAGTTGTCCTCCCTGGGGATGTCAGAGACCTCCATGGACATGCATGTGAAATATGCTCTAGATGACCCTGCTCGAGCAGGGGATTGGACTAAACGATCTCCAGAGATGTTGTCCAGCCTCACTTGCTCTGCGCTTCGTGGCTCTGCCCTTGCCAGCCCGCAGGAGTGCTCTTCGCGAGGCACATTTGTCTGTGCTGTTTGACCTAATTTCTCTGCTGCCTTTGGAGCTGCAAGACCTTCCTCCCATGAGAGGAGCCATCACCCGCTAGGGCCAAAACTGGTTCTCTGACTTACTGTCATGTTTCTGGAAATACAACCACACTGAGAGAGGTGATCAGGTGTGCTGAGAACCTGATGAACATTGCAAAATGGCACAAGGATTTATGGCTAAGGAATGGTGGAGTTGCCCAGTGTGACCCACTCACCGTAGCCTCCTGTCAGATTGCAGTGTTTGGGGAGGTTTTCACCAGGATTATCTTCCTATTACAGATTCGATTTTATCAGTGTGTTGAATCCCATTAGTATTGACTCGCTTTTTCTTTTAATGTTGAAAGGATGTGTGCCCATCTGCAGAGGCTCCCCCAAAATACTTGAAATTAACTTTTCTTGCCCCTTACGCTTCCCAAACATGTCAGCTGCTGGTAGGAAGAATGGGAGGTATGGGAGCTAGAAAACTCTGTGTAATCCCAGCCTTTTGACACCCTTTCTTTAAAAGGAGCTTTGCAGTTGTTTCTTCAATGGAAACACTGAGGAGGAAGACTAAGACTTCACTTGGGGAATGATGGGTGTGAATGTCAGGTCTATTGCAAATTAGGTGTGAACCCTGTGTGCTGCTGGTGTGGATGTACCAGACAACTTTATGGTTTTGAAGAACATCATCTGGGCCTTTCAGCCCACCAGCTGGAGGGCTCCTGAACAAAAGGCAACTCTGATTCATGGTCATGTGTAATGTCGAAGTAGAACTTACAAATTCAGTTATTTAAAGAATTAAGCTGGGGTGTTTTGAGAAGGAGATCTTGTGATGTGCAGCAAAAGAAACCACTGCATTGCTGACCATATTGCAAACATCCTGGAGCAGAGTATTAGATGATCAGTCAGCTCTAAAACACTGTAGCCTGTTCTACAAAGCTGTCCCCTCAAGACAGTCCTGCTTGGTGTTTAAGAGCTGCATAGATGCTCATTCCCACGCTTAACATCTTAGCCTTGGAATATTTGCTTTGATTTCTCCGATTAAAGAAGTTATTGGTAAAATTGCATGGGCAATGGATGCTAACTGTTGTTGGTTTTGCTTTTGCTTGTGTGTGCTGAGAAGCTTCTGCGCTTTGGCTGAGTTCTTCTCACATGGTACCAATCCATATGTTTTCCAGTGCATCTAGACAAGTGCAGTGCTGGCTCACTGTGCACACTCGATACCATGGTATATCTTTTAGATAAGACAGATTAAACTGAAGAGGATCAGTGTGGTATTTCCAGTAGGAAGAGCTTTTCTTAATTCCAGGGAAGGCAGAAGGTGCTTAGTTGGGGCTTGGTAGGAATGGGCTCAGTAAGCTCAGAAATCTAGAACTCCCTCTGTGCTTTCCATACCCACCCAGTGGTTCTTGTCTTCTGTCATTTACATTCAGACGCTGCACCAAGTTACCTGTTTTGTCAATTGTTTCTTGGAGTATTGAGTTTGCCTGTGTAATTTAGGAAAAGGATAAGTAGAAAAAGTATCTGAAGTGAACTGACTCTAAATTTAGAGTTAAGACTTTAGAACTGTAGAGAATTATGCTGTGCTGCACGTTTTAAAGTTATTGAAGCTGTTTGGAAATGTTTTTCAGGTTCTAAATGGCTTCTAAGAAACTGGGATCCGATTCTCATGGTAAGTGAAACTTGGTATCCATTTTCTATTCAAAAGGATGAACCTTAGTATTATATTGCTTTTGACTAACGTCCCAGGGCCAGAAAGTAATAGAGACAACTTTCTTCATTCCTAACAATCCACTTGGAGGCTGAACTGCTTTGAATTCCTATTTTTCATGGTTGCTTGCAGTGCTGATGCTGTGGCCGTGCTCTCATTAGGCTGCTATGCCTGTGGCTGGTTTCCCCACTTATGGCAAAACAGCATCTCCCCCTTCTCCCTCCAAAATCAAAGCTGAACTGCGATTGTGATACCCATCTGACGTTTATTGAGGCAGACATGAGACTTGCAGTTCCTTTCTATGGAAGTCAAGTGAGAAACTGGATTAAAGGAAAGCTTATATTATATCACTGAGTCATAGTTGCTTTTTGCTTAGCAGTGATTTTTTTGGCAAGTTTGGACTGTATCTCAGTAGCTGGACTTGATCTGTTTCAGTAGTTTGCAGTTAGGTGGGTGAAGAAAAGAAATTCCTTGAGGTTGAATTCTTCCAGCATTTGGGGTATATAACTTTCTGCAGTGAGCTGTTGCCATAAGAATTACTTGTTTCTCTACAATTATCTTTTAGAAAATGGGGTATAAATCTGGAAGGACTAGTATTTCTGTGGAACGCTGAAGTGATTTATTGCACATATGTAATGCAGTGTCTTCAAATCACTTATTTAAGGCTGTATTGGTAGGTTCCTGTGAAATTCCTAATGTGACTCTAAATGCCACAGGGATTTCTGCTTTTAGAAACTCGAACTTGATCTGTTTGGATTATCTTTCACATAAGAGAGTCCCAAAGCATTCCCTTTGCCCTGAGCTTTGCTATTCAGGGTTTTTTGTTCATTCTTGCAAGTATAAAGCACTTGTAAGTGTAAAGTACATAGAGTAAGGAATGCCTGATTTAGGTGTGTGACCAAGAATTCATAAAAATGGTCCATGGAAACTTGATTTTTAGATGGCCTCCCTTGTTCTGGACCAGTAGTCCTGTCAGAGGAGCAAGTCCTTAGGTGGCTGCCAGCTGTTAAGCAGTTATTCTCTCGTGTGTGTGAACAGTCTCTGTGAATGCTCTAACCTGCTAATCTTGGAGCCTGCTTGCACTTCTCTGCTTCCTAAAGCAGGCTAGTATAGGCACTGCTCAGAGCTACAAATCAACCTGCCTTAAGTGTTTCTTAGAACAGTACAGTGTATTGGAACATGCCCTGGGCAGCAAAATAATGAGATCAGAAGAAATGATGCTGTAACCTCACCAGCTAACCGTATCTACGCTGTTGTGTACCCTCTGTTCCTAATGATATCAGCAGAGCTATGGCTGGCAGTAGTTTGTTAGCAGCAGTGAAGCAAATTCCTTGGCTTGTTATGTCTCTAAAAATGACCAGGACAATCCTTCAGGATCAGTAAGAATCAATCCCACTAACTGAAATTCAGCTTAATGTAAAGTATAAAGAGCTACCTTCTAGCTTAGTAGCTCTGACAAGCTGATGGAAGTGGGTTGACATAGCTAATATATTCCTCACATTTACTGTTGTTTTTGCTATTTGTTGTATTGCTGTTGAGGTGAAGATGGGAGCTGCAGCTGGAAAGGAAGGAAACCCTTTCCTTTCTTGGAGAGTGCTCTTAGCTGTCTTAGCTTCAAGTGCTGTCCCATCACTTTAATAGGAAGTTCAGGACTCGGTTCTAATAATCAGTGGCATCTCGAAATGCAGCTTTCACCTGGTGTGCAAAGGATATATCAACTGCAGTGCAAGATTACAGTTGTATTCTCAGTACTGCTGTACAGTTTGAAAGCTTTTGATCCCACTTTCTGGAAGTTAAAAGTTTCAAACTGTTACCCGGTGATAACTGGTAACTGTCTTGATCTGAATTATTTTCAATATGCTGTCAAAATGGAGAATGGTTCTACTAGGTGGCTGATGATTACTGCATTACGCTAGAATGGAGAGAAATTTAATCTCCTCTAGTTATTCCTTGGGCCAGGAATATCATACACTACATTGTAGATCAGTTTGGCAGGTACAGTTTTGCCAGGGCTATTCTCAGACCTTCCACAGTAAGTCCATAAGTACTTTTAAGTCCATAAAAAAGATGAAATAGCTAATAGCCATATTAAGTAACAGGATTTTTTGAGCTATAATTGCTTCGTTTGAGCATGTGACCATTAAAACACTGTTTTGCATGATACTTTATATGTGGGCTTTGTTTAAACAGCATAAAGCAAAGCTTGTGCCCTTCCCCATTAGATTTGTGCAGGCAGAAATGTTATCCTTCCATAAAAAAAAAAAACATAGATTTATTGCTTTCTTGGATCAGATTTTAATTTTAACTAGGATTCTTTTGGTTGTTAGTCTGGAACAAAATGGATATTCAGAAAAGCTTTCTACCAATGTGCTTGCAGTAGCAGAGTTTTCTTCAATACGAAGTTATAGTACTAGTCACTATCAGAAAATCATTATCCTGGGAAGCACTTGCAGTCTCTATTCCTTAGCTCATGTTAAACTGACAGCCTTCAATTCAGCCCATCTAGTCCAGAGGTTGTGTGCATGTCCCTTGGGTTAGTGTCCCCCAAGACAAATGGGAAAGCTGGGTAGGATGAGGTGGTTTCCTCCTCATCTTGTAGGTGTAGCAGGACATGTTCTTGTGTACTGAGCCCTTCCTGCTCTTCTGAGGCTGGTGGGGAGAGATGATTCTGTTTCATTCACGTTCTTCGATAGTCCTGGTTACATCCAGACTAGGACCAGGGAGGATGCAGGAGCAGCAGCCAGGCTGGACACCTCCAAGCAGTGGAGATCAGTTCCTCTCCGGGCTCTGATGTGCCAGTGCAAAGGCTGACACATTTGCTATTTCTGCATAAGCAAACACCTTGAAATTACTCAAGTATTCTTAAATTGCCGGCTGCAGTGTGTTTTCTTTGGATGTTGTGCTGCAATAGTGGTGCTGGCTGCCAATGAGCTCAGCTGATGACAACGCATGAGCGTTTAACTCCAAACTAATAAGATGTTCCTGTTTTTGAAAGCTGCTCTTCCTCTTAGAGCTTGTGGCTGCGTTATTGTAGATGAGTCAACAGCAAAAGAACACAAATAGTATTTAAGCTGTTGCCTAAGTATGAAAATGGGTCAGTTAAAAATGACAATCATGGCTCACAGAGCAAGAGGTTAGTCACTGAGCAACACCTAAAACATTACCACTGATGTCTTGCTGGATCTGGAACAACCAAAGCAAACTAGTAAGCAGATACTTGAGGAACACTCCAAGCTTCTACACATCCAGCCAGAAATCTCACTAGTAACTGTGAAAGCTTCAACCAGTGACCGAAGAGACACCTTTAAATTTAAATTTGAAATAAAGTCTGAAGGGAAAACAAGCCTATAGCCTGTTTTATTCAAGGGAAATGAATTCTTGTGATCCTTACAAGTTTGCAGGATGCCCGAAGAAATATTTTCTGTCTTAAACTTTAAATGCTCCATGGATGTCATAGATACAAAGGACAGATAGAGGACCATGAAATATGGGGACCACTTATGTCTGTGGCCCCTTATCAGAGTGGTCGCAAACAAGGCACCTGGTTGTTAGACTGGAGGGCTCTTTGTGCTCTGTGTGTGTGTATGTGCCGTTTTTCTTGTTTGTTTGTGTGTGTGTGTGTTTTTTTTTCTCTAGAAATCCGAATTGCCAAGTTAAATAGTCTTAAGCTGTTTCACTGCGTTTTGATTACAGTGGGGCTTCTTTTGGCCCACTTTGCCTCCTTGCAAGCAGTTTTGACCAAATATTATTTTCCACATATGGGAAGAAGACAGACTTTAGTTTCTTTGCTGCTCTAGAGATGGGTTGGATTTAGGCCTATTTGGAATGTTATTGATCTTGTTTTAGACACATGAAATCTATCTTTTCAGAAGAGCTTTAATTTCCATTGTGTAGGCAGTGTCTTGTCACAAGAGACACTAATGGTAGAGTACTAGCTTTAAGATCTGTCCCAAAAATGTAATGATGGCCTAAATTTATATTAAAAAGGGAAAGAAACAACTGCAACAGCAAAATCAAAATGTTTTCAATGTGTTTCTAATAAAGTAACTTCCTCTTTACTTAGATACCTGGTACAGCTAGCTTTGCACAGATTAAATAGCTCCCAGATACAGAAATGTGAGTCTCAGTTGAATGCATTATGCAAACTTGTGATGTAATTTCTGCTTTGGATCTCAGGTCCCTTCAGTTATCTTGATGATGTCCCATTTAAGATAGGAGACAAATTCAAAACCCCAGCTAAAGTTGGATTACCCATTGGTTTCTGCCTTCCTGATTCTCCTCAGCTTATCAGAGATTCTCAGGTAAGTATTTTGTTGCTTTGTGGGGTTTTTTGGGGGGTGGGGGGGAGGTTGTTTTTCTCCTTTCTGCTCTCTATTTCCTCCATTCCGTTGCCAACATGATGCTGTAAGTCACAAGAAGTTTAGTATTCAGAAGTTAGTCTCAACTGTGCTATAGTGCCAGGTGTTATGCCAGAGAAGTTACAGAATCTGCTAGAATGTGTGGAAAAATAAACCAC
Source organism: Tinamus guttatus (assembly GCF_059628265.1). NCBI lineage: Eukaryota > Metazoa > Chordata > Aves > Tinamiformes > Tinamidae > Tinamus > Tinamus guttatus. The sequence goes on along the minus strand of NW_028288615.1, from coordinate 239,173 downwards.
GTAGACATTTTAAAACGACAGTTATGAAAAAACAACATAAAGTTTATGTACTTCACAAAGCACAATTTTTTTTTGTGCAGTAGGTAAAGGTCTAGATCTTGCCCCTGACATTCCTAAATGGGAGTAGTGTTTTTGAAGAGAAACTGTAAAAACTTGAGTACCTATGCAATGGCACATTTGCAAAATCCCATTTGAGTAACAGATATTACGTCTTTATGACAATATTTCATGGAATCCTGTTCTCAAGGGATAAAGATAAGAGAGAAGTGTCCGGTTCTTAAGCTCTGTGCAATGGACCTTTTTGTCTAGCCATATGGCAAACCTGATAGAGCATATTAGGTTGCTTCCAAGGATAGGGATCTGTTGCCCTAAGCTTCTGGTAGCATAAACTCAATTGCTTAGGCCTGATGATTGAAATGTAATATCTGACCTGTGGTTTTTCATTTGGATCTGTGATGCACCTTGGTCAGTTCGAACTGACAGTATTTTTCACACCAGCTCTGACTGTTTGTAACCTCTTCTGCTTGTTTTGCCCTGCAGCTTGTCCACTGAAGAGCTGAGTCCCTGAAATTTGCTAGATTATTGCTTTTTTCACTGTTACCATTAATCCATTGCCTGATCTTCATATTTTCATGTAGTTAAGCTGGTACAGAAGTGCTAAAGGGGCAGCTTCTGTGTCTTTTGCTTACTTCCAACTGTGTCTCCCTTTCTTTGCCAAGCTAACAGGGCTCAAATACAGCATGCCCAGCGAGACCACCGTGTCTTGCATGATGTGACTATGTAGGCTGTGCCTCCCTGTCTTGACTGACTGTTTTTACAGCAGTAGAAACAGAAACAAAAAACAGTGCAGGGAAGCAAAATTGACCCAAGCTCAGTGCTCTATTTATATACACACACTCCTCTGGTAGCTGTTTAGGTATCCAGGAACGTGTAATGAGTAGTGTCCCACTGTCATGTTTCCAAATCATCTTGCTGAGGAAATATGTGTTGTTTCCCACTCTTGGAGACTGCAGAGGGAAGCTGGGTTATATACACTGGGGTAACATATCTGAGGTGTCTCGCTGGAACCCACTACAGCCTGAGACTTTTCAGGACACATAGTGAGTCTCCAAAAAACCTGTCATGGGCCTAGCAAATTTGCTGGCTAGTTCTTCTTTAGAGCTGGGAATTTCGATTCCCTATCAGCCCCGTGGCAAGAACACTACTGTTTTGACTGTATGACGTTATCCTGGCAAGGAAGTTGTGCTTAAACTTCTTGTGAGTCACAGGTAGGTTACACCCTGAACTTAGCTTGGAGGCCGTGTTCTCCAAACAAGCTGTGATTTTTGAAGGACATTAAAACTGTATGTTCTTCCTAAGTTGTTAAAGCTTTAAACAGATATAGTTTATTCAGAATTTTGTCCTCTCTCAAACGAGTCGCTGTTAACTGGCTAGCAAACTGATAGCAGGCAGCTTATAAAAATGTCTTTCTGCGCTAATCTGACCCTTAAGAAGCTGATGTTAAAATGAGGAAAGCTTGTGAGAAGCTGTCCTGCTAATAATAGTGACAAAATCAGCTATGGCAGGTAGTCATCATATTAATGATTACTATTTGTGAAAGAATGTTGATACCTCTTCAACAAATGGGTGTAAAATGCTCATGGGAAGTCCCTTACAGATCCTGGAGAGGAATTGAGTAGTTGTTTTTCAGAAGCAAGTTTTTTTCTAGTGTAGCCCTGAATGACTTGTGGAGTCTGTGGACAGGGCGTAGTTTGGTTGTGCTCAGAGTAAAACTGTCCCTCTAGTAATACACTTGTTTTCCACTTCATACATCTGTTTTCTGTGGGAGTGGGTGTTATAAAACTGTTTTTGTGACAATCAGTAACTCTAGAGCAAAACTAGATACAGGAAGGAGGCAAAACGTGGCACACTGCTCTGAGCCACAGTTAGGCTTGCTTGCTGGAGACAAAAGGAAGTGGTCCAGTGACTGCTGGTTCTGCCAGTCTGTAAGTTAAAAGATATACTGTGGAGGGGGGAGGGAAATGCCTCCCCAGATAAATAACTGGTAATTCATGCAGCTGTTATTTCTTATGTTACTTTTCAAAAGAGTAGCTATGATCCTTACAATTTTTCTTTTTTCTTCTTGTCAGTATGATTTCTCACTGGAAAAGAAAACATTTGATTGGGCTGAAAATATCAGAAAAATTCAAGCTGTCGAGAGAGAAGTTGAACAAAAGGTAAAAGAAGCAAGAGCAAAGTTGGAGGCTGCTTCAGAGGAGAGCAATAAAAGGGGGTTCTCGGAAGAACCATGTCCTAAGGCTATGCCACCTCCTATTAACCCCATCCTTGCTGGGCTGCTGCACAACAATATTCTTACTCCCACACCAGCCGACAGCAGTGCTGTGAAGCAAAAGATTCTTAGTCCACCTCGTCCAAAAGCAGATTTCAACCCGGCCGATTTTGAATGTGAAGAAGACCCATTTGACAAACTGGAATTAAAAACTATTGATGAGAAGGAGGAATTAAAAAACATTCTTGAAATTCACGTTGGTACTACGGGGCCGATTGTTGCTCAGTTATTAGACAGTAGTTTGCCTAAAGGAGGGCCAGAATCTGTGTTAGAAGATCAAGAAGTTCTGGCGTCCATAGAAAGAGCCGCATTGGACTTCAAGCCCCTTCACAAACCCAATGGCTTTATCACTTTACCACAGTTGGGAAACTGTGAAAAGATGTCCTTGTCTTCCAAAGTGTCCCTGTCCCCTATCACTGCAGTGAGCAATATCAAATCCCTATCCTTTCCTAAACTTGACTCTGATGAGAGTGATCAAAAATCATCAAAGCTCACGAGCACTTTCCACAGCACTACCTGTCTCCGCAATGGCACTTTTCTGAGCTCTTTGCAGACCTGTGCTCAGAGTAAAGCTAGTGAACTGAATGGACACCATATGGTTGGTCTTTCTGCTCCAAGTGGCATGGAGACATCAGCATTGTCCTCTTCATCCAGGCTGCCTTCTCTGGCTGTGTCCACAGTTTGTACAGAAGAAGAATCATCATCTCAAAGCACAGCAACATCGGTAAAACATTCATTTCATTACGTTTGCATTGACTGGAGGGATGTGTGCAGGCAGATTGGCTTCTAAAATGTCTTGTGGCTTAATTTTTAGTTTCATTAATGAGTGATGTGTAGACAGAACAGAAAATGCAGCAGTGTCTCTCCATTTAACTGTAAACAGATCAGTCCAGTAAGTCTTTAAGCTGAGAATTGTGATCCTTGAACTATTCCTTTGCAGTACTTTTTCAACCCCCCCAGAATTCAGTTTTTTTTGTAGTTCCCTCACCTGCCACTTTCGGCAAGCTGATAGCTGTGCATGGCCGTCCACCTGTGTGCTAAGAGTGGTTAGACTCCTTTGCACAACCTTTCATTCTGTCTTGGGCTACAGAGATGAATCATTCTAAACTTTTTCTAGGTTTTGAGTCTAAGTGCAGGAAATTAATGTGCAAAATAGCTCTTCTTGGGTGTGTTTCTGAGTTGCTTATTCAATTGCTGGAAATGATGAGAATTGCAGCCTTTGCAAGGACTAGCAATAACAGATAAAAAGCTGTCACACTTGTTCTCTGCTGCTTTCAGCTAAGAAAATAGTGCTAGCAGTTGATCTGCAACAAAGGAATTGTTCTTTTTCTTGCTCTAGATCCTTTAAAGAACATAGCCTTTAGAAGTGAAAGAATAGTTCTGGCCTGAATCTGATACTAGCCCTCTGCCTGGTGAGGGAATGTGAAAGAGTTGCTCTGTGGATGCCAAAAGCACTCCTGAAGCAAACCTAAAATTATTAAAATAATTGGTTTCCATATTGCCCTGATACAGGAGTATAGCACTGTGTTCTCTTGAGCTTGTAGCATGTTCAGCCGTTACTTAGGAGGCATTTTAGCTTCATAGGGGCTGTTGCTGCTTTATGGATGAGAGTCTAGATTTGAGGAAACCTGCAGTTTTGGACACTAATACTTATGAAAACCACTGGAAACTGCAAATCCTCTGGATGACTTGTAAATTTGAGGAAGTGAGAGGCAGCTTCTCTTCAATAAAAGCACTGCATTGCTTGTGCTATGCTCTTTTTCACATACAGTAGGCTTTTATATGATACCCTATGCTGTAAAGTGATAGTGCTTCATTCATGTGGTTCTGTAGCATCAGTTCAGGCTTTAGTAAATGCCAAAAATCTTATATCTCAATTAATAATGTAATTAGTCTATTCCCTAGCACATCAGAATAACTATTGCTCATTAAAACAAGTATTTAACATAGTGAACTGCTGGCAGAAGTAACAGCATATTGAGCAACTGCTCACTATTACAAAACAGGTTTGAGAAATTATTGTATCACCATATGTGGCTCAGAGATAAAAACTTCCAAGTATCCCATGTCTCTGGGGATGAATGTACAATATTGTATAAAACCAAATAGTTGGGCTTTAAGATGGTCAAACTCTCAAACTAGTTTAAAGCCTGTTAAAGACGAAACTTGTATTTTCTAGGATGCTCTAAGGGAAGATGCAAAACAATAAAACTAAAAAAGAACTTGAAGTAAATACTAAGAAAAACATCTTATTAAGGGGATCTTCTAGGCGAAGTGTATCTTTATTGAAATTGTTTTCGCTTGGAGTAGCCCGACCAAATGCGTATGAGGATGGAGCTAGTTCTGCTTTTCTCTGTTTAATTTCCAGTGCTTTTTCCAGTACTTATTTCATTATTTCCACAGGATACTCATTATTTCCTGTCCTGGTGGCTGGAAAATGACAGCCAAGTTGCTGTATTTGCATTTATGGCAATTTCATGAAACAAAATCCTCAGAGTTCGAAAAATGACAGAGAAGGGTTTTGGTGGGATCCTTGTGGCCTCCTTGAGCAGAAAGGTCATGCGTTGTTTCTGTGCCAAGTTATTCAAAATAAGCCTGGCCATTTCCGGAAAGCCTCAGGACAGTGTTATTCCCAAGTATTCCAGGCTGATAATTTTTTTCTCACCAGGATCCCCAGCAGTAGCTGTTTGGGTTTGGAGTTGCTTTCTAATCTTATGCTTTATCAGGGAATTGAATGTAGGATTTCTTGGGTACAAATAAACCTGAGAATTTTGGTGAACCTAATGCTGCATGACTGCCTTCCGGGTTGTCCTCTCCCCTTGGAGTTTGGGGTCCCATCCCTGCATGAGCTCCGGTTTCTGGAGCCCTGCTGCAGTGCTGCTGAGCGCACCGCTGAAACCGAGCTCCTTCCCGTGACCGGCTGCTAAAGCTGCGGCAGCTCATGGGAAGAGTCTGCTTCTCCCTCGTCCCCTGACACTGAGTCGCAGCTAGAAGAGCCAAAAGCTGCTTCTGACACTGGAAGCAGAGAACAGAGCATCCTCGGTTCAGGCAAACCGATAAGCAACTGACTTCAGGGCTCTAGACACCCTGTGCTGCTTGCTCTGGGGAAAGCCTGGACAAGATGTGCACAACTGCAGGGAGCTCCTTATCACCCATGAGAAGAGTTTGAGTAACCAAGCCTTCGGGCTGCAAGCAACTCCTCCAGCTTTGCCTCTTAGAAGAGACATTCTTAGCCTGCAGGTGGAAATGGGCAGAAATGCAGGACAACTCCTCCCTCTTTCCAGGTGAAGGAAACTTGCCAAACTCCTAATAGAACAGCTACTGATTTTTTATTATATATATGTATATATGTGTGTGTGTGTATATATATATTTTTATATAAAAACGCTTTTTGTGGTCTCTTCCCTGCTTCCTCACCCTCAACCAAAAAAGCTGTTCTGTTTGAAAGCTTGTCTTCTGCTTTCAATCCATAGTGACTTAAACTATACATATATATATATATATATATATATATATATATGGGAGAGAGGAAATAAATTGAGGCTGTTCTGTCGAAATGATTTATTGTTGATTTTCTTGCTTCCACTTAAAATGCAGGGAGACTTGAAGTGGTTGGTGTGAACCGTGCAGGTTTGGTTATGGCGAAGCGCTTTTATTCACTGTTTGGTTTAGCTTTTCATGTTGCAAACCCAGTGAGAATCTTGGCTGCAGTTCGTGGGGAAGCTGAAGTAGCCGACAAGCTTGGATCTGAGGAAAGTGAGATTTTCTGGGAGATGCTTCTTTAGATGTGCTAGCACGGTTAGGAGCAGGCACATATGTGCACAAAGCCCTGTGGGACTTAGCAGCAAATGCTGGTAAGGAACTAAACGGTGATTTGTAAATACTAAAGTTCAGAATTGCTCTGGCATGGGTTAGGCTGCCAACCTTCAGGGAGAAACTGCGCTTAGAAAGGAGCTCAGAGCTGAAAGAAGGTCCCTTCCAACCCAGTGGAAGGCTTACTGAGGGAAATTATAAAGCTTTACCATCACAGATGGGCCTTGCCTCCTGGGATATACTGGGCATGGGGTGAAACGCTGAGAGGATGTTGGTTTAGAAATCCCACGCTGGTCTTAGCCAGTGTGCTGCCTCGCTTGCCTATGGCCTATGCACTACACAGCTTTGAGAGGAGAAAGAGGGAAATGGGGCTGTAGGTTTCCCCTTATCTGTTCTCATCACCAAAGCCAAAAGAAGCTTCCAGCTGATGACTTCAAAACTGATCACTGTCAGTTAGGCAGCAAGCCACAAAGCTGGGAGCTGAGCAGGAGCTGGTGTGTTAGAGCCGAAGGAATTGGTAGCTTTCACAGGGACAACATGAACTCATTTACAGTTATTGTGGGGAGGGAAAAGCGTTCCCCTGGGAGTATAATCCATTTGCAGAATACAAAGAGAAGAGGTAATGACAGATGTTCCTCAGGACTGGAGTTCTGTAGCTGTGCACAGCTGCTGCATCTCCAAGATGGGGAAGGTCAATCACAGCACAAGTCTTGCTCATACGGCAGGCTCAGCTGCAGCTCGTCCTCCCTAGAGCTCTTCTCCTGGCCGTAACAAACACTGCTCACAGGTGCCTTGTGCTCATCATATTCCTCATGTCTTGCCCAACAGGTACACTCAGACTACAAAGAAACAGAAATCCCTGTGGTAAGTTCTCTGTCTGCTTGCACTGTGTTGCATTTCTAAAATGTCCTGAAGTGCTTTCTAAAGCAATACTCCATTTGAGTGCAAGAAGTTATGGGTGACAGGTAAGCTGGCTTTGGGGAAGGGAGCATCTGCATGCTTCCCTCTGAGCTACAGGGTTTTCCTGTATGAAACCTATCAAACCCAAATCTGTAACAGCTCCTGCTGTTGCAAACATTGGGAATCGTATTGAAGAATTCAGTCTAGCGGTAGAAGGAGATTGAGAGGAATCTGGGTGGTTTGAGGTGATTTTGAAAGTGGAAAGGTGGTGAGAGTCAGCCTATACACACAACTTCCCAATAGAGAGTTTTCAGTTAACTGTTTATTAAAATGACTCAAGCTGCAGATGTGGAGTACCCTGGTTCTGTGTTAGCTGGAAGCACATAGGGACACTGGAATAGGTAACCATCACGTGGTGGCCAGTGACAGGACAAGGAGTGATGGGTACAAATTGAAACACAGGAAGTTCCATCTCCATGTGAGGAGGAACTTTACTGTGAGGATGACAGAGCCCTGGAACAGGCTGCCTAGAGAGGTGGCAGAGTCTCCTTCTCTGGAGATCTTCCAAACCCACCTGTATGTGACCCTGTGCCACGTGCTCTAGGTGTCCCGGCTGGAGCAGGCGGGTTGGACTAGATGATCTCTAGAGGTCCCTTCCAACTTCAACCATTCTCTGATTCTGTAATCACCTAATCCGGTTTGTTTTTTCCTTTTTCTTTGCCCTGTAGGTAACACACCAAAATCTTGCAGTGTCTAAAGTGCCCAATAACACCAGCTGCACAAAGCGGCCCGGTGGCCCCGCTCCCGAGCTGCTGCAGGCCCTCTCTGCCAGCGAGAGGCAGTGCATCGAGACAGTTGTCAACATGGGCTACTCGCCCGAGAACGTCCTGAAAGCCATGAAGAAGAAGGGACAGAACATAGACCAGGTGGGAACAGGGCAGATGGTGATTCTGTTGGGCAGGGGGGAGCTTGGGCTTTAACGCTGGCCTGCAGCTCTTGGCTGCTGAGGTGTTCAGCTCTGGAGTCGTGTTCCTGAGAGCCCCGTCCCCTCCCAAGAAGCCTCTGTTGAGGTTCTGCCTATGGCAGCCACTCTTCAGGTGCTACATCAGAGGATGGGACAGGCTGTCAGCTCCACGTGAGGCTGGGAGAGAGACTTCGTCTTCTCAAAAGCCACAGAGCATGGTGCTTGGTGCCACTCCTTGCTCTGTGCTGTTTGACAAAAACAGCTCCTCTCTTCTGATCTCAAGCAGTTCCTGTGCTGTGCTCCCCTTCCCTAGCGGGGCTGGTCCCTGCAGGCTTCATTCAGTTGTGCAAGGCTCTTGCAAGGCTGTGGTGACTGGGCTGTGACTGCGGTGCTTCCTGCCCCAAATGTTGCCTCAAATGCTTGGTAAAACCAGGTCAGAGTTGCAGTGCTGCAGTGTGAAACATGGCTCTGGATCTTGGCTTGGCCTCAAACGAAAACAAGCTCAAAATGAGGAGAACTTGGCTAGACTTTCCACACTGACCCGATGTTTGCTGTGCTTTGCTCAGAGCACTCCCTCGCTGGACTGCATAGATAGCTGGGGAAACGAGTCATGTCCTGGATGTTCTTGTTCCAGACAAAATTTGCCTACCTGTGGAGCTGCTCTGCCTTGTCTACCGGTTGTGAATCTGCTTAAACATTGCATTGAAGTGAACTGTAGCACTAAATGGAAGGCACCTGCCTTTGGAGGGCTCAGGAATTTTAATTCCTGATGTGTTTCCAGGCTGTGTTCCCCTGTATACTTAGCATTACCCTTGTCTTGCCCATGTAACCCTTACCTATACCTCTCAAAGCTGAGAATGGATAAGAAATTTGTCGGCTCTTCCTGTGAGAGCTGGGATTTGCAGGTAACTCAACAGTCTACTGAGTTGATCTTAAAAGGCTGCTGAATTCCCAGCTGCATTAGCCCTTGGAGATATCCAAGAGGAGACTGTTCAAAAGCTGCTTTACCTTGATTGCAGCACCAACGGTGTCATTTCGGAAACAGCAGTGTTGAAGCACTGTTTATCTTTAACTTCTGCCTTCTGCTCAGCGATCAGGAGCAGAAAGCTAAAGTTAGACTTTTTGAAGATCGTTTTGACTTGAGTGGAAAGAGAAGTTCAGAGCTGGTAGGAGAGCGTAAAAAGTCCCAAAAACCTGTTCATTTTCTCTGAACAGGCTGTCATGTAAAGAACGTCTCAGCTCTACTAGAAAAAAACCTTTGTTTTAGTCCCTAGTGAAGCCTGGGGTAGTCTCATGCTTAGCTCTTCTGCATGCAGAGATGGTATGAACTGATGATGATATGAAAAGGTCACTCTGAAAACTGAGGTTCTTTCTCTTGTTCTCCACAGGTTTTGGATTACCTGTTTGCACATGGACAGCTTTGTGAGAAGGGTTTTGATCCGCTTCTTGTTGAAGCAGCTTTGGAAATGCACCAGTCTTCAGGAGAGAAGGTGAGGACACTATATGCTCAACAACAGTGAAACTGCACCGTGAAGGGGAATTCCAGCAACAGTTCCTCTAAAATAGCTGATGCAGCTTTGACTTCACAGCAGTGCTGCCTTTTCACTCAGCATCCTTGTGCTGAGAAGGGAATACATGTTAAAGTGTTAGACACATTCTGCATAATGTTGTTTTCCATTGTTCTCACTGGAGTCCATTTGTATGGGGACAGGGCCCCATAAAGGCTGGCTGTCGTTTTGGTCCCCTACTCTACTTGTGCTTAGTATAGAGACACTTAATTTCAGAAGCAGTAAATTGCTTTCAGAACCCTGTTTGCCCCATCTGCCCCAGCCATGATTTTCCAGGACAGATGCACTGAAATGCTGCACAGCAAATCAGGAAAGAAGTATGGAAGAAGTTAGAAAAATGACTTTTGGGGGGCTGGTTCCCTGTGTGGCTATTCAGCAGCACCAGAGGTGCAGAGGCAGAAACAGGTGGCAGGAGCAGGACAGAGGACAGTAAGGCTGCTTGCTCTGGTGTGTGTCAGCTTGTTGTGTGCTGAGATAGAGTATTAGATCTTCAGAGGTGCAACCCAACTCCCCCAGACACCCCCATGCCTACCCACATTCTTGAACTTACCCGGGCCTTAGTCCTCTTCTGTCTTGCAAATAACTGTGTTTCTTTTTCAGACCACACAACTTCTCAAGCTAATGAGTCAGTTTAAAGAAATGGGCTTTGAACTAAATGACATTAAGGAGGTCTTATTATTACATGACAATGACCAACACGACGCTTTGGAAGAACTTGTGGCTCGCGCAGGAGCCAGCTGAAAACGCATCCCTGGGTTCTCGGCGTGCAGAGGAGCAGGAGCAGCCCCGACACCTCCACCTCCAGCGTGACTTGCTCTCGCCAGGAAGGAGTCCAGCTTATCACATCCACGGGAGAGGACTTAGCAAGCCTGCCTGTGTGCATTACTACAGCATTTTTCAACTGAGAGCCAACTTTTTTTCTTAAATTAAAATTTTTAAGTGCCCTTTCCTAAGTTTCCTTTTTCCAGCTTGGCCACGGAGAGTTTAGACTGTCTGACCTCTACTGGAATTGTATATAGGCAGAGACAGGAGTGGGTTTTTTTCCCCCTACTGTTGCACTGGAGTTGGACAGAAGAATATGAAGTTGGTTTTGAAACTAGGATGATTTGGTTCTTTAAAGCTGCTTTCATGGTGTCCGCTTGTACTGAATTATTACTTGACTGTCACAGTCCAGATTAACTGGCGACATTTGACCTTTAGTGCAATGGAGTTTTATTTTTTGGTTGGAAGCTAGTCTGTAACTTAGTAAAACACTGGTTCAGAAACTGTTGCTGTGCATAAAAAGAGAAGCTGTTCCTCTTCCTGTGTGTTTTTTTTTTCATTATTTTTGACCCATGCATCCAACACTTCTGCCAGACATAGGCATCCAATGCTGAGTGGTGTGTAAGTTTTCTTGAAACAGGTAAGCTGTGAACTCTACCTGGAGCAGCTTGTGTCAGTTTTTGAACCAGAAGGCGAAGAGCTGGGGCTCAGTATTTGTAACCGCCAGGTTTGTAGGTTATTTAAGGAAATGTCCTGCTAGGAAGTCAGTTATGCTTTGTTTTAAGTAATATTCAGTGTGAAGCAGGAGGTTTCTTTTAAGCACTTTCCTTGAGGAAAAAAAATATACTCACTGCATTAGTTCTATTCTCCACACTCCTATACAAATACATAACATCTAGCACTAGAAATCAGGTTTGGGGTTGTTTTTGGGAGTACCAGCTGTATTACATTGTACATTGTTCAAGTTCTAAATACATAAAATATCAGCAGTCTGAGGAATCTTTAAAGTAATTTACTAAATACTTTGATTCTGCAGAACAACTAATAAAACCCTCAAGTGTCATTTCTAGTGTCATGGTCCACATCTCTTATGCTCGTTGGCTCCAAATCCTGTGGACCCAGGTGCTGTCTGCTCCTGTGGGTCCATGAGCACGGCCAGCTCTGCAGCCGTGTTAATCTCTGTGGCCAGTTTCCTTCTATTGGAACAGAAGCAGCTCTCAAGGTTCACCCTCGTTTTGGGGCATGGAGCTGGCGCTGGGCTCCCCTCTGGTGCCTCTGGTTAGGTTTCTCAGGAGGGGTTTCAGTAGCCACTTTCTAGGCAGGAGGCAACTCCTGGGCGTTTGGATAAAGCCAGTTTTCCTTCCTAGGTGAGAGGTGTGACGGCTTAAAGCAAGGAGCTGGGGTCCCGGATAGTCAGAAAAGCTGGAAAACAGTCTCAGTGCTGTGGTGTCACTCCTGGGAACAGGCTGTGTTACCTGTGTTACAAAGGCCCTGCCTAGTGCTAGACCTGCCTGCAGAGTAAGAAAGAAATCTTTCCAGTGGAAAAGTAACTATTTAGGTAGATAACATGAATACAACCCTGTAGATTTTATCAGAGGTTTAAGTTTTTCTCAGTTGCCCTCATAGGGGATTACTGTGAAATTCAGAAGAAAACTGCTGTATAAAGAGCTCATTGCAGAAGCACGAGGGTGGAGGTGTTGGTCTAACGTCTGTGCGAAGCGAAGGTCGGGCAGCGGCAGCTCTGGATCCAGCCTCCCGGACGGACCACGGAGGTGGGGGCTGTTCACTGTCTCTGCCAGCGCCCCGAGGCGCAGAACGAACATGTAGGTTGTGCAACCATCCAGCGAGGGCATTAACCGAGCCCTGAAGAGAGAGGTAACGACGTGGGGCCAAACCATGTGCTGAAGTGTGAATGTTGGCTGTGGGCAGCGTGCGTCTGTAGTTGCACTGTTGTGTAACTGTGCTGTGCTGGGGCCGGAGGCTCTCAGCCCTGCAGTGCCCAGGGCTGCAGAGAAGGTGATTGTGTTCCCTGCTGTACAGACCTGATTTTTCTGGAAAGGCCCAGAGCATCAGCTCCATTTACGTACCTGTAAATGGCAGCATTTTGACATTGTCAGAGGCCATTCTGCCTTCCTTGCAGCTGAGTAAACGCTAGTGTCTGCACTCCGACTTTTGCAGTGTGGAGGCACGGGCTGCCTGGGGTTGGCTGTGGAGCGCGCGGAGCTCAGCGCTGCCTCCCACAGCGGCCACAAAAGCCAGGTGGGAGCTGCGAGATGCTACAACAGGCCCTGTGCTCCCAGGCTGCGCTCGAGGGCAGCCCTTTAGTGCCATCCTCCAGCGCGAGGGGCAGCAGGAGCCACCTCCGAACCCAGGGGTGCCCCGGGATTCAGTGTCCCGCGTCGGCTGCGGGTTTAAGCGGGTCCTTCTGGCCGGTAGCTGGAGGGCAGTGTCTGAAACGTGAGCTTGAACCAACGGGCCAGGTGCCAAGGAGGGTCTTGTGTCTTATTTTCAACCCAAGTTAATATTTTGCAATCAGATGCTTTTAGTTTGGATCGTGTTTAATTTAAAACAAACTTTACCAGAGTTCTGTAGCAAACAATTTTATTTTAAATAATGTAAAGTATTCAAATAAAATATCAAGCACCTGCCATGAGCATTGCTAGTCTTTGTTGCAGTCGAATACAACAATTAAATACATTACAGTTCTTATTTTACTTGATTATATATGGCCAGGCTCTATCAACCCGTTAAAAGATTTGTGTAACAGCTACCCTTGCAGACGCTCCTCGGTGTTTGAAATGAAAACAACTCGTATCGAATGTCAGTGCAGCACTGAAGAGCTGTAAAGGGCTGCTGTTCCCGAAACACTCATTTAACACCTTTCACACAAGAGTTAAGCAGCAGCTAGGTAATGACCTTAAGTGGAGAGAAAATACACTATCGCTTTGGTAGCTTCTGGTACATAGTACAAGCCCAGTTTTGTTATTTTATGGACTAGCAGTACTTCAAGTACGTCAGTCATCGTGTTATTGCTAAGGATGAGGTGCTTTCATATATTTATTTATTTTCTTTGTACAGCAGACTGTGTCTTGCATTCAGCAGGGAAAAGAATATGCTGAGAAATAGCCTAGAAGTAAAATCTTCTGCTTAACAGCTGCCCTTCCAGATTAGGAGATGCTCAGGTCTTGGAAACCGCTCTATTTATTTATTTTCTCCCCTGCATGTTTCTCAGTGCTTCTGGTTGTCCCTGAGGCCCTGCCCAGGGCCTAGGCTCGCTTGCCTGTGTCACTGCAGACCACACAGAAACCACACACCAATGGCTCAAAGGTCCGTGGCCCATTTGACTCCTTTTTCTTTTGCACATGGAAATTTCTGGTCACTCATCTGTACTGCACTTATCACAGAAAATACCGAGATAATATTGTGGCACATGTCACACTGTAGTTCGTTCTTGCAAAGTGTTTTAGAAATGGCCATCTTGGGAAAGACTGAAAATCCCTAGGAGAGTATGTTGCTGGGCTGCTTTTTCAAGATAACTTTGCCATGGGAGGGCCTACCACCCCACCGCATCTCCCAGGCCACAGGTGTTTTAAGGCTTCACTGTACTCCGGCGCTGGCAGGAGGCGAGCGCGGTCGCTTCGTGGCCCCGTGCAGACCTACTTGGTGGTGTGTGGGGACGCCGAGCGCTGCCGCTGCTGCAGAGCTGCTGGCCTTCTTGCTACCCAAAGCCCTGTTTCTTGGAGCAAAGGTGGCTTCTGGAAAGGAGGCCTCATTCCAGGTGTGACTCTGCACTGGACACAGGTGCTGCCTTGAGGCCCGTAAGCTCGGCCCCAGAAACGGCTCTGCTCTTTCTGTGGCAGCATGATCCACTGCCCGGGTGAGTGAGGTGGAAACTGAGCAGTTACTGTTTAGTAAAAAACAAAAGTCAGGCCCCAGACTGAGCTGCGATGTTTTTCAGCTGGTCTTTGGCTCAGTCTGTTCCCCCGGGCTCAAGCTGTGTGTCAATCCTGGGAGCGCTCGCTCGGAATAAGCACCAGCACCCGCTGCCCGTGCGCTCCCTGCGCGGCTCCTTGGGCAGCCTGCGCAGCACACAGTAGAGTTCACAGCTACTTCCACTCGTGCTTATTCCCCTTGGCCCTTGTGGCCCTTGAGCTGCTGCAGGCAGTGCTGAGGAGACACAGAGCTGGCTGGGTGCTGCTGCAGCCCTAGCTTTGGACCGGGATAACTCGGATAGGGTGTTGTCTTGCTTGCACATGCTCTAACTTGACGTGTGGGTTTGTTTTGAGGCTTGGATGTGATGCACAGAGGCAGGGACCATGCAGGGCTGCAGCTCATAGTTCTGTATCAGGTTTACGTAACAGGAAGTGCAGCAGCAGTGAGAACAGTTTCAGTCCTCACTGGGGTTTGCTGAACCACAGGGGTGGCAGCTTCTGAAATCCTCCTGCCCGAGTGGACTCTCTCTTTTGATGTGAAAAAAACGGATTCTGCAGTGTCACAAAATCAACCTGGCCAAAGTCCCCTACAGCTACAGAGCTGTAGTGAGAAGGCCAGGCACCCTTTGTAGCAGGCTAAATGTCAGGCTTGCTGCTCTTGGCCTGGGTATGACACCCATGTGTTTATTAATTCCAGATCAACCTTTGGTGCAAAGTCTCTTGTTTGCAAGCCTTCTGCTAAGCCACCTATTGCACGTGCCTTACTTAAGCCATCTTTTGCAGATGGTTTGGAGTCATTGTCAAGCGAAGAAGGGCAGCAATAGCCTTCTGCCTCCTGAAAGCACCAGCACCTTCTCATCCTACCTTGATTTTCCTTTTTGGTCTAATTATTTAGCATGCTTAAGCAGTAGCTCCCCTCCACCACCCGGCCCTGATTCCTCACTTCTGCTTTTCTGTTTACCAGCGTCCTTTTCTGGACAGCTTTTGAATGCTTCTGTTAGAGCTGTAGCTGGTTTCAAAGGGCTTTCTTCTCCGTTTCCTTGGCAGCACAAAAGTACCTTTAGTAGGTGAGAAGCTGCTGTGGATATTGCGGACTAGGCTGCCTGGTGAGATATTTAAAGGCGCTGAACTGATAATGTTAAAAAGGTGGCTGATATTTTAAGCTTGTTAAAGCTTGTGTTGATAAGCATTCCTGTCTCTTACGCAAAGTTCTCTCCATCCTCTTCCAAAATACAAACTAATTGCAAATATCAAACCAAAAGCCCTCCCCTCCCCACCCACCCTTTGCAGCACCAAGCAGGGTGCAACACAAGCTGGCTGTGGCTGGCGCTTGCTTTGTGCACAGGACGTGCCAGCAAAGAGCAGCTAAACGGGCGGTGGTGCCTGCAGGGCTGTGTTGGTGCCAGCCGCTGAGCAGAGCTTCAGCTGGGCTCGCATCGTCTGGATGCACCTGGACTTCAGCACCAAGATTTCATCCAGCTTGGTCACGAAGCTCTGAAAGTCCTGGGGAGAGAAACAAAGGGGAAGTGTGGAGAACCCCAGCAGCAGCAGGCTGGAGGCGGTCAGTCCATGTACTGCAGCAGGACCTAAAATAATCTTTTCTAACATACAGTATAACAGACTTGCTCAGTATTTCCTTATTTGATAAAGACACTAGTCAACTGAGGTGAGGTTCTACAACGCACTGAATGTACTTTGTCCATGTTCCTAACAACTCTCTCTGGCATTGCAGCTGCAATCATGAAGGTGAGCAATGATCACACAGGCACATGACATCAATCCTGGGCAAGGGGCAGGGTAGTTTTACACCAGGTTGCAGAGCAAGTCCAACTCCTGCACAGCAGGTCTGCTGAATCCAACACGAGAAACAGCTGCGATGGATGGCCCAGAGAGCACTGCCACCTGCCACAAAATTAGACAAACTGCTCCTAACACTGAAATGGAGGCAGCTCTTTTTAAGCAAGGTTTGTGTTAATGGAGGAGCAGTCAGAAAGGGGGAGCCATCGGTCAGGGCTAGGGACTTCAGCAGCTACTGTGTGACAAACAGTCCTGAAGCTCTATGGCTCTGCCCTGCAGACACGAGCACTGTGACCAACACCAACCCAGCCGCCCTGCCTTATTTTTCCTAAGCACTTTAAATTCTGCCTGCTCAGGATGTGCTCATGTGCTGGGTGTTGTCAGGAGTCTCACTGTGACCCGGGTTTCATGGCTGGAGAAGTGGCAGCTGCCTGAAAGCAACTGGAGGACAAGCTGATCTGGGAAGTCCAAGCTGATTTCCTTGCCCAAGGAAGGATCCTGCTGTGTGGGAACAGCACAGGCAGAAGCCACTCACACACTGCCACACACTGGCAAGAACAGCAGCCTCCTGCTAGCCTCAAAATGGCTGCTGCTTAGGGCAAATAAAGGGATTTGGGGGTAGCAAGGAGGAAGTTAACGTAGTTAACAAGAACAACCTGGAGTAATTTAAAGGGGAGAAAAAAAAATGTAAAAAGATGGCTTTGTAAAATCTTGATCTCTGTCACAAAGCTAATAGAGTTGGTGCCTGTTGTGGCCCTTCCTGAGCTGCTCCGGGCTCCCTGGTGCTGCACCCCACGCACGGCGCTGCCAGCTGGAGCCTGCAGCAGAGGTGCCCCATGGGGCTGCCATTCCGAATGCCCAGCAGCAAGAGCTCCCAGTGCAGCCCCGCAGCTGTGCTAGGCACAGCCATGGCTTCGATGCTGTAACGCAGCAGCGGAACCCAGCTGTACTGAGGGGACGAGGGAGGGAGGAGGGCAGGAGGCTCTCACTGGGCAATGGGGCTGCTCTGGGCTGGGGGTGTGAGGCTTGTCCCACAACAGGGACAAGCGCCCATCAGGAAGCAGGAGAAATCACAGAGCAGCATCTGAAATACTTACCATTGCTGACACCTGATTTATCAAGCACTCTTCCTTCAAGCACAAGGCGGCCATTTCGTCCAGCTGCTGCCGATGGGCTCGAATCACAGCCTGCCTGTTGAACGTGAAGTTTAGCTTTGGTCACACAGCTGCCGCTCCACCTCCAATTACTATTAAGTCCCCGGCACCCAGGCACTCGTGCACATATACACATTGTGCACACACACAGGCATATACAGACAGAGTAGCTCTTGATGCATGAGCTGTACTTGTTCAGGCTGCAGGTAAAAACCCCTTCTGATGAGGAAGGATTGCTCCGAGAGGAGTGATTCCAGCCTCATGTAGGCAGAGGCAGCACAGGAGCATGTCCTGCTTTTTACCATAGGAGGGAAAAAAGCCCCTGCCTGATAAGACCAAGAGGCTGAAAATCACTTTGGCAAAAAACCAAGCGCAGCAGGAAGGCTGCACTGCTGTTTTTGCTTCGCGTGAGTTTCCCTGGCCCTTTAGAGCATTTTAGGGGGCTGAGAGCAGCTGAGGCTGCAGGAGCTGGCAGCGGCGGTGCTGGCAGCACCCTGAGGCTGCTGCATGCTGCCTCGGGGACCGCTTTGCTGTTCTGGATGGGTTTCTTTCTGTAAGGGAGCAATAGCTCTCACCTGCTTCATAATGGGCGGTTTTGATGTATTTTAGGCACTTTCCATCTTAAAGGAAGTCAGTTCTGAGAATTTCAGCTTGTGTTATGTTATTCATTCTTCTAACGTTATCCAAGGAAGCACTAATGGAATAATTGGCTTCCTGTGAGATTTTAAAGTATCACTGAATAACAGTCAATCACATATTTACATAAGATAATGACTATTAATTATCCTTAATGTTATTAAATAATTATTTCGTAGGTTATTTGACTTCCCAACAGTT
The DNA here is from genome assembly GCF_059628265.1 of Tinamus guttatus. Taxonomy (NCBI): domain Eukaryota; kingdom Metazoa; phylum Chordata; class Aves; order Tinamiformes; family Tinamidae; genus Tinamus; species Tinamus guttatus. Next base: position 221,117 of record NW_028288615.1, on the reverse strand, counting down.
TTGAAGTGCATAAAAGTGTGAGATACAAACAAAGGCAGAAGGAACACATTCGTGTCTAGATTTCCTAAGCTCCATGTCAAACTACAGTGATAAGTAAGACTTACTGTGCCTTTTCCAGGGCTTCCCTCTGCTGCTCTCCCATCTCTGACGCAGAGCTCGGGGAGATGGTGCCAGGCAGACCTGAGGGGCTGTTTGCATTTGCTGGTGACTTAATCTCCTTGGCAGCTGATTCTGAATCTGGCAAAGGCTCTTTTGTAAAAACACTCTGCATCCATTTGTTCTTAAGCAACCCAATTTCCTCGTTTCTGAAAGATGACTTGGCTGTGTCTTCAGAACGACTCAGTCCTGACCTGGGCTGCAGTAGCCGGCTGCCTTCTTGAGAGGGGCACTGGGCTGCATGATCCATATTTCCCCCACTGGGAAAACACGGCATACCTGAAAAATATCCCTTTTCAGAAATATCAGGCTCAACGCCGTGTCCTTGATTTGGATTGGATTCTCCCAAATTATCAGTAATGTCTCTAACATCAGCATCACGCTGTCTCCTATCTGCGTACCCTCTGCACGCTGAGTTTCTGAGCAGGAAGCCACGCTCCCTCTCTCCTGTGGAGTCCCTGGATTCAGTTGCAGATGCTTCTGTTAGGGCTTCACTTCCAGCAAACAAACCGTGAAGAGTTCCTTGATTTGATGATCCTGAGGCCAGAAGGCAGCAGCAAGGCTTCACACAGCAGCCTGCGGGTGAAAACCACTTGTCCCCTGGTTGGGGAAAACGCTGCAAGACGCAGCCCCTTCCGGCACGCCGTGTTGGCTCCCCGAGCTCCAGCATGCTGTCTGTGAGAGCTCTGTTCCTCGTGCACTGCCAGGCCTCCTCCCTGGGTCCTTTCTGGGCACCAGGGATGTTCCCCTCCATCACCTGCTTCTTGTGGGGAGACTTCTCATGGTTGGAAGACACAGTCTCGGTATCAGTTGCTTCCTCATGGTCAAGAAGGGACATTGTGAGAGGGGCTGCTGCCTCAGAAGACAGCTCTGAGCAAGGACCGGAAGCTCCACATTGGCCAACTCCATTTTTTCGAGTTCTCCATTTCATGTCTCCTGCAAGAGCAGCCGGTCTATCCAAGGTGGGTTCTTCCTTCTGCCTGTGTAGGAGGTTGATCTCTCTATACTCTGGAGTCCCTGATTTTGATATGGGAGAAACACATGGGTTTGGAGCCTCCTTTTCTGGAATCAAGGGAGTTTCACTGGAATTAATGAGACATTGGTGTTTGGGTTTGTATTGTTTCAGATCATCTGGAAAATCTTTGCCATTTTTCCAGTTACAAGCAAAATCATCTTGCAGACAGTAAGGTTTTTCTGCAGTATTGCTTGGAGGGGACTCAATAGTTAAGTCATAGCTCCAATCTGATGGAGTTTTGCATCCACTTGTATTTTTAATAGATTCCTCTGTCTTTGGACAGCCTCTGCTACAATCCCAGCTGTCATCTAGTTCATGTTCTTGCATGGGAAATGAATATTTAAATAATAAATCCTGCCTCTTTTGGTCTTTCTGCTTTTCCTCAGTTCCTTGTTCTCTCTGATGAAGGAAAAATGAATGTTGGCTGCATTCACTGGGGCTCCTTCTTTTCACGCTCTTCTGACTGCAGACAGGTGAGAAAGAATCTTCACTGAAGTCACTGTCATCCAGATCTTCCAGCTGCATCCCCTCTTTGCTCTGTGCTTCTGTGGGGGTAAAGCTCAGCTCCTGTTGCACTTGAATCTCCTGGGGCTTGTACTGAGTTAAAAACCTCTCAAGAGGTTGGTAGTTTAATTTTTGCTGGAGTATAGGAGGCTGCTGAAACTGCTGGTGATAAAGACGTAAATGCTCCTCCCTTTCCTTCTGGAATGGAGAAAGGTTTGTCCATGTTTCAACACACTGTTTAGCGAAGGCATTTCCCCACTCCTGACTGTCATCAGAAGACTGATTTCCATCCCCACAGGAAAAATCTTCTCTAGAAACAAGCTGTTTCTGCACAGGTTGCACTGTCTGGACTTTCGGGGATTGGCCAGGGGGTTTATCTTGCATATTCCTGTCTCTTTGGCCACTCTCTTTTGCCTCGCTCAAGGCAGCATTTTTGATGATAAAATCCTTTGCAATGTGGGGAGTTGCAGAGTGGGGAGACAGATCATCCGCCTTCTTCTTCAGGGGCTGCCCCATGCGCAGGACGCCCTTCACCGGGCTGGTGTGGTGGAACCAGGGGGAGCTGGGGTTTGCTCTGCAGCTGTGGCCCTTGCTGACGCCCCTAGGGGTGGAGGTGAAGGGGACCCCGGGTGGCTGCAGAGCTGAAGGACATGGTTTTGTTTTCGCAGCAGCAGAAGGATGCTGAAGGCCTAGCTTCACTTTCTTTGGGGAGCTCTTTTCCCCAGGGGGCAAAGAGGGAGAGTTTTGGATACGTTTTGGAGATGCACTTCCAGCTATCCGACGTCTGTTGGTGACAGGAGTAGAACACTTGATCCCTTTTTTCAGCTCTTTGACCCTGAAAATGAGGCTGGCTTTAGATGTCATTCTCTCAGAGAATTAGCAGTGCCTTCAGAACAAAGTAATACTTTGACATATTAAGGCTAAAAACTTAATTGAACATCATGATTTATGTTTAAATTATCAGTAACTCTAGCAGGCATCAATAACACCTGTACCAAAATGCCTGAGCTTCTGGAAAGGTCTATATAGTATTTTACAGTGCTTCCTTGAACAATGCACAGAAGGGTGAGGGGCTGTAGCCAACAGTAGGCAGAGCTACAGTAGGAAGCTAAAACAAAACTCTGAGTACCAAGGTTAGCAATCCACAGCTACGGAGAGCACAGTGAGATTTTCATCACTAAAAGCTGCCATCAGAGAGGAGGAGTTTCAAGACTTGCAAATTTTTATGACCTAATGTAAGAGCAGAATAGGTAAGGATGTTATTTATATTAGAATGCTAATTGCATTTTTTGCTTAACTCACTATTTCCAATGCAATCAAAAAAGTAATATCAAATGCATTATACATTACTTTTTTCTTGCTGTTTTCCACCTTAGCAAGTCTGACCCATGTCACCCACCTGTCAGCATATCGCAAAGTGTTCAGGGTGTGCTCTGTAGCTATGTGGCTAGGTGATACATTGGCTATCATGCATGTCTTGGAATTGCCAATGAAAGAATCCTTCAAGACCTAGGAGTGGGAACAAAAAAAAAAAGTGTAAGATTCTTAGTAATTCATATATTTATTTTCAAACAATAAGGGATAAAAATTCAGAACTCACAGGATTAAGATTTGCAGTTTAAAGAATTTTTGAGGGGGTTACTGTGTATTAGACTCTGGTATACACCATTTTGCACAAAATATGTGAAGTTCTGCTCAGAACTTATAAAAAGTTAACTACGTTATCTTGTGCTTCCCATGAATTAACAGTGTGCACAGAGGCAGTCTAACATGATTCAAGTGCTGCACAGTAACTGTCTCTTTTTATGTAGTCCACATGTCTCAATTTGTCTTGTAATTCTTTGTTTACAATTTAAAATGAACACAAGTGTTAATCAGTGCTCCAAACAAGCCCTTGCACCAGGTGCCACAAGGCTGCCCATATGTTTTGAGGAATAAAGCATATGTCACAACTAGAGTGAAGAAATGTTGATCAAAACTCCCGTCTGTTACTGCACAGAGGATGCAAGATTGATGGTGGAATGGGTGGGGATGGAGGGCAGCTCTTTCGAGTCTGGTTTTGCAGATGTTCACAACATGAATATCTGCTGACAGCTGGTCCATGGGGCTGTTTGTGCAAAACAGTCACATAGGACTGAGAGGATTCAAGCATGAAGCTCAGGAGTCAGTGCACTTCTGGGAAGCTGGTACCTTTTTTCACCATGATGGTCCTCTGCATTGATTATATTTCTTGTTGGGAGTTGACCTTAACTCTGTGATTACCTTTAATATTTGGGGAAGTTATTAATTACTGTGTTTTTCAAAGCTTTAATCACAGCTATTGAATCATATCTTTTTCACGACGGCCTCCTCAGGGAAATACCTACTGCTGCCTTCTTGCTGGTTTTACCTGGGTTAGTTTGCTTTGCCGGAAAGGTGTGTGAGCATGTTCCTGATCCAGCGCCCGAATGCATTCCTTGAGCTACCAAGACAAGAGGGGGAAAAACACATCAATCATGAGCTGGAAAGCAACCGAATTTCACCATAACTAACCTACCAAATTCGCTGCTTTCCTTATGTGCCTTTGGCTCCTGCCACATGACGTCACTCACAGCGGGAACCAAACCTACATCACAGCCATCAGGTAAAGAGAAGCCATAGGCAGCTCAGGAATCAGCAGCAGGGTGCCTGCACTCACAAGCAGCAAGGTGCAGCACAGAGCACAGCTAGCCCAGCCTGTTGTCTTTATGGGATATACAAAATATGTTCAGCAAACACCCACCTTCACACTGCTGGGCATTAACAGCTGCCTGCAGCACAGGTAACTAGTCTGAAGCAGAAGCAGGTGGGTCTGTGCTATGCTATGTGTATCCCTAGGATGTTGCGGGTTGTGAATATAGAACCAAGGTTTTGGAGTTCCTCTAAAATAATTTTTCTAGAATAAGTTGTTCCTCTTCTGAAAAAGGAAAAAAACAAACACTCTGGACAGCAGCACTGTAAATTCCTTATGCCACTCTGGCAGCTATCGTTAGGCAAAAGTGGCCCAAGCAACTAAGGGCATGTTCCTCCCCACACAACTCCAGCCTCCAGCCCAGACACTGCATCTGTGTATCCTGCAAGTGGGTGCCCTGGGCTGCATTAGGAGGAGGCTGATCTCAAACCAGTTCCTCTCTGCCCCAGCAGTGGCCCAAGCCTAACCAGCGGGGAAAGCTTTGACTAGCAGCCCAATAACTACATGTACGGCGAGCTGGATTCAAGCTCACATTCAAACCTGTGCTCAGCAGGTAGTATAGATGTAGCCTGTCTGTCCAGCCAAATATTTCACTGTGTCTTTTGGTTGGCTAGTGAAAACTGCACAAAAAAAATGGAAGTGAAGCAACTCAGGGAGAGGAGATACAGCCACAGCACCCCCTCTCAACAGAGCATGAGAAGCTGGCTACAACCATGCTTTTCCCAAAACACATCTGATCTCCTTAATAACCATGACCAGAGGCAGTTCATAGTCTCAGAGATACCTCTTGAGTTATTCCTAGCCTAGAGAAAAATGACAGTTTCATATTTAAATATATACCCTCTTGGTTGTATTTTCACTGGAACAAGCACAGTAGCATCACACTCAATATCAAGCTTGGATGCTCTCTAAAATTGATAGAAGTGTGTACAGCCACGAAGCAAATCATTATAAAAGCAAATACTGAGAGAAAAATAAGCAGATCACAGGATTGTCATGGTGACATTAGCATGAAGCAATCTTTCTACGTTTAAAGGAACAATACACACTTAAAATGATACATGTTTCTCATGTTTACTGCATATTCTTACAAAGCACAGGTCTGGCAACAAGTAAATGCAAGATCATCAAATTAATATTTGATACTGCTTTTTATAACTGCTGTATCTGAGTATCTTCTACTTGAAATTAACATGCATATTAAAACAAGTAGGAAACTTCAAACTTCATACATTTTAAGACCAGAAAAGAACATTATGGTCATAAGTCAACGGAGCCAAGTTTTTACAGACTGCAGATCATGGAGACTTACTCAAAGATGGCTCTTCTAGATAATTCTGTTGCTATTAGTAGATTACCAAGCATTTACTCAGCTTCACACAACAGCAGTTAACACACACATTTAAAAACAGTTCTTTGTAAAACAAATTTACAAGCCTATGTCAAGCCTCAGTCCCTAGGAATCATCTCTGTATACAGAGATAAATGGGGATGCACTCTAACTGCGAGGGTCACACAGAAAAGCAACAGACTCAAAGTCAATCCTGACTCCACTGACACTCAGTTATTAACCAACAAGTACTCAAGAAAGTGAGAAGTACATAAATACATTTGCTTTACATGCTGTCTCCCAGTATGGATGCTATTATTCCACACTTGGAAAGGCTCTGTGCAAAATAACCTTTTCCATTTTCAAAGCAGAACAAGCCATATCCTATTTACAGCACACTAACAGCATAAACAGATGATGCTTGCATCAAGTAATTTCTGTACTGTTGATTCACACTCTCTGATTGAGTATCACCTTCCTCATTTGGGGAAGCCCTCACTTCATCAACGAAGTCATTTGAATTCATTTGAGTTAAAGGGCTTGTAAAGCCTGCTGCACAATTATTACTAGTGGCACTTCTGCTTTATCTTAGATGACATTTCTCTGCTCCTTGTCCCTCTCTGCATTACTGTGCACACTTGTAGAAGACAGTTTACATCAAGAATGCATTTCCTCCTGTTCCTTTCCACTCACATGTGAACTCCTATATCCTACACTCCTGAGTATTTAAGTTCTTTCTTCCTGATTTGTTAAAGAAGTCTGAGTTCAAGTGGTAAAAATAAGCAACAGAAACAGATGTGTTTTAGGAAACAAGTATGGCAATTTTAAGCTAATAATCTCTATAAGAGGGACATAAAATTTCTATGTAAAATATAAGGCACCTGTATTAGTACACTGAAAATTTTCTATGCTGTTTACCTGACTGGCCATAAGAATGCATTAGAAAGACTTGATTTTCATTCCACAAAATCTTTTTCCTCTAAAATGTCTTTTAGTCTTTAAACTGGGAACACTTAGTACTTAGTACTTCATTTTTTAATTTATTTCTAATTTTTCCCCTCCATGGGAATCATACATGTGCTATTCTGTGGTTTCTTTTCAAATTAAAATGCACACTAAAAATTAATTACAAAACCCTCCCCAGACAAGCTAGTAGCTTACTGCTAAAAGGCTTTGGTTTATTTCTGCTCCTTCCATTTTTGTTTGCCGATCTGAGTCTCTAGCATCAGCTGCCCTTTCACTGCCAGCCAAATCAATGAATGATATCCTAGAAAAAAACAAATTGCATTTATCTTAGGGATTTGTTTTCTTATCTAAATAAAACAAAACATGACACCATAAAATTGATTAGCAATAACTACCATTGAACAAGGAAAAATATGCACTGTAAATATCTGAGACATTGAAAAAAGCATGGAAGCAGCTACAGGAACAGTGGCAAAGTGTTCTGGCATTGACATAGTCATAACAGGCAGTCTAATTGCATGCAGTAAGAATGCTTCACAGTTGTAGGATAAAGCTATTTAAAATGTAAAGCATACATCTCTCTGGAAAAGTGCTGTGCTTGTAGCTTCCTAAGAACACATTTAAAGAAATAGTAAACTTTTTGAGTCTCCTTACAGGTAAAACAGACATCTGCCTAGGTTCAATGGGAATTCAGGGCGGTATGTACAGAAATTTCCAGTATAATAAATAATACATTGAGCTGTCACTGCTCCTGTTCCATCCTCAAATCTCTTCTACACCCCCCCATATCCCCTAGCCCTGGATGCCAGGTACTCTACTGAATGTTGCACTACATCTTCTTTTGTGCTCTTCTTCATATTCTAGAACAGCCTTGACTTCTATTACAGGTGTATTTTGGGATCCTTTCCCCTCTCCAGTTCCCCTTCTCTTTCAGCAACAAACAACAGCACACATGCCACACCTACATAAACACATACATTTCTATTTCCCAGTCTGCCTGCTCTGTTTTTGCCTTGTTCTTTTCCACTCTTTGTTGCTCTAACGTTTTGCCTTGTATTTGTAAGATGATCCTGGGGAGCAAGACTGCATCTTATTTGTTGGGAGGGCAAGTCAGCACATTTTTGAACGCTCAGATGATAATGTAAACATCTAGACATCTTTAATCAAGCTATTTTTTGGAGTTGTTTAGTCTGGAGAAAAGATGACTGAGAAAAGACACAATTACACTGTCTTTAATTATGTTAAATGACTACCATAAGCAGTACTAAGCTGCCTTTTTTTTTTGTACAAGTCTGCTGCAGGTAGCACCAGTCTCACATGCTCAAGCTATCAGAGATCATTAGGTGAGTCACAAGGAATCCTCTGACCAAAGGGAGGCTTCTGGAATAGAAACACCTCCCTCTGGGCTAGGCATTCCATGCTTTCTTTATAGACCAAAGAAAAGTGTTTTTTAGAGGCAACTCCATCTGATCTGTTTTAAGTGACTCTGCAGAATGGGCTGAATCAGGCCCCAGAAATAGCAGTGACTTGAGAAGTGATAAACTTGCATGCAGGGGGGACCCCTGCAGACATCTACCTTTGGCCAGATTAATGCCAAAAAGGAAAAGCTTTCCAGCGCTAAAGATGAAGGGATGGAATTGATTATCTCAAGATGGCAGTAAAACTCCTTCACTGGAAATCTTTAAGAACAAGTCTAACAAACATTTGCCAGAAATGGCTTAAGGATTCTTCCTGGCAGCAGAATAAGGTTATGAAACTTCTCAAAGCCCCTTTGAACCCTGTCTTCTGGTTTAACTAGCAGTTATCCACAAATTCAATCTCTCTTCTCAGTTTGCCCCCTGGATGTCCTCAAGATTGATTTCCTCATCAAATGGTGGTGGTACAGATCAGCAAGTGACCAGCCTTGACAGATTGTGCAGTTCTGTTTCTAATCTTACCTTCCAAATGTCCTGTTGGCTGTGTCTTTAATTTGGATCTGGATGATAGCATGAGATCGAGAGGAATCAGAGTTTACTCCAGTGGCTCCTGTGCTACGTTCCTTCCCCCCCTTCAAAATCACCTGGAACCAAGGGGAACAAAACACAATTAAATTGCATTTAAAACACAGTCTCTGAAGAAGATCCCATTCTCTTCAGTTTAAGTTACATTCAAAGGAACACTTCATTAGAGCCCTCAAATTTTGGTGCAGGGCAGTTGCTAAGTTAGATTGAATCCCTTCCAATGTTTCTTCGAGAACTTTATATATGGATTTGCTTGTGGTGACACTACAGAGTTCAGAGACTATTGCAGGCATTCAATCTGATTTGCAAAATATCTAGATTATAAAAGGAAAGAAAGTAGATTGAGGAGATAACCTCAGACTGAGTATATTTGTTGTCGTTTTGTTCTTGTTGTGTTTTTTCTTCTTTTAGTTTAATTTCACATTTTTATGTTGCAGACTGGTACTGTTACCCAGAAAATCAAGAGACTTACAATATAACAAGACACAGAGTGCCAAAACGTTTCTCCACAACTAAAAGCAGTAATGCCAGAGGCAAAGCTAAAGCATCAGTTATATTCAAGGTTAGCAAAAAAATAAGAAAACAAAGGGCAGAGGCACGTCAAAAGGGCAATAACATCTTCAAGATAAAATTTCAGGAAATTCTCTTTTGCAAAATTTTAAAGACTGTTGCACTAAGTGTAGCAATAACTACAGCAGGGCATTCATACAACAGAGTCATTAACTTTGCTTCTGGTAGCAAAAACAAATTTAAATATTAATCTAGGAAAATCAATATGGTGTCAGTTGACAGATGCACGTTACTCTTGCCTTTCAGTGGCTGTTGAGCCCTTATCCAGCAATAAAATGAACTGTTTTAGCAACTGAGCATTGTATCAGTGCCAAATGCACAGAAAATTTCTGAACCAAAGGCAATGACGAATTCCATTCAATGAACATTGAATAACTGAAAACATATTCAAGGCTCTTCAAATTTATCTATTGCAGGCTAGTCAAAAACACTGAGTCAAGCTAGTGACACTTCTGTTTTCAGAAGACCCTGTGGACAAAATTAGTTTTGCCAAGATACCTGTGAGAATGAAGTCATTTAATAGCTCTTCTGTGTGTGGAATGTGATAACACAGAGGAACGTTTTAATCAACCATATAGCAGATTTACAATCTAATTTGCAGAAGCATCACCAGCATGTCCTGAAGCTTGGAGTTAATGAGAGGATAAAGAACAAAATTAAATGGACTATAAGTGGGCAACACTCTGCCAATTCTAATGAGTCAATTACACTATGAGGCACTTTTAATTTACAATTCCTTACTGCAAAAGGAATTAAGCTGTGCAAAGTCAAGAAAAATGGAAAGCAGATTTAACTAGCTTTCTTAGAACAGGACAGAGCAGAACATCTGCTAATGCTCTTGTAGAGCTCAGCCAAGCAGAGAAGACAGACTGAAGCCTTGCTTGTACTGAACATCAACTACTGTTTAAAGACTCTAATTTTACAAGGCTATTTTCGTGTAGCATTGTTTAAGTAAAGTCTCCATCCTAAATCAACTCAGTTTCACAATCTTAAGTATTTTATAATTTCTAGCTTTATTGATTTTCAAATTTATATCTATTCTCCCACACTCACACACCCTTTAGAGAGAAAACATAAGCTTACAGAAGCCAAAGAAATCACACTGGAGAAATATATGAATCTATTAAACAAATTAAAAAAATAAACCCAGTTCTCTGCTGAGGTTGCCAAGCTCAGAGTCTTCAACAGGAACATACACATACAGTAGTCAACAAATATCAGTCTTCCCTGCAAATGACTCATCCCACAAATTGGTGAATTGAGTGGAAGACAAAATAAGCACCAACATAGAGGTTACCTCTAACAGTAGGTCTACAGAGTCCACCTGAACCTCTCGCAGTCCAACTATCTGAACGACGTGCTTGCTGTCTTCTCTTGCAAAAAGTCTGAAAGGGAAACAAGGTTTGCAGAAAGGGAATCTCTGAAATCAAAACAAGCACCAATGGAAACACATGTCAGTGCTATAGCACTATGTGCAATCTATTTTGAGGCTACCAATTAGGGGAGAGATAACAAGGTCATTTACTTATTTTCAGAGCTGAAGAGCTATTTCATGTTTAATAAATACTATTCATATTTCACTGTTAAAGAGTTATTAGCAATGCATTTCTGTGAAAACAGTGAGCAGTAGTATAATGAAGTAGACAAATAAATCATAATATTTACACTTTAGAGTCCCTGCCCATTTTTGAACTGCATTTCAGGCCTTTTCTAGGAAGTTGAGACTTCCTAGAAACTGTGTAACTTATGCTCTGTTGAAGTTTTCAAGATTCTTGCATGGCATGAATTTTACAGCAGCTTCCATAGTCAGAGTACAAAGCAAGTCTGCTATGAATCACACAAAAATTCATAGAATCATAGAATGCTTAAGGTTGGAAGGGACCCCTAGAGATCATCTAGTCCAACTCCCTGCACACACAGGGTCACCTAGAGCACGTGGCACAGGACTGCGTCCAAGCGGGTTTTGAAGATCTCCAGAGAAGGAGACTCCACAACTTCTTTGGGCAGCCTGTTCCAGTGCTCTGTCACCCTCACTGTTAAAAATTTTTTTAAGTTCCTGTGGAACTTTTGATGCTTCAGTTCCCAGCCATTTCCTCTAGTTGTCAGTGGCCACCACTGAAAAGAGGCCAGCATCATCCTCCTCACTCCCTCCCTTGAGGTACTTATAGAGACTGATTAGATCCCCTCTCAGCCTTCTCTTCTCCAGGCTGAACAGGCCCAGCTCCCTCAGCCTCTCCTCATAGGGCAGATGTTCCAGGCCCCTGATCATCCTTGTAGCCCTGCGCTGGACTCTCTCCAGCAGCTCCACATCCCTCTTGTACTGTGGAGCCCAGAACTGGACACAATACTCCAGATGGGGCCTCACCAGGGCTGAGTAGAGGGGCAGGATCACCTCCCTCGACCTGCTGGAGACGCTCTTCTTAATGCCCCCCAGGATCCCATTGGCCTTCTTGGCCACGAGGGCACGCTGCTGCCTCATGGTCAACTTGTCATCCACCATGACACCCAGGTCTTTCTCCGCAGCGTTGCTCTCCAGAAGGTTGGTCCCCAGCCTGTACTGGTGTCTGGGGTTATTCCTCCCCAGGTGCAGGACGTTGCACTTGGCCTTGTTGAATTGCATGAGGTTTTTCACCGCCCAGTTGTCCAGTCTGTCCAGGTCCCTCTGGATGGCAGCGCAGCCCTCTGGGGTATCAGCTACTCCTCCCAGTTTGGTATCATCAGCAAACTTGCTGAGGGAGCACTCTGTGCCTTCATCCAGGTCATTGATGAATAAATTGAACAGGACTGGACCGAGGACTGACCCCTGGGGGACCCCGCTAGCTACAGGCCTCCAACTGGACTCTGCACCGCGGATCACCACCCCCTGGGCTCTGCCGTCCAACCAGTTCCTAATCCACCTCACTGTCCACTCATCTATCCCGCACTTCCGGAGCTCGCCCAGGAGGATGTTGTGAGGGACGGTGTCAAAAGCCTTGGTGAAGTCGAGATAGACAACATGCACCGCTCTCCCCTCATCTGTGCAGCTGGTCATTCCATCATAGAAGGCTATCAGGTTAGTCAAGCATGATTTCCCCTTGGTGAATCCATGCTGACTACTCTTGAGCACCTCCCTTGTCCTCCACATGCCTGGAGGCAACAGCCGGTATGAGCCGTTCCATCACTTTTCCAGGGACGGAGGTGAGGCTGACTGGCCTGTAGTTGCCTGGGTCCTCCTTCTTGCTTTTTTTGAAGACTGTCATGACATTGGCCTTCTTCCAGTCCTCTGGCACCTCCCTGGTTCTCCAGGATCTTTCAAAGATGATGGAGAGTGGCTTAGCTATGACATCTATCAGCTCCTGCAGCACTCTGGGGTGCATCCCATCAGCACCCATGGATTTGTGGGTATCGAGTTTCCTTAGGTGCTCACTGACCCAATTCTCCTCTACCCAGGGCAAGTCGTCTTCTCTCCAGGCTTCTTCTCTTGTCCCTAGGGCTTGGGGCTCTAAAGGGCTGCCCTTGGTAAACACTGAAGCAAAGAAGGCATTCAGCAACTCTGCTTTTTCTGTGTTCTTCGTAACCAGGGTGCCCATCCTGTTCACCAGCGGACTCACATTTTCCCTGATCTTCCTTTTGCTGTTAATATATTTGAAGAAGTTTTTCTTGTTATTTTTAACATCCCTTGCCAGATTGCGTTCCAAATGCTCGTTAGCTTTCCTTGTCGCATCTCTGCATTCCCTGACTACGTTCCCGTGTTTCTCCCAGGGGGCCTGTCCTTTTTTCCGCATTCTGTATACTGCTGCCTTCTGCTTGAGCATTGCCACAAGTTCCCTGCTCACCCACGCAGGTCTCCTGCCCCCTCTGCCTGACTCCTTACACACAGGGATGCCCTGTTGCTGGGCATGGAGGAAGTGCGGCTTGAAAACTAACCAGCTCTCTTGGGCCCCTCTTCCTTCTAGAGCACTAGCCCATGGAATTCCTCCGAGGAGGTCTCTGAAGAGGCTGAAGTTGGCCCTCCTGAAGTCCATCGTTGCAAGGCTACTTACAGCCCTGCCTCCTCCTCGTTGAATCCTGAACTCCACCAACTCATGGTCACTGCAGCCGAGGCTACCCCCCACCTTCACATCTCCTCTCTATTTGTTAGCACGAAATTAAATGTTATAAATGCTATGCAGGAAGAACATAGCCAGGACATCTGTGGCAGAGAAGCTTTAAACTCTCCCATCTGTGATATGTAACATAGCTAATGGACAAACAGAGAATACTGTTTGCCTTCCCTAGTAAAATCACTCCTGACAGCAGATTATACTAGCTGGTTTATATCCAAAGAGAAGCCCATGAATGATCATTCAGTATTAGAAAGATCCTTCAAGGCTGTTCTGGAGAAAGGGAACACACACTTGCATGTACACATATGCGTAAAGGAGCTTGCAGAAATAGGTGAGCAGATGCTTGCTCTCCGAGGTTGAATGCCTTGAACCGTCCAGAACGGATGGCCTTAGCGTCCTGCTCTCAAGCCTGCTAAAGGCCTCCAGATGAGTGGCAATGCTCTGTCAAGATCACACTGGAAAGATTTCACTGCTGAGATCTTAACTGGCATTTGAAATTTAAAACCATAGTAGTTGGTAACTCAGAATAACTAGGGATGTTCTCAATTGTCTTGCTGCTCCACTGCAGGTGGAGCTCCTGTGGGAGCACACATCCCTCCAAACAGGTCTTGGGCTGGAGAGTGTCAGAAACTTCTGCTGGAGGGTGACAGCAATGCCACCTGCAGAGCTGTGCTCTGGTTGAGTCACTGGACTGCCAGGTAAAGGAGCTGAGGGATAGGCTGAGCAGACCCTGCAGTCCAAGGCAGAACAAGGGAAGCACTGAAGGATCCTCAGAGGGGGCAGGGGCAAGAGCCCATTTGCACAGGAAGAGGGATGCCCAGAGGCTGTGTTCAAGCATAGGGAAAACAGGGACCACACAACAGTGATCAACAGAAAGACTTCTGGCAACAGGAGGACTCCTTCTCTACCTGCAGATGTTAAGCTGTTACCTTATGCATAGTGGAGTGTAAGCAAAAGTGTGAGTTCCCATGTCAGAGAGGGCCCTCATTTTTACATGTTTTTTAGCCCCATAAAAATAACACCAACCAGAAGCCCCTATCAGTATTTGGTGCCAGATTTTGCTGTCCTCTTTCACTGACTCACTCCCAGAAACAATCCTAAATAAATATGTAAAATTAGTAATATATTAAATGTAATTGCACAAATCAGTAACAAAGTGATTTATAAACAGTAGCCCATCAATTCATAACCCTAGTTTTACAGCAATATGCCACTTTATTTACATACCTCTTCCTTCCATTTAGCAGGTCATAAAGCTGTCCACAGTAGATCTCATAAAAACTGATTAAGACAAGGAGATCTTTCCTTGATTGTGGTGCTTCCAGGTGTCTGAAGATGTCCTTGGCAGCCAAGGCATACAGGCCTGGGTTCCGGTGAGTACCTATCATAGTGTAAGTCTTGCCAGCACCAGTCTGTCCATATGCAAAGCACGTTGCATTGCCTCTGTAATGATAAATCATATTTTTAGTGCCACATCTGCTGTATTCATGTCTATTAAAAGAGATTCTGCAATGTAAATACATAGAGATGATCCTCAGCAATGAGGCTTGGTTTGCACCTCCATCTGGGAAACTGCAAAACATCTAACAGCAACTCCCAAGCACATCCTATGGAGAGCTGGCATGTCACAGAGTGCTGGTTCTCTTGCTTTTTTCCTGATGCCAAAAATGCATTTACAGAAGCTAGTGACACATTAATATTTTTCCAACTGTTTAGATGCTACAGAGATATTGCAGGATTATGAATGGGAATCCTTTTGATTATGAATCACAAAAAAATGCCCATGACAAAAGCATGAAACAGCCACAAGTCAGGTTCTGTATTAACAGACAGTGTTCTCCAAAATTAAGGCCCAAGCACTATAAATGCCTGAGCAAAGTCAGTTTATTACAAGCTGCAGCCCTGCATGCAGGCAAGTCAATCTGGCAACTTGTTGCTGCCTAGAGGAAGGTTTTGCTGTTCCATTCCTCTGCTGTTAGTTGTGTGACCTACAGCATCCTCTGTGCTGGCTCTGACCTTTGATTTTATGTTACTGAAACAGCAGAAAGCTTCCCTATTTTTCAGGTTATTTTTCTGCTGTTTCAGTGGAGTAAAGGAACTCTTGCGGGATCACAAAACATTTCAAACTGGCTTCATTTTACCCATTAGAGTGTGGCTAGGTGGAGGGAAAGGAAGGTGATCATTCCCTTTCAGTGGCAGGGAGGTGTTAGGTACCCACATGTCAGCTCTGAGGGTTCCTAAAACACTAAGTTTGTTCCAGGTTACTGCATCTTTTTGATCATGTTACTTTAACATTATAAGAGAGATGCTAATAAAACATCAAGCAGGTTATGGCTCTGCAGCCTTGCAAGCCCTTCAGGGGGAAGCTGAGAAAAAACAGCAGCTTCTCTTTTGGTGACATGACTGGCTTTGTTGTAATGCGAATCTCTGTAGTGATTATTATATAGCAGGCAAAAAACCTTATTCTCCCTCTTTCACTTTTCTTTCCTCAATAGCATGATGCTGTTTCTCTGCTGATGATACTTAAGAGAATTTTAGTAACAGAAAGCTCATTTTATCAGTGTTCAGCATGGACATGTCATTCTTGTCTTCAAAGATGCAAAATATAATTATACTCACGCTTGTTACATTGCATGAAAATAAGATTATCTATGTACAGTCACCATCAATTTTCTGTTAATCAGGAAGCATATAATTACTATTAACCCTCTAAAAATACAAATCAATAATATAAAAATAAACCACAAGCTTCTTACAGTTTCTATTTCCATGTGAACTGTACAAGTACATGGAAAACTGTCTCACGATCACCTCATGAAAAGAGCTAATATCGTTTCTCTACAGATGAGTAAATCAAGGCATTAGACAGTTTGCTCTATACCACACATTTGTTAGCAGAGAGCTTAGACTCAAGGAACCCTAACACCTTTTTTGTTTCGTTTTGTTCTAGATAGTCCATCTTGTCTCCTTGTTATAGCTGAGTCCCAGTTTTCATTTCTTCTCATTGAATGTGAAGAATCTTTTTCCTGATTTATTTTATCAAAATTGCAGGCCAAATGGGAAGGACATGGGGGAAAGGAGAAATGAATGTACTTGCAAAAGATGAAAGAGTAAAAGGAAAACTAAAACAATATATGAAATTGGAAAACAAAAAGGTAGAAAATAAAAATGTATGCACTGATGCCCTACCCGTTGAAAATATGCTGAATGAGAGGATGAGCTGTCTTCATATACACATCCTGATTGGTACATGACTCCCCAAAGACTTCATCAAAATAAAAGACATGCTGAAAAATAAACATGATCTTTACATGAAAAGGAATATGTCTTACTTCACCCTCATTACAAGACAAATTATAAGACGAGAAGTTATTACATGGATTTACAGTATGGATATGGCCTTCCATGACATACTTCCTATTGGCCAATATGGATTTAGAGCAAGATTTCTATTACCAGAACGAAACAAACTAGCAGTTATTTCAGTGCTGGGATACCACAGTGACAGGCACCACACAAATGCCAAATATAGAGGAGGGAGTGGGGTGGAATGGCTGCATGTGTCACACTGTAAAAGGTGGTATATGAACCAGGCTGGAGAGCTTCAAACTGATTTTTTACTGGATACTCTGAACAGTTGTTCCCAGGATCCAGACTGTAAAAATAACACCAAGCAGAGAGAGCAGGACTTGCTGCTCTCTAGAAATCAGTTCTGTCCCTGGTGCTGTCGGTCAAAACTGAGAATTTGAACTATGACAGCACAAGATCCTTGGGATTTAGAAACAAAGGCAAAAGGAGAACTTAATTTTCAGACATATTTGAGAACTAGGAAGGGGAGAGGGTGAAGGTATAAGTGATTCATTGGAACAAAATACAATGTTGAAATAGCATGAAAAGGAAATTCCCCACTGAAGTACCTTGGAAAGCTTTTAGGTGACTCAGCAGTAGGCAGTTCTAGTGCAACAGTGGCATTAGCAGAGGGTTTTATTTTGTCAGGGGCAAAGCAAGCTGCAAGAGACATGCTTTGGGGGACATAAAATGCTCAAGTTTTCGCCACAAGCTGGTACAAATCAGGAGCAATTCAAATACAGTCAAGTTGAGCTGATAGAAGAGCCCACCAACTATTTTATGCAAGCAATACAAACCACCTTTTTGTGTTTCCCCTCAATGAAATCCCAAGGTGATTCCTGTCTGTGTCCATCCTTAGCACAATTTGCTTTATCCCACAATGCAAGTGACTGGCCCATAAACATAAAATGTAAACGCAGCACATTACCTGTAAAATATATTGTGTGAGATCAACTGCCTCCTTCTTCTCATGAAGAAGTAGAGTTTCTTTATTTTTCACTGTGATGATGTTAACCTCCCCACGTCGCTCCTCTCTTAGGCCCAGGGGACGTTTTCGGACACACACTCGGATTTTTTCACTCTCTGTCCACGGAGTTTCCTTCTCAGAGGTGCTCGATCTACAACAACATTGAAGTTTTGTATTTTAAAACCAAGCTACTACACATTGCAGAATATATATAAATATAACTTGGATTTCTAGCTTTACCAGATAAATATTTCTGTCACATTCACTCAAAAAAACTCTCCTTGTGACATGGTGCAGATTCTGCTGTTTGCTTGATTTTGTTTGTTTTTCTAAATAGACTAACAACTTTTGTCCACTTCATTAAAATAATAGTAATGTTTCTACAACTATGTTCCTGAGCTTGTTGCTGGACTGTCATATCTTCAATTGTCCAGAAACATATGCTCCAAACTGGCAAAACATACAACTTTACTTAAACTTTCTTGCTGGAATTATTCTCAGGAGTTATTAGTCCCTTAATTCGGTTAATTATAAAAGTGTCTGTCTATAAAAGTGTCTGTCAGACTTAAAAGTCTGTTAAGTATAATAGTATAAACAGATCTTGAAAAGAATATTTAGTTACTTTTCTCCTTATACCAACTTTTGTTCATTCAGTTATAAGCTGTCAGGTGTGTTGCAAGTAGATGTTTCAGGTCAGGAACCTAGACAGTGTTACCACGTTTTTACTCACTTCAAAGAAAACTCGAAATACCGATCTCTTCATTATCTCCTCTTTGGTCTTCTATCCAACTTGTTCTTTTTACCATAAAATTATGCTCTTTTGCAGAGCAGGCAAGTTGTGCTCTTGTCCTTTGGCAAGTCTATTTCAGTTCCCTTCCAGACACCTTGGATGAATTAAGTCATTTCTCATTTTATATTAATTGAACTGCTGGGTAAGTCATTTTGCAATGCAGCACAAGGAATATGCTTGAATTTAACTGAACATATTCATTTCACTTTCCCTTTTTCAAGCTGCCTTCAACCAAATAAATAATGATTTTCTGCCTGGATTTGAATGTCAAATGGTCAGAAACAATTTAGTCAAGTCCTGACTTACCTGAAAGTACTATTTCTGCCATGCTATCCAAGTGCCCTTCCACAATCTCTTAATGTTGTGATTAAAAACCAATACAGACTAGCTGTCTACTAAATTAAAAAAAAAAAAAACACAGCAAAGGTACGAGTTATTCAATATCACATTACAACTACAAGCTTGTAATGTCATTGCTGCTGTGCTGCATGATTCCTCAGAAGCGCTCAATATGCAGGCAGAAATCTCAAGATGTAGTCTTCAAAGAGTTCACACAAGGAATTTTTTCTTGAGTCTGTATTCCCATTAATTTTAGCATGGTTTTCCTATGGTGACCAGGATGAGGCCCTGTATTTTAGATGGAAATGTCTTTCCCCTGAAACACCAAGATACATGAAATAAGATACTTCAGCTTATAAGCCACTATAAGCTTATGGATATCAGTGGCACCAGATGTTGCCAACAAATGATGAGACACTTACTTCTCATTTCACCAGAGGCTGAATTTGGTTATCTGTGTGGAAAGCTTTGGAGCTTAAGGGAGAAAGGACTGATTACAACATTTGGAGAATGGAAAAACTGAAAATGTGGTCATTCTGTTTATGCCAGAAAACGCATAAATTATTTCTTGTAGAGGTGCACATTTATTTGCAAGTATCTTGTACAGGGACACAGTATGTTTGAATTCTGTATGCTGAATGCCAAGTTTAATTTTCTATTAACTTTCCCTAAATAGAAATTATATTTTATGACAAGATATACTTGTATATTATTTGGAAAAAAATACTCAAAAAATATTGTTAGAAACCTAATTAGACAAAAGCCAGCAGAACCCCATGTCCTATCTGCTGACATGAAAATTAAGTGATTTGCTGTAGGCAAATGGAAAATATATTTAAGCATATTTAAAAAGTTATTTATCTTTCCTCAGTCTTAAATTGACCCACTGTCCACAGATACTTGTAGGTGAGACTAGATTGGTCTTAACAGTGGCCAAATCCCAAGGTGACTCGGGAAGGGATTCCGTGAAGATGGACACTCGCAAGTCAGGAGCCACCAGCCCAAGAGCGCGCAGGCTGGCGCCAAGCCTGGAATGCAGAGCATGTGCTCTGCACCCTAAGCAGGAAAGAGAAACTCAGGCATGTCAGGAGGATGCAGGAAGCCCATGGGATGAACCCCAGTGCTAAGCACAGAGGAATGTGCTCAGGGGAACAAGGGAAGAAAGTGATAACAATGGAGAGCTTGGCCCTGGTGTAGGATTCTGGATCTCAAACTCCTCCAGCTGGTCCATTAGGTTATATTTTATTTTTCACTTTCCAACCCTATGAACTCTGGTCTTTCTGTTGCACCTTGGCTTGGTTTCCAGAGGGGACACAGAATGTACCAAGATGCCAACTCTGTACTTAGGTTAGTGGACTCCTCTGAAAGGCAGGAGTGGCGGCAGTGAAATCTTTCCCTGGTCTAAATACTGATCTCTCATATCACAGTTAAGTGCTCTAACTGTGAGGGACCCCAGTGCTTTCCCACTGCGGCAGCAGCATCTGCTCCATCCAGGCTTTGCACATCCTCAACCGAGCTGTGATCAATCCTGACTCCATGGATCCTTCCATACTCCATTTTTCCCACCACATCACACAGCTCCTTTGCCTGCAGGAAGTGGTCACCACCCAATAAGCCAATTAAAGTTATATTGTGCATTAAAAATATTCCTGGGCTGATTTACCAGGGGGCCAAAATAACTGTAGCCCCCTGTTAGCAATACTGGGAACAGTGTGAATGTTGCAGAACATGTGCCCAGGGAGCAGCTGCAAGCTTCCCTCTCACCACTGTCTGTATCCAACCCTAGTTACACATTTCTTTTTAAAGCGCTAGTTCAAAAACTGACATAGAAATATAACTATCAGAGTATCCATCATTTTTACTGAAAAAAAAAGCTTTGCAGATTTACCATCAGCAGGTAATGCTATATTTTGGAAAATAATATTTTGCAAGATAGATGGAAAAAAAAAAAGAGAGAAAAAAAGACTGGCCAAAACATCAGGAAAACAAAGGCTTATATCCTACAAGACAGTGAAAACTATTCTTAGACAATCTTGGAAAGTAGCAGCTGGTGAATACAAATGATTCTTTCTACTGGAGGTGGAGATTGTGAAGTATTTGTTACAACATCCCCTCCCTATAAGACCTTATACTTTCTATACAACTTTAGTAGGATTACAGTTTGTGTATTTGAATTTGATAAAGACAGATTCTCTTCCCCAGTGCAGAAATTACTAATTAAGATTAACTTGAAATATGGTAAAATAAAGGGGATGAATTATTACCTGATGCAAGAATGAGGTAGTCCATAATTATACCCTGAAATATGAGTTATTCTTTGTATTATGGGAGTTTCAGAATCCCCCAAGAGAGGAGCAATATCATCAGATACTGTAGTATGGTCTAGTTCATTTTTTGTGCATATTCCAGGAGTATTTAAGTCTCTTCTAGTTATTCTAATCAGCTCTGAATCATGTGGTGGAATGTGTCCCAGCATTTCCACTAGACTGTCCCTTTCTTCATTGGCACAGAAATCAGATGGACCGTATGATTCAAGTTCAGAGTCCTTAGCAGCTCCAGCATTTTTATCAAAGAAGGACTCAAAATGCAGTTGTCTGCGGGGACCTGATCTGGTCACCTGAGGCTCAACAATAAGGCCACTTGTTTGGAAATCTTGCTTGTGTAAGTCCGCTCTGTCTTCCTCTTCTTGCATAATTTTGATTATTCTAATGAGCTGAAACAGACGTTTGCGGTCATTCATGTTGTGGACTCCCAGTTTGGTATAATCCTTCATGGAAACCTTGGCAAGCTCGTCGATCTTCTGAAGACCAAAAGCAGCAAAATGGGGATAGTATTTCTCAAGTTCTGCCTCACAAAGGCATTCATAAAGGCATGATGCCATCTTCAAGCTAAAGTCTACAAGAAATCAAACAGAGGAAATATTAGATTCGTATGAAATATCATGGCTAACAAAGTTATTATCGAAGTAACTACACATTTCCCCAAATGAAACCGTATTTTAAAATGATAGAGAAGTGCACAATACACATTTACTTACTGCTGCAGAGCTCCTACACGTCTGATGTCTACTTGATAAATGCCGCAGCTACTGAAACCCTGTCCTTAAGCTACAGAATGTAAAATGCCTAATTTTAGATACTCAACTTAATATCAGGGCATGTGGTCTAGTGTGGTTCTGCAGCTATCCTTGGTTAGCTAACCAAAGGAAAGAAATTGCATTTGTCCTCACCTCAGATTGAGTTATTAAGACTGTTCCAAGATCTTATAGATGAACTACAGCAAAGTTGTCATTTTACGTTTCCCGTAAGAGTAACTTTCTACTAAATTTCATGCATCTTGTGAGCACTTCTAAGTATACTTGATAGAATATCCAAAATATTATGCAAAACCTGAAACATAGGATTTATCTGAATCTGTATTTGCTACTGGAAGTCTGTATTGTATTCTTGGGAAACCCAGAAAACTGACAGGCATGACTGAAAAGTTAGTGACAAAAAAATCCTAAACACATGTATTCCTAACAATTCATTTTGATGCTGTTTGTAACCAGCCGTATTGTACAGCTGTATATCTGTATACTGGCAGATATTTTTACTTATTCTGTAAAATGGAAAAATGATAGCACTTCAAATATCCATTGCTCATTGCCTGCTTACTCGTTTGTCCAGTCTAGGACCTTAGTAATTACAAATCTTTCTCAATTTAGGAAGTGCCAATATCATTCAACAAAAACAAGTTACTTAAGACAAAAGGTTTTTAGACCCCCCTGTAATGCAGGATAAGTTCTTTAGCATTTTTTACAGGCATCTCTACAATAATATTATATAAGAAAATAAGGCCATTACATATTACCCCAAGGCTGATTTTATGTCATTGAAGTTATTACACACACAATTGTAATAAAAATAGCAAAATAATAAAGTTTCTATTAAAATGCTGTTTGCATAAGATATGAGAAAAGCCAAAAGATGCAGTACAGGCCAACTAAAACAATTTTGCAACTGGCACCTAAGCTGTAAGTAGTGGTTAACCATAATAAAATTATGTGAGTCAGTAGCAACAAGCTTCAAGATAAAACAAGTGTTACACAGGCAGACTTTTTGGTGCACATGTGATGCAAATCTGAGCCTTGAGGTAAAGCCAGAGCTGCTGCTGCTGTGGTTATTATCCAGCAAGGGGAAAACAAAACCCACAATGAGGATGGTGAATCCAAAGATCACACAGTTTAACCATTACACATGCATAAAATCTCTCACAAACATTCACAATTTCCCAAAGTCTTTAACATCTGCGATTGCACAAGAGCTTTTTCATTTAGAGAATGTTTTTGAAAAATGCATCTTACATAAGATATTTAAAAAGATAAAACAGGTCCTCTGAAAAAACTGTTTTTGCTCTGCCAGAGGAAACCTCTTTTGTTTGATAAAAGGAGCAGATTCCTCTCACCCATTCTTGCTACGAATTCTAAGTTATATTTACATCATTGCATAAGCTTTAGTTAAGAACAGACCAATAAAATGTGCAAAATCTAATCCCATGTTGACTTCTACTTGAATGACCATGTTGGGCATAACCTTCTGGAGAGGAGAAAAAATGAGAAAGAAGAAAAAGGAGACATTTTTCCAAAGTGCAAGCAACAGACAAGAGTGGAAACAATTAATTACCCACAATTCAACATGGAGCGAGATTGCATATTAAAGGAATCCGGGAAAGTTTTTGAAGAGTTTTGGAAAGCTTTTATTCAATTGATTGTATTAAGTCACAATTTGAAGCTTGGTGTTCAAAGTACTTAGCTTCTTATAAGGATGCTTGTATAGGCCTCTGTTTACCAAAGTTGTTTAACTCTTTAATCAGACTTCAGCTGCTTATCTGGACTCCGTTGGAGGTAATGCTGGAGCCACGAAAATGATTAAGGGACTGGAGCATCTATCATATGAGGAAAGACTAAGCAAGCTGGGCCTGTTGAGCCTGGAGAAGAGAAGGCTGAGAGGAGATTTGATCAACATGTTCAAGTACCTGAGGGGTGATTGTAGGGAGGATGGGACCAGGCTCTTCTCCGTGTTTGCCAGTGACAGGACAAGGGGTAATGGGTGTAAGTTGAAACACAGGAAGTTCTCCCTTCATGTGAGTTCTCCTTTACCATGAGGGTGACAGAGCCCTGGCTGCCCAGAGAGGTTGTGGAGACTCCTTCTCTGGAGATCTTCCAAACCCCCCTGGATGCCACCCTGTGCCACGTGCTCTAGGTGTCCCTCCTGGATCAGGGGGGTTGGACTAGATGATCTCTAGAGGTCCCTTCCAACCTTAACCATTCTGTGATTCTGTGATAATTAAATACCCATAAATTACTATACATTTTTTTCAATGGAAGCTAGCCCTGAAAGTAATAAAAGTACTTTATCTGCCCTCAGATAAAATAAATACTACTGGATCTAAGTGATTCCAGAAGCTCACTACAGTGTCTCTCCATTTATGGAACAACTATTTCACAATCCAGGAAAATTTAACATTGACTGATAACGGTGTAACAAGTTAATTAACCTTAGGAAAAACAGAAGTCATGATATGTTCCATCATTTCTGATAATTCTAAAACTCAAGCATAGACAGTCTTCTAAAATATTTTGTCTGATACAAACAAAAGATAATTCAGGGGAAATACAGCTCTCAAAGCAGATGATCATAATAAAATCTGCTGGCCTTCTGATCAGCAATGTTGTAAAAGAATGGAGTGCCTTTCTGCACCCAAAAGAAGGGTTTGATTCACCTAATGTTTTAGACATAAAAAACACTGCCTATACTGCTTCTCAAACAGAAACACAATTTTTCAAAGTAAATCAGCTTTGTAAAGAAGCAAGGAATGCATTCAAGAATTCTAAACTGTTAATGATAATGCCATCTTCTGGCAAAAAAAGGGGAAAAGCTTTGCTTTTCTACAATGAGTAACAGCCAGCATTCTCCCAGTTATTGCCAGGATCTAATTTTGTTTGTTCATGTGAGCCAACACTGCTTTCTGGTGCATAAAAACCATGCATTCCAGCATTCTGCTGGAAGAATGCTGCTGGAAGAACCAGCATTCTTCAAAGTGATTGCTTCATAAGCCCAAGTTTTGCTTTCAGCAATGCTGGTGACTTCCCTGAAAACAGGTTTGAGACAGAATTCTTAAACTTCTTAAAATAGCTGGATATAACATGCTTTGAGGAAGAAGGAAATCAATTTGGAAGCAGAATTCTCTACAAGCACCTAAATGCAAGGCCAAATAGCCTCAGCCTTAGGAATTTTTCATTCAATCTGTATTGTAACAGAGAGCATAATTTGTTACAGCTCAGTGGTTGATGTTCTCATTTTAACTGAGACAAAGATTCAGTTTCTCTATGAAATATTCACGTTCCTCTCAAACAAGGGACCTGCTTTTGCTCTGACAAGAAGGTGCTGCAGCAGGTTAGTCATGCGAACAGTGAAACTAGTTAAGGCCAAAACATTTTCATTACTAATAAACAAGATAGCTATGAAGGAGAAACAGGTAGCCATTATATCCTTAAAAATGAAACACATTTGATGTTTAAATATTGGGATACCTGGATTAGGGGACCCATCAGCTATTGCCTTTATGTGGCAAATTGGAGTTCTCTACAACTTATTTCTTATACACAAGAATCTTGAAAAGCTCCCAAAAGTCTGCCAGGCTCTGGTAATGAGTAAATATCCACTGTAAACTGCACTGGAATTCAGTGTAAAGGGACCAACACAAAGCACAGATTAATTTCATAGTATGTCATCAGGGAAGAACTGCACTGTTTCACAATGGGAGTTTTCAAAGACCATAAAGCTGAGGAAGAAAAGGGCATATATAGGAGAAACTAGTAGAAACCAGTGATTATATCTTATGAATCCTGAAGGGAATAAACTTACCACAGAATTCTGCTCTAGGAGCTAACCTTCCATTTTAAAATGCTTTTAATTATTAATTGGCTCTTACACAGATCTTTTCACTCACAAAATACTTTTCAAAGTGGAGAAAAAGGTGGCTTTCAAAAAGATACTCACACAGTGGCTGTAAGTCATTGTGCACAAACTAAAGCATGTAAAATACCCACATCCACTATTTTGAGAATAAAGCAGCCTTAAACCATTATATCTTGATCCTTTTTAATCTCTGCTGTAGCAAAGAATTCTGTGCACTGTGCACTTGAATAACACTCACATGCACAACTGTGTTATCCCAGTACAGCTCACTCATACTTATCAGATGAGACATGATGCAAGTATCACTATAACTATACTTTAAAGTAGGGAAATGAATTCAAGGCAAAGCGAAGAGATCTTACGTAGCACTCAAAACCTTCAAATGTCAATTAGTGCAAGTGTATCTTTAATTCTGCAAATAATCTAGGTTTATCATTCTGAATCAAAAATGCTGGTCTAATCATCAAGTTATTTTATCAGAAACAATTCTCAAAGGCATCAGAGAGAAACAGTAATTTTTTAACCTTACCAGCACTTGATTTTCATACCTATGACTTTGTTTTGTGTCAAACACTAAAGCACCTTTTGCTTTAAAATCACCTTAGAAAAATAAAACCTAAGAACTCAAATGTTTAAGCACATGTAGTGGGTACTTATGTCTCCTCTCCTGCTCACAGCTAATACCAGTGTATTGTACTGTGTCCATTACTGATGGTGACATTACCTCAAAAACGTCTTGAGCACAATGAAGGTCAAGGTGTTTGATGTTTTGTGAGGCATAGAAGAAGAATGAAAACAATCCTTCCTGAGAATGCTGCAATGGAGGAAAGAGAGACTTATTAACCCATGTCAATAATCACTCACCTATGTTTCTGAACATTAAGCTCATTTTTAACTGTAGTCCATATCCGAATTTGATTTAGCCCTTCAGAGAGAACAGCTCATTCGTTTTTCCAGGACATCACACCAAATCATTTTGATCCCCATTCCCTCAAATACTAGAGCATTCCTGGGAAGAGTTATGCCATAATTGTAGCTTTATAAGAGCAAAGCACTTGCAATAAGAGATGGTCCCTGCTATAAAACAAAAACATGATTTTAGTTTAAGACCAAAGGCAATACATAGTGAGCTATAAAACGAAGCTTGAAGCACTGATCAGTGCAGCACGTGCACAATATGGATTAAATACCCTTGGCCATTGCAGCAAGTGCAGCAGGCCATTTTGAACAAAACTAGCTAGTAACAGACAACCATCTATAGCACCTGTTTGAGAAAGGGAAATGGAAAAGGAGGAATATACATAACATTAGCTGATAAATGCTTTACAGCTGGACCGTGTAAAGGAACGTCTCTCCCTTCAACAGCATTCCTCCTGCCTTTGTTACTGCTGTGTCTAATGGAGAGCTGGGTACTGGAGCACCAGTTAATCTTGATGTTCTTTGAAACAGACTTAAAAGTCATGAATAAATATTGTGTGGTGGGATTTTGGTTGTTTAATTTTTTTTAAATTTGCGAAAGGCTAGTAATTGCTATGACCGCTATCCCACACTAATGATAGCCCAGTGACCTCAGCAGAGGAGACTCCACAGCCACAGCCGATACGCGACAGCTGCTCGGAGCAGCTGCATGGAAATGGAAGTGTCCAATATTCAATCGCAGCTACAAAAAATAATCTGAGAGTTATATTAGGATGCCGATCATTTGAAAATTGTGCCTGAGTGTCTCTCATGAGCAACATGTACCAAATGGCTTTCAGTTTTTATTTAGTTTTGTTACTGCGTGGAGGCAAACCACCAGCATGCCTGGAGAGCCAGGCGGGCCCCGCTCCCTGCGGCTGCCCCTGTGGTGAGAAACTCGGTATTTAGATTCCCCTGCTCTTATCTGGTCCTAGAATGAGAAACTTTGTATTTAGAGTTTCTTGGAGGGATGAACTTGGCGTTTATGGTTTCCTCCACTGGAGGAAACCCCCAGGTGCCACCATCCATCGGGATCTTCCAGTTATGTTGGCGGGAGGTAAAACCTCAGCATACCCCCACACTGTGGCGTCGCTCCCATGCACGATGCGTCTCTATCACAAACTAATAAACAAAAGAATTAATAAACAACCAAATCAAGCGCGTAGACAGCACCAGTGGCCTTCCCCACCCGCCTCCCAGACCGGGCTAAGGCGGCTGGAGCTGCGGGGCCGCTCCCGGGGCGGCCGCATTGCGGCCTCGCCGTCCTGGGCTCTCTTTTTTTTTTTTTTCCTCCTCTCGGTGTAGGGTGCATTAGCAGGGAAGGTAGGGGTTAAATAGCTAATGTAGAATAAGCTGAGTCTTAGAGCACAAGGACCCATGATAACTGGCAGAGTCCGGATGTCTTGCTCATGGCAGGGGCAGAACCCTTGATAGATGGCAGGGTCAGGATGCCCTGCTCATGGCAAGGTCTGGACCCTTGATAGGTGGCGGGGTTAGGGTGCCCTGCCCTCAATCAGGATGACAGGGGGGCAGCTTATCCAGATGTTTTAATTCAGCAAAATAGATAACATTAACAAGAATGCAAAACAGGAAAACGGGAGGGGGAACACTCTTGGGTAAGAACGGTATAAAAGAGGGACGCTCGAAGTGGTCGGGGTCCGTGGTGTGACCCCTGCGTGGGAAAGCCCGGACCCCAGCTAGCTGGTAATACTTATTATCTTTCTTCTATTAATAAAAGACAATATATCTATGGTGGTTGTCTCTCTCCCTGTCAGTTCGGATACCGGACCTAACATCGGCCGCCCCTATCGCGACACGCCGGCGCCAGGCGGCGGCCCCCCACCGGCCCGGGCCACGGCAGCCCCCGGGGAGCGGGGGCGGCTGCCGCGGCCTCCGGGGTCCCCCCGAGCCGACCCCGGCGCCACTCACCGGCCGCGGGAGCGGGGAGCGCGGCGGCCGCCGCGCAGGCGTCTAGGCCGCATCCCCATGGCAACCGCGCCTTTCCCGCTTCAAACGCTGGCGCCCGCGGCGAGCCAATGGGCAGAGGAGGTGGTGAACAAAGAGGCGGGGCCTAGCGCGGGGGAACCATTCGGAGAACTCCGAGGGGACAGAGGGGGCGGGGACTCGGGGAGGGAGGGCGGAAGAGGTGGCTCTACTCGCTGTGATTGGCGGAGGCAGCCGCCTGTCGGGCGCCGAGCCCCGCCTACCGCCGGTCCCGCAGGTGAAGGTGAGGGCCGGGGGTGTCATGGCGGCTCCGCGCGCGGCCGTTACGCGGCGCCCCGCGGCCTCCGGTCGTCCCGGGGGCCCCTTGGGCCCCTGCGGCGCCGCGGGGCTGGCGGACGGCGCTTTCCCGAGGGGAGGTGGCTCCTCGTCGCGTCCCGTGGCGCAGCCCCGGGAGAGGGGAAACCAGCGATTTCGCTGAAATGTTTTATTTGTTTAAATCTCTATCAAAGCGCGGGCTTTAGCCAGGAATGGGCAGAATTGCGGTGTTCTTTAAGTAGTTTTCTGCCTTCCGTGACTCTTCATGCATATGTATCTGCGTATAAGCGCATAAAACCGCCTGCCCTGCCCCGGTGAGTCATTAATTACAGTGCGGGCTGCTCGGGGATGCGCCACTCGCTAATTGCTCGCTAATTAGACCCTGCTCTGCCCGCGTGCCAAGCGCCTCTGGGTGCTGCCTTGCAGCCTCCTGCGCAGCCCAAGCGCCGGCCCCTTCCTCAGCCCTCGCGGGGTGGCATTAGGGGACACCTTAATGGTGCAGTAATTGCTGGGAAAGGGATTTTTCTTAACTAGTGCCTTTTGGATAAACGTTGCTCGTCTGAGCTCCCCGGCTGTTCGCGCTAGGTCCTCTCCTTTTGCAGGTTCCGCAGGGACATGGCCGTGAGAGCCTGTGGCCTGATAATCTACAGGAGGCTGCAGCCCGCAGCCACTTCAAAGGTCGCCGACACCATCGAGTACCTCCTCCTGCAGACGTCCTATGGGACCCACCACTGGACCCCTCCCAAAGGTGATGTTTGTTTTGCTGTTATGCTTAAGTGCTGTTTGCATTAGAGAGGTTGCAGACTGACCTTTGGCTGAACACTGCTGCGGTCAGCTTTGTGAGGCAGTTTAATCAGCTCAGCAGCTCTGGCTTTTTCAGCAGCAGAGTGGGGAGTTTTGTGGCCCAAATTCCTTAAAAATAGTTGTATAAACTCCTGGGTGTGACATTTTGCAAGGGGAAGGTCACCCAGCCCTACTCATTCAGATGTCTCAAGCTTTTGTTATGTATTCAGCAGCTAATTAAGTGGGTAGGGAGTCAAGTTATCACCTTCCATCTCAGGCCTGACCCTCTGGCAGGCATCCTTATTGTAGATGCAGGGGTGTTGGATCCTCTCATGATCAGAGTGGTCATGACTTGCAACACACTGGGTGATAAACTAAAATCGGTGATGACTTATCTTAAAATAACTTAAAATTCAGGAGGTGATTGATGAAATGGGAAGAACTTGTGCAGCAGAGACGAGAGAAACAGTTAGGAGGAGTAGCCTTATCAGCCATCCTCACCGTGAGGCCTGAAGAAGACAAGAAGCTCCTGCAGTACCCTGGGGCTCACAGCAACATCTTGTCTGTAAGGATGCATGAGAGAGCCAAATTTGGTTGTACAGCCTTGCAGGCCTTGTATTGATGAAAAAAACATCACAGAAATAACTTAAACTCCTCATAGATCTTCTCAAGCTGTTTCTTGTGCTGTAAGATTTCTCCTTGCCCGTTTTTTAACTACTCTTTACTACTTTTTTCATAAAATGGAGCGCTGTAAAAGCATAGTGCTTGGACAAGGCTTCAAAAGGAAATTGCAAATTGACAAAAAGCTACTAATGGTATCAACTTCACCCTGCTATTAAAGGAAAGAACGATATTTTCCAAACCTCTTCCTCCATACTCTTCACCAAAGGCTGAAGGAGTAGTTTGTGGGCTACTCAAAAGCCAAAAAAAAAAAAAAAAAATAGACCTGGGCTGGGACATTCTTGTTCCGTATGGAAAGATTCACTGGGAATACTGTAGTTGTGGACAAGCCAAAACACTTGAGTGAAATGACTCAAACACCTACTACTGTGGCTGCCTGAGGTGCATCTTTTAAGGCTTTTGGATCAGAAATAATAGAAAAGCCATGATCTGATGACAGATGTACTAGTTGCTTGCTAAATATTTTGGGGCAGTAAATGAATGAGCCATTGCATTTCTCTGTTGTGTGTGGTGTGACTGGCCTTCAAAAGCAGCCACAGGTTGCATGATGCAAAAACAATGATGTAACTCTACATGATGTAGACCTGTTTTTTAATGTATCAGGAGAGAGGTTGGAAAGGAGTTATCACACCTGCAAGAGCATGCAGGAGATGAGCCCACTTACAGGTACAGCTGTTGATACTTTAAATGTCCCTTAAGCAGCTCTTAGGGGATTAAACTGTACCTGCTTGAATCCCCCCCAAATGAGCTTCCTCAATCTCAGCTCCTAGAACAGTGACATTTTGAGTGACTACCTGAGCCTGATGGGAGCGGATGCAGAGTTCATTTTGCTCCTCAGCATATCGGAACTTCATTAGCGTGAATCAGTGCTTTGAGGATCTAGAAGGTGCTGTGTGATGTGCTGGCAGCAGTTCTTTCCTCTCTCAAAAGCAGGGCATGTTGCACAAAGCTGGAAACTTTCTGACCTCTGATTTGTTAGCAAGGGTGAGATGAAGTGATTCCGCCTTTTCCCCTGCTAGTGGGCAAGTGAGGGTTGTGTTTTTATCCAGAATGGAATCTCAGCCCTTCAGCTCTTTCTGCAATCTTAGCTCATCACATGTTTAATGACTATGGGTGATAGTTATCCTTTAAAAAGTAGTTACTTACTGTTGATGAATGTTCTGTGGTTGTTCCTTACCGATACTGGAAAGGTAACCCCGATGTTCAGGCTGAATGGATTCTGTTTCTCAACCGTTAGTAAAAATCCCAGCTGTGGAAATACTGACCTTGCTAAAAAAGGGACAGCTTAACTTGCAGTGTTGAGAATTGGGGGAAAAATATTACTTAAAGCCTCAGTGTGCTTGATCTTATATATAAGGCATCAGTATACAACATCATGTGTTGGTGTCCATACAGCTGCTTTTTGAACAGAAGTGTATCTTACCTTTGAGTTGGTGTCATGTTGTTGAGTTCCTGGTACACAGGGAAACGAGTGGAACCTTTTGGGATGGAGCAGGGGATTCCTATCTAGCTGAGTTCTAGTGCTAAAGGTTACTTTGGATACGAGGAAAGGTTCACCTCTGTGCTGAAATCATGATCATTTGCAAGCATCTACATAGAAAATAGTTAAAACAGGGAACTTTTTTCTTTCTTTTTTTTTTCTTTTGTAACTCCCCAACTCCTTGTATGTTGATCTTTTGAGATCTTTTCTGGCTTGTTCTATTTCTGTTCATCCAAAGCTTTCATGAGAAAACCAAATCTGACTTTTCTCAGCAAAAGTATGAACCGTTTGGGATATGTTATATTTATCCATTGTTTGTAATGGCACCTCTCATTTTAAGTTATATAAGAGAGAAGTGGAGCCTTGGAGGAGTACGCAGCTGGTGAAAGGTCTGGCTTCGGGTTTGCTCTATTTCAGAAGGGATTATGGAAGAAGAATGAAAGCACCAGACTGTTATGCATCCAAACATAGGAGAATGAGACCATTTTGGTCTCTTTAGTCTCATAATTTTGTACTCAAAAGTTTCTAAGATATAAGACATCTCAGAATAGGTAACCATTTGATCTACCATTGAAATACAGCGATGTCAAGGATGAAGATTGGAGACAGTTCCTTCTTCCCTTTACATGAGTGAATTAATTTGCCTCTCCAGTGGAAGATGTTCCCTCTCTGTGATTAACTCTGCGCTAGTTTAGGATGTGTTGGAATAAGGCAGGTGTGTGGGGAGCCTAGATTTTTTTCTTTGTTATAAAGCAGAGTTCAAACTGTTGTTCTTGGGCCCATGTCCTCTGGTGAGAATCCAGGGGCTGTTTTTTTTTTCTTGAAATCCACTTTTAAAATAGCAATATTACCTCATTGCTAGCTGAAAGGAAAAAAAAAATGCTTCCTGCACGAGGCTTAATTTTCACCTTCTTGGCAGGCCACGTGGATCCAGGAGAGGATGACCTCCAAACAGCCTTGCGGGAGACTCGGGAAGAGGCTGGTCTCCAGGCCGCTCAGCTCACCCTCGTGGATGGCTACAAGAAGGAGCTGCACTACCCAGTCAACGGCAAACCCAAGACCGTCGTTTACTGGCTGGCAGAAATGAACGACTATAACACGGAAATCAAGCTCTCCGAGGAGCACCAGGCTTTCCAGTGGCTGAAGCTGGAGGATGCCTGCAAATTTGCAGAATATGAGGATATGCAAGCAATGCTGAAAGATGCACATCAGTTTCTTTGCTCCAGAAAATAAATGCATTGTGGAGGATAAGGGAAACTTCTAAAGAAACACAGCTTGATTTTTTTTTTTTTGACAAGTAGAA
The DNA here is from genome assembly GCF_059628265.1 of Tinamus guttatus. Classification (NCBI taxonomy): domain Eukaryota; kingdom Metazoa; phylum Chordata; class Aves; order Tinamiformes; family Tinamidae; genus Tinamus; species Tinamus guttatus. The sequence goes on along the minus strand of NW_028288615.1, from coordinate 187,912 downwards.
TTGGATGGCCGCAGAAATGTAGAGTCCCTTTTTTTTTTTAATCTATACAAATTCAGTGAAGATACTTGGAGCTTTCAGAGACTTTGTGCTTTTGTGTCCTCTAGCTTTTCTAACTCGTGGAAAAGCATGATCTGATTCAACCGACAAGCCAGATATGTCTGAATTGAAAGCACAGCTAACAGACTTCTTGTGTCCTCTATTTTTTTTCAAGTGCTAAGCAGGGAAGGGTCTTTCTTGAAACAGAAATGCGTGATATATCCTGAGCTGCTGATGCTAGAACTGCAAAAGTCTGAAAATGAGCATATGGAGATAATTAATAACAAATGCTTACTGCAAAAGTTGCACTGCAAAAGTTGCATTTCAAATAGGGCAGTGGCAGTTCTGTTCGTGGCACCTTCTTTGATTTGCTCTGATTACTTGTCTGTCATTTCAGGTCTTTGTTTGTATCATGAATGTTTGTACATCACTAATCTACTGTTATAAAAACAGTTTCCATCCAAGGAAGCTTAGTAAACAGCTGACATAAAGTATTTAAAAGGTAAATTCAAAGTTATTGTCTGTCTTTGCTTTTTATTTTTGCCACCTTGCTCTCTAACAGTAATGTTACATGCACATTTTTCCCAATACAGTGGGAAAAATGAACTCTCTTGCTGCTTGGAGCCCCAGCTTCTGCCCAAAATACCTAAGCTTATGAGCAATCTTACAGCAATTTGATCATAGCAGGGTTTTAGTGACTGCAGGCTGCACCCGCATGTGAGCAGCAAGGTCATGTGCAGTGCTGTAGATGGTCATACTGCGTGAACACAGTAGCCTGTGTTGGTGCCACTGAGCTCACCTGCATCTGATCCGCTGTGAATATCTCTATAAATTCCTTGATATCAGTAGGAATTAAGCTGGTTAGTGCTTTGTGTGGTCATGTATGCCTTGGTAGTAATAAGTGGTATCTTCTGGATATTTGGGTACCTTAATACCAAAAAAAAAAAGTACTGGTGGTGTTAACACTTTTGGATGTGCAAATTGGGTGATTTTTTTGTTGTTGTTGAGTGGGTGGGTTTTTTTTTTGTTGTTGTTGTTTGTTTGTTTGTTTGTTTGTTGAGTTTGGGGGAATTTGGCAAGGGAAAACAAGTGGTCCCCTCTCTTTCTGGTCTTGGTGAGCCATAGCTACCTAAGCACTTGGTCCTTTCAAGGGAACTAAACACGAGAAAGTGGGATCTGTCTTCCTTCTCACTGCTGGAGTGAAAAGATGGTGTCATCAGCATCACACTGGCTCTGGGGAAAAAAAAAAAAACAGGATGCCAAAGATTGGGCAGCAGGATTGGGGTGAAAAATATAAGTTGCAGTTTAGCGCTGTGTAAATCTCCAGATGTGCAGCATTCACATTTAGCACAGCATGTGTCAGTCTTGTCAGTGCCAGTGTGACCGTGGTATCGTGCTCAGCATTGTTGCCCTCCTTCCTATAGAGTAACTTATAAAAATCCACTTGTCCATCCTGTTTTGTATTAAAAAAAAAAAATCAGTGCTCTTCCACTTCAAAGGCAGGTTTTATTTTGATTTATGAACATTGCTTAAAAACATTGCATTCAGGTGATGGCAGACAGTGAAGAGCACCTAGGCTGTGTGACTGCAGTGAATGTTTCTCAGCGAGTTGTTAGAGGATGAAAAGCGCCTTCCACTGTCACCTGGTCCACCCACCTCCTCAAGGGAGAATGGGCTGTTTCAGTGTCTTTCCTGATGGACACTTGGCTAAAGTGCTCTTTAAGACCTCTAGTGATAAAGAAACACACCCTCACCTCCTCCCTCCATACCCTGGTGATTTTTGTCTCTAGTATAGAATCTAAATAAGCTAGTGAGAAATTAAAAAATAGAGGGGGAGAAAGTAGCTAAGACCTGTATTTCTTCACGGTCTGATTTTTTTTACTATTATTTAACCTACTATTTAATGAATGCTTTGTAAACAATGGTGTTACTGACTTTGTGGTTGAGCAAGATTTGCAATTTAAGTGTTAATTAAAGCTGTTATCAAATAATCTGTTCTGCCTCTTCAGCAGTAATGAACATAAGTGCTTTCTATTTTCACAGTATTAGCTGAACTCCAAGTGAGTATCTGCATTTTCATGGCACTGCATATATAGTTTCCAAAATGGGACAAGACTTGAGAGGGGGCAAGACTGTAACAAATTACAACTGCTGTAATTTGTTAGGTAGTGTGGTCCATGGACAAAGCTCCAGAGACGGGAATCTAAATCATGATTGAAGAAGGTAGGAGGAATGAAACTGATGGCTGACGAGGCACGGCATGTGCATTCTAAGGGGTTTGTGCACAGAATGCATTTCTACCAATTTTGTGCACAAAGTGATGCTTAAACTTTTGGAGACTTGACCTAACAGTTTACACAAAGTCTTTGGATTGTTTTAAAGGTGGAAGCATTGGAAAGTCAGAATTGAATTCTGAATGATATTTGTGTGTCAGTCACTATTGAAGAAGAAATTCTTTGTCTGTCTATGTCTAGTCCTAAAATATGTACTCGAAGAAGATCTGTGAGAAAACTGCAGTGAATAATTATGGAATAATCTGCATGGGGAAGACATTTGTAACCTCCCTGAATCTGTGTCCCAAACCAATAAGATTTGTATTTTCTTTCCTAAGACCTTCTAAATTCTCATAGTTATTTACTGGGGTGTGGATTTATGTTTTAAAAAAAAAGAAAAAGAAAATCAGAGTTTAAATTCCCCAAGCATCTTACTTTTGTCTTAGACTAAATAAAATCAAACTGTAGAGAAGTTGAAGCTTCACTGAAACTGCATTTTAAATTCATTTACGGAAACCATAAAAATGTCATCATATTTTAGCTGAGAGACAAGTCAGGATACAGTCTCTCTTGCAGTTTTGAACATACAGATGTAGCTCATGCAAGTAATTTCCTAATGTTAGTGTTGCATTCTCCAACTAACTTATAGCCCTGCTTATGGTTTATAGTGTCATGAGGTCAGAGAGAAGCATAAATTCAAGAATATTAAGAAGGAACTAAGATGTTGCTGACTTCACTGAGAGGAGATCAGGATTGAGTGTGATGGGTGGTAGATAATTATGCTCCTACAAGAAGTGAAAAGGCCGAGAAGAGTGCAGTGCTCCTTTCTAGAAGTAATGGTCCCATCTTACTTCTGTAGATGCAGGGCAGAATATCCATTCATTGAACATTGCATATGGCCATAGGAAACTGGTATAAAACGGCTGGCTAATGTCACTGCCAGATATCATTGATGTGGCCCCGCATAAAGGTGTGGGGGGAAAAGACATGGTAAGGTTTAGTACACTCTAACTATAAAAATAATTTGTGAAACAGGTGCTCTCTCAGCAACAGTCTTGCTGTACTGCAGAGGAGAAAGATGTAACTTTTCAATACAGAAAAATGATCTTCCTATCGATAAGTTGGGGCAATGGGAGGCAGATACCTAGAGGAGGCTGTTTCACCTTTGACTCCTGAAGGCACTGCTTATCCGTTCCATTCTCTCATAGATGAAGTAACTGCCAGCTTTCTGTATCTAGCGGCTCGTTTTCAGCTAGAAAGGATTTAAGATTCACTGGAATTTGTGCTTTCAGCTTATTCCTCAGAGGAATCACTTTCTTGGATGCTCAGTAACACCAGCGTTTCAGGGCAGCACAGTTGCAGCTGGTGTGATACTGAGCTTCATTTAGCTAAATCTGGGTCTTGTCATGGGTTAAACTAGCTCCAGAAGGGCCAAGCAGTAAATGCTTATGCAGACAAAGCAAGCTGTTCTTTTGTGCCACACAAGGAGATTGTTTTTAGGTGTTAAAAAAACAAATAGCCCTTAAAACTCCCTTTCACAAATGGTAAGGCAAGGGAGAAAGTCCTCTAAGGAGGCACTTTTCCTGTTGAGGAGAATGGTGGTCAACAGGGTATGAAGCAATGGCTCAGAGCTAGTGCACTTGGTAATTAGTGTTATCAAAAAGAGGAGTGACAGTCCCGTCTTTCCACTCAATAAGGATCTCCCCATGCCTCAAGGAAGGCGAGCGAGATGGTGGAGTGTGTGGCTGGACACCTCTTGATGATGGAGATCGCTCCCGTAAGTCAGCTTTGCTGCTGCTCTCTGGGGAGCTCTTCAAAGCAGACAGGATTTTCTTCTTCCTAGAAGAGTGGAGAGGAGACTGTAGCTGCATATATATTTCTTCATATTGCTTAGTTTCTTGAGTTGCTGATATTCACTTTGCAGTAAAAAAAGATCAGAACAGGAGTTTTGAAAGAGATTTTTCGATGGGGCCAAACTCTTCTCAGTGGTGGCCAGTGACAGGACAAGGGGTAATGGGTACAAGCTGAAACACAGGAAGATCCCCCTCCACGTGAGGAAGAACTTCTTTACTGTGAGGGTGACAGAGCCCTGGCTGCCCAGAGAGGTTGTGGAGTCTCCTTCTCTGGGGATCTTCCAAACCCGCCTGGATGCCACCCTGTGCCACGTGCTCTGGGTGTCCCTGCTGGAGCAGGGGGGTTGGACTAGGTGGTCTCTAGAGGTCCCTTCCAACCTCAGCTACTTGGTGATTCTGTGACTTTGTGATCTGCTTGATGCCTCTGCACTCAAGCTGGGTCAGCAGCTGTAATGTCCAAATTCCCTTAACCCAATTACGAGAGTGGTGTAAAGGCAGGAGGAGGCGCCATTAGTGTTTGCATTTGATGGGGTAGTAAGCAGGCGGGAGAAGCAAGATGACAGAGTACAGAAATTAAAGACAGAGATGACCAGAACATCTGGTCAGAGTCAAACATCAGGTGTAGGAGTGGGGAGGATACTGAGATAAGGATTTTACTCTGAAATGGGAGGTGATAAATCAAAAGAATATTCCTCTTCACTTACTTGTTGTAATGAACATTCAGAGTCAGTATTATTAATCCCAGTATGAATGCCAAGGGGCTGAGGACTAGCATGGCTGTCTTCCAGTTGGTGCCTGAAAGGATATTGTATAAAATAACAATGCTTTTGCCATAGCTCTTCTAATTCAGCACCTACTACTGCTGTAAAAAACACCCCTGCTGCAGAGCAGCGGAAACAGTAGAGCAGGAAAATTACTTAAATTCAGTACGTTATGGTTGCCCTGTTCCACCCAGAATTCATCTATTGAAATGGCCACTTGAGGTGTTTCTTTCTTGCTTGAAAGACAACTCTTGATGCTTCTTCACTGCAACTCTTTGATATGTAATAGAAAGGTAGGTGGAAAGCACCAGTGCTGGGCAATGTCATTTATTCTCCTCATGAACTGGGACAAAGCATTTGCATGTTCTTGCTCACTTTTATTCTTCAGGCCCAGGCAGGTCTGTTTGATTATTAAAATAAATTTATCATACGGTAAGTGTGGTGCTCCCTGTTGAGCACTCTGTGTCCTCAGCTGGCCCCACAGGACTGTAACCCAGTCTTTGGTGGGTGGGTTGGGACACTCATGAACTTTCATCTGCTTTTTTTTTTCCCCCTCCTTCTCTGGTTAATCTCTAGACCTACCTGCAAGCCTGGCCCCAGAGCTTTTCCCTCGATTTCCGTGGTGCCTTTTAGAATGACTGTGGGATGGACCTGGAGGAAAGATGGAAACATTCAGAATAGTGAATTCCACGGGGAGCTGTGGCTTCCTCGTAGATGCACAATAACCACAAAGACCCTTGGTATCAAGGTGGAAGGAGAAGGGGAACCTTCTCATTCATCAGTGTCACCCAGCCACAGAAATCTTTTATTCCTATAACTTCTGGTGGTGTGCCTCCAGGCTAAGACTAAGGTCATCACCAGATTGCTTGCCAGGGCAAATATCCCAACTTGTTATGTGAGAGCAGCCTCCAAGCACTTGGAAGTGGGTGTGGAAGTACTTCGGAAGTACTCAGGTACTTAGCCCCACTGGAAAAAAAAAATAGTAATCCTTGGGTCTTTCCCACTTTTTCCCTGCTGCTGTTACATATGTGTTTGGAAAAGCGCTCACCCTCGTTTGCTGGGAGGTGTGCCTGGTGAGTCTTCGCTGGAGATGCTGTGCTGTTGAAGTTGCTGGTCTGGAGCGGATCAGTCAAGCCTGTGGAAAGCTCCCTGTGCACAGCATGTGTCTGTGATGAATCGATGGTTTTAGCTTAGAAAGGAACAAAGTGGAGACGTGTATGGTTATTGCTTATTTTTTGTACAGACTTCTGGGTACGCAAGGGGTGGGAACCCAGCCTTGCCATGTTAATCCTGCACCCAGTAAGGCAAACAGGACTCAGTATAGGACCAAGCATCTCCTGTGTGTCAAGGACCTTGAGTTCTCACCAAGTTCCAAGATGATAAAGTGAGCTCCTTGGGACTGAAGCCACAGCCAGACAAGAGCTCATTTTTTGGTGGTAGGTAAGGTCAATTATGGTCTAAAAAACATTAATGCAGTATTAGTTGTTAAAGGATGAGATAGGAAGAAGAGGCAAGTAGAGCTAAGCATCACAGGTGTTGCCAACACAGTAGATAAAGAAATGTGTGTGGTAAATAGTTCATATCTCTATGGTTTCAGAGATATCAACTGTTTTAGGTTTGGTTTCAGGTATCAACTGTTGTTCATAGAGTATTTGAGAAATCCCTGTTTCAGTCATTTCTGCTGTCTGAGAAGGTCATGGTTGGCATAGAGTCGGTAGCCTTGAGAAGACCTTCCCTTGGGTGGACTGTGAACCATGGAGAAAGCTATTACTGTGCACAACCCACAGTGACAGGCAGAACATGGTTTGAGGCCTGCTCTGTGTTTTTATGCTTGTAGCCGTATTTGTGGAGCCTGGCTCCAAAGGAGCACTGGCATGCCAGGAACATCGCCTTGGGGAATGTATAAACTCTTTTCACATGCCTTTTCCCCATATCTTAAATGTTCCAAGTATTTTCTAGTCTATATTTAACTAGCCTATTATAGTAGCTAATTTTTATTGGCTTTATTTACCTTCATGTTAGACACTGACATTTGTGACTACTGATCTGTGATAATTACCTGTTAACCTTCTAGTTAACTAATTGAAAACCTGAGTAAAAAGGCCATCTTGTCTGCACATTGCAGCCAAGAAAGCTATTGTATCTCTCTTTCCAATTAGATATAGCCTCTTTGTGTCAAAAGGTTTTACTTGTAATCCATCTGCTTACGCCAATAAGATTAATCATGTTTTCTCTTTACTCATTTCTGCAAAACCTAAAGATCAGTGATGAAAACACTATTTGGGTATGATAGGAGATAACTTTTATATGTTGCTCTGACTGAAGGAAGAATTTCTCATTTCAAGTATAGCAGCTCCTTAATAATTCAAATTAGTTTTAAAAAGATTCTCAGCTGCCTCTAGTTTTTTTGTTACTTCAAATGACATCCAGAGGCACAAAGTATGAAAAGGCCTCTTCAAAGTCTAGATACCTAACCATAAGACTTCCACCTCAGCTGTTTTGGAGTTAGGACTCTCAAGCAATTCACACAATTCTTAGCTTTGGGTACTGATTCAGACCAGCTTTCCAAAATATTTGAATTTTGATGCATTCTTTCTGCAAAACACTGAACAGCAGCTACTAAGAAGTGGTGGTACAGAAGTGTAGGTGGGTTAGCTTTGAGCCTTTTGGTATCTCTTCAGACTTGGCCAAAGTCACCATGAGTTAGGATGGTGAAAGTAAGCGTTAGGTGGGTACTAGGTGTTGATGATGCCTAAGGTTAGATGTTATCAGTTGCTAAATCTCCCTCATCTTACTTTCATATATCCAGATGAGTCTGTCTACAGCTGCTTGTGTTGGTTCACCAGGCCTCAGAGTTTCTGCCCAGGCAGCAGCACAGATGGTTTCATCTGCTAATGTCTTCCACTTACTGAACTTATTTTTCTCCTTTGAGACAAAGACCTTGTGGCCTCCTTCCTTGGTACTGAGGTGGAAGCCCAGGCTTTGCAAAGTCAAGTGTCCCTTCTTGCTACAGGCCCATACTTGGCGTTCCCGGTTCCCACAGGACTCCAGCTTGACCAGTGAGTACTCGTGTGTCTTGTGGGCCGACAAACACTGCTTCGTTTTGAGGCTAACGATGGTCTTGGTGGCAGCGTCCCAGCTCCACCACTGCTGCTGGGAGTGCAGCTTGCAGTCGCTCAGGCCGATGCCATCAGGCTTGTGGTGGGAGACATGGATGCACTTTTGCAGCCGGGTGTTCTTTATGAGGAAGCCTTGCCCCTCCGATACTGCGGTACAATCAGAGCACGGTTTAGTACTGTATGTGTCCAAAGGAAACACATCTTCTGAGCACAAGATGTTTTAGAGGCCCATGGGAGAGGGAGACTTAACCCACCATTCCTTTGGCAATCATGCCCAGACGGCATTACCCATATCCTCCTAATTTGCTGAAATTACATCTGTCTCATATCTGGACTCCAAATAAGCAGGAATGATACTAGAGAGAAATACCTGTGACTAGCTTACTCATATGACTAATGGAGAAAACATCCCTATCTGTGAAAGACTGTACTTTTGTGATATATGTCTTTAATATTTAATACAATATTTCAACTAGCTAAGGTTTTTTAAATAAGTACTTGTCCTTCCCTACCCTCAAATATAAGTGGATGGTTTGTTTCCCCATCCCAATCTGGATCCTATCTTTCTTATGAAAAATAATTGAAATTCCTCAAATCTACAGATGCTTATCTAGGTCATCAAGTAGGCCCCCTTGGGCTATTGTTTACATTAGGTGGTTTCTTGTGATAGTACAGCAACATCAGGGATAAAACCCGTACTGCTTCAGACGTCTGGAAGTACTTGACTAATTTGACTTGTGTAAGTATCGAAGTAAAATTGCATTTAGTGTATCTGACACTGGTCTGTATTACCTCAACACAGAGGTACCATATTTAAGGAATATCTTTGTAAGAAAGACCCTAAATTCATCCTATAATGGGTATACAGTTTGAAGCAATTTCTTAGTTACTTGCTGCTTAGTTAGATCACAATGGGGCTCATCCTGGGCCTTTGATAACTTGGGATGGATATCATCCTGTTAGCTGGGAAGCTGCATCCATTTTCACTGTAAAATCAGCGGATGTGGCCTGAGAACATCCCGAACAAAATATCAAATGCTAAGTCATGTGTCATTGACACAGATGTACCATCGATTGTGTATTTTGTGTCTAATTTAAACAGGGAGGATTAGAAATAAATGTTTCAAGTTTTTGCTACATTCCTTTTGGTTTTAATTACCGTTAAAATACCACAACTTTCAGCTGTCATTGTGAATTTTTTTTCCTCTTTTCCCCAAAGGTCACATTTTGAAGAGCACCATCAGCGTACCATGTTGAGGGCAGTAAGGAAAGAAAAATGACATTAGAGGAGAACAGTGATGCTTATCTAACACCTATTTCTGCAGTATTTCCCCTCCCAAAGCAAAGAACAATACTTTCTCCTGGCAGCATGTATTTGGCTCAATATCTGCAAAAGCTAATGTGAGTGTAAACAGGAGCCAGTACACAATGACAAGGAGAGGAACAATAGTTTAAAAGAGCTCCCGTGTTTTCTCAGGAAATCCTAGGGGCCTGCTGGACTAATAGCTCAGGGCTTTTTCGTTGGGTCTGACTGTGCAGGGGAGGCAGCCAGAATTCACAGTATTCACAGACTCCTACAGTGGATGGGAATGAAATGAGGATGGATGTGTCGATCTTGGGGTACTGCTCTTCATGGTCCTGGGGAGACACTGATCCAAACAATTCCTGCCAATCCTGTGTGCCAGGAAGAAAGTTTCTGTCAGCACATCTGCTACATAATCTCACATAATCTCTAGATAATCCACAGGCACAAGTACATTTTTCTAGATTTCCTGCCTTGTTTTTTCTTTTTTAGGAGCCAGAATCCAGGATTCACAGAAATACTTTCCTGCATCTTAATTGGGAGTTTGTTTTGTCATAATTTGTAGTAATGAAGTAAACACTGCATAGAAACATTAGTATAAGGAGCAGGAGAACTATACTGAGTCAGACAAAACACTTGCAAGCCCTGATATCCTATTTCTAGTACTGGGCATTAGCAAATGTATAAGGGAAGAAGACAAAAATCAGGCTAGAAAAGAGCTCACTTGAGAGACTTATCCAGGTATTTATGGGTAGAATTGCTTTTCCAATGTATATTACATTGTTTTTTCCTCACAGAAGTTCATTAATCATTTTGCTGTTCAGTCAGTGTCATGAGCTCCTTTTGCAGCTCTGCACAGTCAACTTTTGTTTGATTATCCTGAATAATTTTGAACCATGAGCAAGCATCATTACTTTATTATTCACACCTTTTTTCAAGATTACTATCAAACTATCTGATTTATATAGGCACCTGCTGACACCTTCCTGCTGTTGTCTATTTGTCTATTTATTTGATCTCCTTGTGTGTTTTTATTGTTGTTGTTGTTTTAGTCTTTAACCATTTAACTGCCTATCTGAGAAATCTCTCTCTTACTCTCTCAGAACTTAGTCCCCAGTGGATGAATCTTATTAAAAGTCTTTTGCAAATCCAAGGACCAGATCCAGATCAGCTCACAACACATACGAGCAGATTTATGCCATTGTTGATGAGCCCTCCACGAAAACTGTATAGACTTCTCTCACATTCATCTGTGCATCTTTTAACTTTTTCCTCTGTTACAGCAGAGAACTGTTTCTATTTGATGCCTTTTGAAGATGGCAGTTGTTGCAATAGTTACCACAATCCCTTTATTTGTTTATTGAACTTTATGCAATAGCTTATATTCATCTTAGGAGTTCAAAAAATGTCTGTTTTTAGAGATTCATCCCACTGAAAAGCCAAGGCAGCCTTTCTATGCTGTAAATCCATGTGAGCTGAGGAAGCTCAACACTGCAACATGAGTGCTGCAACACAAGGGCTTTTCTTTGAGTTTTGTACCACTCATCAGTAGCATGTGACACCAAACTATTAATAGAATTTTATCTTCACATTGTGTTGGTCTAGCTAAACATCGCTTGGTTCAACATTACATGACAAACTGGCAGCAGAGCTGGGGCTAAAACCCTTTACCTCTGAAGTTTTAGCTTGCTGACAACTGCCTACTGACAGCCCTTGTGACATTGATCTGTCCATGAAGCTTGATGTCCACATGGGAATTTCCCAGGGATGTTACTTGCCAAGATGTGAGCCTGGGTCTGCAATACAAATTCCCCATCCCCTAGAATTTACTGTCTAATTACGTGTGCTTAGATACGGATAACTGACAGAAACCACTGGTCATGCCTCACACAACTATAGGTGGATACAGGCACAAAGCAAGCTAAAGCAGATTTATTTTGGGACACACGTCAGGCATCAAGAATCCATATTCATGAAGACAAAGGACCTTTCTTCCCAACACTGCCAAGCATGTCCTGTGCCAACACTCAGCAGCCCTGCAAATATGGTCATCAGCCCTAAGATTTGGGAAATGTTAACCTGGAGCAAGCAGAGTGTGGTATCCAGCAGAGGTGGAGAGAAACCCTCCCGTAGATTTGAGAATCTGGATTCAGTGACTCTGAAAAATGCCTTTCAGCTGCTCATGCTGAACATTTTGGCCTCTTCATATTTTTAGGAACAAAATAAACAATTTCTAGCAAAGGTCCTTGATGCCAGCTGGTCACTCCTATGATGCTGCCACTCTGTCCAGTTATGAGAAAGGAAAACAAGCAAATATAGCCCCTTGCCTGTTTGTGCCATGAGCACCCCTGGGACATGCTGTTTCTTGCAGGATTAGGAGCAGAACTCATGCAATCTTCCTAATTAAGGTAATGCTGCCAGGAAAGTCTTGGTTGCCAGTAAGTCCAGTGTGGCTGGGAATGTTTCTGCTGTTCCTAAGCAGTACCTGTGATGACTTGATCAAGGCCATTTGACAAGCTGCTCTGTGGAGGGAAGGGATAAGTCAGAGCTGAGCAAGTATGGGTTCTGAAAACACGTCATCCAGGAGCCTTGCTGTTGGCTTTGGCTTCTTTTGCTCTCCCATACATTTTGTGTCTTCACAAAATACCTTAATTAGCTCAATTTCTCTTGCCAAAAGCTTTTTTAAAATTATTTTCTGCAGGGTTAGCCTGGCTGCTAAGTCATAGTTAGTCCTGCCTCTACCTGTGCTCAAAGGCAGGTGCCCATCTAGGCTGGTTGAGCACCTTGCAGGCAGACTGCTTCACTGGAGATCTCCTGGACCCAGGAGAGCTCCCAGAGGGGATTCTCGGATGCCATCGTCCTGGCAGCTTCTTGCTCTGTGTTCCTCTATCCTATCTCTTCTTCTTCCTAAATCCTCCCACCAACCATGTACATGCTCTCACTATTCCACCTTTGTCTTGTACATCGCCACGGTCTATGAAGGCCTTGGTCCATATAACCTGCCCTTACAACCCTGCACTCCAAACCTGAGGCTCTCCATAATTTTACACAATAGCCTGAAGATGCCATATACTTCTATAAGCAAAAGTACAGTCAAATGTGTCTTCTGAACAGGGGTAAGTTGTTTCCATGCGCCTAGGGGCCTGACAGGCTGATTTCACTTCTTCAGAGGGTCAGAACTAGACAGAAATGAGAAGATGTGGCAGAAGGAGAGAAGCAGCCCGGTTAAAGTAGGAGGATTCCCTGTGCAGGGGGTGCTTGGTGCAATATGCTTTTGAGTAGCGTTTCTCACTTATGAGGAAGCCCACTCAGGTCTGTAACTGAGTTGCAGTAGTAGTCAGAAAACTGGACACATGCCAAACACATTTTTTTCTTCAGCAGCTTCCCCGTCAGAATGGATCCTTCCACTATGTCAATGGAATGATTACTAAGGCCCCCTCATAAGTTTTGCAAACCAACTATGGTTTGATTTAGTGTCACCTTAGCAGCAGTGATGTGATCTTTGCTGAGATGAAGGGAGTCCTAATCCCGCTCCTGGACTTGCCATTTACCTCCTTTACATCAAAGTAGGGTGCAGGACCCACCCCACTGCAGGGACAGATAGGAGGAAGAGGGACAACCATAGTGGTGGCCATCACACCAAGTCTGCAAGGCCTGCATCTGGGGTGAGCTGTGGAGCAACATGAGGGTCCCTGAAGTCCTGAAGATAGTCACAGCCCTCCTACGTCCTAGCACTGGAGTGACTGTACCCTTTTTTCCCCTTTGCCTCTTGCTTTTCCCATGTTCCTACACCAGTAAAAGCATCATGGCTGAATGTCCTTGGTGGCACCAGGCATGACGCATGAGTTGCCATAAGCCCAGCCCTCTTTTCTAGAAATGCCTCATTTTGCCATGATACTGGGATGAAGAAAAGACTGTAATTACTGTCTAAATTGGGAGATTGTCCAAATAATCATAAATCCATTGAAATCCTGCATGTTTACACAAGTGAAGGTCTGACTTGCAGCAGTCAGCAAAGCATGAATGAAGGACTCAGTTTAAGAAGAGCTTGGTAAATTGACAGAGGTTTTACACTATTGCGTTTCTCATAACCATTTTGGGGAACTTCCTGAATTTGGGTCATGAAAGACCCAAACTGAACAGTCAAAAGACTGTTTGCCAAGTAAGCAGAGCAGGGTCAGGTGTTCCAAAAGGAGAGTTTGTTTTGCTTTTATGGTGTTTTTTCTGAAAAAAAAAAAGTCTCATTGGATACAATGGGAAGGTGGGCCTTCAAAAAAACAAGCTGCTCTGTCATGTGGCGAAGTCTGGTCCATCAGAATAAGCAGGACTAGAGGTGGGTGAGCAGCTCTCTGGCAATTAGCAGCTGTTGTTCTTATGTCCACTGTTTCCATCTTATTTATTAACTGTCAGGAAATAGTTAGTGACTGGCTTGTCAGAGCAAGTACCTGAGTGCAAATACTTCTTGATCTGCACTCAGATTACTTTTCAGCAACATGGCTCTGTGGGGAATCATTCCCAGATGCTGCTTCCAGCAACCATACTAGCCTGTACGTTTTCTGGTCTTTGCTGTTTTCTTGAGGAATACCTTGCTTTTGGTTGACCAGCAATGGAGATGTTGTGGATAGGGACAAGTTGCTGAAGTGCCCGTGAGCCTGAGCAGTGGGGCAATAAATGGGCAGAGGAGGTGTGCAGAAACCCAGTGCACATGGTGAAAACCAGACCCAGACTCTCATGGGAAACTCCTGGCTCTGAGCTGCCCGTTGCAAATCAGGAGGGGGAGCTGGGATCTCTCACAGATTATCCCAGGAAAATGGGCTCAGGGCTCTGCAGTGACCCACCTTCTAGGCGAAGAGCAAAGCAGTGAGCATCCTGCTCTGCTACCAGGGATGGTGTGGGAAAAGGATACCCAAGGGGTGCGGGTCTTTGAAAGCCAGAGTGGATGAGCAGGGATTGACTGCTCAGAGGCTTCACAGAGAGGATATGCGGTGCCAAGGAGAGGCTCACCAACAGGAGGAGGTGGCTGTGCACACAAAGAGTGGTCCTTGAAGTTGCTACAGATGCTCCCACCAGCATGTGTACAGAGGAGCCTACACAAGCAGAGCAAGCAGATCAACTGCGACACTGAAGACTTAAACATGCCAACACCAGGAAATCCCCTGAGTCGAAAATCACTCAAGACTGGGAAGTTGTCCTGGGAAGGGGAGGTATTCGGCTTGGCCTTTCTGCTGCTTCTGCCCACGATGCTTTGGGCGACCTCTGATTTCATCAGTCTCCTATCTGCCTGTCCAGACACTGATCCTTCTCATGCCTGAGCACATTATACCTCACTGCTTCTTTAGAAGGCACTTCAGTGCTCTTCCTGCTGGTGGGGGATTTCCGAAGAAACCACCATCAGAATTAGGCAATTCCAGGATTTTGTGGTGAAATGGAACCCTCTAAGGCTTCGGAAGAGCAAACTCTTCTGTCGTGCCTGCAGCAGGGCAGCCCCTGGCAGGATGAGATGGGGAGAGGAAGCTGGGGAGGGGGTATCAGCTGCGGGGCAAAGCCTGTGTTTGCTCTCTGCCCATCCAGCTTGCCTGGAACATTGCCAGATACGGCGGATATAATTTCCTTTCTTGCAAAACAGACAGGATTTTATCACTATTCTAGCTGAAACGCAATGTCTGACTGCGCGATCGCTCCAAGACCGTTCCGCTGCAAAGGAAAAGGAGTTCACCCGGGAACAATCCTTGGCGCTGCTTCATTTCCTAGTGCCGCAACAGTGAAGAACCATGTTTACTTCTAGCAGTGGACAAAGATCTTTATTAGAGCAAAGCGAAAGAATATGATCTCTGTGGTGGTGCTGCTGCCCTGGCATCCCACCACAGTGCCATCTCCAGTTCCTGGCAAACTGGAGGTGTGCATCTCTCCTCACCTCCCACCAGCACTGGCAAACATGTACACAAAGACTCAGAGCTTTTAGGAAGAGAGATCTAATTCACTGGATTTATTTTAATCAGCAGAATTTTGAGGTGCAGAAAAAGAACACTGGATGAGCAGAAGTGAAGTCTATGTGAGTGCAAACCTCTCCTTTGACCTGGCTGCAGAGCAAACTGTGGGTAGTTGAATAACTGAGAGGCTACAGGGAAAGGAGAGTAAACGTGTTTATGGTCACAGCTGCCAGTCTGTACTTTATTTTTAGGGAATAAACACCCCAACTGTGTAGCCAAAATAGTTGTAGTCCTTTGGTCCAGGGAGCTCACTGAAAACCTCCGACCTGCTGACCTGCAAAACTGCCTATCTGGGACTGAGTGAACTTCGAAGCACTCGAGGGGCTTATTTGAAAGAGTCCCTTTCATGAACCTGGAATCTCTAATGTAGCAACAAAATGAAAGCAGGGAATTGTTTGTTATCTTGGGGGTTTTGCTCTCTTAAAAAGCAGAGATACTGCCTGGTGCCTGTGATGGGGGTTGGCTGTTCCCAGGTAGCTCTGATCTGGCTCTGCACCATGATGCTGGGCAGGATTTCTACTTTCCACCTGCGAGTGTTAAACACTGGGCTGTTGGGACACAAAATTCTCCTGAGTATCAGAGTATAGCATCTGATCTATGTCAGCACACAGCTCTGCAATGCCCTCAAAGACTAAAAGGAGCCCCTCAGAAGTTTGCTCCGCCATGACGAACAGGGCAGGTTACCTCTCCCTTGTGCATCCTGCTTCTGCTGATAGTGTTTTCCGGTATGAGAGTCCAAAGCACATGGCGAAACCATCCCCCAGGTATAGGATTAAAACAAGGGGTCCAGCCCCCACTTCCCACCGCCCTCCCTTGCAGAAACCCCTCTCGCAGCACCCACTGGAGGGGTTGCACCACTGTCCACACACTGGGCACCCACGCGCATCTGTATGTGACCGCAGGAAAACACGTTAAAATCCCGAGGGGCAGAGAGCTGCCTGCTTTGGGGCTCCCACAAAGGAAGCAAAACTTACCCTGGAGCCAAGGAAGGAGGCAAAAGCAACCCAGACTCAACTTGAAAAGCTCCATTGTGCCCCAGCCTACGGCAGGGGAGAGAGGCCTCTGTAGCGTCTCACTCTCAAGGAGTGCCAAGCCGGTGGCTTCCTCCCTTCCTCTGGCTTTCAAAGCAGAAAATCCCACTGGGAAGGGAAAACTCTTCTTTGGTCTTCACACCGGAGAGCTGGCACTGGGCTTATCGGCAGTGGATCGGTTTGGAGAAGTAGGTCCTGTGGGAGTTTATCCCTTAGCAGAAATCATATGACGGTCCAGGAGGGGGGATGCCAGACTGACATCCTCTCAGCTGCTGAGTTTGGCTCCTCAGCAGCTGCAATTGCTCCCGGACAACGAGTGCTGAATGCTAAGAAGGCTGGCGGGCTGCCTTGGCGGGCGCCGAGGGGGAGGAGGATGCTGGGCTTGCCCATGGGAAAAGGAAAAGTGCATCGGGAGCGCTGGGAGGGGCATGGGATGAGTGCGAAACTCCTGCCCAGGGCCGCGTCTGGAGCTGCCACAGATGCGTTTCCTCCTTTGGGAGAACTGTCCCCACGGAGCTGAGTTTAAGCCACGCTGCATGAGGAGGTGAAGCCTCTCAGAGCAGCCACTTGGAGCATTTCGCCAGAGTATGTCCTGCTGCCAGGGTGTGGGGACCAGCCTGCTGCCTCCTCTGATCCTTGAGTCGCCTGGGACAAGTATTTCCATGCAGAAGTTTGTGCTGTGCATGGTGGGAAAACCGTGCTCTATGCCCAGCCCTGGTCTGACAGCTCACAGCCTTCCCACTCTCAGGGAATCTGTCTCTTCCCAGAGGGACGCAGAGGTGCCGGGGATATGTTATACTCCAAAGGGAAACTTGGGATAAGTTCTGGCCCTGGCAAGGTCGCTCTTGCCCGCTGCAGCACTGCCTTTACTATTGGTTTCTTTTCCCCATGGGATTATGTCAAGTTGCACTAAATACCAGGCATTTTTAATTAAAAAGTATCTTATATCTTAAGGTATGCTCTCCCCCACGATATTGCTTTGCTTCTAAGGCTGAAAATGCAAACTCCACCACATTTGCTGAGCAAGCGAATCCTCCTCCATAGAAGAGGAGGACAGTAAAGAAGACCTTGTTTTCCTTCCCGGGGATGGAGATGGGTCCCAGGCAAATGAAATGTATTACAGCAAATATCCCACTGGAAAGGTCAATGGAAAGGTTCTTCTACCGGGGAAGCTGCTACTGTCCCACTCCTTTGCTGCCATTTTCAGGTCAGGATGTTCTGGTGTTTTTTATCGACTGTCTCAGCAGATCTGTTCCCCCTCGAGTGAGCCCAGGGCCTGAGATGTTGCCCTGTGACCATCTCCACTGAGAGAATGGGCCATTTTCCTAATATTTAACCGGGTATTTAACCTTTCCAGGGCCTGCCCTCTTATTCTGAGTCTGCTCTGGTGCCTTCGGGGCCTATTTGGTTCTCTCAGAAGCCTTTAGGAAATCAAAGTGAACTATTTTAGATGGACCATCCTTATCCTCATGCTGGTGCAAGAGGTTTTTAAGGCAAGGACAGCTGACTTCCTAAGGAGCTCATATTCATCCAAACACCTACTAATTCTGTTTTTTGTTACGAAAACTACTAATATGCATGTGCCCAGGCCTGTGTTGCCCAGCTCTCCCCTGCCTGTGATTTCAGTTTCTTGAAGGATATTTTCTTGCTTCTAATGATCTCTCCCAGCTGCTGTTTGGTCACTGTCACTTCCCTTTCTCTTTCTCAAACTTTTCTTACAGGTGATACATGTTGGCTCAGCAGTCCCCAGGAAGGCCTTAATTCCCCGGTCTTCCCCTTTTACCTTTCTTTGCGCAGTGCCTTTTTCTGCAGTTCAGTACAAATTTAGTCATTTTTTGGTGTTTGTTGCTCCTGCGTGGAATTAGGCTGTCAAGGGGCGACCCTTCAGCT
Source organism: Tinamus guttatus (assembly GCF_059628265.1). Lineage (NCBI taxonomy): Eukaryota > Metazoa > Chordata > Aves > Tinamiformes > Tinamidae > Tinamus > Tinamus guttatus. The sequence continues at coordinate 169,656 of NW_028288615.1, read as the reverse complement.
GCAAGAGAACTTGTGTCCTTTGCCTTCAGTGACATTGCTGTCATGATGTTAGTGCACGGCCTCATCCAAAGGTGCAGCCCCAGCCTTTGCAATGGGGCTGTGCACAGAGAAGCTTTAGTGTGATAGGGGAAACTAAGTCTCTTAAATTTTGCTCCCCCTGGCTCTGCAGGAGTTACTGATGCTCAGAGCAGTTTTGCAGCTCAGCTTGGCTATCTCTTGGGCAAGGTAAGCCATCTCCTCTGCTGGCATCTAGGATGCTGAGGACTATGAAGCATGAAGCTCCAGTTCCTGCTGGGTTCCTGACAGCTCTGGACCACATGTCGGCTCTATCAGGAAATGCAATATAACACAACATCCAGAGCCTGGAAGGTGGGTTGTTCTGGTGGTATATGTGCAGATGCAATATGGAGATGCTGCTTACGGGCAGTGTTTCAGGAAAACAGACCCATCTCTGCAGGGTTGGAGCTAGTCCCAGCTCCAGACCCTTCATTCCAGTGCTGATTTTAGGGCACTGTAGGAAAAGCCTTTGGCCTTTGAGTGCAAATCTCTTTTTTTTTTTTCTGGCTTCAGCGATTGCTTAATGAATTATAAGACGCTCGGACTGACACTGAACTCACCCTCACTAGCACAGGATCGAGGAGAGCCTGAACCAGCGACTGGTGACATTTTTAAGCCTTGCGGAAAAGCCATCAGTCTCAAAGTGCAAGTGTGAGCAAAAACAAAAAGAAACCAGCTTAACATCAGCTACTGATTTTTTAGTCTCCAAGTAAGTGTTATTATTCTTCTCCAGTCCAACAGGCTCATATCGGGGACAGCATCATTCTTCTCCACTGCATTTTAAAAGCCAGGGTGCTTTTGCAAGTGAACAAGCCCAGAAATAGCTGCCATCTTATTTCTTACACGTGCAGGACGGTATTTACATGTAAAATTTCTCCATTGCTGTGGAGGCCCGTTTTGAGAACAATAGTATGGCATGTTTTGTTAGTAGATAACCAGCTTCAGGGATGGCAGTGCAGATGTTCTATCAGCAGACAAGGAGTAAAAGCAACTGTCTGGCTGCTACGTGACCAAGAAGCTGGTTGGATAGCTTTAGTATAAGCCTTTAGATTACTGGTTTATTCAGTAACAGTGCTTCCCATTTCTTTAGACAAATAAAGTATTACATTTGGAACAGTATCATATATAAGTTTTATCTGATACTTAATAAAGTGACTTTGGTATTTGATTCAGGACTTTGGTCTTTGATTCGAAGCTTTGGTCTTTGATTCAATATGCTGGAGTTCGTTTCTTCGCAAGTTGCAATATAGCCATTAGAGACCATTTTTCCAAAGCATATTCATTGTTTGTGGCATGGCTTCATACTGTGGTTCATGGGGGTACTTGTGCCGAATCCTTCCCACAACTTTTCCTGCCTGTAGAAGCGAGCAAGCTGTTCTCCAACTAGGGTATCTCCCATGCTGAGCAGGATGATGCCATAACCACTGACTTGCAGTCATGTAATCTGCACCCTCAGTTAGTCCTTGCCCACCCCAGGCCACTGAAACAGCCTTGGTTTTGCTGTTTCACCAGTTTGATGGTGACTTGGCTTTTTCTCAGATTCAGCCATGTGGGGAATTTTCTGATAAACTCAGGAAAGTCTCCCTTTAGTTATGAGTGGGCTGAATTTAGGTAGCAATGCCCCTAGCACGTCCCTTCTTGTCTAATGCTGAACATGAGTCATTCCTCCATCTCCATCCACTTCAAAGGCAAGTTGTCACTGCCCTGCTCCAAGCTGGATAAATAGATACCAAGTCAAGCCAAGGCACCTGGTCATCTCTGCAGTCAAACCTTTGGCCACTGACAAGCCCTTGGCATTGAATGTGTTGGAAAACCACCAGGGCAAAGATCCTGTATATCCAAAAAGGGATGCAAGGAACAAAGTATTTTTCCTTTCAAAACTTCTCTCTTCCCGGAAAGCTGAGACAGCTTGAGGTGCATCTCTACTGTGGATGGAGCTGTGGTCCCTCCATCCCTGGGGTCACCTGGGAGCATCAGGCTGAGGCCATGGGGAGCCCAGAGCCAATCCTGCTCAGCCTTCCCGGGATCCTCGTCCCCATGCCGACTGCCTCAGTGCCCGCAAGGCTTCTCACAGGGGGCAGATGTGAGATAAGCTGCCCCAGGAGCCTTCACCCTGACACTAGTGGTTGGCTTAAATCAAGGAATGAAGCATCCTCTGAGTATCTTACCTGCAGCGCTCGATGCTCACATTGCTTTTCTGGCTCATCCTCACAAGATAGTAGCAACTGAAAACAGTTTTCCCATCTTCCGTGGAGGTTTTGGGGCTATTGAGCATCATTTCTCCAGCTTTTGCAGCAGGCAGCTCTCAAGGGCTCCCCCTGGCCAGCAGAGCAGCTGACTGAGCCTGTGGGCCAGGGTCTGAAAGCCCCTTCAGACCATGTCACCCCCAGCCCTTACTTCTTCACTTCTTCACTTCACTTCACTTCTTGTCCTTCAGGGCAGGACAAGGTCACTGGTTGAATTCGGAGCAGCCTGAAAGCAGAGCATCTTTCTCCCCTCACTTTTTTTTTTCTTTTTTTCATATTTTGACCATCTTTCTGCCTCTCCTGGCCACACTTCGTCCACCCCTCTCCCTTCCCTGGGACTCTAGGGCATCTTCAAAGCCCGAGTTCACTCTTGGGGCCCCTGCAATAGCAGAGGCAGATGCAGCTGGCCTGGATGGGCCCAAGCAGAGAGGACACCAAGGCAGCAGTCCCCAGCCTGCACCGTTGGCTCAGCAGATGGAGCTGCTTCCCCAGCCCGTGGCTGCGGAGCCGCTGGAGAGCGCAATTTCCCTTCCATCCTCTTGGGAAGAAGGAAGTCACTCACACATGAGCAGGACTTTCCTCTCCCAGCTCCTGCAGGACCAAAGACCTATGAAGGAAACTGCTCTATGTGCAGTAGCGAGGGTCTGGAATTCGGTGGATAAGGAAAACTCCAGGAATCTGCTGTAATGAGATCCCCCATGGCTGAGGGTGGAGCCAGCAATAGCGTGCTCCAGGCCTTTCTCCTTGCTGGAGACAGCAGGCATTCCCCCAGGTTCAATGCCGGGATGGTGGGTGCGCACTGCGCGACAGCTGAAATCATCCCCATTTCAGGAGGCCATGTTCATTATTTTCACAGTTTACTGCGAGAGAAGATGTGGACTGAGACCTAACAAACTCATGCCCAGAGCTCCTGGGACAGACCTGGCCCTGGGAGGGCCCTTGGGGGAGGCTCGCTGCAGGGTGCAGGGGCGCAGCGCCCCATCACGCCGGCCGCCTCCTGCCGCAGCCCCTGCGGAGTCATTGAGGGCAGTCTAAAGTCCTGGCCTGTTTTCGGCACGTGGAGGCGCCCATAGGTCAATGTTTAATCCGTGGGTGCCGAAGGCTGCTCGGATTCCTGGGGCGAGCAATCCCGGCTCTGCTCAGAGACAGGTCCGCTGCGTTCCTAGGCATAGACAGGGCAGGAATATGTGTGGGGCCTGCACTGGACCTGAATTTACATGGATAAAACACATGAGCACAGCAGCAAATAAAGCACAGAAGCCCCTGCATCGCTGCAGGACCTGCAGTGCTGCTGGGCACATCCCGCCCTGCTCACCTTGTAGTGGGTTAATAAACATTTGCTGTAGAGTTCATATGTTAATAAACATTCGCCTTTGCAAGGACCTATTAATATTCATGGCCAAGAGACACCAGGGTGATGCCATCTTGGAGGCTCTGCAGTGAGGGAAAGGGCTGGAGCCCAGTGGGAGGTCCCCGAAGTGTCCCGTGTGTGCTTGGGCAGCAACATCTCCATATGCCCAGCTTCATGCTCCATCGCTGCTGTCCCTCCCTGCCCTGAGAGTCCTCTTGTGCAGAGGGGGAGGAGGAGAAGGAAGAGGAGGAGAAGGAGGCAGGGCCGGTGTGGGCATGTGCAGGGTGGGAGGGTTGCATAGAAAGTGGGGAAATTTTCCACAGATCCCTTATTCTGCTGGTATTTTGGAGTTCTGATTTCCTAGGGTTTGTTTGTTTTGTTTTGTTTGATAATAATAATAATAACAGAAAGTGGGTGAGACTTTGTACTGAAAAGCCTTTTTCCTATGGCTTTTCTCCTTTCCTTCTCTACCTCCTACAACCAAGGAGGTGTCCAGCTGGGGAGGCGGCCAGAGGAGAAGAGCAGCCACGGACAAGCCCCGCACATGGAAACCTCTCCTGACCGCAGAGGTTGTTTATGGAAAACGCCAGCGTTTCGTTGGGAACAGCGCGAGCAGTTGGAGCCGCAGCAGCACGTTGGGAGCTGGGCCAGCGCCGGGGATGCTGCCAGTTCCCGGCATGACCCCGCGCCCGTGTGTGTGTGTGACCCATGCTGCTCCTCGCATCTCCCCCTCTCTCACATAGTTGCTACAAAACAGCCACCGCCAGGTTGTCCCAGCAATGCTGTTATCCACTTGCCCTCTCTCTATTTATTTTTGCAGCAAAACCTTTCTCACCCACAGGGTGCCTTAAAAAATAAATAAATAAAATAAATAAATAAATAAATGAGCAGCTTGTTTTGGTCATGGGAAGGCTGCTGCGATCGATACCAATCACCGTGACCCCTGGTATTTTTAGTGGCTCCCTGGGCAGCTTATCATTTCTGTATACTTAGTGCCTGATGTCACAGCATCGCCTGGTGCGGCTCGGCGGGACGCGCCGCCTCCTTTGCCACCTCGCTCCCTTCGGCCCCTTCCTGCAAGTTTTCACCCCGCAGACGCTACCCTCACTATTTTTTTTTTTTTTTAACCCAGCTGGAGGGAAAGCCTTGGTTGAAGAGCTCGCAGGTCAGTGAGGGCAAGGAGGGGGGTTTATCCATGCCGCTCACCTCAGTTTTCCGCACCAGCCTTCGCTCGTCCTGTCTGTGGGTGTTCAGGGCTCGCAAACAGCCGCTTGGTGACCGCTGGGTCCTGCTTTTGTTAGGAATATCAGGTTTTTAGCGTTGACATGGTTCCTGCTGTGCAGTAATTGTAGTTTAACTCCTCCCTCCAATCCCAACCTGTCATCCATCCCCATGGTGTTATGACTTTGCAGCCTCCTGACTCTGACATTAGCCAGATGTGGGCCCTCTGTTTTGTGGGAGCTGAATTAGCACACCAGAAGCAGAAAGGCAGCCAGGTTGGATGCAGCGCATCCTCCTTGTCTTCTGCAGCTGGGGTGATACGGGCTGTGCCAAGTCGACCAGCTCTGGACATGCAGGCCATGTGCAGCCAAAGGGCTCAGCCAAGCCACCCTAAAGCAGTGGGGCCACAAATGGCTGCCTGCTCTGCCACGTGCGTGTCCCTGCATCACCACTGCAGCTCGATGAAGGAGCAAAGTGCGGGGAGATAAAACCACGTTCCCCTTGCTGCAGCACCGAAGCAGGCTGCTGGGAACCAGCTGAATATCCCCATGCAGCATTTCCCTGTGTGCATACAATGCAGGGAGGCAGAGGACAGGTGGGAAAAATCTGTCAGGGCAAACACTTAGCCTAAAAAAAAATAAAATACAGATCATCTTGCAGCTTCCAGATTGAATCCCCTGGTGCCAGCCCCTCTCCCTGCTCAGAGACCCTCTTCTCCTCCGAGCTCCAGACGGCCTTCTAACCCCCTGCCTCAGCTTGGTAGGATGCAGCGAGGCTGCAGCCAGGAGGAGCTCACAGGAATCCTGGCAGAGCCCAGTTCCAAAAAAGCTCAGCTTGGCTCAGCTGGCAGCAAGAAGGTTGTAATAGCACATAGCAAACAGCGAAGCAAGCCAGAGCTGCAGAGCTAGGGAGGGTGCAGGGATCCAAGCAAGAGGCCAGGAGGGAGGACTGCTAAGAAGATTAAATCATTATTTCTCTGTAAATAATCCTCTGTTTCATTAACCGACACCACAGGTGTGAGGGACTGGATGTTGAAGAAGAGGCTGTGACTGTCTTCCTTGGATTTTATTTCCACCATTTGGCAAAAAAATTAAGCAGTGAAGTTTCTAACCACAAGGTGACAATTCTGGGGTGCCATGGAAAATCAGATCACTCACCGTGTAGGAAAAAGGGGAGCTGCTCAAAGTGGGAACATCAAGGAAATCCATACGACTAAAAGCTTCACTCCTGTGAAGCAGAAGCCCACCAAAGAGCTGAGGCCCATGCTCGGGGCCATCCTGCTCGGCCTCATCCTCTTCATTGCCGCTGTGGTGGCCTGGTGCTACTACACAGCGTCCCTGCGGAAGGCAGAGAGGTTGAAGACGGAGCTGATGGACCTGCGTCCAGAGGGGTTTGTAATCAAGAACCAGAACGGGGAGGTGGTTTTCCGGCTGGCTTTCCGTTCAGGGAGCCTGGACCTGGAGTCGTGCTCCAAGGAGGGAGAGATACTGAGCTGCACGCGCTCGGACAGGGGTCCGCTGAACTTCTTCATCCAGACGGTGAAGCCCAAGGACATGGTGATGTGCTACCGCGTGCGCTGGGAGGAGTTTGCGGCGGGCCCGGCGGTGGAGCACACCATGTTCTGGGAGGACGCCCACTGGTATGGGGGCTCGGAGATGAGCACCCAGCACTGGCCCATCCGCCTCGCGGGCTACCAGGAGCCCGTGCCCTACGTGACGAGCGACGTCTACTCCTTCCGTGACAGCTTTGGGGGCATCCTGGAGCGCTACTGGCTCTCGTCCAAAGCGGCGGCCATCAAGATCAACGACTCGGTGCCCTTCCACCTGGGCTTCAACGCCACGGAGCGCACCCTCTTCTTCCAGGCGCGCTACAAGGATTCGCCCTACAAGCCCCCACCGGGACAACAGCCCTTCCCCGAGCTGAGCTACCGCGTGTGCGTGGGCTCGGACGTCACCTCCATCCACAAGTACATGGTACGCCGCTACTTCAACAAGCCCTCCAAGATCCCGTCCGAACACGCCTTCCGCTACCCCATCTGGTCCACTTGGGCCCTCTACAAAAAAGATATTGACCAAGATAAAGTTATGGATTTTGCAGAAAAGATTAAAAAGTATCATTTTAACTGCAGTCACATTGAAATCGATGACATGTACACACAAGCCTATGGGGACTTTGACTTTGACCCCATCAAGTTCCCCAATGTGACAAAGATGTTCACAAAATTGAGGGAGGATGGATTTAAGGTGACTCTGTGGATTCATCCTTTCATACACACAGATTCCTCCAATTTTGGTGTAGGGATCGAGCGCCAGCTGTTCATCAAGGAGCCATCAGGGCGGCTGCCAGCCATGGTGGAGTGGTGGAACGGCATTGGGGCCATCCTGGACTTCACCAACCCGGCGGCTCGGGACTGGTTCCAGAGCCACCTGCGACAGCTCCGCCACAAGTACGGCATCTCGTCCTTCAAGTTTGATGCTGGAGAGACCAGCTACCTGCCCAAGCAGTTCAGCACCTTTCGGCCACTCTCAGACCCCAGCATCTGGTCCAGGCGCTACACGGAGATGGCCATCCCCTTCTACGAACTGGCCGAGGTGCGGGTGGGCTACCAGTCCCAGAACATCTCCTGCTTCGTCCGTATCATTGACCGTGACTCCGTGTGGGGCTATGAGCTCGGCCTCAAGTCCCTCATCCCCACGGTGCTCACCATCAGCATGCTGGGATATCCTTTTGTACTACCAGATATGATCGGAGGAAACTTCCTCCCTAACAAGACAGAGGGCGCAGTGGAAATCCCAGACCGGGAGCTCTACATCCGGTGGCTGGAGCTGTCGGCCTTCATGCCCTCCATGCAGTTCTCCATCCCGCCCTGGCTCTACGACAAGGAGGTGGTGGAGATTGCACAGAAGTTCACAGAGCTGCACGAGTCCCTGGTGGCCCCGCTGCTGCTGGAACTGGCCGGGGAAGTCACGGACACGGGCGACCCCATCATCCGGCCCATCTGGTGGATCTCTCCACGCGACGAGGCCACCCACAAAATCGACTCGCAGTTCCTCATTGGGGACACGCTCATGGTGGCCCCTGTGCTGGAGATGGGCAAGCAGGAGCGCGACGTCTACCTGCCAGCGGGCAAGTGGCGCAGCTACAAGGGGGAGCTGTTTGAGAAGACCCCGGTGCTGCTCACAGACTATCCTGTTGACTTGGATGAAATTGCCTATTTCCTCTGGGTTTCGTAACAGACTCCTTCATCAGCTTTACAACAAGCTGAAGCAATTTTTAACTAGAACATTTAAAGAACTGATTTTTTGGTAATTTTAGAAATGAAAACACCTTGCTGTCAATATAGAAGTATTCATGGTGACCTCTATTTTTTTGACAATGCCTGCAGAGTAACTTAGTCACTAAGATATATTGGATAGATGTTAGGGCCATGGCAGTATGATAAATACAACATATAGAAGCACTGTTTCTGCTTGTAATCATTTCCTGGCAAGAAATGGCTTGTACATTTTTGTTTTGTATAAGAATTTGAATGGGCTCTATTGTTAACCTGCTGTACAGCTGATCTCCTGAGATATTTATAGTTTTCCCTTTATTTAGCCAAGTACGTACTTGGAACAAGGTACTTAAAAAAAAAAGCCAAAAAAAAAAAAAAAAAGCCAAAAGCCGGTCTGTGATTAACCTAAAGAGAGAGGGGCTATATTTTCAAACCACAGTCTTGTTGCATGCTGCTGTAAAGGGAATCCTCATTTCCCATAAACTGAGCAAGCAGAAATAAAGCTTTAGCACTCAGTAATACTGTGATAATGATTTATCCTCTTTCCTGGAAGAAATTATGGAAAAACAGATCTCTGGTGTAGATTCACCAAAGCCTGTAATCGTTTGCTGAAATCTAACTGGCCCCTGAGTCTGGAATGAGCCCATCCTGCTGAGCCATGACTCATGAAACCCTCCCCTCTCAGTAGCATCACGGCCACTGCTACAGGAAAAAACAAAAGTTGACAAAAAAATCTCCTTGACATGACCGTCGAGAGCCCTGGAGTCCATGACAGCCCTTCTTGAAATTAAAGACCCCATTGCCCTCCAGCCACAGCCACCCTTTGACACGGATGCTCTCTCCTTCACTCACCGGTGTCCTGTGGCCATGCAGAGCCTTGCTGCCAGTGTTGGAAATGGCTTGCGATGTCCAGCAGGTAAATAAGCCTGAATAGAGAATATCCCATGGCATGGGAGAGAGTGGGCAATGAGGGACACATCCTGGCCCCCCATCCTGCTGCTGGGTGCTGGGGCACTGGGAGGGGGTAGGGTGCATTGCCCCAGGGTCGGAGAGGGACCCTTTCCTTAAGGGCACCCCATGCATCTGTAGCCTCCCCTACACCTCTCAGGGCTTGGAGGCATAGGCTGCTCCCAGTCCCCCTCCCCAGGCAGTGATGAAGCCCCATCCCTGTTGCCTGCTAATGCCAAGCTCAGATGTCCGTGTTGTTGCAGCACCACCAGAGCACACATTACTTCGTTTCTTGGGCTAAGCTGTCCTGAAAAACGGCTCGGATCTGGGTGCTGATCAGTGACTCTGTTATGCTGCAAGGACCCTGCACAGTCATCTCTGCAAAAGGGCAGTGCCAAGGGACAGGCTGGGGATGAGCCAAAACATTTTCTACATGTCCCTAAGGGCAAAGTGAAAAATTAACCCATGCCATGGTGCTATTTTTGCAGGCACAGCTACAGGGAGGACAGAAAAAAAAAAAAAAAACCCTAAAGCCTAATGCAGGAGTGTGAAAAGCAGAGCAGTGCTGTGGCTGCCAGCAGGTCTGGGGCTAAAAGGGCTTTCCATGGATTGTTACCATGGGCTCCCTCCCACCACAGCAAAGTGGTATCCACTGATGTCTGCTCACCCTGAGGATGAGATCTCCCCCCTTTACTCAGCACTTCCACTCTCAGCTGCTGTATCGGGTACCAGCTGGGCTCCAGGAGCTAAGTGGTCCTGCCAGCCATCAGCCCTCACCTCAAACCCTGTCCCTTCCACCTTGGCTCTGCGAGATGGGTTCCAGACCAGCCTATCACAAGCTCCCAGCTGCCTGTTTCTTTATTGCCCTTTATCTTTGGCCATCACTTATCCAAAAATCACCCATCCTCCCTGGATTCTCTAGTTGGCCCCTTGGTTTTTGCATCAGCCAAGATAGTCTTCAAGTCTCCTGGGAGCGAGGAACCTGCAGGCTGGCAGCTCTTGCATGGTTCAAGCCTAGCTGAGGGAGGTTTATTTTTCCCCTAAGGTTCCCGGCCTGGCTGGGTGCCTGGAGGGAATCTGTTGTTGTCCTCTTACCATATTTTTTCTCCAGACTTGTTCCATGTTTATCTGACTGCTTTGTCTTTCCTTACTTTGTAATAAAAACTGTGATTTCCAGTGGGGACAGACTCAGCCCTGGTAGGTCTCTGGCAGGTCAGCAGTTGCCCCTGGGAGCCTCTCTGAAATCACGTTTAAAATTAATGGGTTTTATGCTGTTTTATGATGGTTTTATGGACTATCCCCCTGGTGTCCATGTCCTTTTGGGCTGTGATGCCTCAGGGCAGGATCAGGTACCTCTGAGGCTTCCATTTCTGGCAGAAACAGGAGCAGGGTTGCGTAGTCCCTCCTGGGGGCTGATGCAGAGTTAGGCTTTACCTGGGCATGGTCTTCAGACCAGCCCCAAGACAGAGCTGTTCCCTTTGCTTTAGAGATCCATGGAGGTTGACAGCTGATGCAAACCAGCCCATGCTGGAGGATGGGGGCATTTTTATCCCAGTCTTCTGCTATTCTGCAAACAGGGCCAGGAAAGTAGTCACTTCTCCTCTTTAAAACATCCATCAAAGCTTCAAAATGTAGCTTTAAATGGGCCAACAACCTCAACTCTAACTTCAGTGAAGTCTGGGGTGACAACAGCCCCAAATTTTTTACTGCTTGAACAACTGGCCCCAGTCACTTGGCATAGATGGACATAGTTAAACTTCCTTTTGTTTATCCAAGTTTTATATCAATCAAGGCAATTAATGTTACAATTTGTTTTCATAACAATTACAAATTAGAAAAGTGGTTAAAAATGCAGCAACGTTATGGTCAGACTTAAGAAGACATGTGCAAACGCAAGCATCCATTCAATCCAAAACAACAGTGCAAGCTTCAAAATTCAATTACATCCACATGTTGACCTGCTGCTCCGATGTGATCAGATACTGGCAGAGATATGAACTATATGGACTGCAGAAGATATTGAACCAATCCATCAAATCTGTCCCTAGGCATTTCTTTGACTGCATCAAACTGAGCCTGTTTTGGATGGTGACCCATGGTGCACACTGGGGAAATGATCTGAGGCTAGTAGCTCTCAAAGCTTTTGTGCACAGACCTCTATGGTCTGCAAGGCCCTACAGGTATTATAGCTGGCCTGCAGAACTGAAGTAGTGTTTTAAATATTGTTTGGAATAAAAAGTTTAATTGAAAGTGGCCTGCAAAATATCTTGAGGCAGTACTTCTGAGCTACAACCCAACCCTCAGCAAAATCCCTGCTGAAGACAAGCTACTGAAGAACATGTCCCCAGAATGTGGGGGTCTTGGTCCTGTGAGCCCTTGGACAGCCACCCACATAGACGCTTGGTCAGCCATCCACTCTTCAGCTACATCCCTATGTCCTTATAACAGCAACTTTACTTTTTCTTCTATCTAGAGACTTGAGCAGCCATAGGCACTTACACCCTAACTAAAGCATCTAGCAAAGGACTGTCTATAGCTTATTGATTTATAAAGATAAATTAAAAAAAATAAACTTTTGAAAATAAATTCTGTCTTTTGAGGGGACTGTCTATGGGGAGTTTCTTCCAAGCCCTTCCTGACAGCACCCAAATCAACTTTGGTGCTTCCATGGCACAGTTTCTAGGATCCAGCTGCCTTAGACAGACTTTATAATCACATAACGCACAGGGAGAGCCCAGCTTGCCACCACAACCAAAGAGAAACTGGAAGCACAGCTGGAATTCCAGTTTCTTGTTCATCTTGGTGGTATATATTTTGGAGTAGCCCATGGCAATTCAGAGATCCAGAGGCATGAGGAGCATCTGTCCACTCCAAATGGTCAGCATGTTGGTTCAGTTAGGTTGCGCGAATGGAGAGCCAAGTTGTCTTTGCTTTTTAACCCCTCTATGATATGTTCACAGTTTTCAGGTTCCCTTGAAGTCCTGAAAGTCTTTGACACAGAGAGGGACCAACATCTCTAAGCACACGCTGGAAGATTCATTTCTGTGACGCCTTTTCTTGACCTCACCTGTGATGGTCTCACCCTTCTTTTCTGCACTACAGCAGGGCTGTAATGACATGGCCAGACAGGACCAGGCAAATGTTTGTGAGCCATATCAAGTGGTGCGAGAAGCTGTCTTCTGCAAGGACAGACAGCAGTAGCACGTGCAAGCTCTTCATATACTCAGCACCAAGCACGACAGGTTTTCTTAACCCTTGAAACTATTGTGAGAAGATCTAAGGCACTCATCCCATTACTTCTAATATTTTAATATTAAAAAGATGCTGAAGGGAATGTCAGTTTGCCCTTCAACAGCTGACATAGCCTGACTCATTACTAGTGAGGTGTGCAGTGGGTGACACAGTGGAGGAAGCAAGAGCATGTGCATCATTAACGTGGTGGGCTCCTTTACATGCTGTCCAATGTTTGGGGCCACAGAGCGTCACTAGCACCTTGACTGGGCAGCAAAGCACAGAGCCATGCCCAAGTCAAGGGACAACAAGACATTCCACAGGGCAAGGCTGAAAGTGAAGAACTGGATCTGCGGCCTTCTTGTTTTTCTGGGGCGCGGTATGTATTTGTGAGGACTACTTCTCTATGTCAGGAGGAAATTGTGCAATGGACAAGGCTCAAGCCCTCTGTCTGCCCTAATGCAGCACCTGAAGATGGGGAAAAGCAGGCGGCCTTGTCTGCACCTCACCTTATCAGACAGCAGCATCTTGTGGACTCTCGTCTACAAGTTCATTATGTCCACCTTCATCTCCTCCCTGTTAGGGGTCCAGAAATAACTCCCTGCCAGAGGATGTCTGTAAGTGGTACAAGGAACTCTATTTGGACTGATGCCAGGGGTAAAACCTGAGACCTTCATACCTAAAATCAAAAGAAGTAGGCTTTGGAGCTGAGCCTCAGACACGCTTGTACTCTTGCGACACAGGGATCCATGGGGCTCTCCTAAATCTCTTTAAGAGCCCAAAACGCCAAATTCTGCAGGGCAGATCCATTCAGACCTCAGAAGCTGCTCCAAACAGTCCTTCAAATTATGCATTTCTAAAGTGTTCCTCTGCTCCCCTCTAATTATATAAGCACTTCAGATTTTTCCCAAGCATTTTACATTTTAGACATCTACATTTCTGTCCTGGACACCTCCACGATCCACAGATTTGGCCTATTTTTGCCTCCTGCAAAGTCCAGTGCAGGAGATGGACAGACCATCACTGGTGTTGAGGGGTGCGTAGCACACGCATGCTGAACCCAGGCTCAGCTCACCTGCAGTCACCTGCAAAGCCCTGCATATGCTAAGCTCTCCTTGCTTGGCCGCTATCTGGGCAGGATCCTCTCAATCCCAGTGAGAGAAGTTCAGTTCTGCACAGATGCATTAAAAATTCACAGGCCAAGACCCATTCCCATCGAGGGCGCAGCAGGGAAAGTCCTGCCCTGGGGAGAAGGATGCCAGACTTAGGTACTATTAGCTATTACTACTAATATTAGCTCAGAGCAGAGATTGCCAATGTCTTTCTGCAAATACATCTTCCCATACCAAAGCAAATGGCTTTAATGAGGAAGACTGCAATAAAGAGAGAGATACGGGCAGACAGATGTCTGCGGCCTCACACTGCAGCACACAGAGAGGGAGGGGAAGGAAGTGCAAGGGGAAACCCTCCCAGGCCAAGAGAGGGACCCGAGCCAAGGTCTCACCAGCCACGGCTGCAGGAGATGTGGGTGTCAGTACATGTCCCTCCATGTCCTCCCCAGATGGCTCTTACACCAGCACCAACTTCATGGCTACAAATGCTGCCTGGAGAAGATCCCTAAATAAAGAGCATGAAGGACTGCTTCAGAAAAAATGGAATAAAATAATCATCTCTCTAACTCCAACATGAGATGGAGATGGATATTACCTTAATTTTTATGGCACATGAGAACACTTCCGTGGATGCAATATGAACACCCACTGGCACAAAACCATCAGTGCAAAAGCCAGTATTTTCCACCCACTGGCAAGCCGGCTAGCAGCAAATGTTACCATCAGGGCTCATCTATCCAAGACACACGCGACTTGTGAGAACCTGCTGTTCCCGGGGAAAAGTCACACGTACCTTCTGAGAATTGCTTCGCTTCAGGCAGTTTTTCTGCCAGGAACAAACCTGAAAGCCTCTCTTCCCTTAAAAACAAAATGATGATGTCTGCAGGATAAGCATGTCATAAAGCTAAGGATGCTTAGCAAAGGATGCTAAATGCTTTAAAAAAGACTAATTGGACACACAGCTATGAACAGCACTGCTCTGGGAAAGGCAGTGTAGACTCTGAAGGCAAACCACAAAAGCAAGAACCCTACAGCTTGCATTAGGTGGGTGAGGAAGTGGGACACAGGTGACCCGGGAAGCAATATGCAGTGGGTACAGTCAAAATACCTGCGTGTTCATTGAGTAACCTGGCCTGCCTGGTACCCAAGAAAACAGGAGTACAGGACAAGTATTAGTCCAGTATCATGATAGACTAAAGGGAGAGGGGAAAAATATATAGATAGATAGATATAGATAGTTTTCTCCACTTAAAAAAGTCTTTTTAAATGTGTTTGCCATATTATAAAATTAAGGCAGGCTGTGCTATAGCAACCCTCCCAAGTCAAATATCTCCATTCCAAGTGCTGGATGCTCCCAAAGAAGAAAAAGAACTTCCCACTGGGTGGTAACTTTCACCTAGAAAAAATCCCTGGGAACTGAAAAGGTATTAGGTAAAAGGTATTATCAACTATGTGTTTGTAGATAGCTTCACAGTTCCTTCCTCACATACACACAGAAAATTCTGGCCAAGGTAATCGACCGTGCATCTCCTACCTGCCCCAAATTAAAATAAAATCACCTCATTTTGAATAAGAACCCCGAAGACAAGTCTATTTAATTCCCCACCTTAATCGCAGTCCGAAATGAAATGTGCAATTAGAATTATTATTTGTCAGAAAGTCCTAGTGTAAGGCTTGATTATTAAAAAGCTTAATTCTGCTGGTGGAGTCTGTTACGAAACCCAGAGGAAATAGGCAATTTCGTCCAAGTCAACAGGATAGTCTGTGAGCAGCACCGGGGTCTTCTCAAACAGCTCCCCCTTGTAGCTGCGCCACTTGCCCGCTGGCAGGTAGACGTCGCGCTCCTGCTTGCCCATCTCCAGCACAGGGGCCACCATGAGTGTGTCCCCAATGAGGAACTGCGAGTCGATTTTGTGGGTGGCCTCGTCGCGTGGAGAGATCCACCAGATGGGCCGGATGATGGGGTCGCCCGTGTCCGTGACTTCCCCGGCCAGTTCCAGCAGCAGCGGGGCCACCAGGGACTCGTGCAGCTCCGTGAACTTCTGTGCAATCTCCACCACCTCCTTGTCGTAGAGCCAGGGCGGGATGGAGAACTGCATGGAGGGCATGAAGGCCGACAGCTCCAGCCACCGGATATAGAGCTCCCGGTCTGGGATTTCCACTGCGCCCTCCGTCTTGTTAGGGAAGAAATTCCCCCCAATCATGTCAGCAGAAATGAATGGATAACCCAGCATGCTGATGGTGAGCACCGTGGGGATGAGGGACTTGAGGCCGAGCTCGTAGCCCCACACGGAGTCACGGTCAATGATACGGAAGAAGCAGGAGATGTTCTGGGACTGGTAGCCCACCCGCACCTCGGCCAGCTCGTAGAAGGGGATGGCCATCTCCGTGTAGCGCCTGGACCAGATGCTGGGGTCTGAGAGTGGCCGAAAGGTGCTGAACTGCTTGGGCAGGTAGCTGGTCTCTCCAGCATCAAACTTGAAGGACGAGATGCCGTACTTGTGGCGGAGCTGTCGCAGGTGGCTCTGGAACCAGTCCCGAGCCGCCGGGTTGGTGAAGTCCAGGATGGCCCCAATGCCGTTCCACCACTCCACCATGGCTGGCAGCCGCCCTGATGGCTCCTTGATGAACAGCTGGCGCTCGATCCCTACACCAAAATTTGAAGAATTGTAATTTATGAAGGGATGAGTCCACAAGGTCACCTTAAACCCATCTTCCCTCAGTTTTGTGAACATTTCTGTGACATTGGGGAACTTGATGGGGTCAAAGTCAAAGTCCCCATAGGCTTGCGTGTATGTGTCATCAATTTCAATGTGACTACAGTTAAAACGGTACTTTTTAATCTTTTCTGCAAACCTCAGGAGTTTATCCTGGTCAATATCATTTTTATAGAGGGCCCAAGTGGACCAGATGGGGTAGCGGAAGGCGTTTTCGGACGGGATCTTGGAGGGCTTGTTGAAGTAGCGGCGCACCATGTACTTGTGGATGGAGGTGACGTCTGAGCCCACGCACACGCGGTAGCTCAGCTCGGGGAAGGGCTGTTGTCCCGGTGGGGGCTTGTAGGGCGAATCCTTGTAGCGCGCCTGGAAGAAGAGGGTGCGCTCCGTGGCGTTGAAGCCCAGGTGGAAGGGCACCGAGTCGTTGATCTTGATGGCCGCCGCTTTGGACGAGAGCCAGTAGCGCTCCAGGATGCCCCCAAAGCTGTCGCGGAAGGAGTAGACATCACTCGTCACGTAGGGCACGGGCTCCTGGTAGCCCGCGAGGCGGATGGGCCAGTGCTGGGTGCTCATCTCCGAGCCCCCATACCAGTGGGCGTCCTCCCAGAACATGGTGTGCTCCACCGCCGGGCCCGCCGAAAACTCCTCCCAGCGCACGCGGTAGCACATCACCGTGTCCTTGGGCTTCACCGTCTGGATGAAGAAGTTCAGCGGACCCCTGTCCGAGCGCGTGCAGCTCAGTATCTCTCCCTCCTTGGAGCACGACTCCAGGTCCAGGCTCCCTGAACGGAAAGCCAGCCGGAAAACCACCTCCCCGTTCTGGTTCTTGATTACAAACCCCTCTGGACGCAGGTCCATCAGCTCCGTCTTCAACCTCTCTGCCTTCCGCAGGGACGCTGTGTAGTAGCACCAAGCCACCACAGCGGCAATGAAGAGGATGAGGCCGAGCAGGATGGCCCCGAGCATGGGCCTCAGCTCTTTGGTGGGCTTCTGCTTCACAGGGGTAAAGTTTTCAGGCAGGAAGGTGTACATGATGCTGTTTTCCTCTATTTTACTTGTGCAAAGGGTCAGGAAGAGAAACGTCTTTGCAGGAAGCCCTATAGCTCAGAGACTGGTAGTTTCTTCTCTCTGTCTATGGCGTTGACCTTACTACGCTTGCGAAGGAAGAAAATGGGCCGTTAGAAGCGTTCCCATGTCTGCTGTGTCCCAGAGCACTGGTCTCTGAAAAAGAAGAAGGATATATATAGTCTCTGAAGAGTCTCAGAATCAAAGGATCACTTGTCATCTCCCTCCCCTCTCCATTTCAGTAGCTCCATGTGGCCCCCACCATCATGTGCCAGGTGTTGTACATATCTCAGCAGACACTGCCTCAACATAACCACAGAAACAACAAAGGCAGACAACAGCCTGACCCCTCCATGCACAGGAGTACCCCAAGGCCATAAATGCCAAGCCATTGCCTTAATTATATTGTGGGGAGGAGAAACAAGATCCAGCAAGGAGGAAATCATTATTGGGTCAATGGGGAGAGAGATAAGGAAGGGCAGGGGGCAGGAGGTGAAGAGGCTGAGTAGGAGCAGGGCTGGTGCATAGATAGGTGTCTTTAGCAGACAGGGCTAATTTACAGCCATGAGAGACACTGTGTCATGAAATCCAGTGGCTGATTCTAATTTTAATCGATTTGTCTCCTTGGCAGATTAAATGCAGATCATCTCTCAGGCTGTTCCCTCCCTGTCCCCAGCACTCCTCAGCTCGGGCTTGTACCCAAGGACATTTTGCTGCAAAAGAGGATGAATCCCAGTTTTTCTATACGCCCAGGTGGCCAAAAGGAGCGGGGAGTATACGGGCAACTTGTAGCCAGCTCCAGGGCACATTAATTTTGTTGGGGACAGGGCATCTGAAGGGCTTTTTCTTCTAGCTGGCTGACTCCATCCTGCACCCTCCTGCATCGTCCCCAGGAGCAAGACGGCCTTTTAGGCCAGCACGGAGAGGCCAAGATCCTAATGGATTCTCTTGGCCGAGGGCTCGCTCAGCTCAGCCAAGCACAGTTTGGAAATGGAGAGAGAGGCAAGAAGTGAAGTCAGGACATGGGAGAGTGGGAAACAAAACCCCAGGGGAGGAGACAAGCTGCAGAGAAGCTGGAAACCCAGAGCAGGGTCCCAGCGCAGGGTCCCCTTACCCTGTTTTGTGTCACAGCATGCAAACCAGGGGGGAAATAAAGCCTTCTTTTCAGGTAAGAGCAAAGCTGGTTGCAGTGATTTCCTCTACGGGGTCAGCTTGTTTCCAAAAGAAAAGCACTCTAGAACAAAAACACAGTTTCTCTCTGTGCTTCATCCCTGCTGCATTCATTATGGGAGCACATTTCCTCTGTACCTTGAACAGACCTTTCTCCCAGGGGAGAAAAAAAAAGGCAGAAAAAGCAGAATCTTCCCCCCAACCCGCCCCTCCCCATCAATTTCTGTGAAATCTATTTCTTTCCTCCCTTGGCTCAACAGAGCATGTTTGTGAACATGCTAAGCGGCAAATACGATGCACTGGGGATAAGGAAAATCATGGGCATGGTGGCAGGAAAATAACATCATATTTTGTATGTGTCCTGAAGCAGATATGGGGCCCGATGTGGCAGCTGGAGGAGGGACAGGGATGCAGCCAAGACGATCACAGCAGCTCAGCCGGGGCCGGTCGTTTTAACTGTCTGGGGCAGCCTGTAACCTCCCAGGCTGCCAGTTGCTTTAAATGGGATTAGGTTGGAATTAGTCTGCGATTAGCCCGAACAAGTGATAGGTTTAGCGAGATGACCTGCACCGCCGCCAAGTGCCATGGAGCTCCGGGAGCCTTCGCGCGCCGGCTTGGAGAGCCTGGAGGGAGGACACGGCGCCTGCAGCATCCCGCGGGTGCATCCTGCGCCTGCCTGAGCCCCTCCTGCCCCACACAGCTCCAGGCTGAGCACAGCCGCTCGCAGAAGAAGACGGTGGGAGATGCTGCTCTTGTTAGCACATCCCTCCATCCCCACCATGCTGACCCTCCACCGGTTCCAAGGGTCTGACGCCTGTGTATGGGGAAAACCCATATGTACCTTTAACCTAAACGCAGTCCCTCCCTAGCCGTGCTGGGAATTCTTGGGATGCCAGTGGGAATGGGAGGCCAAAGCCTTGGCTATTGGGGAATGCGTGCCAGCGTCAGCTCTCTCGGCACTGGGGAGCCTGGGGAGGGGTGAGGTTGTCACTTGAGGAGAAGAAAATAAAATGCAACGTATCCACCCTGCTGGCCACACGAACTAGTCCAGGAGAAGATGTTTTACCAGCTCCCACATCTTCTGAAGAAAAGGAAATAAATGGGGGTTTCTCCCCTAGCTCCTTGTTGGGTTTTAAGCCCCAGGAAGGGCTGACCCTACTGCCTCTCCATGCTGCGTTGGAGCCAGCCACCTCCCAGCCTCCTCATGACGCTGGGAGCAGCAACGCAGCTCCCTGGGGCGCCAGGGACTTTCTGGGCCCAACGTTCCCTTCCAGGAGGCCGGTTTATTATTTATGAGCAACGTTGAGGCTGCTCTATTTTTAGGCAGCTCCTTCTCTCCCCCCCAGCGCAGGCCAGCACCGGTGACGTACAAGAAAGTGCTGCTGCTGGAGCGGCCGTTCAGCAGGGAAATAATGTGTTTTGGGGGAGCATAGCGGAGGGAGCCGGGAGGTGGCTCCAGAGGCAGCGTCCTTTGCTCTGGGTATCGAGGACAAGGCAGGTGGTGTGGGCTGTGAGCAGGCACCATCACATCCTTTGCCCATGTGGGGCCCCTTGGCACGGCCGGAGAGGAGTTCCAGCCGCACGCGGTGAGCGTGGCCTCTTCTGACACTGTTGTTTTGGCACGAAAGCCTGTTATTTTGCCTGGGGATGACTTTGCCATGACCTCCAGCTCCTCTCAAAGCAGAAGATGGGAAGCAGCGGGGGTCAATGTGTTCTGCAACCCACTGCGGCGCCACTCCCCCGCTGCCCCAAAGGAAAGCTTCCCCCCTCAGTTCAGGTTTTTCTTTTTCTTTTCCTTTTTTTTTTTTTTTATGTCTTAAAGCAAAACCTCAGAGCAGGACACGCTTAAAAATAAAACACCATTCTGGGGCCTGCTCTATTTTTGTCAGTGCTGCTGCGCGACCTGCAGCACCACCAACACCGGCACCTTCACAACTGGGGCATGGTCTAAAGAAGGTCACCCGCGCCCGGCCCGTCTCTGCATGCAGGTCGGCTCTGGTTCCAAGCTCTCGCCTGGCGCTTGGGGAAGTTCATGAGTTTCCATCCCGGGATGCAGCAGTGCTTTGGGCGGTCGCTTCCTCTCAAAGCGTTTTGTTGGGAGTCGAGCTAACAAAGCACATGGCCTTCGCCAACAGGTCGCCTGGACCTTAGATATTGCTGTGCCAGGGACTCCTGTAGAGCCCTGCCCTAAAAACACTCAGCTTATGCCCAACAGGAGTGGAAGCAAAAGGCCAGGCAACACCAGCATCAGGTCCCTGGATCAGACAAATCACTGCTAGCAAAGGAAACACGAGCAATGCACAGCACCTCACTCATCTCTCCCATCCATGAACCCAGGACACGGCCAAGGGCTTGTCCTCACTCAGTTGATATCACATAGACCTGTGTTAAATACCACTAAAACTTATTGCATCTGCTATGTCTGTGCAATGTAACATATATAGTTAGATAGTAAAGGTTATGGCATCCTGTGCTGCTGTCCTTTGGTCTCAGGGCCCAACTCCTGCTGTCACAAGGTTTGTTTCCTGTCTTTGCTTTCCCTTCTTTTTATTTTTTTTACCTGCTTACTGTGTTGCTTTACAAACAAGCTGAGAAGAGCTGCCTTGGCGAGCAGACCTTGCCCTCCGGTCCAGCAGCAACTCTTCCCTACAGGAGAACAAGGACAAAAACCCATCCCCACCACCTCCCACTGGGCTTTTACCCTTTTTCCTGCTCATCTTGTTCCTCCTCTTGTCCTCTTCCAAGACAAACTGCCCCATGGCCAGGGTCAGCAGGATGCGACGTCCAACCCACATCCCGCAGTCTTGACCACAGGGCTCCCAGCCCAAATTCTCCCTCCATCGTTTCATTTGCTGGGAGGCGTTTTGCTCCTGCCACCCTCCTGCATCTCCACAGTGTCCAAAGGACTTAGGCCACCCAGCAGAGCTCGGCTCGCCGGCACCAACAAGTCCCCATCCCAGCATGTAGTTAAAAGCCCTGATTCGGGCGTTTAGAGACCTCAGCACTTTGGACACTGACGCTCTCTGAAATCTGAGACCATCCAGACACCAGAGCATGAGAACGTGATACGGGTAAGAGAAAGAAACCTAAGCATGGCCCTTCGGTGATGCAGTTTGCAATTTTCCAGCCATTAAGTCACCCAAAATTTCCAGGTCCTTCTTTTAGTTCCAGAGAGTGCCTGAGGACCCCAGGAGTGAGGCTGGCAGCTGCTACTCCATGTTTCCACCCGTACCTTAGGAGACCCTAGCGCCGAATGCAACCTTCAGCCTGTTAAACCCCCACCAGCAGCTCTTCTTTGCACAGCCCCAGCCATGGGGACACGAGCCCTGACTCCCACCCTCTGCAGGACCACAGATGCCAGTGGGGCCATGCACTCATTCTGCCAACCCATGGGGATCTCAAGCTCTGAGCAGTGCAGTGGGCAAAGGCCTTTTCTCTTTCTGCTCCTCACTGCTGGAAACACTTGCTAGGAAAGGGGCTGTCCTGGAAACCCAGCCAACCCAGAGCAGCTCATTGCACAACCGGCTGTGCAAACCCGTCTCTTGATGAAGTTTTCCGTGCCAAACATCTGCTTGTGGCACAAGCAGGGCTAGGGACTCCTGGCCCTAGGCTGGGCGCAGGCGCTCCCCTCGGGACACTAAAACCCTGTGGGTCGCAGCTGCAGGGGACCACAGGGATGGCGCCCATCCTAAGAGCACCCAAGGTCACAGCGCTGCTTCGTGGATACACCGCACTCACCACAGGCTTCTGGGATCCTGTGGCCTCCCCAGCTGCCCCATGGCCTGGCGTCCTGGCCCCTCAGACACCCAAGGATCTGTGGACACAGGGGGCTCAGCTCTCCCGGTGCTGAGTGCCCTCCCTTTGGCTTCTGCCTCGCTGGGTACTAGCCGGACCGTCGGTGTCCCCCGAAAGCAGCCGCAGGGAGCGCAGGGGGACCCGCACAGCCCCCAGCAAGGGTGACCCCAGCCCGAGTAGGGGAAACGGCCACTTACCGGCGGCGCCGGGCAGCGGCGGCACCGGTACCGCCACCGGGCGGGGCGCTCCGGGCTGCGGCACCGGCACCGGGCTGAACTCTCCCGGACTGTGGCACAGGCACCGGCACCGGGCTGGGCTCCCCCGGGCTGCGGCACCGGCACCGGGCTGGGCTCCCTCGGACCGCGGCAGCGGTACCGGGCTGGTCGCTCCGCTCCCGCGCTGCCCGCAGTGGCCCCGGGGCTGCGCGCACGGTTCGGCCCGCCCCGGCCCGGCCCCCCGGCCCGGCCCGCCCCGCCCCGTCGCGCCGCTCCCCGCCGGGAGATGTAGTCCGAGAACTATGAGAAGTCCGGGCCGGGTGCCCTTCCCCATCTCCCTTCCGAAGGGCCTTCCGTGCTCTTCGTGCAGGGGCTGGCAGGGCACCAAGGGCTGTTGGCAGCGCCGAGCAAGGCGGCGGTTGCTGCATTTACCCCCTAGGGACTTGGCGGGCCGAGGGGAAAGGATGTTATGGGTTTCCTTGCCATGGGCTTTGCTCGGAAATGTAGCCCCTCTAAACTGGCCAAGCATTGTGCCGAGCGCATGCCTGGCTTGGGGGGTGCTACGGATGCGGCTCTTTGCCTGGCCAGCAGCACCAGGAGGGTGTCGGGAACATTGGGAAGGTGCCCTGGGGGGGCGAGGCGGCTGCCAGGGTGGGTAGTGGCTCCCCGTCCCTCTTCGTTCACGCCAGGCTGGTGAGGAGGGGGAGTTTCAGAGCCATGGAGGGGCCCAGTGAGGGTTGCCCTAAGCGGATTTAATGAAAGCCGGTCTCTGCTCCTCAGTAGCCCAAGGGAGCAGACCAGGACTCAGACACAAATTCAGGATGGATGGTGAAGGTGCCTCTCTGGACTCCTCCGGCCTTCTTGAAGTGGCTTGAGTCCCATCTAGGAGAGGAGATAAACATGGCGATTTGAGCTGCACAGAGGAAGAAGTGAGGAAGAAGTGCAGGAAATCCGTTCTAGGGCATCCAGGGACATGCTGCTTTGGCATGTGCCTTTTATGGGCACAGAGGCCACAGCAAAGCCCGGGCAGATGACCTTGGGCTTGGTCTCCACAGCATTGCAGTCCCCCACAGTGGGCTCACTGCCTGCAAATGCCACCTTTCCCTGTCCCTCCGTTTTCCTAAAAACATGATTCCTTGAGCTGTATAGATCCATGGGGACCTGCCTTTTTTGGATTGGATGGTGGGAAACACCTCACCACAGCTTAACAGTGGGGTAGGCAACCCTGGCATTCCCTGTCAGTTATTGTTGTCATTTGGGTTTAGCTCCTGCTCTTGTGAATTTAAAGCCAATTGTGTGTTTTCTGCAAGCTCCCAACGTGGGTCCGTGGGGGTTGGTGCTGCAGCAAAGCTGTGGGATGACCGGGCTGGTGCCTCCTCCTGCCCACACTGCCCTGAGGCCAGGAAGGAGCTGGCTCTGCAGCACCCGCATCCTGAGTGTAAACACACCGGGATCAACAGGCGCTGGGTGAAGGACAGGCTGGATTGCCAGGTAAAGAGCAGCAGCACGAGGAAATGGGGCCCTTGGAGGGTGACACCAAGAGTCACTGCTGTTGCTGCTGCTGCTGCTGAGTGAGCAGCCCGGGGCCTGGTCCCCAAATCAGGGAGCTGCTCGCTGGAACAGGAATTTGGTGGCTTTTTCCCGCCCCAGACGAGCTCCCGTTGCCTGTCTCAGCTCCCCACTCTGCATACTTAGGGCTCGTATACAGGCAGGATGGCTGCGGGCTGCATGAAAGTGCATAGCACGTTACTCCGGGGCTGGACTGGCAGTACGGGATATTCCTGCAAGAGACAAGCGGGGACCAAGTCAGCGCAGCTCCCGTGGGCCCGGCGTGTGGGCCAGACCCCGGCCACACTCGTCCCCACCACAAGGAAGAGGAGGGTGGTAGCCTGCCCGCCCCCCTCCCAACCTTACAGCCCTCTCCGCCAGCGGGTGGAGGTGCCGGGTGGTGTCCGGGCGCCCGATGTCGCCATAGTAGTCCATGCCGCGCAGGCAGTAGTGGCGCCCGGAGCAGGGGCTGAAGTAGCCCTGGTAGGGCCTCCGCGCGGCCGCCGCGTAGACCTGCGGCACGGAGGGCAGCGGGGGCCGCGAGAAGCTGCTGAGCATGTCGGCCACCTCCCTCTCTGCAAGCAGAGGGCGGCGGGTGAGCGGCAGGGCCGAGGCGGCCGCGGGGCGGCGGGGGTGGCCGGGCCTTACCGCAGCGGTGGAGGTGCTCAGGCCTGGCTGTGCTCTCCAGCAGCGCCTCCATCTTCACCTCCTGCAAGGGGAGAGGTGGCAGCCCCTCGGCCTGGCAGCTCTCGCCAGCCGCCCGGCACCACGGGCTCCTACCTTGGGCAGGCGCGGGAGGTAGGTGGTGTATTTATTCCAGGCCGCGCTGTTATAAGGGGACGTTCGCCACGTGACGTACCTGTCCTCATTGACAAAAACCGGGTTGTACCTCTCTGCAAGGCAAAGGGCACAGGCAGGACGTGCTGCAGGACCGTGGGATGCAACGGCCTCGCCAGAGCATCCAACTTCCCCAGTGCCTGCGCTGGGGACTCTGAACGGTCTCCAAGCTGCAGTAGAGGTGATGCCACCAACATCCCCTTGTTGCTGTCCAAGGGGCTGCAAGGAAGGTCTTCACCAGCACCATCCAGCACCCCGGCTCTGTTGTTGCTCTTTAGGGGCCACCAATGTAGAGGGAGCCCAAGGGACCTGGCGGCGCCCTCGTGTGGGGAAGGGAATGGGGACATGCGTGGGGCCCCTCGGCCCAACCTTCCTGCCGGGTCACCCAGTACTTCTCGGGCAGGTAGGCGCTGGGCTCCACGGCGTTCCTGTAGGCGAACTCCTGTGCCGCGGCCTTCAGCAGCTTCTCCTGCTGGTCTGGGCTCGTGGGGCTCGGCACTGGTGGAATCGCTAATCCCTAGAGGCAGCAGAGAGTGGAAGGGAGAGCTGAGTGCACGGCAGCACTGCCTTTGCGGCCATCCCAGCAAAGCTGATTACGGGCCTGGGTCTGACCCAGGGCCGCCCTTCTCTGCACCTGGGTCACTGCTGCAGCAGCACCATTTACACCCCAAACCTTCCCATTCACCCCCAGATGGTCAGGGCATCACCAGCTGCTCACCCACAGCATCCACCAGGCCTGCAGGCACCTGCAGAGCAGGGCTGCCCCTTGAGGGGGTTGGATGGGAGGGACACATCCCTAGGGCAGGAATGGGTGACCAGGCTCAGGACTGGGCGTAGGACTAGTTGGGGTGACGTTAAGCACCTTGTCCCCCACAGCGTTTGGGAAAGGCCCGTTTCTCATGCTTTATTTCCCTTTCCCATGGGGATATGCACTCTCAGTGCCCTGAAACCTACTGATGGACGGTGCCAACATGCAAGAGCTCATGGTGGCAACCGCCTGCTCCACGAGCCCCAAGTGACGCCACTCTACTGCTGCAGGTGCAGGTGGAGGAGACCCCAAACCCAGAGGGAAGAAAGATACAGGAGCATCAAAGTGCTGTGGAAGCTGAAATTAGGCATGACCAGGAGAGAGCGCAGGAGCCATGAACACCACGTGGCCCCACATGGAAACTCCTGGGGCTGTAGCCTTGGATGGAGGTGCTGCCTCCTCACAGGCATCCACCCACCTTGGTCACAAACTTGTTCTCCTTCCAGAGCCGTGCCGAGGGCTCTTGGAAAATCTTCTTCACGGAGTTGGGTGGCCGGTAGGAGTCTGTGTAGGTGCTCACGGGGGTCTTGGTCTCTTGGGCGAAGAGGAACATGGTGCCGCGGGCCGCTGGGGAAGGATGCAGTGGGGGAATCCTTGCGGGTACCTCAGGTTCTGTGAAAGCCACATGGGGCTGGGAGCCATGGGGAGGGGGTGACGTCACCGGTGACGTCATAGTGTGAGGAACTGGGGGATTTGGTGCCTTCTTGTCCTGCTGCTTCCATGGGGCTGCCTCGTGTTCTGGGCACGGACAGTCTGGCCGGCAGGAGCAGCCTTGCACCCAAATATTGGGCTTGGAACTAAAGTTGCACCATGCTGCTAGAGGGACGCCCAGGGGTCTTAGGGATTCCCAGGTTAGTTGGAGACACCATCTCTTGTCAGTTGTGAGAATTTATTGAAGCTAAGAGGTTGTAGCAAAGCTAACAGTATAGAATAGCTGGAAATGTAACAGAACTGAAAGCATCCTGGGTGGTGGAGCTCCTTGGTCAGGACTTGTCCATCGTGCGGTTGGTGGACAGTGTGGCCCTGGGCACTGGGGGTCTGGTGAGCAAACCCCTCTTCCATGCGCTGCACTGTCCCCAGGCCCACGCTTGCAAGAGGCAGGGGACAGCAGCGGGCAGGGACCACCTCCCAGGTCTGGCTGTTCTGGACGGGGTCCCCATTACACTGCTCTCTCAGAGACCTCTTCTGCTCCTGGGCTCTGGCCCCGTAAAACTGCTGCCAGGCTCCCTGGGGACGGGCTGGACAGCCGGGACAGCAGAGCAGCCAGATGTGACTAATGCACCATTAAAGAAGAAACGAAGGAAAGAAACCGCTATTGATCTTCACACCCTGCAGGCCTCTCGCAAGCCCGCTCCGCTCAGCGTCAGCCCAATACCCTCCCGGAGGCCCTTCCCAGCTGGCAGTGTCCCCGGCAGCGTGGCAGCAGCACCGTGGGGCGCAGGAGGAGGAGAACGGGTTATTTTACCTGTTGGCATTGCGGAGATCACACAGTCTCTTGCTGCCTCTCTTACTCTTTGGAGGAAAGATGCTGCCCAGGGGCCAGGGCCGATTCCAACCCCGATTCCAACCCCATGTGTGTTCCCACTGCCACAGGGAGGAGTTGTTCCCAGACGCCGGGTTAGTCACGGCAGTTTTAATCATGCCACATGGACCAGCTCCACACCAGCTGCTTTTACTAGGCTCAGATAGGCTGTTTTTGAGCATTGCATGAAGAGTGGCCAGTCCAAGCCCCATTTCTTCACCACATGAGAGCCCCCTCCCACCTTTAGCAAATGTAACTGGCCATTTCAATTCCCAAACCTTGTGCTTAAGCATCTCCCTGGGTTCTGCTCCAGCTCTTTGCTCTGCCAGGGAGTCTCCCAGTGTGGGAAGAGGCAAAGCAGCGCCCGATCCGCAGCCCTCTCCGGCCCTTCTCCCACTCCCTGATTTCAGCATCGGCGACGAGCTGCAGTTCGTCCCCCCTCGTCCCTCCTTTCAGCCCGCTCCAGTGACACAGGCTGGCAGGACGTGTTTCATATGTATGCTTTTTAATATCATTAGTTCTGTTACACTACACACAACCAGTAACAATGATAAATACTGCAATGGAAATGTTAAAAAATATTATACATGTTTCATGTTTTTTTTTCCAAAAAAACACATTTTTTTAAATAAATTAATGCATAAAACTGATGGTAGAAAAGAAAAAAAATCAAAAACCAAATAACCCAAAACAAACCACAACACAACTGATCTGTTTAAGGCAATACTCTACGCAGACAGGAACTGAAGTACAACAGTGTGCTACATGTTCTGGATGGGAAAGAAAAATTAAAACCTTTACCAGATGCAAATTGATGCTTCAGGAGTGAAAAAAAACCCACCCCAAAACCAGATAATAAAACCAATGGCCAAGTTAAGTGCGGCATTAATACACTCTGCATGTCAAATGATTAGCAGGTTCCTAACATGGACTAAGGTCAAGCTACAACAAATTTATCTTCCTAATTAAAAGGTTATTCAGGTCAAATCCTATGTTTAAACTCTACTTTGCATTTGGCTGTTTCAGCTATGTTTCACTATATGCAAGGACAATTGGAAATACTTCTCCAGCTCTGAGATTTACGCAAAGGTTGGGAGGTCTCTCCACCTGAAAGACATTTTCATTAAACATATCCCAAAAGGATCTCGCTCCCAGCGACCCACAAATGCCTCCTGCCATCCCCTCCCCTGGGGCATCACATACCGCATGGTGAAAGGAGACATTGGAAACATTTACTTGGGTTTTGTTTTCTTCAAGCTGAGGACCCAAAGTGGAAGTTCAAGTTTGATCCGGACCTGTCTGCCCGTATCTGTGAACTGGTGCCAGCGACACAGTGGAAAGCACAGCCAGCTCTCTGCAGTAAGGGAGAAACCCCAAGGGCATCCAGCGCCTGGACACAGCCCTGGCATTAGCTATGAAAGTCAGTGTGAAGCTCCGTGCCCACCCGGACAGCCAGTCAACCCCAAGTATTAGTGCAGCCCTTAACTTGGCCACTGGGAGGGGGACAATGACTGTAATGCTAAAAACACCCTCCTCTTCCTGCAACAAGAACAGGGATGGCAGCCGCTTCCTGCCGGTTTCCCCGTAGGGCTCCCATGGGCTGCTGTGTGGACAAGAGGGACACTGCCAGGTCCCCCAGGAAGGTGCCTGCCTGCACGGTGCTTCCAGGGGGCAAAGAAGCCTCTTGCAACACAGAAGCTGTCAGTACGGCCCTGCTAGAGCACTCATGGAAGAGGCTGTGGAAAGAAGTCAAGTGAAGTTACTATAAATTATGACTTGCAATGGCCAACAGTTGTCTGGGCTGGCTGGGGTTGGGATGGGAGAGGGGGCCGTGGAACTGGGCTGAGAGCCGTTTTGGTACAGCTGCCTCTGCTGCTCATCATCAGTTCACAGGGAAAAAAAAGAGAAAAGACAATGGCTGCTTTGAGAAAAAAAAGGAGTGAAAGGAGGACGTGTGCAATATAACAAGGCTTGCGATTCTAGAACTAACCACTGGACACGGATACCGAAGTTTACCTGTGACAACTAGTTATATTTTTATTGTTGCTGCTGCTGCTCCCTCCCTTTTTTGACTGACTCTTCTTTTGGTTCTGCTTGGAAAGCTGTAGCTGTTGGGCACGATGGTCCACGCTGACTCCCACCCCAGTCCCGCACAGCACACAAGCTGTGACTCATCTGCAGGATGCAAAATGAGGCCTGGAAGCAGCGTGTTAGACACAGACTGTCGCTGCATGCAAGTGGCACCTGCTTTCAGAACCCTTCAGAAAGGGTGATTCATTTCCTTCTTTATTAAATTGAAGGTTCACTAACCCCAGTGGAAGGAGTAAAATTGACTAAAAATGTGCAAAAAAGGAAAAAAAATAATTTCTTAATTTTCTCCTCTGCAAAGACTTCATCCTTGGTACGAGTGTCTGTCTGTCTGCAGAACTAAGCCCTGGCAATGCTTCTGCTTGCTTTACAGCATGCTGCCCTGTTCAGCAAGGAGGTAGCTGAGAGACCTCCCACCCCACCTCTGCCGCAGGTCTCGGAGCCGTGAAGGCAGCAGCAGGAGCAGAGGGACAGGCCCTGGATCCCTGAGCACGGATCTGGACACAGCCCTCCTGCAGCGCTGACCCTGGAGGGGGAAGCTGGCCTGCTCTTACACTAATCCGGCTGACCTCAAAGCACACAGCCCTTCCCAGCACCCTTGGGCTACTCAGGTGTCTGAAGAGAAGGACCACAGGTCTGCTCTGCAGCTGCCCCATCGTCACGCGTGTTGGATCTCTTGCTGCTCTCATGTTTGCCTTTGATTCCTCTCTGGACAGAGGCAGCTGCAAGCTGGACACACCTGCTACCCCTGGCAGCTCTTCCACGCATGAAACTGAGCAAAGAAATCTATGAGCTGCGGAAGAAGAACAAGGTGATAGAAACCAGAAGGGCTGTTGTGAAGACAGCTCGCCCGATTTCTCCAGCTTTCACTGTGGGTCTTTATTGCATCTCTCATCAGATTTTATGCCTCCCAAATCATGTGGGTTTGAGAGGAGGGAGAACAAATGGAGTCCCAGCTTTTTTGGAAGCCGCCCAACCAGGACGGCAGAGGGTGGTGACCATGGAGAGCCGGATTTCTGGGTGAATTCATTCATGACAACTCAATGGGCAACTAGGGATGAAATGATGCCCCAGGGTGCAACCATCTCTGCGGGTATTGGGACTTAACTCAGCATGACTGATTTTGTGACCTTTTCTTTTCTTGGTACCTGCTGTGCTGGCATCCAGGTAGGAGTTTGAGGCAGTCACGTGTCAACGGGGCCTTCTCTGTAGCTTCCCCTCCCCAGTGTAACCCCACTGCCTATATCACAACCTGCTGCTATGGAAATGGCTGCTTCCCGGACCAGGCACAGTCAGCAAGACATGCTCCTAGCAATGGCAAAGACAGCTTTTGCTGAGGCAGCTTTATTTTTGAGGAAAAGAAGGACTCGGACCCCTCACTAGTTTCTGCTGGCAGTTGGATGTGGGAAGCAGTGGGAAGAACTGCTCTCTGTGGCTGCAGGGAAAAGCTGCAAGCTTTGCAGAATGTGGATGCCTGCTCCTGTGAGAATCCTGCACCCTACCAGCCTGGCATCAATCTCTTATGGCTTCAACCCAGGTCACAACCGTTCCTTCATCCTAAGTTGCTGGGCCTTCTGCTTCAGGGTGTGCGTGTGGCTCTGTAACACAGGCAGGTTTCTCTGATGAGATGCGGCTCAAATTTGGGAGCAAACTCTTGCACAGGAAAGCCTTGAAAGCAAGTGGCAGGGATGCCACAATCTCCTAGAAGCTGAAAAACACCTTAAAAAGAACCTCATCCCATGCCTTCCCAGGGGAAGGACTTCTGTGTCTGCAACTCTTCAGATGTTTCTGAGGAGACATGAGCAGTTGAAAGGAAGGGTGCTCTGAAGCGTCAGCTCTGCAGGGCGATCAAGGTCAAAACCACGGTAAATTCACAAGCAGCGTTTAGATGGCAAAGCTGATCTCCTAGGGAAGAGTGGCCATGCCCCAAGTGCACTTCCAGGAAGAACAGAAAGTGAAAGAACAGCCTGGAGAAAATTGCTTGTTTACACTACCAAATCACTACACGGATGTTAAAAAATAAGAGCATGAAATTGCCCTGCAAATATCACAAATGAGTCCTTTAATGCTCTCTTCCTTCCCATTAGTATTGACTATCTCAGTTGTAAATCCACTTGCCCTCTTAAATTCTTTAACTTGGCTAGCAGGGGATGGTGCTATTGGGCCATCAAATCTTCTTTCTGTGTTTCTTCTGGCAGCATGCACATCAGGAAGCCAGCTGTGCAAAAGCCAGCTGCCAAATAAGGGGAAACAAACCCTTGCCAAACATCTGCCCCAAAGCTCTCCAATCTCTCTATTAACCTCCACCCTGCAGCCTTCTGGCACAGACAGGAATCATCACAAGTGAGGAAACGGAGGGAGAGAGAGATGTATTGCTCTTCTTTTGTAATTCTTTGAAAATACCTGTAACATTTTCACAGGATCCTTTCTGCATCGTGCTTGCACAGCCATCCTACTGCTGGTGCCTGCCACACACTTGCCAACATCCATGCAGGGCGGGTGGCATCCTGACAGGGCAGGTTTCTCCCTCATGTGCAGAAGGGAATGGACATGGAGCAGGGATGTAACTTGCCTGAGGTTACAGCAAATGTACCAAGTACCAAGAGCAGAAAAGAACCCCAGACCACATTTCTGTGCTCTAAGAGTCCAACAGACTCTGCAGTTGAATTGTAGCTTTGGTGACAGCTCTGGTGTGTCCATCCCAAATCAAGCTTTGCTCTCTGCTGCTATCAGCACTGTACTGAGATAGATTAACTTGGACAACTGGGATCTGCCCCAGGCCAAGGCAGCACTTGGCAACCTTTCCAGTTACTGCCTGTTTTTCCCATCTGGTGCCCAGCTGGGGCCTTCCTTTCTTCAAAAGCATCTTCTTGCTTCTGTTCAGTCACGGGCAGGGTGCAGTGCTTTCCAAGCTTCCTGCACTCCTTTGTACAGCTTGCAGCCTGCTCTAAGGACATCCCGTACGGAGAGGAAAGGATTCTGCTGAGGATTTCACACAAATGTGTCAGCCAACGCACAGCTGAGCGGAGCACGTGCCTCTTTCTGGGAAAGGAGCTGGAGAGCCAAAGCAGAAGCAGCTCAGTCCATCCTGTCTGCGGGGAGCAGAGCTTCCTGGAGTCCCTTCTGAAGTGCAGCAGCAGGCTGGGCCACCTGCTTTTGCAGGCAAAAAAAGCATCTGCGGGTAAGACAACCAAACAAGCGCGGCTGACCTAATGGCCAAACATACACATTGGGTGTGGGTATACAGAAATGTCAGAAATAATCCTGTGCTCTTCCAAAGGCTGGCATCAAGATATGTGTGATAAGGTATCTTAACAGATGAGCCTTTAGGATAGTTGTCTGTACATCAGCCTTTTTCCACACAAATCCTATAAAAAAGCCAGCAGAAAAGCAGACTAGACCATGGCCCCTGGAGATCTCACTTAACACCAAGACATTCACCCTCAGCCTTCCTTAAGCACGGATATCTGAAAATGGGGAACTGACAGACTGACAGCAGGATGAGTTGAGTGCTGAGACCCCATAGTCCAAAGTCAGCTCATGTTCAAGGGCAAAATAAAAAAGAAAAGATTCGCTTATACTCAGGTAATTTGGTGATTATAAATTATACAAGTTCTAAGAACAACAACAACAACAAAAACAGCTTGGTTTTAGGGGACATCAAATGCAAATTCTTTTGTGGAGGTCCAAGCATCAATATAAAACGTTATCCTATTTGCATGGTAATTTAGACATACAGTGATGCAGCCTTTCATGTTTGTTGTGCTCCTCCCCTTGCTATTCTGCAGAGCTTTGAACTAAAAATGGGGCCCGAGAAGACCATTTGAGTTAGTGCAGAGGCTGGAACGAGGGATAACTTGCTTTCTTGCAAGCAGGGGGCAGCCAGAAGAGTGCGCAGAAGCTCTGCAGGGTTTAGGGCTATATAACGCTATGACAGAAAGCTGGGGCTGCGCTCTTTGCTCATGCTTTCTCTGGGCCACGGCAGCACAGACTGACCGAAGGAGAGCAGGGCAGAATGGCCATGTATCTAGACACCTTCTCAAGGAGAGTCACCACAGCAGAACCTCCGCTGAGGGCACAAGGGCAAATGCCCAGCTGAAGCAAAAGTGTGAACATGAGACCAGAACGGGATGGTCAACCCTGTCTGCGGTTAATACGTCCTGCTGGGTTCACCATCGTATTCCACAGCGAGCCAACAAGCAAACCCCATGTTAATAACCTGCTTAAGGGGCTGCAGATCAGAAGGGTCAGTGGTCAATTTTCTGTGATAGCCACATGTGCATTGCCTTAATTCATTCAGCCTTCCTGATAACAACCCTACACAGGTAACTACTTTTCCCCACCCTTTCTACTTTAATCCCCTAGTAAAATATATGAACACAAAGCATAGAGAGGAGAAGCCAAAAAGTTTCCATTTTATGGTCCTGTACTATCATGCCAAACCTGCTATTTGTGCAACCAACTCCTTCTGTGAGCAGGAAAAAACACTTGGCTGTGCTTCTGCTTTACTTGGGGAAAGCACTGAGTGTAGCTAATATTTAAACTCACCTCTTTCTGTCCTATACACAAAAGGGTAGTTTCCTCCCAGGGACCCCAAAGGGTTATGCTGAAAGCAGGTGCACATCACATAGTGCAAAAGGTTGGAGGCAACTGCAGGGTTGTGGGGTTGCTTGAGGGCATGTGGCAGGCAAAAACCAGAACCAGCAATAAGGGCAATAAAAGGACTTCATAGTGCTGCGCTGGGCAAAGGTTATCAGGGGAGGTCTGTCCTTCAGAGGGGAGGTGTAGCCTTGGAAGACTCAGTCTCAGCATGTCTTGCCCCATCTTTGCCTAACACAGAGATAATCTGACAGAGATCTGGGAGCCTGCAATCTGCCAAGGCTCACCCGTGTAAGCAGGACGCCTCGTTGCTCTAGCAATGCCAAAAATGCTCTAAGCTTCGTGCAAAGGCTCTGCAGATTGTTGAGTTTGTGCAACCTGGCTCGAAGGGACAGACACTGACCCAGGAGGATAAATACGAGGAGCAGGTTGTGTGGTATTTACGCTGAATTGCACAACCCTGCTTTAGGACGAGGAACATTCACAAAGACCTGAGCGGGCCCCGTAGGATTTGATTTGAGCATGGGATTTCTGTTAAGTTTTGATCAGATTCTATACTTAAGAAAAAGACTTCTTAAGGAAGGCATTTTTTTCCCCCTTTTTATCTTTTTTCCCTAGCCTCTGAGGTGAGAGCTCTTCTCCTCCGTCAAGTCAACTTGATAATCTCACTCCTGAGCCAGCACTGGAGAGAAAGGCAGGCACGTGAAGGAAGAAGCCAAGAACTGGAGACCTGGTGGTCTGTGCTTCTTAAGAAACAATTTGGAAATATTCCCTCTTAGCATTAGCATGTGCTTACAAAGTGGGAGAAATGCAGCTAAGGAGCATTCTCAGAGCAGCTGGCAAGATAACTAGCACTTTTGCATGAGGAGGCAGATACACTTAGTAAACAACGCTGGCCAGTCCCCTCTGTTCCCTGGTAGGCAGCAAGGCCCCTGTTTTTGGAGGGGAGGAATCACTGCTTTAGTGGTTGGCCACAGCCAACTAGTGAATATGTCTGATCTTTTAATCATGCCATGGACAATACCGTGCCTTGCACTGCACAGTTAAAAATCCATTATGTTTAAAAATAAGTGTTTGCTTAATCACTAAGATGACTTCTTACTCTGTATGCATTTCAAATAGATGATCTGCAATTCAGGCTCTTTCTTGTGATGCAAAGAAATTTTGAGAGAAAATTTCTATGGGAAACTTAAAACTGCACTTGTTGCCTTCACCAGGATCTAAAGCAAGCACAGAAGCAAGATGGGCAGTCCTTCCTGAAAGAGCAAGAAAACACACACTTGTGTCTTTGTCAAAGGTTTTCACCTCAGGGAAAAATGCCAGCTCAGCCAGAACCTGAGTCTCAAGTATTCTGAAGCCAACGGTTAAAGACTGACCAGAGAGAGAACACATTTCCTAATTCCAGAAATTAATTTGCATTAAAAGCGAATGGTTGGTGACCTAGCAATTCAGTCCAGCAACCTAATTTACCATGAGGTTTTCTGATTATCCCAGCACCAAATAAACACAATCATTCCATACACAGGAGAGTTCTCACACAAGCAAAACTTGGTCCAGAAGAGGGCAGAGATGGGATAAACAGCAGTTTCCTCCAATGGCTTTTTTTTTTTTTTTTTTTTTGGAGCTGAATCTGTTCACAATCCCTTGTTGTGGAAAACCGCTAATGTCTGACACCACCACACAGATGCTTTCAGTGTCAACAAATCTCTTCTGTAGGAATGAAAAGACAGAGTATCAGTGGCTGAGTCCCATAAAATGTGTTTTCTTCAACTGCCTCTCTCTGTCCTGATCTTCAGACTGTACAACTCTAGTTCTGGTTTGGTGCAGGATTCATTTTTTTCTTATTTGAACAAAGTTTAACATTTTTGGAAGAATATGGGTCTCATGAGAATTAAGTATAGGCTGAAGTCTGTAAACATGACTGGGTTAAACTCCTCAGTATGTTACTCCTAGGCAAGGACTGAATTCCAGAAGAGCATGGATGGATTACAGATTGAATCTGATCTGATTGATGATAATTTCATGTGGAACTAAGGATAGATTGCATTGGTATGTGACATGACAGCTCTAGCTAGTACTGACTCAGAGTGAAATGCCACCTACTTGTTCCCTTTGCAACTGAAAGAATTGTGTTATGTTACTCCTGGCTAGACCTGCCATAATATTGGATGCCCTACTCCGTTCCCCTTCCTGTGCCCTGATTATGGAATAATCTTGGTTGACACAAACTGATCAGGTTTAGTGAATGAATTAAGAATTGACCTCCTCCTTTGGTTAAAAGTACCTGGCATCTCAGACTCAGCCCTGATCTTGCAAATGGATTGGTTTTGGGGGTAGGATTACCTGGAGCCTCATCTGATCCTTCCCATTCTGGAAGAGACACCTTCCATCTCCAGTGCCTACCTAGAAGGTGTCTTCAGGCCCTTCTGCATTCATTCTCCAGACCAGTCAGTTCTGCCAGGCACTGCCTGGCACATTGAGCAACTTCAGCTTCGTTTAACCATAGCTTAAAATAACTCATCAACCAATCATAAAATGGATTTTTTGGTTTCTCCTGGCTCCATGAACACAAAGAGGTGCACGTCCTACCATAGGAGGAAGCAATGGCTGTTAAGTTTTACAGTTATAGTGGAAAGCACTGATCACAGCCTGCCGGCCTCACTACTGGATGTGACAGGCGGTGGAGGAGGTGGCTTGGCAACACATGCAGGTAGGGTTGACCGATTTAGGGGGGATTAGGTCAAGGTCCTCGTCGTCCGGGATCTCATCTAACCGGTACCCATCCTTTAGCAGCTGGATGTTCAAGTCTTGGTTGATCTGCTACAGACAAAGAGACAAACAGTCAAATACTTGAGACTTTTTCCTTCTGACAGGTCAGAAGTGCAGGGAGGTCACTTATTCCCGAATACCTATCATTTGGGAATGTCCTGCCAATAAAAGAGTGCCAAGTTTTGAAGCCAGTTGAGGACTCCTCCTGACGGTCTCATTTCTTCCAGAATAGGAATATGTACAAAGTGAGATATTCCAGAGCAGCTGCAGTTTATTAATACGCTATTTTATTCTGGAATATGGTTTCGATGAAGATGAGTCCTGATAACAGCACTGATAATAAACAGACTTGCAGCAGGACAACCCTTCCCACCAGTCCAGGGCACTGAAATAGTTGCAAGGGGATAGAGTCATTGCTGGTAATACTTGGTTCTTTGTAGATTCAGATTCAAGAGCTGTTTAGCCAGACCTGAACGAAAAAATGCTTTGCATGATGGCCTAGAAATGGCCAGATCATTTGATCTGCTCCCTGCTCTTGGCCATTTCTCAAAGTTTCAATGGTATTTTGCCCAAAGAAAGGATGCAAGGGGGAAGAGCTCCTAGGGGCTTGTGTGCAGAACGGCCGCTCAGCACCCTGGAGGTACAATCTGATCCTGTAGAAACAGTAGCCAGAGGATGAGCAACTAACTTGCTAGAGGACTTGGGAATATATTCAGAGACAACAGCGGAGAATTGACAAGCCTTAACTTCCTGCCTTTTCTCCTGGAACGGGCAAGAGTTCGTGATTGCAAGACCTCTCTGAGAGTTCTGTCTGCTCTATGTTGGGCGACCCTGATACTCGGGGGAACTGGAAACAACTGCATGTCCACAGAGCCCCTGTTTGTGTTCCTGGCACGTAGACAGTTGCTGAGCTGCCATGACCAGCAAGCTAATGCTTTTGCATGGGCCAAAACTGCAGGCTGGGCAGAACTGTGAAAAGCTAAAGGCAGCTGTGAAAACAGCAGGCAAATTTGTGCCTGTGCCACAGCAGTGAGGAAAGGGAGCCAACTAGATCACTGAGGAAGAAAGAAGCATGAAAGAGTTTTTGCCACAGCCCCTTCCAGATTCACATAGTTTATACCACTGCCAAACTGCCTGTGCAGCCCTTTCTGGCTGGAAAAGGCTACTCTAAGCCCTTGCAGTCTGCTCTAACATTAGCATCTGTGGCAAGCATGGCAGGAGAGAGTATAGCTCACCTCAGCTGATGAGTATCCCGAAGAAGAATATCTGGACATGTCAAAGT
Organism: Tinamus guttatus; assembly: GCF_059628265.1. Taxonomy (NCBI): domain Eukaryota; kingdom Metazoa; phylum Chordata; class Aves; order Tinamiformes; family Tinamidae; genus Tinamus; species Tinamus guttatus. The sequence goes on along the minus strand of NW_028288615.1, from coordinate 131,801 downwards.
CATCATCACTGCAGGAAGGACAACACATAGCAAAGAAGGAAACAATTAAAGATTTGTATTCCTCTGTTACTCCTATCTTGTACCAGGAAGTGCTCCAGGCACACAGAAGTTATACCAAGGTGGTTTGAATATCAACCTTCATCTGTGAATCTCAGACCTTTTCATAAAATGCTCTTAAATCATGTCTCTTCCTACTTGTTCCTTAAGAGACTAGTGCCATGCCCAAGGGCACAGCAAGGAAGAGTGTGAGTGCTCAGCAGGAATGGGTTCAGCAGAGGTCCAAGGAGGAGTTAGCCTCAATGTCACACTCCAGCATGGAAAGCTGATGTCGCTGTAACATAATCATCTTATTAACACTTGGCATACCTGTCCGTATCCAGGGCTACCAGTGGCTTCTCGTCTGGACTCTGGTCTAGTGATGAATAGCCTTTATTGGGAACGACGAGCCTGAAATAATTAAATGTTGTCCATTAACCACACAGTAAAAATCAATACCACACATAGTCTAGGGCAAAGCCATATGACAGTGAGGCTTTCCTTGTATCACTTTTCTACAAGTCCACTCTCACTGGTGAAGATTTTACATGGGTACAACTCGGGGGAAATAAGTTGTGTCTCTGGGAACTTGGGGCAATTCCACCAGATTGGATGCTGAACATACCTTGGGAACACATTCCTCTCTGGAAGTCAAAACATTTGGGACACTCCATGCTTCATTCTGGTGAAGCTGCCTGGCCAGCATTGCCTGTCACATCGGATTGCTCCTTTTTGTTTTGCGTTTCCTAGCACTGAGTAAGTGACACTAGCTAGCAAGTAAATGGGAGAAGGAGGCTACGGGAAGGCAGTGGCTTGGTACTCCTGCTATTCAAAATCAGGGATTTGGCCATTTGGTCTGAGACTCTCCCCATCCCCTGCAGCAAAATACTTCTGAGCTGTCACTCCTAAATTTAGTAATATCAGAAAAATGAACTGCTGGGTGCAGCTAAGAGCCCACTCAGATTAGCACTTTTTAAATCCCATTATTTTATAATGACCCTCAGTTCATCAGAAGCGTTGCAAAGCTGACTACGAGTGTGCACCTTTAATTGCCTGAGAGTGTAATGTAATAGAATATAGACTTGGGAGCTTCTAGGAAAAGAAAAATACATTGTTTCAGTGGTATCCAGCTCACAACACAGAACTCTTCTTTCATCTATAAAACTGTATAAGGACTTTGGTTCACAGTTAAAATAAGATCAAAACAAATGGTGAAACGGAGCAAGATTCTGCGTTCAGTGGGTGGGAACAGTAAGAGTAGGATGAACATCTTATTCAGTGATTACCTAAAATTTTCTTCTAAATGAATGACTGGTCTTTAATGACATAAAATAGTGCAGAAGGGCTTCAGTAAGAGTTTGGGAAATACATTCCTGGAGACAATGTATCCCATCCACGCTCCGACTGCTCTCTATTCAGATGCAATACTCTTCAGCTGCAACTCTCAAAATATTAGGAAGCTTTTTGTTACAACTTATATAAACGCCTGCCAAGCACTGAAAATTGGAAAATGTCAGGGAGAGAAGAAAATATCAGAAGTTAACATCAAAGCAGGTGTACAGGCCCATTATTAGTTGCATGCGCTTACTGTGCTCATTGAAACTTAAGATTAAAAATTTTATTTTAAAATGCATACATAATTTCCCACCTCCGGTATCAGAGAACTGTGGAAAATGGCATCCACTTACAAAATTCAATACCATTCCCACAGCATTCAGAGTCCTTCTAATCCTAAAGCAATTAGGATGGAAGCCAAGAAGCAGAGATATCTGGAACGAGTGACTGAAGCTGTGATCTGGCAGAGGCAGCCTGCCTGCAGGGATGTCACAGGTACTGACTTCCATGGTCATCCTCTGGTTTTCAAGTCACATTTTCAAATACATTCACCGGCAGTAGTTACTATGTCTTGAATAAACAAATCAGTATCAGGAAATCTGGGAGAAGAGCCCTTTGGGTGCAATTCACTTGATCAAAAAAAGTCACTGTATCTTTTTGTTGAAAAATTACTTTTCTTAAACATACTTTTTTTTTTTCTGCAAAAGACAGAATTTGTGACACTATCTTTGTTCCTTATCTAAGTCCTTCCCTCACATCCTGTCCTCATTCTTGGTTCCCACTGCCCTTACAACAAAGCTGGGTTTCATTCGTATCTGCTTTCATCAGCAGGTGGTCTAGCATAAACTTCTTGTCTAGATGTTTTTGGTTACCTAACATGAATTCTCTTATGACAAAATCTCAGTTCAACTCATGTGCTGAGTGGACTACAGAGACAAGATAGTCAATCCACTGTAACAGAAAAACATAGGCCAGAGTCTGGAATGTGATTGGATAGAGGCAAAGGGATGAATGCTACCAGTCAGCTACAGGAGAGAGGCTGCTGATCCCTTAACAACGTCACGCTGCTGGTCTACATGGAATTAGCTGTTCTCCCAGATCAGTTCCTAATGGGCAGGTGCTCAGCTTGCAAAGGGCTGCATCGATGCTGGGATTTCTCTCAGCCTCTCTGGTGGTGTGGAAGTGGGACGGATGATGCTGCGGGTTCTGCAGCGAGTGTGCCAGAACCACACCAGCCATGTTCACCTTTAGTTTGGTCTTGGGAGGGCTGGACACATTATGCGTCCAGATCCTTTCACCTTTGAGGCTGCTATACCCTCACCCCAGGAAAAGGCAGAATGGTGAAGGAATCTGGTACTAGATGCCAGCTGTCAGGGGTTCAGACAGGTAATACAGAGGAACCAAAACTCAGGGGAGGAGGAGGAGGTGGAGGGGGGCTAAGGGGAGTCAATGTAGACTGAGTGAAAGAAAACATACTTGACGAGAAAGGCAGACTATTAAAGAGGGGGATAGACTTTTTTTTTTTTCCTCCTGAGAGACTAGAAGTCAATGGATCAGACTTAAAAAACAGCTACAAGCCCTGTACTCCCACTGGAGTATTTCCCACTGGACTGCAACCTTTATATTGTGAAAGCAAGCTATTTGAAAGGTTTGTAGGCATTTATGCCTCCCTGAGGCTGTCCATGGCAAGACAGATTGAACCACGCTGAGGTATTGCTTGGGGCTCTGCCCATGGTGTTGCTTGGCTCACAGAAAGCCAAGGGATGGAGAAACGGACCAGCGAGGCATCGTGCCAGACATCTTCCAGCTGCATGGGAACAACAGAACTTGGCTATATCTGCTACCAAAGCAGCGTCTGCAAACCTCTGCTTTGGGACCCCAGAGGATGCTTCTGAAAGCTCTGTGAAGAGTAACTAAGAAAAGCAGGACTTCTGCCTGAAGGCTGAACTCAGTTGTGGACGGGTCCACATGCCCCTTCAACAGTGTTCAGGTACAAATGCAGTAAGACTGAACTGGCTGTTCTAAAGCTTTTGGCGTGGAGTCCTTTGCCTCTCCCCACCCAAATTGCTCTTCTTCCCATCTACAGCTCTTAAACAGCAGCATCTCCTGCAGAAGTCAGGAATTTTACAGGTAGGCCTGTATTTATCTCACCTTCTCTCCCTTGCCATCTCTGCCTGCTGATTTCAGTGTTTCTACATCTCTCAAGCAGCAAATCTGCCACCACTCCTCTTGGGAAGCTAATGTGCAGCCCCTTGCCAAAAGAATCCAAGTTTTTGTCCATACTCAGCTTGTATTTGGAAGACAATGAGGAGCAGTGGGCATGGAAAACTCAGCTGTCGGTTTCTTACATTTACTGAATTTATTTTTTCCAGTAAGGGACTGGCTCCTTTGTATGGCCTTGACTTCCAAACGCAGAGCGCTGAGCAATGCGACGTATTCCACCAACATCACAGGGACTTACAAACAAAACTTGACAAAGTCTTGGCATGATTTATGGCTGCTATTGTGGCTTGGGGAATTACTTTGAACAAGGAACCTCATCTGTTGGATGTGTTGCATACAGAGAGGCTCTGACTTGCAGCTCCATACTTAATGTATGGTAATCCATGCAATTTTCTTATTCATCAGTAAACATCCAGCTTTCATGCAGATTCTGCTGTCATTTTAAGTGAGGACCACTATTAAAAACTGTCACCTTTCTTACAACATGCAAAGTGTGCCCTCCTGTGGACACAGGAGGGTTGCTGCCTCTTGTATGTCCATAAGTGATATGCTATTGCATTGAAGCTTGCTTGGAAAAAAAATTGAAACTAGCTAATTTCAGCCAAGAACTTAAATTTTGTATCCAATGGTCTGTAGCACAGCCTGATACTGTCACAGAGAGATGTGCCAAAGCAGCTCTTGCAAAGTACGACTCTGCTGTTCAAAGTGCAGGGGAGATATATAACAAAACACATGGAGATGTATTATTCACAAGCCTTTGTAAAGTCAATCGGTGTGGGGAAGGGGTTATTTTCACAACAGAACAGAAGATCTATTGGGATAAAAGCAGCCAAGACAGAACTGAGCTCTAAACATGAGCAGCTACATGAAGCAGCACTGCACATTCTCCTGCTGCTCAGATTACGTGGGACAGACGACTCAAAAAGATGCAAGACAACGAGATTGCCCACATCCTGGCTGGGCTGCCTCTGCCCTCCTGCAGGCTGTATTGTCGCTGGACCTTTATTTATCCGTTTCCTTGCTCTCCCTGGGGATGACATGGAGCACAACATGGAGCATTTGGGCCCACCAGCTCTGGGAAGGGCTGTCGCTGCGTGCGGTGTGTTTGGTGACTGGCATGTGGCAATGAGCATCGTCTCTGCCCGATAGTGAGGTCCCTGGGGATGGCTGCGCAGAGCCGTGCAGGGTCCTTCCTGGCCCCTTACCTTGTTCGTGCCATCACGTTGTTCTTCTTGGGCTGCTGGTTAACTGGGCTTCCCATGTTGCCATTCTTCAGGGAGCCCTTCCGAGCCAGCTCCCGCTGCTTCTCTGCAGATGGGACACAAAGGGGAGAAGCAGAATTAGGGCAACAGGTGAGATGGCCACCATAAGGAAAGCTGGATCTGACGACGCAAAAGGCAGGGCAGAATTAATGAGCTCTGGGATCAGAGCTTTCCACCTCCCAGGCAGGAACCTTGCAAGGGCCCCGCTCCCTCAAGGGGATGAGGGACACGTGAACGTGGCTGGAGGCAAACAGAGCCAAGCTGGATGAGAGCCATGATGGCTCCAGAAGTCCTGCAGCAACACTAGCCTTGTACCAGGCTAAGGCTAGGATACTCTGACCCCATATCCCATAGCAGAAAATAGTTATCTCCCCTGTTTCTCCTTCTGGCAGCCTGCGGTGTCCTCGGAGGATCCTCCTTTTTTATCTCACACGGATTCATAAATCCTGGGGGCTTTATTTATTTTTTTAAAAAAGGAATGAAACATTTGGAGCTCTATTTTTAAGCAGCATAAAATTTGTTTAATTTTCAGAGCATGTTCTAGTTGCCAGTGAGATGTAACCTTAAAACTGACAGTAGGTGGAGGGCTTTTTGGGTGTTCACTGCAAGAGGGGATTTAAATCAGATTTTCACTGAGGACAGCCTACTTCTTCCTAATACCTTTGCAGCACAGGAACACAACTAGAATTCAGGTCTGAAAGCCCCAAAGCCTAAGGCTGTTGAGGATTTGCAATCTTTGCGTTGTACTAACACATCTCTGCCTCCAGCAGGGATGACAGCCCATGTACGACAGGTTGCCATGTAAGCACTAAAAAACCCAGTGCCTGGAAAATCTTACGCAGTAGACACAGAATGATGCACGGGGTATTTTTCATCCTCTGCTTTGCAGAGCTTATCCTGAGTGCAAGACAGCTGAATGGCAGATGGGTAGAATACAAAGGATGATCTCCCTACATTTCCCCCCCTTTTCTTCCTATCTGTTTTGATATCCAATTTTCCATTCAATTTCCTTCCTGATTTCTTTGGGGAAATTAGTTGGGCTGAGCTGGCACAAAGGTGAGCTGACTGCCCCCGTCTCACCCTGTAGGTGAGGCTGAGGAAGGTAAGGGCCCAGTTAAACAGAATTCTCCATAGTGTGAGAAAATGCTGGAAAATATTCTTGTGCCATGCCTGAATAGCAAGAAATTACCAGACTGCTGCCTGGGGAACCTGAATAGTGAATTTGTTCTGATTCTGCATCCCCTGTGGTGTGTGGAATGTGTTTATATACATGCTTACATGTTATTTTGTCCTGCAGAATTTTTTACTTCCTTTGTGGGAAAAGCATCTGTTATTTGTCTTAGGAGAGCTGCAAGCTTCCAAGAGCAAGATAGGCAAACTCTGCCCTTTCCACAAAGATAAGTGTAGGGGAGTGCATGTCCAAAGTCTCATTTTTTTTCAGGGACAAATAACCAGTGGAGATTCCTAGATATTGTGGTGCTGAGCACGGCTGAGGAGCCTGCAGAGAAGAGCACACACTCATATGAGCCATGTCCAGTCCTGCTTCTGCTGACAGCAGGTGTGAACAAATGCTCATTGAAGCTGCCAGGGAAAGGATCAGGCTAATAACTCCTCCTGGCATGAGCTGCAAAGAGACTGATACAGGATTGAAGATAAAACCTTAAATCAAGGTAATTGCTCTTGCCTGTAACTTGCAAATGCATTGGTTGTGTTTGTTCCCAGAATAAAGGCCTGGTATTTCTCAGGCCACACGAATTCTGCTGTTTAGTTGTAGTGAGATGAAGCATGGTTTTTGACCAGACTTTTGACACCGTCCCTCACAACATCCTCCTGGGCAAGCTCCGGCAGTGTTGGATACATGAGTGCACAGTGAGGTGGATTAGGAACTTGCTGGATGGCAGGGCCCAGAGAGTGGTGATCAGCGGTGCAGAGTCTAGTTGGAGGCCTGTAGCTAGCGGGGTCCCCCAGGGGTCAGTCCTCGGTCCAGTCCTGTTCAATTTATTCATCAATGACCTGGATGAAGGCACAGAGTGCTCCCTCAGCAAGTTTGCTGATGATACCAAACTGGGAGGAGTAGCTGATACCCCAGAGGGCTGTGCTGCCATCCAGAGGGACCTGGACAGACTGGACAACTGGGCAGTGAAAAACCTCATGCAATTCAACAAGGCCAAGTGCAAGGTCCTGCACCTGGGGAGGAATAACCCCAGACACCAGTACAGGCTGGGGACCGACCTTCTGGAGAGCAGCTCTGAGGAGAAAGACCTGGGTGTCATGGTGGATGACAAGTTGACCATGAGGCAGCAGTGTGCCCTTGTGGCCAAGAAGGCCAATGGGATCCTGGGGTGCATTAAGAAGAGCGTCTCCAGCAGGTCGAGGGAGGTGATCCTGCCCCTCTACTCAGCCCTGGTGAGGCCACATCTGGAGTATTGTGTCCAGTTCTGGGCTCCACAGTACAAGAGGGATGTGGAGCTGCTGGAGAGAATCCAGTGCAGGGCCACAAGGATGATCAGGGGCCTGGAACATCTGCCCTACGAGGAGAGGCTGAGGGAGCTGGGCCTGTTCAGCCTGGAGAAGAGAAGGCTGAGAGGGGATCTGAGCAGTGTCTGTAAGTACCTCAAGGGAGGCAGTGCAGAGGATGGTGCTGGTCTCTTTTCAGTGGTGGCCACTGACAGAACTAGAGGTAATGGCCACAAACTGAAGCACCAAAAGTTCCACAGGAACTTAAGGAAAAATTTCTTAACAGTGAGGGTGACAGAGCACTGGAACAGGCTGCCCAGAGAGGTTGTGGAGCCTCCTTCTCTGGAGATCTTCCAAACTCGCTTGGACGCAGTCCTGTGCCACGTGCTCTAGGTGTCCCTGTGTGTGCAGGGGGGTTGGATTAGATGATCTCTAGAGGTCCCTTCCAACCTTAAGCATTCTATCATTCTATGATTCTATGATTCTGTGATTTTATGGAAGCAAGTGTTTACAACCCTAAGTACAAAAAAAGACTTCCACCCATCTGTACGAGAAGCTCTAGCACCAGAAATAGACATCCTTGAGACAAGCTGCCAATACTTGAAGAGACTGTAATTCACAAAAGCCCCTGACTCAAAAACACGGTTCCTGGTGGCATTTTCTGCCACAACAGTGAGGCTTGCCCGAGCCTCCTAAACAGCTGGCGCTCTCTCCCTCCCATCGACTACTCAGTACAAGCACTGATGCTGTCTTCTGATTCAGATTACTCATTTGGCTGGTGAGTCTGAATATTAGCTAAGGGTCTGTTCTCTCCAACAGGTCTTCCTGTGACTACTTCTATGTTCTTACGGGGTGCTGTTACAGTGTATGGATTTGAACGATACCATGGTACCTATTTAAGGCCTTCTTTTGCTTATTGAGTGGCCTGCAGTGAACATTTCCAAAGCAAGGTAAATGCTGCAGGAACCCAATATAATTGTCACATCTATGTCCGTGTCCCCAGACAGATTTCTTAAACCTGAGACAAAAGTTCAGCTCCCTCTTGGATGCTATGAATACTCAACCTAAAAGTGAGAAGTTGCAGGAAGGAATGGGAGATGTTCCCAGCTCCAAGGTGTTAGGACAAACTCTGGGAAGGTGATGGAGATGGTAAAGGTCACTTCTGAGTCTTCTGAGTATTATAAACTACTTGCCTGCATTCAAGGAACTGTGTAAGTGTCTATCTCCTGAAGCATTTCTGGGCTACAAATTCCAGGCTCATACACAGGAAAAATGAGCTGCATCAGAATGGGGCCCATTTTCTGTTTGGTGCTTCCTTCCGCTTCACAGGTGGAATTTGTGCAGCCCACTTCTAGGCACCGAAGGCTTTCCTGGGTTTGCAAGTCTTTTGGTTTTGCCCTGCAGACTTTTGTTTGAAGCCCAGGAGCCCAGACTCTAAGAACCCGAGTCCTTTTTAGAAATATGATTGATTTCAACGCTACTGAAAAATGTTGCTTTCAGTTTTAACAACTTGTTTTTTTTTTTTCCAAATTAGTTTTATACAAGCTGCAAACAAACTCATAGTCAAACACAGTCAAGAGAAGATAAGAGAAGGCATCCCAGTCTGATCATGATAAGGAAACAGTATTTTTCAGTCTGCCTCACCGTGGCTGATGGTAGCCTCAAATGAGCATGAATCCCAACATCACAACTCTACAGTGAGCCAGCACCATTAAACCTTGTGTGACATGGGGGACTGAATGTCTTGGTAATTCTCCTGGATAGGACTTTCCTTCTGGATCATCCTAGACTGTCCAATATAGTAGGAAACTATTCCTCATTGCACTTGGAAAGAATTGTTGGTCCCACAGGTTTCCTGCAGCCTCAAGGTCACTGCTTAGCTTTAGGCACCAGGCAGCTGGCATAGGCATGTCCCCATGGATGGGGACATGATGCTATGAGTAATAGAGAATACTATGCAGAAAGCACTTACATGAATGTGTCTATGTAAAAAACTGGCCTGGAATAAATCCTTACCATTAATTCCCTTGGTTTCAGTCGTTAAACAAATCATATCCAGTTTTAATAACATTTTCCTGTCTTTTAAAAATGAAATGCTGAACAGCTCATTTTATGCATGTTGCTACGTGTGGTATTGGTTTTGCCCATGCTCTGCCCAAAAGCAGAAATGGCAAGGGTGGTTGTAAGCTTCAGCCACCTGCAGGGGAAACACAAGCCCGGGCTGCGCTGAAGAGCTATGTGGAGGCCACGTCCCCCGTCCCCAAAATTCATGCTGACGATTTGCCCCTAAGTCCTGGCGCTAGCTGTGGCGAGACAGCGTCAGGGGAGGCAGCGCTGCGGTGCAGGAGGCCACGGTGTTTAACCGTGCGCGTCCTGCCCGGGCGCCGCGCGCTGCTGAGAGGAGCCGTTCGGCGTCAGATGAGGCTGATTCGCTTCCTCTGGGCTGGAGGCTGCTCCCTCTGCCTGCTGCGAGCCGCGAGCTGAGCCTCGCTAACTCGGCTGCTTTTGAGCCTCTCCGACTCGGAGGAGACAGAGCCTCCCGCCACGGGCACAGGACGGTGCCGGTCCGTGGGATTTCACGCAGTGGGAAGGCTAGAAATGAATCCTGGGTGACAGAATTGTATTTTTCCAATTTCGAGATCTATGAAATGAGATATTTGGAGGTACTTGCCCCTGCATCCCCCACTGCCAGCTGAGACCCTTTCAGAGCTAGTGACTGCAGCATTTCCCTGAAGAGTTCTACTTTCTCAAGCACGCCGAGAATTTAAATTACACAGTAAATAAAATTAGCCTGTCTATTCACATCCTGCTGAATGATCAACAGAGTCAAGAGAAAAGGTGGGAGAGAGAATAAGATGCTGACTACAGCTTCCACTTCAAACCCAAGCCCCAGATTCGGCTCCCCCCATCATAAGCTCCAGGACATTAGCATGCATCTAGTCAACAGCAAAACCCTCACTAACTTTCACTTCTGACTGAGAGTTTTTGTCAGCTAGGGCTGCGTCACTTGGAGAGGTTTCAGGGCACATTTCCCCTTGAATGTGCCCATCAGTAGCAGTTTTGCATTCACACTGTGGAGGGCTGCATAGAAAGGAAAGTAAAGGACTCCTGTGTGGTGTGGCTGCTCAGGGCCGATGACGGCTGCGCTCCCTGCAGAGATTTGGAGAGGGTGTCTGGGACCACAAGGGTAGTATTAGCACAACCCACAGCTCTGTACCCCTGCATCAAGAGGGAAAAGAAAGTGATTTTACTGAACAGGGGCAGCAGGAATGAAAAGGGTCTGTCTGTCGCCAGCTCTCTGCTCTGAATACAGAGAACCTCGTTTAAAGATAATATGCACGGAGGCCCAATGGGGATTATTCAGATCAGTCTTTTGGAAATATGATTGTTTTACCTAGTTTCAGAAAAGAGTCTTCACATGTAGGCACAGGTTAGATTACTAAATCATCCAGCTACGAACTTGCGTCTGTTCTGCAAGTCGCAGTATTTTTATCTGAAGTATCTCATTTTCCCTGACCCACTACACATGGGGAAATTAGTGAACTATGTCTAATTGTGAGAATTGATTAGCAAAAGCAGGCAGATAAATCTGTGCTCAAAGGTCCCTCTTGGACCAGTGTATTAAGCACCTTTGTAGCTGCATTTCTTTATGTTTTGCTGATCTGGCTGCTATTCTGTTCCCTTGGCACTGCTGAGAGCTGGCACAAACATAGACGGGCTCTGTGTCATTTTAAGCTACCCTGAGGGTCTGACCAGACAGAACTGGTATAAAATGCATGGAATAAAAGGACTACGTTTCCATCCTCCTGGAGGTACATGAGGTTGCAGTTCTTAACTTCTAGTATAGAATATATCATTTCTCTCTGTGTAAATATAGAAGGCACTGCAACAAGAAGTCAGTGCATTATGTACACAGTAACGTGGACCTAATTCTTGGGAAGACAAGGGGCTGGAAACGCTCTCACCTAAAACACTGCATGCACAAGTTCCAGAGAGGTTTCTTTATGGCCAGGCTCATTTTACTGTTCATGTTGCTCTTCAGAAAGCAGACACTGAGCTACAGTGCCAGGCCACTCCTAAGCACAGAGGAGCACAGGAAAATGATTGCTCCAGACTGGATCAAAACTGTAACCTACTTAGGCCGCCCAGAAGTGGCTTTATGCTCCAGCAACATGTCTATGTCCTGGATGAGAGCAGCCCCTGGGCCCTAGGCACACAGTGGTCCATCCTCAAAGCTCTGATCTTCTTATAATCACTGAAAGAAATGATTTTTCTCTTTAGATCCATGATGGGGCTTTGGCGTGTAGGAGAGCTGGGCATGCAGTGCGATTAGCAAGCTAGCAAAGAGAACTTCAGCAAAAGAATTTACTATTAGTATTTACAAAGCATTTTGTAAAACTGAAAAGTATAAATTGCATCAGTTTTATTTAAATTTATTTTTCTTCTTTAACATTTACCTTCTCAGAATGATTTATTCGGTATCTTAAAGTATTTTTGAAAGGATATGTTTCCTACCAGCCAGAACAGCAAAGCTGGATATCCAGATGAGTGTTTGCAACCTATCAAGACTAGCTAAAAAGTTTAAATTTATAAACCGAAATCCACAAAACATAATACACAAATTAGAGCTATTCTCTCCCTTGACATATTTTAAAGGGCTAGAAAAACAAAATAATCTAAAAAGAACTTCTGCAGATGTGCACTCACCATTTCTATTCAAGTGAACACAGATTTAAGAAAAACCTTTTTGCTCAGGCTCAGCCTGCTCTGTGGTGTATCAGATAGAAAAGAAGGAAAAAAATAGTGTTGTCCATTAAATGAAATTTAGCTCTATCAATAACAGATTTTTTCATATAAAGCATCTCCTCTGCTAACAGCACTGTAATAATCTAGCAGATGAACAGACTTAATATTAGTGCCCACCAGATTTGTTATGTGACAGGTCCTGATGTTCTACAAAGAAACATAAGGCAACCAGCACATATAGTAAGCATGGTGTGCATTAAGAGAATAATGCACAGCTAGTAAAAACTTGCTTAGCCAAAAGATTTTAGGAAATATTTATAGCCTCCAGTTACAGAGATCAATGTGTAGAGCACATTTGTATAAAAAACACTTGAATGGAGCCTGACATAAGTGAGCTTGAACTGTGTACACACTTAGCCAAATTTACATGCTTATATGAGTCTAAACTACATAAAAAATAATAGGTCTATGTCAGAGAGCACGAATTTTATAGCCTATAATAATTATAGATTTGTTTTTGAAATGTAGCTGGGGAAGATTTCACTGGCTGGCAGATACTACTGCTTGGAATGACTTGTTGCATCCTCGTAGTAGCCAAAACAAACAAGGACTCAAGTGGTAACGCTGCAGGCAGCATGTGGGCTTGCAAGGCATCTCACAGGGCCCTGACTCCAGCATCCTGCTTGGAAGGGACCTTTAGACTTTTCCTGTCACTGCCAATGACACTGCCACATTTCTGGCCTTGATTTAATAGCAAAAAATCAAATACTTGAATCATTGAGCTTTGTCATCTGCTGCACAGGGTTTCTACAACCCTATGCATTACAAACAAAATTGCGCATTTTCTACCTAAAAAAAGGAAGGTAGATGGTATAAACCAGGCTGGTTAACATACTGAATGGATGCTCCTCATTTCCTCATGCTTTCACTTTGCAGTATGAGAACTTTACTTTCTTTCTTGGGAAAGGCAGAGGGTTATTAACTTAACCGTGCAGCCATACAGATACTTTACTTGCTAAAGGGAGGCTTTCAGGCATAGTTTCATTAGCCAGATCACCCGTTTCCTACGTGTCTTTGTGGGAGGACAGGATGTGCACTGCCCAGGGTGCTTCTTCCTGCTATTCAGTTTATTGGCCTGAGTGCCTGGTCCTTGGAAAAGCAGCAGCTCAGCTAGGGAGCCTTCTGGCACGGCTGGCCTGCTCCGTAACAGGATTACTGCCCTGATCCCTGTGTTAGCGAGATTCCCATTGTCTGGGAATTTGACAAGCAGCCTTGGAGTGCTCTTAGTTATTTAATAAGTTTATGATTAACCAATCTGCTGATTAAGCTTTCGTTAACTCGGCTGGCGGCTGTTCTATTTCAGGGGAATATCGACCCCTGATTTATCACACTTGCTCCTGGGGCAGGAGAGGATCGTGGTGGGAGCCCCTCTGTGCAGCCCAGCACGACGCTGCCCTCCCTCGCTGGGCAAGTACCTGTGAGCACCGGCTGGGCAACATGCGGGGTCGCCAGGGCATGGTGGCCCCTGGGGACTGCTCGGGATAACAGCCTGGTATTTATACTCGGTGCAGATAAATTACTCCCGTTTCTCTCTTTTGATCTCCTGCCAGACAGTGTGGAGGGGGGGTGGCAGCCACAGTTTATCTAGGGCAGCTGAAGACCTCACAAGCTTGTTTTCAAAGAGTCTAGCTTGTCGTTTTTACATCCATGTTGCTCTCACATGGATTTGGTTAGCTGGCCCTCCTCAAGGCAGACATGGAAATCCCTTTCCTTTTCCTCCTCGCAGGGGGCTCAGAGTAAGCTCCTGGCTTCATTTCTGGCTTTCCAGCCTTTGCTGCATGCTCTGAAGGATGGGGCCAGCCAGGTGCTGCGATCTGCTCCATGTGCAGTGCCCTGCAGGGCTCTACAGCCTTCCCCTTCCATCTCTGACCCTGCACTGGAGGAGAAAACAGAACTGGCTCAGGAATTTGTCCCAGACTACCCGCATCTTCAAGGGACCTGCTGAATCCTTTCTCAGGCAGGGCTGATATCCACCAGTGTTAGGGACGAAGGCTTTGGGAGCTGCCTTTTTTTCCACATCTCAGAAGGGATTGGGAAAATACAGCCATGCCTTGGATGGTGGAGGGAAACAGGACTGTCCAGAGAAAGCTGATGTCCCCATGAAATCCCTGAGAAAGAGGCCCGAAAAACAAGATGAGAGGAGCCTCCTTGGCCCACGCTTGCTGGCTGCAGCTGTTTTAGTGCCTGAGGGGAAGGAGAGCAGGGGGATTAGGACCGTCATCCCAAAACAGAGAGCTTCAGGGCTAAGAATCAGAGGGGAGTGCTGCTGAGCTGAGGCCGTTGTTAGGGATGCTGCAGTGCTGGTGGCAGGGGGAGATCAAAGCGGTTCATGAACCAGTGCAGAAGATAACAACACTGCACAGATGATGAACAAAAGATGAAGATAGCTCCTATTATACAAACATGTCAATGAATTTAGGATTTTACCAATAGCTTAATGCTGATGTGTTTACTTTTATTTCTAGCATGAAGAGAGCGCATGAGAGAGCAATGCTGGGGAGCGGCTGGAGGGCTCGCTCGGGGCCGGGGTCGTGGCAAAACCCTCCTGGTGCCGCTCGCTGCTGGTGTCTGCGCTGTGGCTGCCGCTCACGGCCACGCACCGCGGACAACCCGACCCAGGGAGACGCACAGCTAACCTGAGCGAGGCCTAACGCTGCTCGGGGACTGCCAAAGGGAGCCTCAGGAAAGGAGGGGAAGACTGGGCTCTCAATGTCAGGCCCTTCGTCTCACCACATTCCTAACCTTATTTGCACAGATTCCGCTTCTTTCCCTGTTTCAGGAGGAATTTCTCTTTCTCGTCTCCCTTAGGGGCCTGAAGAGGCCCCGCTGATTGGCAAATGAACTCACCTCCTCCAAAAAGCAAGCAGGGGAGGTGTCTGGCGCTGCCTCCCAGCTGTGCCCGCTCCACCACAGCACTAAATGAGACTGCTCATAAGGCTGCAGCCGCAGGCTCCCCGCTACCTGACCCGCGCTCCTGCGTGACCCAGCGAGGCTGAAACCGTGGCAGACCGACAGTTTTACCTCCCTCTCTGATAGCCAGCCATATTCACTGAAAGGAGGAAAAATACCAGCCTGGATTTGTTTATCAAAAGATCATTAGCTAAGAATTTTCTGTACTACTTCTGAGGCAAAAACAAGCACGCAAACAAAAGCAATACAGAGATTACTGTGATTTCTGTGTCCTTCAAATGCTGTGGCCAGGTTTGCGGTGGGAAACGAGCACGTGTGTTCAGCCCTGCTTGGCACAATTTATGAGCTAAAATTGTCGACTGCAAATAAACATAAGGTTTACTGTGGTATAGCGGCGTGTTTGGCTGCCTGACTGGAGCTGGAAGTGAAAACAGAGTTCTAAGAGAAGAAATAAAAAAGGAGAGTGCCTCAGCAAGTAAAAGGTTTTATTGCAGTAGCACTAAGGAACTAATGAGTGTGTGTATAGGACACAGTTCCCTGCCTGAGGAAATTAAGACAGAAAACAGACTGTACGTAAGCAGTGCAGGCAGCTAAAATCATAGCTGTTTCAGTGATGTACAGCTCTTGTTTAATCTAGCTTAACTTTGAATAACATTCCAATAATTAAGATTTACAACAGGTTTTAATTTTTACATAAAGCTACTTAAGCATGGAGAAAGCAGGTAGAATTTAATGGTGAAAAAGTGGTATGATAAAGGCCACCTTTTCTGTTAAGAAATGTTCAGTTTTGCCAGAGTTGGTGCTAATTACAATCCCTTTTAAAAGGACCTCATAGTAAATGACCTGCCTGTCCTTCAACCAGGTGGATAGGTGCTGGAGGAAAGGGAAGGGAAGGGAAGGGAAGGGGAAGGGGAAGGGGAAGGGGAAGGGAAAGGGGAAGGGGAAGGGAAAGGGGAAGGGTACACAGCAGCAGGAAGAAGCTGGTTAAGTACCACATATCTACTGGTGGATTGGGGCAACTGGATGTGCAAGGAACAAAACTCTGCAGACTGTAATTTAGAGCAGAAGAAATGAGAAGCCAGGCACTATCGTCTCAAGGCATGGTGGTGTTTGAGAGAGTCTTTGCTGAGATACAAGCACGTTGAGTTTGTTTGGTAAACTTTTTTTTAAAAAAAATTTGCTTGCTCATAATTTGTTTTAAATCAAGAACAGACATTTCCATTACCAACCAACCGCATGCAGGGCTAATAATATGAATGATCATCTTTCTTTTTGTCTCATTATTTCTTTCTGTGCAAGTATCAGCAATTTCAAGTGATACTGCTGCTCAAATTACCCTAGGGACCAAAAGTTAGAGTAACAGCATTAGCTCTCTAGGTGAGAACTCCAATGTGAAATTCTCTCTGAACGCACAGGCTGGAGCATCTGCAGGAGACAGTCAGGGAATGAGGTATCAGTTACCCTGGGGGATGAAGTCCAAGGAAATGCAGGGAGGATGAAGCAGCCACACCCACACACACACACAGTGTTCAATAACTCTCTGAAGAGTTATTCTTTCTCGCACAAAATATGCTGGAGAGAGCCTGGCTTTTGCCAAGATCCAAACAGAAATCGCCTTAACATCTAGGTCTCCTGACAGTCTCTCAACCCCAGTGATTCTGGCTCACGCAGCACTTTGAGAGGACTGGGAACAGCTGTGAGCAGACAGAAAGGGTGGCAGAAAACACTCTGCTTCAGCTGGCCTTTGTGGCTGCTAACAGCTGCACTTGTGAGGTGAACGGAAGGGCAGTGCCAGGCTGCGGGGAACAGAACTGCCTTGACTTTGCTCTGATTCAGCACCATGAGAGATGCAGAGGAAGCGCAGGGATTGACAGCCTTGTCCTTACCAGGGACCACTCTAGAGCAAAAATTTTGGAGCTGCGGGGGCGATGTGTGTGTGCGGAAGGGGAGAGGAAGAACCATGATTTCCCAGTCACCCACTACCCAATGCAGTGAAGTCTGCTGAATGAGGAGATGCTCCTTGGCAGGTAGCGCACAGACCAAAAAAACAATGAGGGGAGCAAGAAAAACAACAAGCTGCCGTTTTTCTGTCTCTGCATCTATTCCCCAGGCACCTTAGGTCATGCTGGCTCAGTGGCAGCAACAAGGTTTCCTCTGCCAGTTACCTACATGGGACAGCAGAGCCAGCTGCACCTCTCCTGGCCACGCTGACGGTGTTTGGAGGGCAACATCTCTGCGACAGCCCCCGCTGGGAAAGAAACCGAGAGCCTCTGCCCTTCCACATCCTTCCAAAGAGCACAGTATCAGGGGACAGAAAGTCTTTTCTCCTGTGAACTGAATCAATTTGAGGCTTAAAGACAGTGGACTGGAACAAATGTGAGCCCCAGCAAGGTGCCTCTGTTCTGTCCATGCTGGTGCTGGTGTTTTGCAGCAGCGTGTCGCTTGCTGCTCCGGGCTGATTCTCCTCTGGGGCAGGGTGACAGCTTTAGATTTATTGCTCAGATGCTCAGAACAAAATTTTGCTCTTTGAGAATAGAAATCCCAGTAACACATAGAGGTACAATTTGGGGCGAAAACCTATCAAACTTCGCCCATGCCAAAGGCCTCAGTGTTTGGGAGAGCGCCTGTCTACATAGTCTCCTCACTTTTCTTCAACTGTTAAATGCACTCTACTTATTTTGGTTGATCTTGCAGAAAATCTTATTTAAAAATACACTGATTTCTCCACAATGTGGTCAACTGCACAGATGTCCACTGATGACTGTGTACGATGCTGAAAACCTGGTAAGGCATCATCTTAAGAGAGTTCACATTTATCAGGTTTATCTGACATTCTCTAAGGGAAGTCAGAAACTAGGATCAACCAGCTAAAATGATCTCCTTAACTCTATGTCTCAGAAAAGGTTTTGATAACTAAGTATGTCTTAAAACATTTTGGGCCAAAGGAACAAAGTGAAAGTCAGTGTCTGTGCAGATGGTTCCCATGGGTCATTCTCTGCCCCTGCAAATCTCTGAGGACCGAGGGCACCAGACTTGGATGACTATGGTGTTCAACTGATGAACAAGTTGAGGGATCTCTATGCAGCAAGTCCTAAAAATCTTTAAGGGCTGCCCCAAAGGGCAGTTTTAATGAAAAGGAACATCCCAACCCTTATCCTTTTCTTCTAGCTGATATACTGTATTTCCTCCATAGATCTGTTGAAATTAAGAAGTACAAGAAGTATACATACAAATCTTGATTTTTAGATCTCCAAATATTGTCTGCTTAATTTCCCACAATTCTGTGACTCTCCTCTGGATTACACAACTGGTCTATTAGGTCTGGCAAGTTGCTTTTATTTTCAAATTGTATCCTGTGTTGGAAAAGTTTCAGCATTATTCTCTTCCTATTTATTCTATTAGATGAAACAATGAGTTTGTCATAAACATCTCTTGAGTTCCAAATTCCAAGACCATGGTAAGAATTTTTCTTCTGGCCTATATGCAAGATATTCAGGTTTGTTCTGGACCAGCATTTCTCTTCGCCCAAGGGAACTTCTGCATATTCAATGGTTTTGATTATCTGACCACTGCCTTCACTCCTGTCCTAAATTTCTCATCTGAAGACCAAAACAGTGTTTGCCAAGTTATTAAAATAGCAGATATCATTCATCAGGATGGGCTTTAACTTTCTTTGCATGAAAAACAGTTTCTCCAGTTTCACAGAAAAAAAAATGCATAGGATGCATACGATGTAACTGGAAAAAGCATGGGATAGGAATATTCACTCAGTTTTTTTTCCTCTTTCCTTTCTCATAATTATTTGTGGCATGCAGTAGGTAAGGCTCTTTGTGTCGTGGCCAGCCTCTTTTCTTGCAAAGCTTACCTAAAAATCCAAATTGTAACAGCAAAAAATCCCTCTATCAATATCAGATTGAACTGCCACGTGAAACATGACTGCCTCAGTCATCATTAATACTGAGAAGAGGTAAAATTTGACATCTCCTGTGAACACTTTCAAACCTTCCTGAATTTGCCACTGCTTTGTAGTACTCCCTCACTTTGTGAAGGCCCTTTTTTGTCAAGGACATAGAATGAACAAGAAATTATCTGCCTGGTTGTACTAAAAGATAACTCAGCAGTGAGAGCCAAGGATAAAACACAACTCAGGAAATACATACGTAAAAGGACAAATTTCTCTGTCTGTGCACTGGAGTCAGGATAAGGTATAAGCAAAGGAGAAAATTAGTTTTAATACGATCTCGAAGGCAATCACTGTACAATGGAGGATGTTTGATGAATTGAAGAGAAAGACAGAGAGCAATAATTACAATTAGAAAAGAAAAACATTTATAATAGTGAAAATTAAGTAGCAATTGGGTTTCTCCTGTTTATCACTGACTTGGTGCTGGGGAAGGGGACAGCTCTGAGCCTATGCAAGCAAGTCAAAATCCAAGTCAAAATCTGCAAATTTTACTAGGTTTGTGTTGGGATACCAGGAAAATAGATAGGACTTAGTCAAGGTTTTTCAAGTAGTGACTAGAAAGCACGCAGCATCTGAAAAAATCACTGGAAGCCTAAGTAGGAAGAGGATCACAGGATAATTCAGGTTAATAGGGGCCTCAGGAGGCCTCTAGCCCAACAATGAGTCAACTATGGGATCAAATTGGGTTGCTTAGTTTTATCCAGTCAGGTTTGGAAAATCTCTAAGGATGAGACAGCACAACCTCTCTGAGACATGTCCCAGTGCTGGCCTGTCCTCGTGGTGAAGAAGTGATTAAGGTGAGAAAAGAAACAGGCTGGGAACGAAGTATGTGCCACATGCTGCAGGCAATTCACATGCCAACTCAGTCAACTCTATGTACAACTTTCCAGGTTACGTGGGTTCTCTCCCAGTTGATGGTCATGATGAGGGAAATGCAGACAGCTGGTACACTCTTGTGTCCCTTTATTCCTGCCCTTCTCCCTTTCTCTCTCTTGGAGCTGCTTCAATTCATGTAGCTAATGAGACCCAAATCAACTGCGTCTCTGATGCTGCTTTCTAGGGAAGTAGATACTCCCAGGTCCCATGAATATTTAGTGGCTGATACATAGAATAATGTGGTCAAAAAAGCAGCTGAGATCACCTCCTTATATTACTGAGCTCCCCTTTTGATGAAAGATAGCAGAATCTTTTGAAAAAACAAATGCAAGGAGTAGCTTGTACCACAGCTTTTCTGTACTCAGGCAGGAGCAAGCCAGTTGTTAGTCACGTGAGCTGGTAGACCACAAAAAAAAACATCTACCTGCACAGAAACATATATGTCAGAGGTTTGTTTTCACGTTTTGCAATTGCTTTATTCCCTGACTGCTGATCAGAGGCTGCGTAAAGCCACATTTCAGCATGGTAGTCAAGGTGTTCAGGCAGAGAAAAGAGTTGAACTTAAAGCTTTCATGTTCTGGCTGAAAGTCTTTATTACTAGCTAAAGAAAGCACAACGGCTTTGTGACTTGAGCCTCTCAAATTTTTCTAGCCAGAACAGTGAGTTAATTGGACCTGAGTTTGTGAATAGTTTTGGAATCACCAAAACCATATTATCTTAATGAAGTTACTAAAATACATACATATATATACAAGACTTTAGTTGCATCACTTTAACCCTGATATAACTGCTTTCATTTAAAGCTTTAAGCAAAACATGAATGTTTACTTTAAAAACAGCACCTGTTCCGGACTCAGACTACCCATTCCTGACAGCATCGCTTTAAATATTAAATATTCTAGCCTTGTTCAAGATATATTTTTAGCTCTGTGTCACTCAATTTGTCAAACATTGTTCCTCAGATCAACTTATACAAAGTACAATGGTCTTACTTGTACTATTCAGCTTGTCCCACAAATTACTAGTCCTACAACCAATATTTAAAATAAAGCAATTTTTTTTTGAAAATGTGCTTTTATTTTTGGACTGAGGAGTGAAGGGAGACAGAGAAGGGCTGGAGTGGCTAGTGTTACACTGAGCTCCCTATTGCAAAGTAGCTGCCAGCAGTCTGCAGCTCTGAAGCACCTGGTGTTGTTAAACTCTCTCTTCTTATCCATCTCACAGTTTATTCATGATAGAAAGCACTTTTTAGCTCTCGAATTTCAGATTACTGAGCTAGGGGGGAGAGCTGCATCATTCCTCCAAGAGATATCAACACCTGCTGTTTTGACTGCACCAGCTACCTTCCAGTGAGCAAAAACAAAGAGGCAGGAGGGTATGTAAGTTGTTTGGAAAAAGCAGGGATTGTTTTCTATGTAGAGCAGAAGGCAGAAAATGCCGAAGTTAAAGCAGACATAATATGATGGTCTCAGGTTTATAGCAGAAGTGTCTTAAACCCCTGTAGAGGGTTTGTTTTATTGTGCTATAAACAGTGCCACTTTACAAGACAGAGCGGAAAGGTTTGCCCAACCTGACAGGCTTCTCTTTTTGTCTTTCTAAATAAATGGTTAAATGCTGCTAATGGCCAGTAAGAGAGTGGACCCTGGAAAACTGTTCAATCTAGCAGACAAAGGCAGAATTAGTGGCTGGAAGCTGAAATTAGTCAAGTTGGAAATAAGGCACATTCTTCTAACTGTGAAACTACAGACACCTTCTAGAGATGAGACTTGTGGCACAGGCATGATACCAGATACCATATGATACCCTGGTACCAGAACAATTCTCCTCCAGTAAATAATTTCTGTGGAATTTTGGCATATGAGGACTTGGTCCCAATAAACAAAACTGAAGACCCAACATGAATCTGGTGCTTGGTCTCATGTAACACAACTGGTAGAAATGAGCCCCTAAACCATGGATTTAAGGCTATCTTTGAGTAGATTAAGAATATGGATAGATGCCATAAGTAACTAAGTCACCACTTGTCACCTGAAATGCAGTGACTTACTGTGTACACCCTCTTTGCTCATACCAACGGTTGTAAAGAAAGTCTTGCCTCAAGCTACCTGCAAGGCTAATCCCTTCTCGGATCACAGGAAGCTGATACATTTGATTTTGTACCTGGGGCAGGCCCAGAACGTATCCGTGACTGGTATTCCCAGATAGCTGAGTGGGAATGTACGCTCTCGTAACTCAACTATCTGAAGGCATCAATATTTCACTAGCGTGCAGGGCAATGGGTTATGACAAGACTTTCAGAGCCTTCTTTCGGGACTGTATTTTAAAATCTGAGGAACAGTTCGAGATTTTCCTTTGGGAAGAAGTTTAACGAAGAGGAATACAGCTAATTTGCACAGTACCAGACTGTGATGTCTCATTTCCATGAACGATGCAATAAATGCTTACCCTCAGCACAGGCTATTGAGCCATGATTCAGGCGGTAATTAAAGCTCTTTGAACGATGGATGTGTTTAACAACTGGAGAAATGGAATCAGACTGTCCAATTACTGCTGTGACTTTACAACATTTTAAATAAAAATGTATCTTGGTAAATATGTAGTATGTATAAAAATGCCCTTATTTTCCTGCTGTGAGACCTGCTTTAGAGAGAATGACTGCCAACTGGAACAAGAAGAGAGCAGTGCCAAAAGCTTGTGGTTTGCGGGTAAAGGAGGAGAGGTGCCAGAAAGCTGGCGGCACACAGCCGAGCAGGAGGACTGCAACTGGTCCTGACTGCACTCACTGCTGAAGAGGCCACCTGCCTTGTTACTGCCAAGGGCGAAATGGCTGTCAGGGCAGAGCTAATTCTTAGTCCTGGGCAGGATTTGCAAGAGCCAGAAGCCTCTTTGCACAGCTGGCCGCACCAGTACACCACTGCTGCATTCCTGATTCTGAAATCTTTCCATAAAACAGTGGTATTGGCAGAGGAGGTGGTTGTATATTTGCCTGTATCGCTCCATAGCCTGCTCAATCACCTCTCTGTCCGTGAAGAATCATGGAAGAAACCTCAAAGGTTTCTTCTGCACTGACTCCTACTTCTGGGGATTACTTCTCTCCAGACCACTCTAAATAGAAACTGATGGACACAGTGAAGTCTAACAGCTGCTGTTTGGGGGAAGAAATGCTTCTTTTGCTGCTGTTGTTATATCACTGCCTCTTACCCACCATTTCATTTGGTAGCTCTCATACAGTAATACCTGGGCACACAGGTGGTCTCTTAGCTACCTCCCTGTGTTCTGCTTGGCACACAGGCTCTGCTGTGCCCAGCTTAGTGTTTCGAAGCCAAGAAAGACCACCCCAAGTCAGTGCAGAGGAGAATGCACTTGAATGTTCCACTGCTTCTGCTCAGCTGAGGTCCGCTTGGTCCAGGACCACCTAACAGGGACCCAGCTGCTGCCAGGACCCACACTACGGACGACACTCATGCCTGCCATGCTCTCTGGCCATGGCCTGTTGAGGTTTATATCTGTTTTTTTTCCTGACCTCTCAGTTTCTGAAGGAACCTTTAAGATCTCAGAAAAGTGACAGAAAGTTTTCTGGGTGCTGAGACATTAAGCATCTTGTGCGCTTAATGACAGCAGTCAGAAAACAAGAATTGAAGTAAACGTCTTATACAAGCACAAATTCTCCCTTTTTGACAAGTGTGTGTTTTTTTCTACTTTATATAAAGCCCTGCTCTGCTGAGATAGCATGTTAGCCCTAGCACTCAATAAGCAGACAGTAACCTTTCCTGGGCAAGAGCTGAGTGTGCAGCCCAGAGAAGATGAAGGGGGAGCCCACAACACTGAAGAGTCTGAACAAATTCAATTAACTGTCAGGTGCAGTTTAAGGCTCATCGTTAATAAATCAAACACAGAAAAGAAAATGCATCAAACAATATTATCTGCGGATGCTGCGGTCTGTCCTAGAGAGAGTTTGCATTAATTACACTGGGTTCTACTTTCTTCCCTTGAGTGCTGCACAGAAAGTCATTTACCTAACGAGGCATTAAAAGGAATTATAGAAATGATACCACCTGAATAATTCAGAAATGGGGAAATGTTTCTGTGAGGTGAGCTAGAGGAGCTGACAAAGCCCACTGTTGAGGGTATAGGGTTCTCAGAAGTCAAATTAGCACTACGTCCACTTTTCTGTATTGGTTTTGTCAAAAGTGCCAGCACCTGAACAGGCTGCTTTGTCAGCTCAGCAGACGAGGTCTTTTTAATATCAGTGGTAAGGTGCAAATCATCTTTGTGAAAATGTCTGTCTTTTACCCCAGCCCTCTACTTGCTGCATGGAAAAGAGTGATGAGATTAATATATTTCATGTAACAACACCTCTGAATTGACACCAGTTCATCACTGTGATGTTGCCTACTGTATTTAGGCTTTCCTAGAGCAGCTGTATTTTTTCCTCCTTATATCACAGAATCTCAGTAATTTGCCTAATTTGTTTTGGCTCACAACCTTCTGCTAAGGAAATAATCAGTACATGATTTGAGCTGCTTCTCATATTTTAGATGATAGACTGTAGTGGGTGAGAGTACTACAAGGAAGAGAAATTTGCAGCACTGGCCATCTGCTTCCAGCACAAAACCTCCATTCAGATTTACAATACTCTGGCCCATTCTGATCACATAGAAAGATAAACTGCATAAAAGTGAATCTTCAGGATTTCCTTACCTACCAAAATCTACAAGTGCTGTAAAAATTCAGAGTGGTAAAAGCATGGCTAGAAAATGGCCACGAACATAACGCAGCCACTCTACACCCTGTTCCTTACTGTCTTTGTACCTGAAGGTGTATCAGCTGAGAGTACTGCGTGTGGTACATGATGTCAGTGCTGTGTGTACACGGGGGTGTGAGGTGTGTGGATACCCAGTAACTTGTTACAGGAGATGTGCACATATGAGGACAGGGGGTTGGGATGGCCAGCCAGGCCCTGGCAATGTAGCACAACAAACTCAGCAGCCTGCACTTGGAGAAAGGCCAGGCTCCTCTGGCATAAATCATTTGGCGCATCATGCTGACTAACATTCTTTTATCAATACTTTGCTCCAGGGGTTTCCTGTCTGGTACCTTCCTTCTCCGCGTCTTAGCCACCTACACGTTCTCCCCAGTCCAGAGCTCCCTGCTGAACTCCAGTGGGTAGCTCTTTTCCAGTCTCTTAATGTCTTAGCTGTTTACTGGAGCTTGTGTCAGCTACAGCATCTTATCCACCTCCTCCTTTCTGCCCCATTTGTTCTCATCTAACAAATCTGCAATACTAATCCTGTCACAACTGTTTTTCTTCCCTCCTCTTTGCTGCTCTGCCTGCAGACAGCCTAACTGTCCTTAACATGATGCCACTGTTCCCTCGTCCCCTTCAAAGGAGCCTGCAAATACCTACAGGAAGGATAAATCTGTGTACGCAATTTATCTCACAAGTGGAAAGAGTAATAACATATGAAATAATGTTTAAATAAATTCCTCCTAGCCTCAGGAGAGCTCCGAGTGGTAGTCTGCACTTCTGTCTTCATGAAGAAATCAATAGCAGTGCTGCACGGCCCCTGCACTCTGGCTTCCACATTACTCATTCTCCCAGTACAAAGTATTGCCTGTGTTCAAGGAAATGGGTGCTCCCAGGGGAGGAAAATGGCTCTGTGCACTTAAGGTAATGATGTCACTTGAGGTTGCCATGCAAACAGTTATGGATATGGAGATCTGCAGTTTTATCAATAGAGCTGGAACCCGGAGACTTACAGCTTCTTTTCAAAAATGTTTTCCTAATTTACCTACAGAGCCTCTTCCCAGAAACAACAGCTGCTGCACCTAATTAGCATTAATCGCCTTGTTACAGAAGAACAACTGGGAATAATGCAGTACTTGAGGCACTGACAAAAAGATACACTAATGGCATTGATTTGTCCTGTCTACTACAACCTTCCCTTATTATTCTACTTATGAAATATTTCTGTGAAGCAGACTTGGAAGTGGTGTTGCAGAACAGAAGCCAAGGATGCAGGCAGGTACCGAGTGCTCCTGTTCTACACAAGGAACTTGTTTCCTGCTTTGTTGGGGACTACATCTCCTAGCACCCAGTTTTTCATCTTGACCCATGGCAAGACCTGCCCAAGTGAGGCAGCCTTCTGAACAGCATTGGGTTAGTCACTCTGTTGTACACCTTGTGGAACTGCTTTAAAACAAATTCTGAGCACACAAAAAACATCAGGAGGAGTTAACTAACTACAGAAATTGAAAAATCACAGCTTCAGGAGCAACACGGAGAGAAAACGACAGTCAATCCTTTACCAGGATTATGGGCCATCTGTAAGGTTTCAACCAGAAATGCACCAATTTTGTTATGTTGAACCCTCGGGGCTTTGCGGTTCTCAGCTTGCTGACTGATATTCCCTGTACTACCCCTTCCTGACAGTAAGGCAATTTAGCATCTGCCATAAATGCATGACAGTAGGCTGGAAGACAGGAGCTAACACCACAGCTTGCACTGTCAGCCTCTGCCCCAAATGGATTATTTCCTCTCTTCACTCTGATCTGCACCATGCTGGGGCCCAGAATCTAAGCTGAGCTATAAATTAGATCCTCAGCTTTGTCCAAGTCAAGCACATCAGGGAATAAAATGCTGGATTTCCTTGGGACAGGAGTTCTTTCACTGTTTCACCAGAGTTGCTTGCTTTAATTGAACATCTATTACAGATCTATTACAGTTTCTTGCAGTTTTTAAGAATCTTTTTTTTTTAATGAGCAGGAAGTAATCCAATAGAACAAGTGAAGTAATTTGGCACTTGGAAGTGGACATACATAATTGGCAGCTTAGGAGAGAATCTCCATCCCCAGTTAGACACCATGGAACCAAGAGATATGAACTCCTTTGCTGCCATCCGGCAAAATTTCAGGATATTCATATTCGGAGTAACACAGGGATGGAGTGATAAGCAAGCTAGAGGATGGATCTATTCCCTCAGGGCATGGATTTATGTTGCCACTGGTCATGTATCTATGTGCTACAACTCAGCCCTGGGAATCAAAGAATCACCTTTCACTGATGAGCAGCAACTGTCTTAGCATAAGCAGGAACAGCAAAAAGCCTTTTGAAAAATTCAAGGTTAATCTTGTCAATATGTCACATGGAAAAGTGGGACTAATAGCGAAAGAAGTGGAAGGATGCAAGAATTCTTAGCAACCTAACGCAAGATCTCTTCTTGGAGGGTGAACACTACAGTTATTTGCTAGAAAAGAGCTTTTTCTGTCAAGACTTCCTTCACACCTCCCTGAACTATCTGCATATGGGGGAGGTTCCAGAAGACTGGAAGAAAGGCAGTGTCAGGTCAGTCTTCAAAAATGGCAAGAAGGAGGGTCCAGGCAACTACAGGTCAGTCATCCTCACCTTTATCCCTGGAAAAGTCATGGAGCAGCTTATCCTGGCTGTTGTCTCCAAACATGCAAGGGATAAGAAGGTGCTCAGGAGTAGTCAGCATGGGTTCACCAACACGAAATCTTGCTTGACTAACCTTATAGCCTTCTATGATGGAATGACCAGCTGGATAGATGAGGGGAGAGCGGTGGATGTCGTCTATCTTGACTTCACCAAGGCTTTTGACACCGTCCCTCACAACATCCTCCTGGGTAAGCTCCAGAAGTGTGGGATAGATGAGTGGACAGTGAGGTGGATTAGGAACTGGCTGGATGGCAGAGCTCAGAGGGTGGTGATCAGCGGTGCAGAGTCTAGTTGGAGGCCTGTAGCTAGCGGGGTCCCCCAGGGGTCAGTCCTTGGTCCAATCCTGTTCAATTTATTCATCAATGACCTGGATGAAGGCACAGAGTGCTCCCTCAGCAAGTTTGCTGATGATACCAAACTGGGAGGAGTAGCTGATACCCCAGAGGGCTGTGCTGCCATCCAGAGGGACCTGGACAGACTGGACAACTGGGCGGTGAAAAACCTCATGCAATTCAACAAGGCCAAGTGCAAGGTCCTGCACCTGGGGAGGAATAACCCCAGACACCAGTACAGGCTGGGGACTGACCTTCTGGAGAGCAGCTCTGCAGAGAAAGACCTGGGCGTCATGGTGGATGACAAGTTGACCATGAGGCAGCAGTGTGCCCTTGTGGCCAAGAAGGCCAATGGCATCTCCGGTGCATTAAGAAGAGCATCTCCAGCAGGTCGAGGGAGGTGATCCTGCCCCTCTACTCAGCCCTGGTGAGGCCACATCTGGAATATTGTGTCCAGTTCTGGGCTCCACAGTACAAGAGGGATGTGGAGCTGCTGGAGAGAGTCCAGCGCAGGGCTACAAGGATGATCAGGGGCCTGGAACATCTGCCCTATGAGGAGAGACTGAGGGAGCTGGGCCTGTTCAGCCTGGAGAAGAGAAGGCTGAGAGGGGATCTGATCAGTACAAGCACCTCAGGGGAGGGAGTGAAAAGGATGGGGCTGGCCTCTTTTCATCGACAGAACTAGAGGTAATGGCCACACACTGAAGCAGCAAAAGTTCCACAGGAACTTAAGGAAACTGGAACAGGCTGCCCGGAGAGGTTGTGGAGTCTCCTTCTCTGGAGATCTTCCAAACCCGCTTGGACGCAGTCCTGTGCCACGTGCTCTAGGTGACCCTGTGTGTGCAGAGGGGTTGGACTAGATGACCTCTAGAGGCCCCTTCCAACCTTATGCATTCTATGATTCTATGATTCTATAGCTCAGCCCCACTCCCACACTGTAATCTGTTCCCTACGGCCATTCAGTTGCTCTCATCTCTTTATTGTCATTACCAAAAGCCAAAACGCCAGGAAAGAGTCACTCAAGAGGCTTTTGAGCCCATCCTAGCACTATCTCCCCGCTCCAGCTAAGAATTTCCTTCCCAGTAGCTCAGCTGTGAATGACACACTATAAGAGTGATCTGTACAGCAACATCTTACACTGCAACTGCTGGGGAAAGTGTTAGCTCACCATTTTTTCATGAAATAGCACTGCTGTATGTGTGTTACCACTGCTTCCTGCTTCTTGAAGCAAGGAAAGCTTCTGGCTAGGCTAGTAGAGAATACAATTGAGCTACAGTAGCTTACATCAAAGGCAACCTTGTGAAACTTGCTTTCCCTTATGGAGCTGACTCATATCAGTCATTGTATTTCTTGGTATTAAAATCTATGTCAGAATGAGAGTTAAACTGTGAAGGGAATGAAACTGAATCTAGGAAAGCAGAAAAATGAACTGCTACATCACATTTCACTTTTTACAAGAAGTTTTGCAATGAAAACCTAAACAAAAAACCAAATACTTTCAAGCCAGCATCAATATGAGCTAGGCTTCCTCTTAGGTCATACAATGGAAGACCTCATCAAGATGTAGCTCACCAAATCTTAGGGTTGGATTCAGTTGCCTAGCTTAGACACTCACTTTTCAGATACATTTGGGCAACTCATTGGGCAGTCTTCCAAAAGCAGTGCCTTACTTCTCTAACTAGTCAAAACAGAGGATGTGCTCACATCTAAGCAGACAAGATCCTCCTAGCCCTCCAAAAATACCCACCTCTCCCCATAGGCTGAAGGGGAACTTTATAAATAGGCACTAAGGAGACTGCTTTAGTACCTTTTCTAAAGTAATGATGCAAAAAATGGCTGTCATTAGGCAGCCTAGTGAGTGCCTGGATCCCTGATGGGTGTCTAGGTGAAAAAGTCCACAGAAAATTATTCATAGGTCAAAAAAGTTGGGGAGAAAGGTATTGACCATTCAAATCTCATCTGAATTTGGTTTAGATAGAGAACACTTATCTTTTTCTGGAACCCACAACTAAGGACAGCCTCTCTAGTTTTGCACAAAACAAACAAAACTTCCTTGTGGACACTTTTTTAACTATGCATCATCACCACTTGCAATTTGGTTTTCCTGAAGCCAGTTAGCCAGGGACCCCCTTCTGTGGACCCCCTTCTATCTCCCTCGAGCCCACTAGTTTTACTGTCCATGTGTTATATTATTCTACGCACTCCAGGTTTGCTTCCCTGTACACTAGTTGAGATCACACAAAAGCCAGCGTGGAAGCCAGCCTGCATGTCAATCATAGCCACAGAGTAAGGGAATGAAACAGAGATGTCTGGGATGGATGAAGGCTGTTGTTAGTCTTTCTCTTGCTCTCTCTCATGTTCACCTCATGATGGGACAGGGGAATTTACTGCCCTTACCCCAAGTGTGGTGGATGCCCTCAACGAAGACACAGTTCCTCATCACCACCATGGCCCATCCTGCAACAGTCCAATCAATTCTGACATTGCCAATTTTGTTTTAACACAAACTGTCTCATCATTGACTGCTACCTAGGATAGACAGTCAGGAAGGGGATGCATTTCAAAGCACAGAAGCGAAATTAAAAATGTGAAGTAGAAAAACAGGTGGTACAAGCTCCACTAAAATAATACATCATCTCATGGGAATCTGCTCTTTTCCAGTGGATATGGAGCCTCTGAGATTAACACTTTTGGATTTTCTGTTTCTCCCTCTTTCCTTATCACAACTCTCTTCTATTTTCAAATGCCTTGTCATGTGCCATCTGGATAGGCCTCCTAACAAGGGTGTATTGGAGATTACATTATAAGCACTAATGGACACCCAGTCCCTCACTGCACTGGCCAGATCCTCCTTATCCAATGATTTGCAAGTAAGAAAGAAGCATGGTCAAGCCCAGAAGAATTTCTGATAGGAAGACAAAGAGGGAGTTTTTAAAAAAGCAGGAAGTATGTAATTGGTATGGATATAATTCCAGTAAGGGTTTGTGTGGGATTCCTGAAGGCCAGTGGTCATGCTGTGAGCAAGCCAGATAAGGGCAGAAGGGCGCCAGACCTAGATGAAAGGGCAGAAGGGCGCCAGGCCTAGCTGAAAGGGTGGAAGGACTGCTGACTAAGAGATAAGGAGATCTTGCGGAGAGTCAGATAAGGAGGCAAAGAGTTGAGACAAACAAGTAGAGGGGGACGGTCGTTAAATGTGAGGACACGTGGGCACTGTTAGTCAGCCTCTGTTAGTTAGCCTATCACACTGTATAGTTAGACGCATGGACGCGGGGTCTTGACCAATCATTGTAAAGAAGCGCTCGCATGTACGGGGAAATCTTGCATAGAATTTCGTTGACGCAAATAAGAGCTAACCTATCCTGAGCTCAAGCTTTGCAATATGCATGAACCTAATTAAGCTATGTATAAAAGTGCACACTGAGTGTTCAATAAACGAGTCTTGTCGATGACCATATGGTGTCGCAGTCTCCCTTTCTCCTACAAATGGTGACCCCGACGTGATGCAACGAAGGGCAATCCTCTCTCGGACAGAAAAGAAATCGGGAGAAGGACGCACCACGGTGGAGAAAGTAGGAGTTGGGTCCTCTGCAGCCAGGACGGTGCAAATCCGCCGAGCAAACGCTGGAAGGACGGCACCCCCGAAGATCATATAGATGGTTTCGGGCCATACGCGCCACCGGAGCCTGGAGAGCTGCAACAGCGCGCTGACGTCAGGAATGGATAGGCAAGTGGCGTATGAATTATTTACCCGTACCTTACAACAATGTAATGTACAGGGAATTGACTTAAAGAAAGAATTACCGGGATTGTGGAAGTCCTACGGAAATTTGGTGAATAGGCTCGTGCAATCCCTGGAGCAAGCTACTGATGAACAGGCCCTCTGCAAGCTTTTGATCTGGTGCAGAGAGAATGGGTTCAAAGCCGAGCCCCACCTAGTATTCAAATCCGATGTGAAAGCAAAAAGCAAAGTGGCCGCCGGAGTCACGGCAGCCTTTGCAAGCACTTCAGGACCGGGACCACCACGCCACCGACAACCGCTGGTGTTTGGAGATCCATCGCTAACCCCCCCGCCCGTGCCTGCCTCTGTGCCTGCACCTGCGGCGCCTACAACGTCTGCGCCCCCGCTTCCGGACCCCGCCCCGTGGCACCTGAAGAACGGCCCGGCTACGTCCAGGACTTGTTAGATCGCCTTGAAAAAAAAAAAGGAGAAAGGGGGGCCGGGGAAGAGAAGGCGAATGAGATCAAGGAAACTTACGTTGCTGATGGCTTGACAACAGCCGGGGGGAGGTGCAGGGGAATTTGATCTGTCTTTTAAAGTGGGGGTTGGAGAATTGTAATGCGTTAAGTAAGGGCAGAAACCGTTATTAGGGCTATTATTTCTGTTTGCTATGTTCGTCTGTATTATGTGTTGTATCCTTTGTATAATGATGCTGAAACGAGGTATGGTTGAAAGGAGGAAATTTGTATGATCTGTAGAGTCATAATGGGATCTTGAGAAAGAAGATGTTTGCCTGCCCGGGAACTGCAAACATCCTCTAAACTAGTTTGAAGGTCAAACACCCAAGAGGAAGATGAGAAAGGCAGGAGCCTCAGACTGACAGCTGGGACCGCTTTCTGGTATGCGCATTTGCGCACCCAGGAGGGAAGGTTATGTGACTGGAGGTGGAGTTTGTCCGCCCCCCGGACTGCCTGCTGGCACGTACTGGCCCTACGTGGCAGGATGCACCGGGCATAAACAGACAGTGCAGAGAGAGGGGGGGGTGAGACTCCTAATACTGAGACCCACGTTGTCTCTGCGGGGACGCCCGCCGAGTTAGGAGCCTGTCAGCAACCCTCCAATCTGCCAACTCAAGAGAATGTTCAGTCTCAGTATCCTGCCAACAAGTATTACCTCAAGAGTAGTTATTCATACATTGCTTATTAAAGGTGCTTTCACCTGAAAAGAGGCTCGCCGTAGCCACATTGTTTTGGGTGATTATTGCCAAATCCCAAGCCCATTCGCACCTAATTGGCGACAAGGATCGGCTTTGGCAATTGAGACAGTGGAACTCACTAGTGAAGTGCACAGCTACGTGAGGTCGTGCCACTAGATAGAAACTATGTTTTTGCTGTTTGTATGTGTAGTCTTTAGATCTTTATTGTATAATATATATCAGCAGAGAGGACTGACTAAGTCCTATTATTAGCACACGGTCATGGTTGCGAGGAACTAGAGGGAATGTGCTGTATGAACCTTTCTGATCATTCAAATTCCATACATAAGCAATTGGAACAATTGCATGAATTGACTACACATTTACAGCACGATACAGGATTCGGCCTTGACAACTGGATAAAAGGTCTCGGTTTGGGCCCATGGCTAACATCAATTGTGCAACACTTAATTACCATAGGGATTGTGTTTATTGCAATTTTGCTTCTTGTACCATGTATCTTTAAATGCTTGCAAAACATGCTTACGCGAATAGTTAATCAAGAGTGGAATACAAGCTTAGTAGCCCAAAAAGAAAACGGGGGAAGTGTAGAGAGCATTGTTCAAACCTGGTTAATGGAAAAAGGACATAGCCAGGCAGAGCTGATACGGAGGGCTTAAGTAAGACAAAGGACAGAGTTTCCTTGAGATAAAGAAGTTGATGCAGCTGCACAAAACAAAGGCAAACAGGAACCGGTTTGATACCGGAAGAATGAAGAACCAAAAGCTGAAATACTGGCTACAAAACAAAACAAAACAAAAACAAAAACAAAAAAAAAGGGGGAGAATTGGGAATTTTTTTAATTTTTTGATTTATAGATATTGGAACCAGATGGGTGCCAGCGAAATGGGTGAGACCTTGGCTGGAAGCAAACTCGCCTAGATCAGATGCAGCAGGCAAGCAACCAGTACCCTAGCTGTGGAAAGTGTGAGCCTGCAGAAGGAAAACATGGGAGGAAGAAGTGTTACTGTTGTTATTAGCTGTATGTTGTAGCTTTTAGGAGGTAGTATTGCTTTTAACGCTATTATAGGGGTTAATGCTGCTTTTAGCGCTAATGGATATGTTATGCTTTTTAGGCAGATTGTTAATTATAACCAAATCAAGAGTTGTTGGCTTTGTGGAACAGCAGATCAACTCGATGCACCGGTGTTAGGTATTAAGTGTTGGGATGGTGTTGTTGATCCTATGTTGCATTCTACTAGTTGTGCCTTGCTTATTGAAATGTGTATCAAATATGATTGAGAATGCTGTAAAGAAGGTTTGGCTGGCTACAATCACTGAGCAAAACGGGTTTGATGATTCTACTAATCTTGTGCATTTTGGTGGTCGTTCCCTGCCTGATTAAGTGTCTGAGACAGACGGTAGACAAGGCGATCAAAGACATATTTTGGGTGAACCATCAAGAATCCTGGCTTGCTCAAAAACAAGAAGGGGGAATTGTGGGATTCCTGAAGGCCAGTGGTCATGCTGTGAGCAAGCCAGATAAGGGCAGAAGGGCGCCAGACCTAGATGAAAGGGCAGAAGGGCGCCAGGCCTAGCTGAAAGGGTGGAAGGACTGCTGACTAAGAGATAAGGAGATCTTGCGGAGAGTCAGATAAGGAGGCAAAGAGTTGAGACAAACAAGTAGAGGGGGACGGTCGTTAAATGTGAGGACACGTGGGCACTGTTAGTCAGCCTCTGTTAGTTAGCCTATCACACTGTATAGTTAGACGCATGGACGCGGGGTCTTGACCAATCATTGTAAAGAAGCGCTCGCATGTACGGGGAAATCTTGCATAGAATTTCGTTGACGCAAATAAGAGCTAACCTATCCTGAGCTCAAGCTTTGCAATATGCATGAACCTAATTAAGCTATGTATAAAAGTGCACACTGAGTGTTCAATAAACGAGTCTTGTCGATGACCATATGGTGTCGCAGTCTCCCTTTCTCCTACAGGTTTGAGATGAACTGCATGGTCCACATGGAGATATTATTTGCCCTTGACGCAAGATTCTTCTCCCTGTTCTCCCAGTTGCAAACTATGTATTTTACTAATCCACTTAAAAAGCAGGTTTAATCTTTAGGAAGACACTAGAAAATGAGGATGCCTGTGAAGTCTTCCTCTTATCAGACTAACTCCCAAGGAAATACACGACAGTGAAATGTATTTATGACAGAGGGGAAGAAACAAACGTAGAAAAAATATTTAAATGGCAGAATAAGTCTGTGTCCAGTGCATGAAGCACAGCACTCTTGTTCTGTCACACGTCAATCACTGTGGGCTCTGGAAGCAAAAGTTGTATTCATGCTGGGTTGGTATTTAAACTGAGCTCATTTGAACCAAGCTTCCAGCAAGCACATATGACAGATTTATATATGATTCTTCACAGAGGGGAAAAATGACATTTATCAACCTTCCATCAGAGCACTTGGCATTTGAACAATTGATTCTGATTTAACAGTGAAAAATGCCACTATCCATACAGAAAACTTGCAGCAGGATTAGAATCCTAGTTGCTAACAACCCCAATGGTGGCTCTGCCAGTTAAGCTATTAAACATTTATGTCGTACCTTCATTTTGTCTAGCCTTAAAGAGATTAAAAGACAATCTACATCCTGATGAGTTCAATGAAGAAGAGACAAAAGATGAGTTGGATGAAGAGCAGCCAATACAGAGAGATGCAAGCCATTAAACTGCTTGAAAATTCTACAGGTTGGGCAGATTTTAAGAGTAAAAGCAGCAGGAGCTGGTGTGGATTAAAGACAAGTTCCACTGGCGGGGGACAACACAATTACTCTCACTTTGCCCCAGGTAACCAAGGGCCTACATGATACGCCTAAGAGTAGAAAGTCAATCCAAATGCCACTGGATATGTGTTCACATCACTAAAGAGGGACACAGTATCCTCTGGCTGAGCGAGGTGTTTGACTTCTCTCTGGAGTTAGGGCAGGAACATGCTCATCAGCCTTGTTGGACAAGTGCCCTTAAGCAAGCCACTACTGCCTTGGAAAGTGTATTGGTGTCAGCACTGAATATTCACAGGGTACCAGCACTGGCTAGCAAGCAAGTTCCAGCAGGCAGCAGGACCACAGCCTCCCTTTTACACTCCTATGGAGCTCTAACTCAGCAAGAGTGTTGGGAGATTTTCTGCCCAGGCTCTCCTTGCTTTCATGATTAAAAATACTTCAATTTCCAGATGAACTC
Organism: Tinamus guttatus; assembly: GCF_059628265.1. Classification (NCBI taxonomy): domain Eukaryota; kingdom Metazoa; phylum Chordata; class Aves; order Tinamiformes; family Tinamidae; genus Tinamus; species Tinamus guttatus. The sequence goes on along the minus strand of NW_028288615.1, from coordinate 95,985 downwards.
TATTCCTTATCAATTTATGATAAAATGTTTCATTGCTCTCATTGTCTGTTAGCATATTCCTTTTTTTGGTCCCTCGTGTTTACTCCCAGTGCATTTATATAGGATAAGCAAATCCCTTCTCAGTCTTGGTTTTACCAGGCTCAGCAAGCCAGCCTGTTTAGTTTTCGTATGACTGTTCTTCCACTTCCCTGATCATCTGTAGCTGTTTTCTATACCTAGCTCATGCTGAATTTCTCTTGGTGGAACTCAAGAGAGGGAATTGTTACACATCATTGCATATACCCTGCCCTGGCCTTTTACAATTGCAGGGATACATCTTTATCTGATGGAAAAACACCTCCCTTTTTGCCTCCTTACCGGTGGCCAGTGGATTTAATATTTCCCTATTTGGGTATGCAGCAATTCTGTCAGAAGGAACAATTATTCTGTTATATATGATGTTTGGAAAAAAGCTAGTAAACTTTGCAGAAGTGTGGCTATAGCATACTGTTGTCTACAGTATTAGTTCATTTTAATAATTACTTATCCTACAATCAATTAATGTATCAGGATTTCCTCTACCATAGTCCTTTCTGATTGGTAAAATAGCAGTCTGCAATAGATTGATTTTCTCCTATCAATTTTTTTCTTGATATTTCTATTATTACACATTTAATGTTCTTTCTCTACAGTCTTTCTGTCTCTGTTGCACTGAGGCCCCCCAAATACAATATGAGTAAATTTTCTTAGCCAAGTCTCATTTTTTTTAACAAAGTTAATGAATCCTTATATAAGATTAGTCACAAGAATGACTGTTGGGGAACTTCATAGCAATCTCTTTTCATCTGATATTTTGTCCTTCAACACTGCCTGATGTGTTTGAGTTCCTGGGCTCCTCAATTCAGTTGCCTTTGCTTAAGCAGTTGATTTACAAAAGTTTTCCCTGTAAAGTTTGTTGCAAATCTACTTTAGACTGTCATTTTATTTAATTTGCATGAAATGAATTTGTTATCCATGAACCTCAAGCTATTTCCTACCATCAGCTCTACTCATGTTCTCATGACTTACCAAAGTCAAGTCTAAAACAGCACCATCTCCAGTCACTCCAGTGAATCTCTGCTGGATATTTTTATTGACTAGAAATGCAGGAATATCTCAGATGCACCATACATGGTATCAGTTGCTCTCCAACCCATTTCCTGACATAACACTACTGCAGTAGAAAAATAATCACTATGTTCTGTAATAACATTACAGAACTCTCTTGGCAGCAGAATAGGACTCTGGTGGCACATGGCATGCTGACAGTGGTAATCTTTTACCAAATTCTGAGTTGTGGCCATCTTTTTTATTGTCCCTCTTCACTACCTTCATTCTTTTTCTGACCAAGCCTTCATCTTACCTGATAAAAGTCTGTAGAGGTGAAAAACTAGGCCTTCCTTTCAAAAGAGAGTCTCCATCCCATCACCAAAATACAAAGTCCTTGAATGCTTGCAGATTGGCTCTCTGAGCAGCACAGTCACCACAATGAATTGCTCTGTGAGTTGTCTGAGCTGAGCTCGCATGCTCAGCCATAAATATGGAAATCTGCCTAGGATTGTGCTAGCACCACACCATACTTCCAAGTCCTGTATACAGAATTTTCATTCTCCATCAACGAATACTCACCTAATTTTACCTGAAGAGGGGACGGCTTATAGTTCATGGCTACAGTCTCTCCCTCTCTCGTATCACAATCTCTGTCTGAAATTGATGCAGCCGTTGGATCCTGTTAAGAAAGCAAACAAAACAAAAAAGCAGGGTTTAGATAAAGAGTTAAGCAGTCATTTTTCTAACTGGCTCTTCCAGGAGTCCCCAGCTGCATTTGGAGGGAGCAGAGAATCTGCTTGTGTTTCAAATCACTGAAATCTAGGGACAAAAGACAGAATTTTGGAAGCAAGTTGGGTATGTTCTAAAGACCTCCGTAAGACCTCTTCAATAACAGACCTACATGATGGATGACACCAGGAATACAATATGGAGAGGAGAGTCATTGGTTCAAATTCAACTTGGGCTAGCAATAGTCGCAAACCATTTTCCATGCAGTAACTATTTGGTCTGTTGGTATGAAATGCATTCATGGCTTCAGCCCAGTACAAAGCTGACCAGCCAACATTATACCTAAGACTGAAGAGCTCTTGGCTGGCTGTGTGGAAGTTCAGCTCAGAAGGAACAACGTGAGTAGGAGCATTCAACCTCTGGTCCCTCTTGGGGAAAACTGAGAAAGTTTGTACTCCCCATGCTGGACCTCTTTTGAGGCTAAATGAGAAGATTAATTTCAACATCTGTCAACACAGCACCTTACAACACCACCGAAATCCTCCCTAAAGCAAAAGCCCCCAAAACACAAAGTCTGCTCCAACAGGCCTCCCTGCAGCCACTCCAGTCCAGACCGTGTTGTGCTCTGTGGTGTAACCTCTCTCTGAATCCTCTAATTCACAAACTACCAATTCAGGATAAAAATATTAAAATCCTTTCACTGAAAGCTTCAAACAGAATTGCCTTTATTTAGCACATAGTGAAAATTAAAATTGGCTGTCAAACGCTTCTGATTCTTCCCACCTAGAAGAAGCTAGAAACTACACTAAAGATATTTATATTTATACACACTAAAGATCTATCTATATATATATAAAAAATCTAATTTATATATATAACTGTAACTGTGCAGAGAAAACATATATCCAATACTGGATTCCAAGTATCTGAAGAAACCACCACTTAAACAGAACAAACTATCAGAAAAGACTATTCCAAGTTGGCTAATTAAGATTTTCCATCTCTCTATTTCTAGACTTTGCATCACAGATTTTTCTATAAAAATGCAATGCATCATCTGGCACTGACACCTGTATGTAAGAAGCCAGAGGTTCAAAGCAAGGGGCCACCTCTACCTGCTCTCAGTGAACGGCCCTCTCTTCCTCCCTAGTGTCTTCCCTCTGCTGTGAAAATGCAGTTTTCCAATTAGGCTCTGTTTTTACAGAAACTGGTCAAATAATGTAACAAATAACACACAGCGTGATAATGTTTTACTGCAGCCCTGCTTCTTTGAATTCTCCAGATGACTTTTTTTGACAGTACTTAAAAAGGACAGTGTTTGCAAGACTTTACATTCAATGACATGAAATAAATAACTTTTAACCACGCAGGATTTCTTCCCATTAATGCAGCCACGCTGTGAGGAATGGAGTAGTTGTTTAACAACATGGAGAGAAAGGTTAGAGCCGGCTGCAAACAAATGAGGTGGTCTCCAGGAGAACACAGTTAGGGATAAATGATGAACCGCATGAATTCTAAGGTAAAAGTTCTACTTTTATGAAGAAAAAATACCAGATCTTTAATAACACAGAACGACTGAGCAATAATAGTGCAGTTGAAATTAAATGAAGATAAAAGTATGGCACACAGAAAAAAAAATACTAATTTTGCATATGAAAATGCGTGGCTCTGCTAGCTACCATTGCTCAAAGAAGAGATTTGGGTTACAACGATTTGGGTTAATTTTGTGTTCTCAGCAGCAGTGGAACAAGACAGGAATCAGGAAAGGAGCAGAAGCCATGCAGAAAACCTCATAGCAGCAGTGCACATACATGTAACCCTGTGTCTCCATCTCCAGGACTCCCCATCCTGCCAATCCAATATACATTTTTCCACGTTCTGGTTCGGAGCAGGGGACCAGGCTAATCAAAGCCATGCAGTTCTATCATTAGATGTCCAGCTAAGACTAGACTCCTTCAGCTTGATGGGGGAATCTGGGAGAAGTCTAAATAATTCTGAAGGAGATGCCGATGTGAACAAGGATCAGCTCTTGCCTTTCTTTTCCACAGCACAGGTCTGATGCTGCATTATCAAGTGTCAATTAATACACAGACACTGAAAACCAACCCTGCACTGCAACCCTGACGTAGTACTGTGGATGCTCAAAAAGCCTTGGGAAAGGGTGAGATAAATAAACGGAAAAAAAAATCCATCAAGGGGTATCAAACACAAAAGCTCTGCTACTGGCCCAGGCAGCCCCTGAGCAATCCATTCCTGGAGGCTGGAGCATGAACTGCAGGGAACACTAAAGGTTCACTCTGTTCCTGACCTGCTGGAGGTGACTGAGGTAGGTGAGACCTTTAATCTGAGCTGAACTGACCATTTCTACTTTTGGTGTCAACCTCTTTTATGATTTCATTTGAAGACTCATTCCCGCAGGATCTCGGTAACACGGGACCAGTCTCCCAAATACACCTGGCTGAAGGGGCTGTACCTGAATCCAGGGGGCACGAAAGGATGTTCCTGGGAATGGCCAAAGCGCAGGAGGGGCAGTGGTTTCTCAGCCACGACAGAGCTTCACCAAGAGGGATGTGTAAAGTGGTCTAACTGGCAGCCATGACCTGGGTCCAGGCTTCTAACATGGACACCTTTGGCCTGATGCTTTGGGAAAAGGCAGGACACAGCTTTTTAAAGCGTGTGACTCCAAGAGCTGGATGGTGCCGCACAAACTTTTGGAGCCACAACCTGCCACATGCAGGCAGTAGAGATGCTGTGGTAAAGAACATGGTCCGATGGCTGCGTACTGCCTTCCTCGCCTGACTCCCACTCCTGTGGGACCTGTGAGCTTCCATGTGGGCCAGCCTTTCACATGGCATCAGGGAAGGTTGGAGCAATGAAGGAACCACCAGCAGAGCCCAGAGCAAAGCCAGTTTGCACCGGGAATTCACTTGTACGGTTTGGAATGACACTTCTCCTCCTCCATTCTGCACCTCCATAGCAGACTCGTGTGGAAACATGTACCTGCCTTGCAGGGATGTATCACTAATGCAAAGGGATCAAAAGGAAACGCAGAGCCCGAGTCCGCTGTCATGGCCGTGCACAGGCCAGGCCCTCTCCCTCTAAAGCTTAAAAGGGAAGTAAAACCGAGCTGGGCCAGAGAAAACCTCCCTAGCGTCAGAGTGCCCCTACCCCAGCCGGTGAGCTCGGAGGCCCTGTCCTATTTCCTGCCCATCACTTGCTGTACGTTCTGCAGCAGTGCACAGGGCTCCACGGTTAACAACCCGGGCTGCGAGACCGACTGAACTCCCAGGGCAGCCTGGCTGGAGGGTTCTCTCTGGGCGCACACCCTTCGATTCTGTGCCTCCTGAATGCCAGCGTTTCGCTCCTACACCTCCTCTGCCCAGAGAAAGACTAATTAGCCGTTTGCTTGTGAGTGCCTGTGAGCACGCTGAGATGTCACCACGCGCTTTTGCTATTAGAATTTGCTTTGTGATTTTATTTTTATTTTTTTGAATGCCTAGACTGAGGCATTCAGCTGAGACCTCAATGTCAAAATTATAGCTCTGTGGTGCGACCAGTCCCAGCACAGATGATGTGATGTCTCTCCACTTGCTAGCTGGAACACAACACTCCCAATCAAAAGGCAAGTGCTGAGCTGCAGCTGCAGGGGCTCTAAATGGCTCGGAGAATTTAATACATTTTAAGTTTTTCTGTTCCTGAGCCTTCCTTATGTCTTCATCCCTAGGGATAAAGCTACATTCAATCAGGCCACAGTGAGAATGCTTGGCTGGGGCCAGAGTTTAATCAAAGTTTTCTCCCTACAGGATCACGGCTTAACCAGGCATGGACAACCGCAGCATCCAAATGCCGGGGCAGCTCCGGATTATTCTGCCTTAGTCCATGGGCTTGACACAATGGACCTTGAAAGCTCAGCCCTCCTGCTAGGTACTGCAGTCCTGCCGTGCGCTATATGTCATTTCCGAACATCAGAAACGAGTTGCAGCAAGCCTTCATGGAGCAGGAGTAGTGTGACCTGCTGGTACAGAGGGGCACAGGGAAAAGCAAAAATCACTGTAACTCAGTAGTGTTTTTCTTCTGTTCCCATTTTCCCTCCTTCCCTTTCTGCAATACTTAGCAGAGAAAGAAGACTAAGAAACAAAGATTTGCTTTAATGCACGAAGCCAGTCTTTTTTCTGTTATTGCCATCTACCTTTTCCAAAAGCCCGTACTGACAGTAGCGGGACATATCTCCAGACATCTGACAAATTGGGCACTGTTTTACCTGAACAATGGAGCTGGGCTCTAGCTACACACACACCTGTAAAGCATCTTTGAAAATGCCCCTTCCTTACCTTTCTTCACAGCCCTCTGACATCTTGCAAGCTTAACAGCCCCCTGCCATCTGCCCCGTAACTGCCCAGGACTCCTGCCCATGATGATGCACATGCAGTTTCTGTGGCTTTCAAGCGCATAGCAGAGCATACTATGTAGTACAGGATAATATATAGCTTTCTGGCGTATAGTATAGCTGAAAACTGATGTCTCTGTCTGCCCATCCTTCCCAATCCTCAAGATCAGTCACGTTCATAGCTGCAGAAAAATGCTACTGCTTTGCTCTCTAGGAGGAATTCCATGACTATCAGAGTAGCTCTGTTTTGCAATAAGGCAGCGGGAGAAGATTGCCCTTACCCTCAAATCCCAAGGAAAGACCTAACATAAAGGGCTCTACCCATCACTTCTCCATCCAGTTCAGACACATTGACTTGATTATCAGGAGTCGGGTCCTTGCCTGCCAAGTGCTCCTTAATTTGCCGTCTCCGGGTGGCAGCTGGTGGCCACCTGCTCTCCCCATGCTCAGCTTCGAGCCCCTGCGAGCCCTGGCGCCCAGGCCCGCGACAAGCGCGGGCAGCCCAGCAGCTCCTGCCTCACCAAGCTGCCCGCGCGGGTTGGCGCTGCCGGCAAACGCTAACGAGAAAGGACGGGCTCAAGCGCTTTGCTTATTTTCCAAGTCAAGCACCGAGTTTGAAAATTTGATATGTGTTCTGTGCACGAGAGACTGATTGAGCGAACAGAATAACAAGTGAGAAACCATGTGTACCCCAAATACAGGGGGTACATTCATGGGGTTTCAAGGGGTTTCTCTCATTCCTGTGTTGTCATTGCGGACTCCTGGAGTAGGAAATTGTTCTTGCTAATAAATATTTATGCCTTCAGTCTCTTTGCTCCCAAAGCAGAAAACTGATATGCTATTTGTGCATGCCCTCTACCTCAAGCCATAATGCAACTTTAGACAGCAGGTTTTCTGGGCAGCGACTGTGATCTACAGAGGAGGGTATATATGAGCATGAACATACAGTGCTTTGCACTAAAGGGCTCTGCAGCCTCTAAGTATCACAACACTATAAACCTTAAATGTCTATAAACACAGTGTTCAAAAAAAACTCACTGGGAATCATAGAATCATAGAATCATAGAATCATAGAATGCTTAGGGTTGGAAGGGACCTCTAGAGATCATCTAGTCCAACCCCCCTGCATACGCAGGGACACCTAAAGCACGTGGCACAGGACTGCATCCAAGCGGGTTTTGAAGATCTCCAGAGAAGGAGACTCCACAACCTCTCTGGGCAGCCTGTTCCAGTGCTCTGTCACCCTCACTGTTAAGAAATTTTTCCTTAAGTTCCTATGGAATTTTTGATGTTTCAGTTTCCGGCCATTTCCTCTAGTCCTATCAGTGGCCACCACTGAAAAGAGGCCAGCACCATCCTCTGCACTCCCTCCCTTGAGGTATTTATATACACTGATTAGATCCCCTCTCAGCCTTCTCTTCTCCAGGCTGAACAGGCCCAGCTCCCTCAGCCTCTCCTCATAGGGCAGATGTTCCAGGCCCCTGATCATCCTTGTAGCCCTGCGCTGGACTCTCTCCAGCAGCTCCACATCCCTCTTGTACTGTGGAGCCCAGAACTGGACACAGTACTCCAGATGCGGCCTCACCAGGGCTGAGTAGAGGGGCAGGATCACCTCCCTCGACCTGCTGGAGACGCTCTTCTTAATGCAGCCCAGGATCCCATTGGCCTTCTTGGCCACGAGGGCACACTGCTGCCTCATGGTCAACTTGTCGTCCACCATGACACCCAGGTCTTTCTCCGCAGAGCTGCTCTCCACAAGCTCGGTCCCCAGCCTGTACTGGTGTCTGGGGTTATTCCTCCCCAGGTGCAGGACCTTGCACTTGTCCATGTTTTTCACATGTTCATGTGAAAAGCACCATAAAAGGGAGGCACAGAGCATATGAGATTTACAGTGCATCAAGTTATATAATGGTCAGTAATGGTGTGTTTTGCAAGAGAAAGGCAAGTGTCAGAGGGGGATGTCAGGTGGGAATGTAACCTGCAAACCTCCCCAAAGGCTCTCCCATGCTCCACTCCCATTCCCCGGACTCCCGCCTGAACGGTCAGTTCTGGAGCCCATATTTCATGAAAGATACGATCCCCTCACTTCTCCGATGGAAAAAAAACCAACAAACATGAAAGTTATGAGCATCAAGGGACACTGGAAGAGGTGGATTGTTTTGGGAAGAAGGGGAATAGTAAGGAGGAATGTAACTGCTGTCTTCAGATACAGAAAAGGTGGTCACCAAGAAAAAAAAAAAAGAAGCAACATTCTTTCCACATTTCTGGTTAAGGGAACAAGTACTGAGTACCTTAAATTGCATCAAGGTTGCAAGGAAATATTAGGGAAAAGTGTACAGGCGTAAGACTGAGGAACCACCCAATTGCCCATGAAGCTGTGGAATTCTGGTTCCTGGAGGATTTAAAGCCCAGGTCAGGTAGATCAGCTGGTCTAGGTAGGCAAGACAGACTTGTCAGGTAGAAATTCAGTAGAGGTGATCTGCTTCTGGTACAAGGTGATGTAATGTTATAGCAAGGTGATTGGGTCCATGACCTTGGTAGGCTCTATGCAGCCCTCCTTTATGTCTTCCTCTAGTTGTTAGTCTTACCCAGCTTTTTCATCCTTTTACTTCTGGATGCAGATTCACCTTCATTCCCAGCTAACCATGGTCCAGCACAGAGTTCTTACATATTTGAAGACAAGGATTTGGTTTTGGTTTGGATTTTTTTTCATTCGTTTTCTTGTGGAACATTTAATAGATGTGGAGTCATGCCTAAGTGAGTCTTAGTGAAAGACATTTAAACAACAAGAAAAGGTTCAGGAACTCATGCTACTTTTGTGAATTTTGATTCTAAAGTACCATCTTGGAAAAATTCTCAAATTCTAGAGAAATTTCACACTTATATGAAATATAGGCTGCTCTGAGCTCCACTTTAGTCGAAGGTACTTTGAGACTCAGAGCTCGGCCTAATGAGACCACAGACTCTTTTGAACAGCGAAGGGGGGAACTGATGCCCTGACACAGTCTCCTACAGTCTCCTGCCACTAATCCATCTAGGACCCATTCCAGACAGGATGACAGAGGTCACACACATCCTGGCTACAAACCTTTCTCTTCAACCCACCCTTGGGATGACTCCCAGACATCCTCAGAGGAAAGGACTCTGCTTCATTTATGCAGAACACCTACTTATCCTCGGAGTAAGAGGTTTTCCAGACTTCCCCAAGCACTTTCAAGGACCACTTGACAGGCCTCCGCTTACGTCTCGGTGAGCTGAAGTAGGAAGGAAGTGTCACCTGTGCGAGTCTGAAGAACTCGGGTAGCTCCAGAATCACAAGGTGACCGAAGTGAAGGCTCCCAGGAAGCCACAGTGTGCACTTTGCAGCAACATGTGCACGCTGCTGGATTCAAAACACTAACCACTTATCTCAGCACCCCTACCTTCTATCTGAGTGAAAATAAGTGGCATTTTGGTGACATGGTGAATGATGCACTGAAATACTTTTGAGAGCCACTGACTCCATTTTAAAAAGCAATAAACAACTCCTTATTGACTTTCCACTAGCTGTGCCAAGGCACCAGGTACAACATTGTTTTCTTTTCTCTGTTATGAGCAGCTGATGAACAGATTTTATTTAACAGTAAGAAATTAGGTCTGCAGTAGCCACTACAGGATGCAGGTTTTAAAACAGATCCATTTATAAGTGAAAGCAGCATCTGGAGTCATTGCTTTGCTGCAACTGAAAAGCCAGCAGTGCTGCATGGTTCAAACCTGAAGTCTTCTTAATTAAACTGCAGCAGAATTGAAGAGCATATTCAAAAGCGTTGCAATTGCCTTCCACCCTGCATACCTGCAGGGTAGAGCTCAGCTCACTGGCAGGGAACCAGGACTCTTGGCTTGCTCAAACGGGCAGGTGTCGGGGACGCCACAGAAGTGCCGGCCTGTGGTGCTCCCCGAAACCCTGGATGGTGCCCGAGTCCCTTCAAGCTGAGCCGAATGAGGGTGACAGAGCCCTGGAACAGGCGGCCCAGAGAGGTTGTGGAGTCTTCTTCTCTGGAGATCTCCAAACCCACCTGGATGCCACCCTGTGCCACGTGCTCTAGGTGACCCTGCGTGTGCAGGGGGGTTGGACTAAATGATCTCTAGAGGTCTGCTCCAACCTCAACCATTCTGTGATTCTGTGAATGCAACAAGCCAAAAGGCATAAGTGGTGGGAAGTGAATGAGAAGTTTCAGATATCTGTTTTCCTAAACAAAACAGCATTTGCGACACTCGGGAGACAATCTTTTATTCTTCTTCATTTTTTCAAGATGATCATGTATGTCTAATCCTGGGAGTCTAATATAAGAGAGGAAGTGCCAAGTCAGTAAGCACACAAATAGTTTGGAAAAGCAACAGAGGGACAAATTAAAAAGATGGGAGTAATTACACGATTCCTGTTAGAGTCCCCTCAGAGAAACCAATCGCACAAGCAGCCCCTGGACCCCTCCTTTCCATCATGACAGAGTATATTTAACACCATATTTCCCTCCAGGCTCTTCTCATGTGCCTAAGCATCATCACTATTACCACAGCCCTTTATGGGTTTGGTATCTTGTCCTAACTTTACGTGATTTAAATTGGGTCATTAACATGGCAAATCAGAGCGATACCACACAGGGCTCCCTGCTGCCTGCAGCCCAGTGGCTGGCACACAAGAACCACTCAAAAGCAGCGATAACTGAGGCATGTTTTCAGGATGCTTTACTACCAAAACATTTCCTTTCTTGTAAAGGATGCACATATGTAAAGTTTTTGTCCCTCCAAGGTCCAACATGAGCCATATTTGTCTTCAAGTCAATAAAGTAACACAGAGAATTTCCTTAGGAGTTGTTTTAAAGCCATTTTAGCTGCGGGCATGTATCCAAAACCAGGATCCCACTCAAAACATCCGAACAACTTTAAAACTGCTCTTTAGACTTCAACTCATGAGGAAGAGATCCTAAAAAATGATTAAAAGTCAAGATGCGGATCAGCCCATGTGTAGGCAGGAGCAGGAGTCTGGGCTCCCAGCTAAGAGCTCTCACCATGTCCTACAGCAAGCCCCAGAGCTCTGCACAGATTGAGAGAGCATGGCAGGATCTGTCAGCTACCGTGTTCATGCTCCTGTGTTGCGCTGAGAGCTTCTTTCAAACACGTGAACCATCTAAGGCCTTAAAGGAGCATCACCAAGAACAAAAGTAGTTTTAAAGAACGTATTTCCCACCAGAAACAAAGGCAACCAGAGTCTCTTCCATGTGCCAGAGAGGAGCTGGGATTTCTTCCCCTGGATGGCTAACACCCCGAGAAATAGGCTAGGAAAGTGCAAAATAAGCAGTGCCATCAGTGCTGCAATGCCGCGTCTCTTGCCTCAGGCCTCCCTGCACCACGCGAGGCTCTTGCAGCTGTACATGATAGATGAGATCAAAGCTTGCCTGAAGGAAACACTAAAAGTGCTGGCTGGCTCTAGCAGGTCCCACAGAGATTATGTGTTTGGACAGAAATGTCCCAGAATGACACAGTGACAGGAGGAAAGCCCAGTTCCAGTGACGTAAGTTCCTTCCCGTGCCCTGGGGACGGGATGACCATGTCCATAGGTCAGGCAAACCCTACTCTGCTGGGCTCTCTCGGTGTGTCCGGCCATGGGAACAATAGCAGGAAAAGGCCAGGATGGTCCCACACCCATTCCTTTCAACAGATCAGGGTGGCAGCAGCACTGTTATTACTAGCATACCCCTGGGGCCACCTACTCTTTTCCAGGTAACAGTTAGGGCTTTTTCTTTCTTTTAAAGAAAGGCAGATGATTTTTCACATGTTCATGCAAGATGAACGAGGCCTTGTCTTTTGAACCTAGGATATTCTAGTCTCTTTTATGCATTCTATCAGATCTTTTTCTAAGCTGTTTGATTGCTCCTCCTGTTCATTCCTTTTCCAGTAATTATTTTCAGCTTTCTTTTCTCTAGTAAACCCCTGCCTTTCAGAGAGTGCAGATACGCCTGGCTTTGGGTGTACCTGCTTATGTCTTCAGTCAACAGTGAGATCCATGCAACCAAAAACATTGCCTGTCAATTGTCAGCTTCATGTTGGACACTTCTGGAGTGAAAATGAAATATGATGAAAGTGCAAAACCTTTCTTTAGCCTCTGGGGTCATGTCCAGAGGGTTTCTTTTCCACTGCACAATAGTTTGCACTTGCTAGATCTATCACCCTTCAAGACAAGGTGTGCTGGTTAGGCTGCTGTTCAGCCAAGCTGAGTTTGTAAAGCTCCAGTTTGCTTGGTGTGCTCTCAAAAACAAGAATACGGAGGGATCACAAGATCCCTCGGGAAAGCACCGTGCCTTCCTTCAACCACTTGCAGAAAACTGGGTCCAGAAAAGAGTTACCAGCTGGAAGTCAACAGCTTGGAAATCTCAAGAACTCAGTATCCTGGGAAGGCTGCACAGCAAATGCAAAGTCAGGAGGTTGAACAGAAGAACAAATCCATGTGCGTTTGTTCAACACTAAAGCTACCTCTGTCCCAGAAAGACGCAGAGAAAATGGAAGAGAGGAGAACATTGCAAAGCGGGATCTAAACAAAGCTCTGAAGGAGCAGCATCACTCTTCTCAGAAATAATGGATGTTCAGTGGCATTCAGAACTGCTTAACAAGACTAAAATCACGGACTCTTCCAATGCAACCCAAGGCCCTTACACCAGCCATGTTTGGCACACTGCAGACTTGTGGAGATCTCGTGGTGGATACCATACTAGCCTGGACAGAGTGGGGAACTGCACCATGGAGAGTGTGAAAGCCGTGTAGCCCCCGCTTGCTCTGCTAATGTCTGGCCAAATCACCTATTTATATTTATATATATACATGTATATTTATATGTATACATACACACATTTTCAGAGGCACAGCCCACACCTCTCTCCAAACTTCGGCTTCCCGACCCCTCCTGCAGGCTGAAGAGCTCGGTGGTGGTTTGGCTGGTAATGCCAGTGCCTGCGGGAGGCCAGCTCGGGCGGCAGCCGCGCTCTCCTCTCTCCTCCTTACCTTCCCGGCTCAGCTTGGCTCCAGCTGAAGGTTTTCAGCACATTGCCCTGGACACGGCCTGAGGGGCCGTCCTGCACAGATGGATTCCAGTAACGACGTGTTACCGGTGAGCACAGAAAACGAAGGCGCCAAGCAGAGCACCCAGCAGCCTCATCCTCTTTGGCACAAGGCTTTGAACTTATCCTGAGAGAGGGAGAGCTCAACTGGCCCATTTCCGTATTTATAAGGAGAGAGTTTCTGTTCAGCCAAGCTTGCAACAGAAACAACTTGGCAAATGGCAGCAGGATCGGCAACAAGGCAAACACGTCCGTGCTCAAGTCTCTCTCTACCCGGGCCCAGCTTTCAAGCCATACATGAGAAATCTGGAGGACACCGACCACTGCAGCTTTTATAAAAATCACAGCTCACTCCTTGCCTCCCTGCTCCACTCCTCATCTTGTCTCAGGGACTAATTAGCATGCAAGAGGATACAGATCCCGCTCTGATAAGATGCTGTTTGGCTCAGCTCTCCCTTGATACGTTTGTATTAGAAATATCCTCATTATGTGACTAATCAGGGAACCCAAGGCGCAGGAGCTGACTTAAAGGGAAACAGCTGATTTTATGAACCTGGCTTATAAATGTTTGTCTCCAAAGACCAGATGCGATTCTCCTCTGCCCAGCGCTGAAAGAAAGTGCAAGATGAAGCTTCCTGAGGAAAAAAACACTTTTATTTCCGGAAGCGGCAGCTTTTATCTTCTCTCCTGTTGCCAGCAGGGAGGCTAGGCTGGCTCCCCTGCTTCCCTCAGCTGCGGCAGGGTTTGCTTTAGGAGACAGCGAGGGGCTCCGTGCCACAGCGCTGCCGGACGCTGTGCTGAGGAGCGACAAGCGCCACTAGGATTGTGTCACACTGGGGTTAAATCCAGCAGTTGGCACAACACCCACCATGTTCCTGGCTGTGCCCTGGGGGGACAGTCCGGCGCTGTCACCTTTCGCACAATGTAGAAAACGGGAGCAAAGAGCAGAATATGCCTCAAATGCTCAGATAAACTTGGCTGGGTGGGAATGATTTGAAACACAGGTAGCCAAGGCCTATCTGCTGGTATGAAGGGAACATTTTTAAAGAGGAATTAGCTTCCCTCCTGCAGCGGGGCTGGTCTCCATGTGGCTGCGTTTGGCGACAGCACCAGAACGAGCAATGGGGCCAAGCAGCTTCTGCCGCGGTTCTCCTGTGAAGGCAGCCCCTTCGTGTGCCCAAATCCATGTCGCCTGGGCCCCCTTGGAGGAGACGCACCAGATGATTAGCAAGCACAGAGAAAACTCCTCATGAGCTGCAAACAGGAGGGCAAGGAAGCTCCTTGCATGCACAAAGAGCCAAAGGGGGAAGCTATCTAGGCAAGCACAGAGATGAAAGGGTGGCTGCAACAACCCCAGCCTCAGGGCCTGCTCACGCAGATTGCTCCCAGCTCCAGGGACAGGCTCAGACAGGAGCTCCCTGCCTTTATGCTTATTTGGGTCCCTCTGGGCTGCTCCTCCTTCTGTCGTGGTGACACAATGAAGCCCAAAGCCTTGTCCTCAGGCTCCCGGGGGAAGGCAGACGGCTCAGAGCCACCCAGGGCTTTTGTTTTGCCAGCTTCGCTCTCTGATCAAATCTTCTCAGTTTGCTAAGTTTCTTTCACTCGCTAAATGTCTACTCTTTGGGTTCAAATTTGCTGCTCCAGTCATTGCGATCTGAAATATACATCCTGATTTTAGATCATCCCAATCTAAAATATACATACATACATTTACATATTTCTGTACACACACATCCAGAAAAAGGAATATGGAGCTGCAGGCACGCCAGGACAGAGGTGTCAGCAGGCATCTGCAAGACCATCCATCTCTGAGCTCTCTCTGGGCTTGCTCACACAAAACCTGCTGTTACTTCCCCAATTGCCCTCCCCCACACCCGACTGACTGGGTATCAGGCTCCTTGCGCGATCCCTCGCAAGCAACAGAAACCAGCAGGATTTAAGAACCGACCTGTCCCTGGGGACTGGCCTTGGCTCAGGTTTGCAGCACAGAGCTGAGCGCTCCCAGGCTCTGCCCCCAGCTTTGTCGGCGCTGCTGCCAGAGCGTGGCAAGGTTTGTTTTTATTCCATTTTCGTCTGTTGAAACATCAGGGAACTGATCTTAGAAAGACTGAGCAGGGCTGGTTAGCCCAGCTCTCAAATGCAGCCACTGCAGTCTAATTTGAGCCCCTTCCACCTATGTGCCATGAAACAGCCTTTAATGACATATTCCTGTAGTCTCTTTTCCTTGGATAATTCAGGGGATGGAGAGGAATCAGGACTATGCATTGAGCTAACAGAAACCTAAGGACTGGAACAGGCTGCCCAGAGAGATTGTGGAGTCTCCTTCCCTGCAGATCTCCAAAACCCGCTTGGACGCAGTCCTGTGCCACGTGCTCTAGGTGACCCTGCGTGTGCAGGGGGGTTGGACTAGATGATCTCTAGAGGTCCCTTCCAACCTTCAGCATTCTATGATTCTATGACTTGACTTCTTGCTGAAGTCGCAGGTCATGTATAGCACACAGGAGGAAAGATCATCTCCTATTTGTGCAACGCAGGGCTCTCCTAGAGAACCAGGACCTTTGCTTTGCACTTCTCAACGTGAACTGGGTTAGGTCTCATCAACTATTAGGGTCTCCTTCCTGAGCTGGGTTCCTGGGTCATAGCCCTGGGGTGTGATGTGCTGAGTTGTTCGCAACTGCTACCAAAGTCAGTTTGCTTTGAAAAGGCAAAAAGCTACGGACCAGGAGGGAAAAAAAAGCAATCCTCGGATCATAGGTACCCTGCTCTGAAAATCCAAACAATGTTCTGGACTTGAGAACTATCTGCCAAAGCCCTTTATCTGTTCAATAAATGAGACCTAGACACCCAACAGGGGCAATGAGGCTACAGCAAAATACAAATAAGGTGCTTGTGAGCTGAAGCCTGTCTGTCTGAAAAGTGAAATGCTCTTGGATTACATGACCACGCACTATTTGTAGTGCATTAAGTCCAAATAAGGCTGTAAGCCTTTTTAGAGGCTTAACTCGGCAGTTTTTATGCATCTTTTCATCCTATTGTGTCCTTTTGTAGCCAGGAGGCTTCTCCTTGCCCAGCTGGGTGTGTCCTGTGTTTATTAGTGTAACCCTGCTAGATATTCTGCCAGCATCAGCCTGCTGCACATACACTCGTTTTCTGTTAACTGAAATAAGAGCAAAGGAACCACCATAACTAATTAGACCAGCAGCCTCATCCCACTTTGTCCTTGCCTTACCAAAGGCCTGCTCATTAACCCCAAATGAGGTAAGAAATCTCTTTCAGGACGATCTAGTATTTGGGAAAGTTTCACTTTAAGTCATGATAATTAGAGGGCTGCCAGAAGTGCTGGCACACAAATGTCTGTATCTCTTCCAGACTTTTTATTTTTACTTTAATGTAGATCTGGGTATTCTCCTTATCCATTAACTCCACTGTTCTGGCAAATGGTGCCTTGTGCCAGGGGGTCCACAAGCTGTAGAGATGGTTCTCATTCCAGCCTCACCTCACTACATCAGTTTTGCTATCTGAGTCTTTCAGTCTTCCCAAATGTTTTCAATATCTTGTGTTTGGAGTAGTCAGGATGGTCACTAGACCCTTATCTTCTTTTTCTACCATCTCCTTTATTACTTTCCTCCTTTTAGCATGTCTCTTCTGATTTGCTTCTTCTAGGAGAAACAAATGCAGTTATTTTCACTGTCCCCTTCTTTCTTGGGGCAGACTCTTGCTGATTATGCAGTATCCTTTTTAGGATGGGTGATCAAAAACACACCCATTATCTCACTTAGTGTAACAGTGAACTAAAATGGCTTTGCAGGATTTTGTCTATTCTGAATTGCATTTTAATCTCCCTGAACTTCTGATCGTCTTTTAGCCTGTGTCGCCACTCCGCACAGAAGCCTTCTCTGCGTTCCCTGCAGGGATGCAAAGTTCTTTTCTGCCTCTGAGCCTTTCGATCTTCCTTTTCATCTTTCAAAGTTCTTTGCAGGAGGGGCCTGAACCATCAGATCCTATTCCATAGCTGGGAAAACTGAGATCCAAAGAGGTGAAGCTGCTGAGCACAACAGCAGCAGCAAAGCTGGGTCCCCCTTCACGGTTTCATCCCCCCAGATAAGAGCATTTTCCTAAATGCATTTCTACTGAATACAATTGACAGCACACAGCAGAAAGCAATAACTACCAGTATTGTACTTCAAACAGCACTACAGGAGGATGAAAGTGGTCAGGAGCTGCAGTTCCAGGACTATGCTACGGTGCTGAAAAGTGATCCCTTCCTGCATATATTTGATATTAAGCATAAAATTGCAAAAACAAATCAAATCTCTCAGGTCAGAACTGTTCCCCTGACATTTTAAAGATTGGGCTGAGTATACAGGCTTCTTTCTTATCACTTTCCTTTTCCTGCCAAGTATTTTTTTTTCAGAATTGCCTCACAAACTGCTTAATGCTCTTCCCTCTGACAATTTTCTCAGGAACTTACTCCTTTCCCATTATCACCCAAACCACTGTAATCTGGACAGCACTCCCCAATGCTGCAATTATGTACACATCCCAGATCAGGGCAAAGAGACCTGTCTCTACTGATTTGTCACACACTGCAAAGTTCTTCCTCCCACGAGTCTCATTTTTATGAGAAGCTCGCAATTAAAATGGTAAGACCAATATATGATCTTAAAAAGCATACAGAAATGCACGAGTTTTCCCCATGTTTTCCTTGCAGGTGCCTTCTCAGTTTTAAATTCTGAGCCTGGGTCATGTTTGTGTCCATTTCTTTTGCTGTGCATGGAAAAGCAAAGACTAGCACAGGGTCAGTGTAACATATAAAGAAGATCTTTACAAGGCTTTCAATGTAATTTTTAAGTTTCTTGTAGAATAAATACAAGAGGGAGAATTACAGATATCTCTCATTACCACTGAAGCCTCTTGGTTTAATGAGGATGACTTAGAAAACACACCCCAATGCAGGAGAAATGGTTCGGACAAAGTTTCTATACGAAAGGTCCCTTGAGTCTAGTTCTACCTCTTGTCTTCATGATCTTCAATTAACACTGTGGGTGAGCTCAGAAACACTTTCAGTTTGTTATTCTCTTCTCAAATACTCTGGGACATGAGATATGTAGTTGAAATAACCCTTTGTAGATACTTTTTATTGCCATTAGCATTAAGACGACAGACATGGGGAACAGATAGTGTTTTCCTTACCTATGTGTCATCTTTCACAGGGTAGGAGCAGCTTTGTGCATCAATTAAAGGTTTGCAATATCTGTGCTTCAGGAAAAAGCTATCTGCAAGTTTAAATCTTGAAAGCCATAATAAATTTAAGTTGAACTTGGGTCCTTGGCTTATTGAAGCACAAATAAGGAACATTACAGGCTCAAATCAGGAATGCTACTGGCTCAAATAGTCTTCCAATGAAATGAAAAATGGTAAATAAATTTGAGTCTCTCTAGATGATCATCCTCATTATCTGGCTATATGGGATAACAAGAGAAGCACTGAAGAAAGCTTGTCATTAGCTGTTAATTGAAGG
Organism: Tinamus guttatus; assembly: GCF_059628265.1. Lineage (NCBI taxonomy): Eukaryota > Metazoa > Chordata > Aves > Tinamiformes > Tinamidae > Tinamus > Tinamus guttatus. The sequence continues at coordinate 77,189 of NW_028288615.1, read as the reverse complement.
CACTTTCAGAAAGTGCCGCTTAAACCTTGAAAGATAGACGGTCTTTCCAATTGCTACCTAATATGTGTGTTAGAGCTGCATTAAAGCAGTCTCATTAGGTCCCTGCCTCCAGCGCCACAGCTTGCAGAGCTTCTGATGCTTCAGATGAAATTAGCTTTTTAGAAAGCTCATCTACACACAGCCTAACCCATGGGCATATCTTCAGCGTTCTTCACTGCACACAGATCTATCCAAGCTGACGTTCATGCTGTACAAACACAAGATACCTAAATGCACTGTAATGACCTCCCAAAAAGCCAGAGTTCTGACCCATTACAGTGTATAATCACATAATGGACTGATGACAGAAATAATAATGAGTAGCCCATAAGGAATGTGCAGTTATATCGGGACACGATTTTAGGTTCCCTTGGTCTTTATTGCTCTTTCACACTCCCCCTTTTCCTCTTACCTGCTCCCTCTCCTTATTTCCAGGCTTTTCATTTTCACTCCTAAGTAGCTTGCTGTCCATAGTTGGGAGCCCATCAGCCTTGAAGAGGGTCTCCTGTTGAGATAATCATTCCTATGTGAGATACCTCACTTGCCACAAACAGCCAGCACTAACTCTCCTGTAACCTACACTCAATTTATCACAACTTGGAGGCCTTCAATTTACTCTGAAACTTCCATTTCACTTCCATTTACACCTCCATTTAAACTCTCTTCTGTCTGCAGTCATCGCACTGAAATAAAAATCTCCCTCACGACTATTCTGTTTCCAAAGCAACATTTTCAATCTAAGTTATGGGACTGGTGTCATACCTGGAGCTGGTTTAAAGTGCCTGCAGAGCCCTGGCTTTTAATCAGTGGGTGTGATGTGGGGTGAAGCCATGATGATGCAAAGAGGTGGCCTCAGCCCAGCAGAACAGGGGACACAGAGTCATGGCCAGAAAACACCAGGAACAACTGCTGTGTTTCTTCTATACCACTGTGACAAACAATTTATCTGTAACCTTTACTTCATCCCTTTGGTACAGCCACTGGGAAAATACTGTACGCTGAGAAATACATTAAGACTTACATACAATCGTGGGACAGTTGGTGCACATTTATCTTGTCTCTCCCTGATTTTTATGTCTGTTCTTCTGCAGTATTTGCAAATATTTGAAGCACTGCAATGTACTGCACAATGTATATACACCTGTGCCTGCAGAGAAATGCAAGTCATTTGATTTTCCCACCTCAGTCATTTTGGAGGTATCAGGAAGCTGTGAACTATTTCCTGTTTGCAGGAGAGCTAATAGACTTTAACCATGAAAAATGAAATTATTCTGCTCTTGCTGTATGGGAAGTCCCTGCAGAATTGCTTTGAGCAGAAATAGATATTAAATTGCACAAACAGTAAAGGCTAGGGCCATTTACTCCAACTGCTTCAAGGGCTTTTCAGATGTAACTACTCCCCGAACTGTAATGGGGTAGGACTCTCAGAAATTGTGATTTGCTTTTTAATTTTCCACAAATATGCACGTAGCTGGTCTGAACTCTACTCTGAGTTGCTAGTTCTTACATCAGGCAAAATGTGCAGGTAGGTGCCTGCTGCAGTTATGACCTTTACAATACTGAGGTGCTAAGAATGTCCCACGCGCAGAGAGACAACGTGAGGCATCTTGGTTACATCGTGGCCATGCCCAACACTTCTTCATCTGCAACGATGCCCAGCACCTTCAACTTGTATCTTCCTGCTCATCCTGCATAGACATTTTAGTAATTGTTCTGTATTTCCATCATGTGGGTATCTGTTTGCATTAACATGCCATATTTCAAGATGTGCCACATGCTCTGGGTGACGCTATGTGTGCGGGGGGTTGGACTAGACGATCCCTAGAGGTCCCTTCCAACCTTAGGATTCTATGATTCTATTAGAAACTACATGAAGTAGAACAGGAGCCAGTATGGTGGTTTACATACAGCCAAGACACATCTCAACAGTGTAGCCATGTGAGAACGGAGATGCTGAAGTTGCATCTCCCCCCGCTTCAGTTAAACTCTAGTTAAATTCTCCAGTTCCTAACACATCTGGCAGCTGCTGTACTGTATGGCTGCCCCCAAAGAATGTCAACCTGCTATGGTCTCCAGAAGGAGCCTAAGTCTGGTACCCACCAGTACAGACTGCAAGTGACAACGTGGTGAAGATGTTTGCATATGGGAAAAGAACCCGGCCCAGTAACAACCAACTAATAGAGCTTCTTGTTTAGCCACTGTAAAACCCAACACCCCATATCTTCTGCCAGTTTGACTCCCTGAGTCGTCTACCTGGAGAACACCAGTGAAAGATACAGCTTGTAAAACCTCTAACCAGCCACATCTGCACCGACAGCACAAACCAGTAAAGGCAGATGAATACAAAACAACCCATAATGACAACCTGAGTAAAGCTCTTGCCTATATTCAGATGAATCTCCTCCCTCAGCTGCAAGCAGGTGCTAGACCAACAAGTTACTCGCCCCCAGATCATGACATTTGCTTGCAATATGCTTTGTATGTCCTTCAGCGTGTGCAACGGTGGCAGCTCGAGGACCCCATCTGGCTGCTTTTCCCTTCCAGGAGGACGTGCCCCACGTTGGACGTCCCAACGCCCGCTCGTGTGCGGGGCCTGGCGGTGCTGAGCGGCGCTGGCGGCCGCTGCACACCCACGGCAAGGAGCGAGGCCGGGCGCGCGGGCAGCCCTCCCGGGAGCTGCTGCTGGAGCCACCTCTGTGTCACCTGGTCCCCAAAGCCGGTGCCTGTCCGAGGCCAGCGCGGCTGGGCCGTGTTCATCAGTGGATGCTGTTGGCACGGCAGAGAGAGGGTGTTGGGGCATTTTGGGCCATTTTCAGGATGACTGTCACAAAAACACTGCGGGAAAAAAATAGACGCTCTTAACAAACAGATGTGGGAGTCTCTTGCTAAGATCTGTGAGATGAGTAAGATGCCGCATGTCTGCAACGTGAGGATTCAGCTCTGCTTCAGAAAGGAGAGATTAAATGTTACCTGAGCATGCCTGGCATTTCATATGCAAACTATTGCCTGACCCAAACCTCTTGCCATTTTAAATAAGCTTTCCTCACTTGCAGCAATGGAGAGAAGAAAGTTTCAAGTTCAGAAATGAGTGTCTTTGACATAAGCTAGTTCAATACCTCCCTTGTAAAACAATTTCCAGCTGGAGGAGTTTTGCATTTCCATTCAGATCTCTCTCACTGAACATTTTCTACCAGAGATGATTTTGAAAAATCTTTAAAAAGCCAATGCTTTTGCTCCCTAGTTTTGACAGAAAAATTAAAAGAGGGAGACAAGACTTAAATACAAAATTACTGCAGCAATGCTATACTTAGAGTGCAATGAAAACCACAGAGAGGGATTCTAGCCCTATCAGGATAACAGGATTTAAGGACAACAAACAAGTCGGAGCAGGATGGAAGAGGCTGCGCTGGTCCCAGACGGAGCCAGAGCCATCTGTTAAGAGATTCACTTGTGTTCTTGGAGTAACAATTCCACAGCTGTTCTCCCCAAATTAAGAAGTACGCACAAATTCAAGGGAATAGCGCGTGTTTCAAAAGACGGTCATAGGGAATCTTTTTGCTGTATTTCAAAAGGAAAGCAAGGAAGATGCCACTGACAGACTCCTCTCCCTTCCCAAGGGAGAACAGGAAAGCACATCACTCATTCAAAACACAACCAGGGGTCTCCTACACCTTATAACCCAAGCAATTTCATTTCAGACATTATATCATGTAACAGATCATCTGAGACCCATATTAAGCTATTGATCCAGGTGCACTAAGCGCACATCCAGAGCAATCTGCGGATACATCCAGAACTAAAGACTTGGAATATTCTGTGTTATCTGCACACAGAGGCTGAAGTAAGAGAGAGACGAAGCAGAAGGAGGATCTCCCAGCCCTTCTTCTGGTTGAAGGGTTTACCTAGAGCTCGTCTTTCTAGCCACAAAGTGAAAGGTCTCCTCCTACTTTTCAACAGCTACAGGTGCATAGAGACTGCTGGCTCCAGATGTCAAATTAGCCACTGCAGTGCCTCATTTGCAGGAGCTGGGACAGGACAGCTCTGGAGAGCGGCTTCTCCCAGCTGCCCAGGGCTCTTCCCAACCAGCGGAGCCTTCCGATACCCACCGAGCTCGGCCGCAAAGCGACTCCATGGGCGCACGGCACCGCGCAGGCCGAGGGCGCGTTAGGATCCAAGCGCTGCCACGGAACACAAAGACTCCAAACTGCAATTACTGCTTTTCTTCACTGTGGATAAATCTCCATGGCATTTTTTTTCTTTCTCTCTCCATCCTGCAGGTAGCAAAGTTATGACTGAAACTAATTAAATGTCGTCCTTTCAGGAACACTGCCTAATGTATCTTGGTAAGGCAGAGATAAATTGCTTTCCATTTAAACCAGAGTGATGTGGAAAAGCCTGGGAATGTTGAAAAATAATAAAGAAATGTAACAGAATGTATTAATGATTTTTTTAACTAAACTGCTCTTCTTTTAAGAGACTGTCCTCTCAACTTTATGGACTCACAGAACATTACTAGATGTGTAGGCTGTGCAGGACCATAAACTGTACAGATTAGGACTACTGCTCCAGGCTAATAGCGCAATTTTCCACTGGATGGGTTGCATTTACAATTCACCTATTGTATCTGGAATTCTAATCATAGCCAAGCACCTTCCCAGGTCGTTCAAGACATAATAAAGAACCAAATAGCTCAGAAAGGCAGTTTCAAGTTTATAATTAGAAATATTTGCTATTTCACTTGGCTTCCCCCTACATGTTTATAAGTTCTCTATCATATCTCCCAGTGTACTGTAAAAAAATAAATGCTGAGAGAGTGCACAGTGATTCACAGACAATAAGAAAAAGAGAAGAGAAAAACTATGCAGGACAAGTCTGGAAAAATCCGAGAGATGGGGGAGTATCTGGATGTCCACAATCAAAGTGTTTTTTACATAGGTTCCTGTACAGTCGAATTTGGCCTTCATGGAGGTCTGTGGTTTTCTTTCCAAATAACTATTGAGTTGTAATGACTCTTGGTTATTGCCTTGGCTGCACTGGAACTGGCAGTTTCACTGTGAAATGTTTTCTTTTATTATTATTTAATCGATTCCCCATTGCTTGCCTCCTTCAAGAGTGTTATGAAAACCATGCTGGGGAGGACAGAGAAAGTCTGAACTGAAGAGGGCCAAGAGGGTCTGTTGCACCAAGAATAGTGAAAGGGGAATGAATAGGTGGTTGAATGAAAGCGTGAGTTATATTTAGCTTTACGGATTTTAAAACTTATCCTTTTGCCTCTGCTGCCTTCAAACTGGATGTTGCAAGCAGTTCAGATTGTGGTATTTTATTTTGCTGTGTGTCAGTGTGGGTTATTTTTTCCTACTAGTTTACAAGGCCATGAAAATCACTCCAGAACATCCAAACAAGTTCTACACATCCCTAGCACCGTCTGCACGTTCCTACAAGCATCCTGAGGGACAGCACGCAGTTAACCCCATCCTCCAGGCCACGTTCCACACCTACAAACAGGAGGTCAGGACCTACTAAAAAAAGAAACCAAAGCTGAACGTACACACAAGACAGGACGCTGCCTCTCCTAAGGATGCCTGTGTGGTGGCAAAACGCTTGTGCTGCAGCCGGCCGCGCTGGGAACGCAGCGAGACGTGGGCCACGCTGTGGCGAAGCGGGGCGAGACGGGGGTACCAGGACACAGGCTGCCAGGGGGTCTCCTCTGTGGAGGTTCAACTCGAAGATGCTCAATAAAGGGTCTTTGGCACATTATACTGAAGTCCGTTTCCTCATATGCTGCTCTCCTTCCCTCTTGCCGCTGCAGTTTGGATGCTCTGTGCAAGAGGGTACATCCCTAATGGCTGCTCCTTCTGCTTTGCTACTTGTAATTAATATACAAAACATGGCACGAGGCTGCAGACCACGTCCTGCTCTCAGTCCACCATGGAAATCTGAAGAAAACCCTTCTTTGGTAGTGGTGTTTCTGCAGCCTGCAGTGCCTTGTCAAGCGCTCTGTTACAACAACACTGAGATGGGAGAATGGCAGCTAGGACGACGTGGGCTCTCAGGATTCAGAAAGTTGACATTTCTGCACAGTCAACGTTACTGTATGTTTACATTTAATACCTTCTGTACTATATTCCTGTTGGGCTGACTAGCCAGGAGATCTGTTTAAACACACTAACACTGATGAGATGATGAGTCAGAAATCTCGACTACTGTGCCCCAAAAGTGAGAAATCCCAAATCCTAAAAGAGAAATATTTACACTGATTACAGAATAGGAAGAAAACAGGCAACTCTGCAACCCGAGAAAATATTAGCTGTAGCCAAAAGAAGCAACCCAAGAGTTACGCGATCTGTAAATTCTGGGATGCTGTTGCTCAGAAATGTTTAACAAGAGATTAAAACTGAAATTATTCCAGGCTTAAACATAAACAAGAGGATCAGACAAGCTACCAGACATATTGTTGCCCTGTAGAGGATATGCATGCTGGTGAAAAAGGAGAGATGCCTGAGACCTTTGCATGGAAAGGGGCCATCAGCTCTCCCTGCCCAGGTGTGATGCCCACTGCACTGCTGGGATATATGGCATTCTCAAGTGTGGTTTGCCATCTACAGGAGCTTCCAGAAAAGTCATGAGCCCGCAGTCACAATATGCTAGCCATAAGAGCAGACCAAAGACACCTGTCTGTCTCTACTGCAACAGTTTAGAGATACTTACAGAGGGGAAAACGAAAAAACATCAACAAAAAACCCACATAAACACAGAGTGAATTTTCCTTCGAGCCTGCAGCACCTTTAATAGGATTCCCAGGCCTAAGGTAGAGAACATGCAGTGCAGGGAAGAGAAAATGGAAATGCTAGAGACTGACTAATTTTAGAATCAAGCACCCACTGTTTGCTTGCAGCTGGTGAGTGACCTTTGCATTACTCTCAGCTAGCAGGAAATTCCAATCTGCATTAATAAGCAGAATATTGTTCCCTTTTCCAATCAAGCCTCTTCTAAAGCCATTCCTGCACTTACAGCCCACAGTCATTTTATATCCACATTTTCCTTAGTGTTTCGGCTCCTTTCAGTGCATCTGAATTGGTGTAGTGCTTTGCAACAGCAACAACTGCCCCAAGGCTGCTCCCTCAAAGAAACACCCTATTTGGGAGTTTTATAAGGGAATGGGGAGAGAGGCAGGTGGGGGACAGTATAGCTCGAGACAGAACAACACTGTCCCATGACCTTGAAGGACCAGTGCATCCTTTTCCTCCCTTTGCTGTTCCCTTGCAAAACTTACTTAGAGATTAGCTGGATATGGCACGGGGGCTGGCTGATTACTGGCATCTGCAAGGCCACGAATCCAAAGCTGATTGGCTTTAGTAGCCATGGTGTTAGTATATAAGGTGCTCACTTGAGCAATAAAGAGACTCTGATTAAGCACAGCTTGGGGTCTGTGCAATCATTTACCACAAACAGCACCCAACGTGAGGCCTGAAGAGATCTGGGACTGAAACTTGTTGCTGGTGGTGCATCCGTAGCTGGGACGGAGCAGACATCTGCACGCGTGCGCTCTCGAGAGGCATCGCCCTTCGCCGGATGACTGAGGTGAGCAGCTGCAGCAATTACAACATGGAGCCGTCAGCTACAAGGGAGCAGAAGTCCTATCAAGAGATGTTACAGATAATTTTGGAAAAACAAGGCTTTCGGGTATCGGCCTTACAGTTGGTTAGATTGCTGGCATGGATAAGAGGCTATTGCCCGTGGTTCCCTTCCTCCGGTTCATATGATAGCTCCTTGTGGGCAAAGGTGGGGGAGGAATTGCAGAAAAGCGACTTGCAGTTTGAAGTCCCGCAGGAAACTATTATCACTTGGAAAACAGTGTGTATAGCCTTAAATGCTCTAAGACCTGCACAAGATAGCTTACAAGCATCTGCTGCCCCTCCTCCGTCCTCTCAAAAGCAGGAACAGGCTGAGCTGCAGACTTTTGAAATAATCCCTAACCCGACACAGGGAGCGCGGGAGGTTGATCCGCCAGAATCTGATGATCCTGGGGATACAGACCCCAACAATGAACCTGATTTGTACCCACCGCTAGCTCCGCTGGAGGTTGTAGCAGCCAGCGCCCCTCCTGAAGAGGAAATTTTGCAGGCGCTGCAAAAAAAGTCTGCATCGTGCATGCCACTTATTAGCCCCCCGTTTTTTGCTCATGCTCACTTACCACACGAGGTTATTATGGAAATCCGGAAATCGATACGAGAATATGGTCTCCAGGCTTCGTTTACTATAAACCTTATACAAGCTATAGGAGAATCTTATGTCGTGACTCCTCCTGACTGGCGATTAATCCTTAAAATGGTTCTATCACCTGCACAATATGCTGCCTGGGCATCAGCATATAAGGAGCTTGTGACTGCACAGGTTATGGATAATGATGATGCTGGACAAGGTATTGGAGAAGAGGAGTTGCTGAGTCGAGCCAATTACACCATGGGGGGAGGGCAAGCTGCACTGCCAAGAGCAGTATTTACACAAGCCATGGAGTTGACTATCAAGGCCTTGCGAATGGTGCCGGATTTGGGCCTTCGAGAAGTGTCTTTTACATCAGTTCTACAGGGATCTCGGGAACCTTATATTCAATTCCTAGATCGGTTACAAACTGCTGTTACGAGACAAGTAGAAGACCGGGAAGCCGCTGAGATTCTGCTATTTCAGCTTGCAATTGAAAATGCAAATGCAGATTGTAGGAGAGCAATTGATCCTATACGTAATTCAGCAAGAACGATTGCTGATCTCATGAGGGCTTGTCAGAATGTCGGATCGGAGCAGCACAAAGCAGAGCTGCTCACTGCAGCTTTAGCTCAGCAGCTGGTAGTGACACAGGCTGTGCTTAAATGCTTTCAATGCGGTCAACAGGGGCATATGAAGCTGGATTGTCCCCAGAAGAGCAAACAGAGGCAAAATATGAAACCACCTACAAAGCTGTGCCTGAGGTGTGGAAAAGGGTATCACTGGGCAAGCCAGTGTCGCTCAAAATTTGATAAGCAAGGAAATCCAATCCAGCCAAAGGTAAAGCAGGGCATGACACGCGGCACCCCGAGAATACAGGGTCCCTCAACAACAGCTGGTGTACCTGACCTGGGACCAAAGCATGGTGAGCCCTAACGTAAAAGTGTTCCATCCCTCTGACACAGCACGGCCTGCAGCTGGGCTGCATCTAGCCACAGCGACAATAGTCACAATATCAGATGGATCAGTAAACCTTATACCTACTGGGGTACATGGCCCCCTGCATCACAATGTATGTGGTCTATTAACTGGAAATTCTTCAACCACCAAGTCAGGACTTTTTGTATTATCTGGAGCTATTGATTCTGATTTTCATAGAGAGATTAAAACAATGGTCTGGACTGCAAATCCTTCCTGTACTATCCTGGAAGGGGAGCGTATTGCGCAGTTGATTTTATTACTGTATGAGGCTGTCGTGGCAGACAATAAACAAAGGCAGGAAGGAGCATTTGGTAGCACAGAGGCACCGAGTATTTTTCGGATGCAGAAGGTATTACCAGGGCAACCCACAGTGACGATCATGATCAATGGTAAACCATTTACAGGACCGGTGGATACTGGCACCAACATTTCTATTCTCAATCAACAGGAATGGCCAAGCAACCTCGCCTTTAACGCCAGCATCTGCAGCGGTCACTGGGGTTTGGGTGGTTACAGATTCCACTACAATGTGTGCAAACCTTGTTAGTGGAAGGCCCCGACAAAAAAAACAAACTGTATTAAAACTGTATGTTCTTGCAGTACCTTGCAATCTTTGGGGAGGAGATTATCACAGTGGAATGTGATGTTAACAACAAGTTTTCACCGAGGGTCACTGATGCCCTGCCCCGACTCAAGCTCACCTGGCTAATGGACAAGCCTGTTTGGGTCGATCAGTGGCCGTTGTAGGGAGAGCGACTGGAATCTGCAGAAAAGCGAGCTCAGGAGCAGCTGGCATTAGGTCACATAGTACCATTTACTAATCTGTGGAACACGCCTATATTTGTCATTCCACAAAAATCTGGTAAATGGAGACTATTACAAGATTTGTGAGCCATAAATGCAGTAATGAGCCCAAAGAGCTCATTATATTTTTTATGTTTGTATATTTGCAGATTTAAGCTTTTATGTACGTTGATCTTAACCTATATAATTAATAATCTATGCTTTTAGGTATGTTGATCTTAACCTATATGATTAATATGGATACCCAATATGGAATATTATGGATGTTTGTATGTGTGATGTGTATACCTATAACCCCAGCACAAATTTACTGGGCTCATATCACTGATCCACATCATTTCAATCCTTGACATGGTGGGATGCATCCTCTCCAACTGGCAATAATGATACAATGTGTCTGGTGGTGCTTGGGTCCCACCATCCATACAGAAAGAAAACTGGACGCAAGTAAATAATCTACGCCCATATGTCATATATAACAGATTTGCCACAAATAAGTATCACTACCAACAAGGAAGATGGACCTTGTGTAAGTATGCGACCTCAATATCATATGAGAGCAGTGAAGCAAGAAAAAGAAATTAATTTTACCATTGTCAGGATTCCAGGATTATGAGAATCTAATGATTTTGTATATAACACATTGGGACATGAAGCCCCAGGTTACCCTGGATGCACATTATACAAATGACAAGATACATACACTGGTTTGGAAACCATGTCGATTGCAATCCCGAAGAATGGGAAATTGTACAATTGCAGGACAACAAGCAGAAATTATTGACTGGGGACCTAATAGCATATTCTGGGATGGAAATCATTCAGTCCTCTTTTTTCATTAACACTAATCCCTTGCTTGGCATAACGGGGGAACATCAGGGCCGCTTCTTAGCTTGAGATATAATGAGCCCACATCACCTACACGGGAAGCTTTATGCCATATGACTTTACTCTTTTTTGAAAGAAATGTTTCTCAATTATCAACTAATAGCAACCATTCTCAGGCTAATTTGACCCTTCTTCAGACCCAGCAGGTGATGGTATGCACTTCACATCCATATGTCTTTATTAGCATTTAATTAGAGTATCACAAATTGTAACGCTTTGTTTTGTGTAACAAGTACTAATCCTATTTATGCTAGTTGTTTTACACATCAAAACATCAGAATGAATAATATCTGTTACATAGTGCCTTCAAGACAATGAGCAGAGATTTGGGTTCCTGTCCATCTCATAGGGAATGGGAAGGTAGCATAGGCTGCTTTTCAAGGATACTTGGGAAGAAAATGGATAAAATTCCTAAGTGACACAAGAGGTTTTTTAGGATTGCTGTTTTTTGGATAAATTCAGTGGTTATTATCCTCATTGCCACCTCAGTAGCCACTGCTGCCTTAGCAGAATCTGTCCAAACAGCACACGAAGTAGGAGAGGCTCTAATGAATGTCACACAGGAATTACAGGTCCAGGAAAGAATAGATGAGCAAATACTAGTGAGACTAGACGCTGTAGAAGCGGCTGTGACATGGGTAGGAGATTGACAAAACGCAGTGCAAACTCAAATGAAATTGCTTTGTGACTGGGAACATGTTCACACCTGGCTTTGTGTTACGGCATCAAAATAGAATAAAACAACAAACGACTGGAGTCAAGTCAAGAAACACTTACAAGGTGCTTTCGATTTAGCCCTAGAAGGGGACATCCAGTTACTCCACTCACATTTGCAAGATCAGCTTTCAAGTTTGCAAAAACTGATGCAAAAAATGTAACGAATGATTAAGTAACAATTTGACATGGTTAAACATGAAGACATGGCTCTCGGGTTTAAATTTGCAAATGTGGATTTTTGTAGCAATAGGTAGTTTTGTGTGCTTATATCTGTTTTTAGTATTGTAGTTTATGTGGGCCTCGATGAGAAGACTGCAAAAGGCTGAAGCCTGAATCAGGACAGCGCAGCTCGAGACAGAACAACGCTGTCCCATGACCTCAAAGGACCATCCCTGTTCTCCCTTTGCTGTTTGCATGCAAAATTTAGAGATAGTTAGATACAGCATGGGGCCAGCTAATTACTGACATCTGCAAGGCCACGAATCCAAAGTTGATTTCCTCTAGTAGCTATGGTGTTAGTATATAAGATGCTCACTTGAGCAATAAAGGGATTCTGATTAAACACGGATTGGGGTCTGTGTAATCATTCAGTGCTGACGGGTTCTTCACTCACCCTACCCATGCCACCATACGCATTTCCATATGGCCTTTGCTACCAGACCGTTGCTTTCAATCAGGAACTCACCCCAGATTTAACAACACACTGTTCTCATAAAGCTCACAGACACATCTCACATCTGCACACAAACATGACTGGACTTCCCCCCCCCCCTTTTTTTTTTAAACTGAAACTTGTCAAAATGAAATTGAATTCAGGCTCCTGACTGTTTTCAGCTGCAACCAATCATTTAAAAAGAGAGCTGCAGAGCAGGTGCAAATCATTCTCAAAATATAATTGCACAAATGCTCACAACTACTCTTAGGGAAACATTCTCCTTGTCGTTTTTAGTACTGCAGTCCCATGCCAGGTATTAAAGAACCTTTCTCTTGAGCAGGAAATCCCTGTCCCACCTGAAAGGGATGGCAAATGCCTCTGCCACCCAGAACCGTAGCTCCCACCGTGTCTGCCATGCTCACAGGGTATCACTGTGAGGAGGCGGCTCCACTTTTGCAGAAGGGAAAATCCTCCTTGCTGCAAGAAGCCTTGAATTAGCTCCAATGGTTCATTCCAACTAACTGAGCTTCATGAGTATTTAACTGGAGTAAAAATAAATAAACAAAGAGGCATTTAGTCCAGCATTCAGTAATTCAGTAGGATTTTTAGCAGCTAAGTGAGGAAGGTTGGTTTGGACCCTGAAAAGCTGGTCAGGACACACAGAGATGCTTCCATTTGGCAGCACAGGCTGCCAGGGCTTTGGTTCCAGGCATGGTCTCTTGTCACCTCCATCCTGCTGCAGAACAGGAGTTTTCATCTTCATGATCTACCCATCCCTCTTGAAACAGCTGGCGGCTGTAAACACCTGTGGCACCTCTGCTAAGGGCTTTTTCACAGCATCCTTACTCAGGATCAGGAGGAGGCATCCCTTCCCTTCCTCATTTTCTGGCTGAGAAGAGTGAGTTTCTTTTGCCTTACACTTCTGCAGTTGTCTCTGAAGTCAGAGGAAACTGAGGCAGTAAGTTCTGGCTTTGCTGCTCTGAAGCAGAGATCTGCCGTGCAGAGGCTACATGTGAACATTTCTGCTGCTCTGCTCAGCACCACAGCCCTTGCTCACGCTAGGTCTAAGGCACTCAAATCCCATAAGTATCCCTGCTTTTTTGCTAGCGAGGAAGCATGTAGCTAGCTAGGGAAAACACCCAATTAAATGTTTCCCTGCAGGTCACAACTATAACTAGGAAATCTTAATTAACAAGTTAAAACTCATTTATAAAAGGCTTATTAATATCTTCAGGACTAGCTTATTCAGTTTGTCAATCAGAATAGCTTGAAACCTGCACTGGAGTAGGACCAGATTAGAACTACCCCAACAGATTTACCTCACTTATATGTGACTTTTCCTTGCCAAGTAAGGATGTTCTAACTCTAACAAGTATCATACAGAAACATCTATCTTACTGGAGGTGAATGCATTATATATATTTTAATAATTAAGTGTGCAAAATCGTAGCCTATTGTTGTGCTTGGACACTGTGCCAAGGTGTTTATTGCCCAAAATGACTTCACCGTTTTGACCCATTTAAAGGTCAGTGGTTCCAACCAGTTACCAAAACAAAAGTCAATTAGATTAAAAATTGATTTGTCCACTTGCCACTTACTTTCCTATGATCAACCCCAGTGCCTCGATGTTGTAAGGCACTGATGAAAGATGACAAAGCTTTTCACCTAGCTGCCCTGGTTGCAAGGATCCATTTTAGTAGGCATAAGCTGGCTGGTCCAAAAAGAAACAGCAGCTTAGGATTCAGCTCCTGGCACCTGCTGGAAAAGCAGCGCAGCCCTGTGGGCATTGTCACCTCCGCTGGCCACCGACCCAGCTCTGCTCTGGGTGCCACTTTTACAGCCGCTTTGTAGGTGGGCAACATTTGGGGTTTCCTTGTCACCCACCATCTGCAGACATGTTTGCACAAAGATCCCAGGGTGTGAAGCAGGCTGGGGTTGTTACATGACACTGCTGTGCACAAGCAGACAAATTTGGCTGCTGGGTGACAGTTGCACCCTTTCCTGCCTGCTCCTAGTGCGCTCCCAAGATCCAGGTACGGAGGCACCACATACCCATAGGACACGGGAGCAGCAGCAAAAAAGGAGATCGATGACTTTGTGCAAAGACATCTTCTAACTGTTATGCTTGGCCCCAGAACACCACAAGCAGGAATGAATTTTTACTTGGATTTTGAAAGGAGTCTGTGTGAGCAGAAGATTGAACTCTGCACAGCAGGACTCGAGTTGCTGGGCTCTTACCCACAAAAAGCAATTACGTGATGGGCAACTAATTCATTTATGGGATCTGAAACACCGGTGCAGGTTTTCCAATATGTTTTTTCTCCCAAACAACAGTTTCCGTTCAGTCTAAATTTGTGTGGGAGAGGGAAATGCTAGCACTATTGTAAATGAGGCTTTCACTGAGCACTATAATCTGTTGCTTAGGTATTTTTTTCATCTCTAGCCTCATCAACATTTATCCTTTAAAGCAAGAAAAAAAAAAAAACAGAGGAATATTTGGCTCCTGGGGACAATACAAGATGCATTGAAGAACCAGGAACACATCTGCCAAAACATGGTCGGGGAAGGAGTAAGCCTATAGGCTCAAAATGAGGTAGAAATTAAATGATGCTCAGAATGGCCCTTCTTAAAACACTGAACTGTCTCAACCAGTGCAGGCTCCAAACGTCATTACAGTATGGTCAAAATTTGCCCTTCATTGCCTTGCTTTGTCCATTAGAGGTTTTCAGTCTGGTGACTCATAGATTACCCTGGACCGTAGTCAGATCTTTCTTTAAGATGAGGCCTTTGATTTTCTTGTAAAAAAGCCACAGGCTGTTACCTAAGCAGCAGAATAAGTGCTGCTGAACAGTGAATCTTGGTTCCTCAAAGATCCATCCCTTATCCTCGAAGCTGCCTCTGACCAGCACGCCGTCGGCTCTCTCAATGTCCTTCCGAGATCATCACTGTCAGGTGATGACCATCTGAGCCTTCTTTCCTTTCACAGCCAAACCGCAGCTCTGGATGCAGGATCTCCACTTCAGCAATTATCTTGTAACACATCTCCATATTTCCATGCACTGAGAAAATAGGCCTAAAGCTGCATTTTAAACAAGATGAAACATGCAACAACATTTACTTCTAGAGAGCTGAACAGTATTTAAACAATGAAAATACCTAGGATCTTGCACACACCCCTCAAAAACTGGAAGAAAGCAGGGAAGAATCCCCTGGGTCAGCCTTTATTTTTTCTACTGTGCAGATGCAGCATTTGAATCATTTCTCCACACCCCAAGCTGTAGAAATTAAAGTTTCTCAGCTCTAATTAGATTCGTTAGACACAGACGTGCTTCTTCCCAACCTCCTCAAGCATTTACAGAGGTCAGTCACCACAGCGTTTCAGTCCCGCACAGAAATTAAAGAGCGGCTCCACATTTGGAAACCACCTCTAAAAATACCACTACAGAACTCCAAGTTAGTGAATCTCAGTGGCCCAGATCAAACACGCTCCATTTAAGTTCTCAAGGAATATTTTCCTGGTGAGCAGTGTGCAATGTAACCCTGTGGCAGAACCCCTTCCCTCATCTATTAGAAGCAGTCAGTGCTTTATTTGTCTCACAACCTTACCTTGCTGAAGGGAAGATCATTTCTGTTAGAGAAGGTTTAACCTGTACAGTTTCCACTACAAATGAAGCCTTGTGACCATCCAGGCCCAGATTGAAGGGACCATATAAACAGCACCCTCCCACCAAGTCTGGCAAAGAACAACCCAGCCAGCAAACGTGGGATAGCAGTAACACTGCAAGCCATGGTCAACCCCACAGTTAAAGCTTTGGGAAGTTAAGTTTCCACTTTTGGCTTCTGCAGTTTGTGCCCATTCCTTTTCATTTCTTGTATCTTCTATGTCTTACTCATCTCATCCAAGCTCTTTAGTTCTTTAGAAGAAAGAAAAAACAAACAAAAAATAATAAAAGACTCCCATACACCACAACAACACAAAAACAAGAAGTCTTCTCAAGAAAAAAATGTCTTTGAAAGACAGAAGCATGTGGTAGGGACCTCTGGAGATCTTTTGTGACACCTTCTCCTCAAAGCAGGGTTGTTACCAGCCCTCGATCAGGTTAGCTGTGGGTTTTTCTAGCTAAACCTTGAAAATCTCCACTTGAAGCATCTTTAGGTGCTTCCAGGGCAGCACCAGACTCCTGGAGAAGATCTTCCTAATGCTTGTGGTGATTGCCCGTTGTTATCCTGTCTAACAAGAAATTTAGCTCCATTACCCCTCTAATCCCCTCAGGTGCTGCAGGCTGGGATTAGATCCGTGCCTTCTCCAGAACAGAGGAGTCCAGCTCCCTCAAACATTTCCCATAGGCTGGATGCCCCATCACTCTTGGCTATATCTGCTGTGAGATGCAGGTCCTGTTCAGAAAAACTGCTGTTCAGCACCAATACATTTAGTTGGGGTCCCAGGTGCAAGGTCTTGTTGGAAAAGGGAAAAGAAAAAGGAAAGCAGAACAAGCTACACTACATCCTTTTCCTCCACTTTCACATAATCTGCTTTATTGCAATTATGTGGATGCTCACGGAAGGCTTTTCAGTCTCATGCTCCCTAGAAAAAACAGCCTATTCCTCCTAAGTAACATTAACCCAGGACTGACGGATGCTGTAGCATTCTGTGCTTTGCTTCTTGAAGGAAGACCGACCGTACAACACAATGATTGCTAGTCCATGGTATCTATCTCTAGAAGGGAAGTTTGTTTTCCTTTTTGAAGTGATTTTCTGAACAGGCTATTTTAATAGATACAGAGCATGCAGCTATGAGAACAGGTGAATCTCTAGCAGTGAGTTTTACTAAACAGCAAGCAGTGAAAACAAACATTTATCAAGCAAACAGCGGAAACCAGGCCAAGAGAACATGCTGGAACACAAGGCTCCATAAAGCCGTCCAGACTGTCAGCAGAGACATGGCTGTGCTGTACTGATCACAAGTGCACGAAGGCAGCAGGTTAACATGACCCCATACATAGAATGGACAAGGCAAAAGACATCTCAAAAACACTGCATGTTTGAGATTATAAATGCACACCTTGAATCAGTACATCCTGCAAGACTGCAGAAAGGTCTGCCTCAAATCTCCTGCAAAGCTTGAGTGAGTTTTTTTTCCCCCTGTCCCCTTTTCCCCCATCTCCCAATTTATCTCAGCTGTGAAATTATTATTCAACCGGTTCTGTTTAATAACCTGAAAATCTTTTGCATGCCCCTGAAGAGACTATTACTAAAAAAGCTGGGGCTTTATACATCAAACCTTAGCAGCGAGTGTTCAGATATTGACATTTACAGCTTGCTGGTTTGACAGTGAAGTGTTCATACTGCCTGTTCTTCCCAATGTCTTATTTATACAGAGGCAAGTTTGGCTTTCACATAGATTCATTCTGCAATATATACTGGGCTCAAATCTAGAACAACCTAATAACATGGAAATGTCAGGGATGCTCCAAATGATTATCTTTCACCATCTGAATATTATTACTGCTGAAATTGCAACCGTGAGTGAGAAGACCATAATCCAGGTTTCTCCAAGAAAGCGGTTGCTCTGCACGTCTCAGTCATTTTCCTTCCACTACACTTTGAGGCATCTCCCCATTTCTCTTCTTATGTTTTTACTACCATCGTTATATTCCCACACATCTAATCTCCTGCTATGGATAGTTAACAGCTGATCTGAGAGCAGTTAAAGGCTTAAAAATGGAGAAGAGAGCACGTAGCAACTGCTTCACTCCCTAATTCTGCAGCCGTGTTCCAAGAAACTTTTTTTCTAGACAACTAGGTAAGACTTTCTCTGCTTGTCTCCTTCACATAGGATCTCTTAAAGGGTTCTATAAGGGAAAAGACAAGTTTAAGACACCTTTGAATCCTTGTGGTTTGTCTCCAGGGTGAAGAAGTGTTCAGATGGTAGAGGACACCCCTAAGCAGGACAGTGCTCTCCTCCTGCAGCAGGAAGCAGTGCTGTTTTGTCACAGAGGTGACCAAAAACACAGTGGTGGCAGTTTGAGCACTTGCTTTGCTCTGCTGCCAGACAAATGCTGAGAAAGGCTCTGCAAAACAAGCAGGTGTCTACAGCAAGTATCTTAGGCCTGAAGTGATGAGCGCTTCAAGTGATTAACCAAGGGCCCAATCTTCCTATGAAGGCACTCACAAGAATTTCTCAAAGTGTCATTTAAAATAAGGCTTAAAAAACAAAAACAAAGGACAGTGCTTAAACTAAAGCAAGAGGTTTGTTTTTTTTAAGCTTGTTTCATTGGAACCATCTTCGTTGGAAAAAGAGGTTGGTGCTGAGAATATCACCAAGATCACAGGACCCCAACAGAAAGCTCACCCCGTATGCATAACCCCAAGTGCTACATCTAATATTGTCCTGAAGAACTCCCCCCATCTCACCAAGCTCAGCATCTGCCAACACTTCGGAGAACCCCTGACTGCAGAGAAGATCCTGACCTCCAAGGACAGCTCCTTCCTAAGCATCCCTGCCCTCTGGCATTTTATTAGCACCACAGCCTAATTGCTGGCAGAAATCCCACCCCACTGGGACCACTCCTCACTGACAGGGTTGCCCCTGGCTCCCTCTGCTGCGAGCAGAGGGCTGACAAGTTGGTTCTTTGAAGTTCTCTAGCAGCTCTGCTCTGCAACTTGTCCTGGATACGACAGCCTCCATCTCACTTCAGGTGCTGATACCCACTGTCAGCCCTCAGGTGACAGAGCTGCAAGCTGCCAGAGAGGATTGCAAGCCAACAGGGTGCAAGATTTCTTCCCTCGAGCTCTTAAGCCACAGTCTCTTTGCACGCAGGACAGAAGGGAGCACTTACACGCACACTCAGCTGCTGCCCATGTTTTAAAGCCACATGTGGCCCTGCAATCTGCAGTAATGCAGGGTGGGACATGACTGCTAGAGCTGGCAGCAGGGGGGACTCGTCATGAAATGACCTCTTTAGTGAGGTCTCTGAAAGCAGATCGGCTAAATGGTGTCACGTGAAAAACAGATATCTTAAGAAAAAAGTCACAGCCAAAATGGCTCCTCTTCTGAGCCCAAGTGCATGGATGTTTGTGTAGAGAAAGCCTGTCTCAGGACAGAAGAGCCACGAAGGGCCTCCAAGTCACCAGGAAATAATATCCCATGCTGAGTCCTTTGGGACTACTTGCTCTCAGGAGACAAATCCCTGCACAGGGCTCAATGACAGCTCGAGCTGCAGCAGCGCTGCAAGCAGCCGGTGCCGACTCCTCCTGTGAGCCACGCTGGCCAGCCGTGCCCCGTTAGGAACGTCTGCTGTAACACACACATTTGTTATTTTTGATATGGCTGTCCTTAAACAAATACATGCTAAGGAGTCCTGTTTAATCGCTCCTTTAAACATAGCTCTCCTAAGGCATCTAGAGATAGGCTTCTTGATGCAGTCTCCTGATTTCCCACTTATTCTTACTGGCTCAACCACAGTCCACAGATAATTCCAAACTTCACCAAATGCCTTTCCCAGGGACAGGTTAGAGGTTTTCCATTGGTTTCCGATTGCCCTGGACACCTAGTGCACTGTGACAGCATCAACACCAGCTCACAAGGCATCAGAAACCTCTGTCTGCAGCATCCCCTTCACCCTCAGCACCAGGGGATAAGCTGCTCACAGCCAGGCTTTGAGCCCACCCAAGTGTGGAGAGACAGACCTTGTTCCTCCAGCTACTTATACGGCATATGCAGCCTTCTTACTTATGACAACATCTTTAAACATAAGAGTTTCTACTCCATTCATTATTTGGGGCACAAGCACCACTATGGAGCCTTCTGCTCCATAGACCTCCGGGCTCCTTGCCCAAAGCACCGCAGGAAGCATCCAGCAGTGGTGACACCCGACTGCTCATCGGCTGTTTCTGCATCAAGGGACACCTGCCCTAAAATTAAGTGTCAATCACTGGGAACTGGCAATGTGAAAATTGATACCTGTAGGAATCCCTGTGCAAGAAACCTTGCTATTTAGCTCTCTGATTTCTTGTCCTTTGTATAAATGATCCAATTTTTTATTACTCTTAGATTTTTCCTTTTCTTCGTATTTTTAAAGCTATAAGATCACACACAAAAAATCAGCATTTAAAAATATTTGCTCAGTGAAATTAACTCAAGAATAGAACAAGACACCATAGGCCAATCCATACAACTCTGTTCTTAAACACTTTCCCAAAAGCAACAGGATGCAGAAGCACTTCTACCAGCAGATTTTCCAGCTTCCAAACAGCTTTATAGTAGGAGAGTTGCCATTGCTGCAAACAGGAACAGGTCTCCATTACACTGCAAGAGCTCTGGAGACTGCAGCTGCCCTCAGTACTTATTACCCTGCACCAACATGAAAGATGAAACAAAGTTATTCTATAGAACACAGAAATTGTTCTAAAAAATTACAGTCCAGTTCAACAAATGACTGCAAGCAAAAACAAGTTTTCCTTCTCATTTATTTTTTTAGGAAAGGACACCCTTTTTTTTTAGGAAAGGGCACTCTGCTTCCCATGCAAGGGCACCTATGAAACACATGCTTTAGGAGCCCCTAAGACTCATTCAGATAAGCACACGAACCATCCGAAATTTTCCCTCCTGACTCACTCTTAGCAGATAACCTGGTTAGAAGCAGCTTGAATATGATAATAAGTGAAGGACATGTACGCAAGAGGCAACACAATCCCTATAAAATCAGCACAGTGCATAGGATGGAGGCACCTCTCTTCCATGTGGCAAAATAATAACAGTAATAATAAATAAATAAATAAATAAATCAGTGCTCTTGGGGTCTGACTACCTTTGGAGCTACTGCAATGCAGCAGAACAACAACTCCACTGGCCTTCAGCGAGCTGCCCGACATGCACTGCATCACAGAAAGCACCTGGAAAGCACAAAGCTCATCGCAGGCAAATCCACCTGCTTTTAGGACAGGCCTTGCAGACACAGTGGGCCCCACGTTGGCACATCAACGTAGAGAGGCTTCGTTTACAATTCATTCAGGTCTCCAAATATGACACTGAAGTTCTTGCTGGAGCTGGGACTCAGAGGCACTCAGGTGTTCTGGGCAAGGGACAGCAGGACCAGAGACCCGTCCAAGTGCCTGGCTGGAAGAGCCATCCCTAGAGTGAAGCCCAGGACTGGCCATACAACTGCCTGTCCCAAGCTGCACATTAGCAGGTGTCTTTCATGGAAGGCCATTTTCTAATAGCCTAAGAGCCATTAGAAAATAATGCTAATTTGCCCATAATAAAGGAAATAGATACATCCCATGTCCATCAGTCAAATTGACAAGGAGTAAGAAATCAAAGCTTGTTACATGAATATTTTTGTGTCTGCTGCAGGCAAGTTCACTTACTTCCAGCCTACCTCCAGGTGAAGCTGTTCTACTGCTGTAGGTCCTGTTTGAAGCCACTTCGCAGGTGCAGGAGCCAGAGAGGTGGCTGTTCAGAGAGAACAGGGGATGTGGACATCAGCCCGATATCTGGAGAGGCTGTTTTTAGACCAGGATGGCTGCTGGTTACCATCTGGTTTCAGTGGGAAATACCAAAGCATATAAAGACAAAAATCAAAGCAACATCTGTGAACACAAGCGTCTCCCACTCAGAAGCCATAAGGTTCCCAACACTGTTTATTTAAATTACATTGCCAAGACAGGATTCATTTGTTTTTGTTGGAGAATTCCTACTACCTCAGGGACATGAATGAATTGCTCGGTTCCAAATGAAAACTGATGTGAACAATACATTCATCTAGTCTTGTTTCATTCCTCACCTGCCTATGGGCTTCTCAAGAAGCCAGCTATTACCTTAACTGGGGGGCCATTCAGAATCTCAAAGGCATTGCTAAGGTATAAACACAAAATTCAACTCAATTTCAAAAAAATACAGGGTGCACATCACATGGCTCTACTCAGTTTGCCCCTTAGCACCCTGCAGGCAAAGGAACACAAGACTTGAATAGAAAACCTATTCCACAGTGGAAACACATTAAAAAATAATCAAGTGAAAACAGAAATCTAAATCCCTGATCTTGTTAGTGTGTTTCTGTGGACATGCAGGACTGCCAGAGCACTGTTCAGCTATGGAAGGAAACCTTGTTTCTAACAGAAACACAGTGGAAACATAAAATATAAATCTAACACTTAGTAAGTGTACAACACATCGGTTGCCTATAGCAACACAAGGGCACTATCACCAGACTCTGCTAATTGACACTGCAATTTTAATCAATACTAACTGAGTGCACATCTAATCAAAGGCTTTTGTTGACATAGAGCTGACATTTTAGCTCTTGAAACAGATGGTTGTACCATTTTTCTAACACCTTGACCCAGTAATTTAGACAAGAATACTTAAAGATACAGCACCACCAAATCATCTTGTTTTTAATTAATACTGCTTTTAGAGAGTAAAAGATCACCAGCAAATTCACCAAATTTGATGAGGGCCCCTTGTTGGCATTGCCATTTCCAATGCACACATATCCCATGCTTTATTCCCACATGGATACTGCCTTTGGATACTGATGTGTAGGTAATTATTTCTGAAGCTAGAGCTGCAACGAGGCAAGACAAGGCAGATGCAGAAGAAATTTTAATTGCACAACACTTCTTACACTTCTGTAGCAACCCAAGAAAAACTGCAGCACTCAGTTTCAAAATAAAGTCTAGTTTTAACCCATCCTTGCTCTTGGGGAGCAGACCTAAGCTGCCATCTCCCTTGCTCCACTACAGCATGGAAAGAAAGTATGGAGTTGTGGCATTTAACCAGCACTCCCTACACAGACCTCAAAGCTACAAGGCTGCCCATTTTCAAAACAAAACTCTAACTGTCATTATTAAAGGCAACTACATGTGGCAGCACTGTTTTGCTCTGTAAAAATCAGAAAGTGCAGCCAAAGCGACTGCTGGAGTTATTGATTTATTTCAACTAGCGTGGGAATATTTTTCTCCTAAACAAATAGCTGCGTCAGTGCAGCACTGATGGGACATCACTTTTTAAAGCCTTTTCAGAGGCTGAAAACAGGACTTGGGAGTTTGATGATGCTTGTACAAAGGAGCCACGGAATCATCTGTTAGCACATGACAAATTCAGGCATGTTAATCCCTTCGCCTTATCTCTTAACTACACCCACCACTTAGTGCTGCAGCAGCTCTCCTCTGCTTTCCAGGCAGTTCTCCTTGCAGTCCCTTCTCGTGTCCTTCCATTTGCACATTTCCCCATGTCCTGGCCTTTCCCTGTGCATCCCAGGAAGCTCAGCCAACCTCAGTGCCTGCAGCCTCTCCCTTGGTTCCTGTAAAGGGAGGTTTCTAACAGCTGCTCTGACCCCAGGTATCAGCCACCCAGATGTTCTCCTCTGTTGCTCAATTTCTTAAGCTCTTTACAGTGCCCAGCTACTGACATGAGACAGGACAGATACCCATCCCAGTAACACATAAAATACATCCCTGAAGAGGGTGTAGCAAGTCTGCAGCTGGGAAATATCCCTTTAGACCCCTAAGGGGAAGCACAGCTATTTAAGAGACTTGTGTTGATATTCTACGTGCCGAGGATGCAGAACCCTCAAGCCTTGCCCACCGGAGGAGCACACTGCCCTACAGCAGAATCTTAAAGCTACTCAGTGCCTGCAACAGAGTAAAGCAACATAAAGGCACCTGCCGATATGGAGGCGCAACCAGGCACAACGGCTTCGGAAGATCCGTAAGGCTTCTCTCCAGGGCCTCGTGTCAGTGCCCATCATTGCACAGCGGGTGCCGAGGTTGTAGGGATTGACCCTTCCCCACCAGAATCAGTCATCCCCGCTCTCCAGCCGGAGTCCTGCGACGCATATCCGCTCCTCCCTGCCCTAAACAAGGGATCTGCTCTTTCCTGGTACAAGCCCAGACGAGCTTCGGAGCAGCGACCCCAGACCGGAGACATGAATTGGGCAGGACATTCACTGGGTATGGACATGGTTAGCAGCTTCCCAGGAGCTCTGTGCAGCTGAAAGATGGGCAGATGTACAGAATGGCATACCATGATCCAGCAGGCAGAAAGCAAATTTCTCTATTAGTCTGTTTATTTGTTTATTAATCTTTTCTTCTTCCCATTGCAGAATTGCCAAGACACCTGTAAATACCATCAAATAGAAGCAGAACACCTTCAGATAGAGACACTGAGCTAAATAAACTGGTAAAACACCCAATTTGTCTTTTCAAGATTTTGTATTTCCAATTACAGTTTTTTTTTTTCTTTCTTCCCAGAAAAAGTAGAGTGGCTTTTAAATAGCTTCAGAAGTTAAGGACGTTCCTCCGGTGCCTTTATCCCTTAAAAAGTGTGCACATATATACAAGTGACTGCAAGCAGCACTGCAGAGGGTTTGAGTAAAGGACAGTAATTCCACATGTGTGATACTATTTTGAATTTCGAGTTTGGGAGGATTCTGATGGCAGTGGCAGATACCACATGGCACTCGGTATCACTGCAATACAGAACGTGTTGCACTACTACTTGCCTGGGATACAGCTCCTCCTTGTTCTGAAGGGCAGGCAGATGCCCAGCTAGAAACTACTGTCAAAACAGGTCTTGGTAGTGATTCCGCAAGGAAAGACAGGGTGAGTTGAGTTTCCAAAACAGTTTTAGAAATAATCCCTATTGAATTTGGCCAGATTTACCAGTGAGGCTGAAGCTATCTAACAGCATCGGCAGTCAACCGAGTCAGAAGGAAAAGCACTTCAGCCTTTGCATAAGGAAAAGGATTCACTGGTTTTAGCCTTAAAAGGTTAAAGGATTTGCCATTTTTATCAATTAAGATCACAGCCTGAAGTATGGGATGAGCAAGCCTCAACCCTACTAAACCAGAGTAACAAGTTCCCAATAGCAGGGGAATAAAAATCACAGCAAGGGTCTAATACACTTCTGAAGGTCAGGCTCAGAGTGGTATTTAATAGGCCCATCTCAACTGAGCCTCTCAGCTTCTCTCTACGTGAGCACAAAAACCCTACCACCATTGCGACCAACTGCTAGTAATTCCCTGTGATGTTAATGAGTTTTGAATTTATGCAAAGTCTCCCAGCGGGTTCTTCCGCAATATCTACCAACTTCCATGTTAATGGGGAATACCTGGGATAAAAGCATGCAGCTTTTTCCTGGTTATTCATCAAAAGAAGCAAGCCAGACTTCAGTGGTTATTTGAAAAAGCTCTCTCAAAATCTGAAACCAACTAGCCTGGAAGTAAGAAGCAGACAGAGAAACATGTTAGGACTTGGTTTTGTCCTATTTAGCTTTAAAAAAGTAAAACTAAAATGAAGGTTCTTGGACTGTTTTTCCGCAGACAAGTTGGCAACCAAAATTAAATTGCATCAAGTACACGACTCATGTCAGTATAAGTATCTTGTCTCTCTCTCTAACAAGGCTTGTGCTAGGGTATTAGCCACCAGGTCCTCAAACCAGTACCATGCAGGCACAGTCTGAGCTTGTGCTTCCGTGGTTAAATGTGTGGCCAAGGGAGGGAGAACTCCAGCACTGTATCCTAAGTATTCCACTCTGAAGTAGAAGCACACACATACTTCTGCATTTCATACCCAGATAGATCAGCAAATAGATTTTTAATCATTGGGAGGAGGTTAAGCACATACTTAGTTCCTATAGCATCCATTTGTCAAACTAAGCATTGCCTGCAAGCTTCACATCTACCAGTCACCACAGGCACAAGATTTTGTGTGTCACTGTCACTGAATCTGGTGGGAAAATGTGGTTTTGTGGGTTTTCTTCTTCCGGGGGGACGTTATGTTGATTTGGTCTTCACCTAAAGTAAAAAAGTATTTCCTTAAATTCTCTGAATTCAATGTTGCAAGTGCAGGATCAGAAGTGTTAATAAAAGCTCGTATGTGACATGTCCCGCTGCAGCGGAGAAAGCTCTTTTCTGCAGAAGGCAGGGAATCTAGATTATTAAATTATATGTAGCTATATAGCCCAAATGAAGCATTCTCCCATACCCGGATAATCTCTTTATAATAATTCTTACATGCACAGCATGGATCATCTCAGTTACTTTCACAATCATTTTGCACTGATTCTCCAAGAATTACAAGAAGTTGGATTCAGAAAAAGCCTTTTAGTGGTATGCTATGCTGAAGGGTTTAGTTCTGCTGCAGCAGGGGAAGACAAGCAGCAGAACAACCTCCTAACATCAGAGCAGCAGAGGAATCATTAGGGCTGTGCAGAATTCTAGACTATAGCGCCGGGCTTTGCATTTTCATCCCAAAGCAGCCATTCCTATCAGTTAAACTGCAATACAGAGGTCTGATAACATGTTTTGCTGAAGTGCTGGACTTCCTGCAACTCCTTTCTCACATTCCTTTCCCTTAATCCTAGTGCAGCGATCAAAACTAGAACCAAAATCCAACTTTGGACCCACACAGCTTTACAGGAATTCAGTCACACTAGCTCAGTTTCTCCTAAACTTATCAATGGCCAGCAACACAGTGTGAAACGGGGCTTTCACAGGCTCGGGTGGTAGGTGACCTCCAGCTTTAGGGCCTGTGAACATGCTGTTCCTGCTACTGTTTTCTCTGGGCTGTTACTCAGAATATAAATGTATATTTTCTTGTGTATGGGGAAGATTGGAGACTTCCAAAAAAATGGAAGGAGAAAGGGATGGTTAAGCCTGTCCCTGAGCTATACCATAATAATTCTGCAGGATTGTATAGAGATTAGGAAATCTTATAAAATTAAAGACAATGAGAATGATTTCCTTGCTTCTTCTATATCACACAGATCCTGCAAAGCACATACCACACAGTCACCACCTGCATGACCAACTGAAAGTCTCATTTCCAGCATGAAACACAAGATGTCAGAACTCCATAGCTTGTCTCAAGAGATATTACGCTTAGCTGTTTCTTCCTCCATGTTTATTCCAAGGGCAGTCATTACAAGAACCAAGGCTTACACACCACGCATGTCCTTCTGCTTTCAAAAACGATCTGTGATCAAAACAAAGTGCTACAGCTGAGAAGATGGTATGGCATTTTGATCACTCGGGCTAAATTTGTTTTGCCCTAGGAACAAACCAGCCCCACGTGTAATACCAGGAGTGCTCTTGGCTTGTTCCAGCAGTGCGATGAGCAGCAGAGATCCCATTCCATACCCCAAATAGCAGAGCTGTGCCTGCAAAAGCCTTATGCCTATGTGATGCTCAGCCAGAGGGGCAGTTCCAGATGTCAGACACCAGATACATCTTACATTTGCATCATAGGCACATGAAGAATAAAATGCTGCTTGCGCACAGAGGAGCAAGTTGTCTTCAGAAGGGTCAGCCATAGGAACCGTTAGGCATGAGATCCCACCAGCCAAAAGCTTTGCAAGGCAGCCCTTGGTCAGCGACACCTCAATTTGAGCTTTAATTTCAACTACCAATATGCACACTCTGCAATGCAGGTAGCTCTTTCTCTGACTCCCAGAATGAGGATCTGTTGAGGCAGTGAACACCCAAGGACTGTAGACTTCAGAAACCACTTTGAAATTTGGTCTTTAACTTCTCAAGCTAATTGCCACAGCTAAGCATAAAACTAGTTCCAGATCAAAAGTTAACCCCTACAATTAAGTGACTATCAAGGAGGATAAACATTACTACATCCTTTCACTTACACTAACTACTGCAGGTCAAAACCTGTGTTTACAAGCAGACCTTTGGCAACATTTAGATGTCTCTAACTAAGGCTACGAACACAAGGGTTACTCTACTCATGTGAAATTCTAAAGTTTCCTGAATAACACGAACACCATCACTATGACTCCGTGCATGCTGTTTGACAGTCTCTCTGTATCAAGTGCACTCCAAGTATCACACTGGAATCACTGGACTATCGAATCTACTTCACTAACTTCTTTTAGATATTGTGACCTTAAAGAGTATGTGATATCACTTCAGAAGACAGCAATAAAGGATGCATATAGGAACTCAGCAGGACTGGGAGGCTAAGCAGGAATGGATTTGAATCTACTTGCACTCCGGCTCCTAACAGGAGTAAGACCTGCATGCTCTGATATGTTCCAAGAAGCTCCAATCCTAGAACCGTCTTGGATCAGAGAAGTTCCACCTGCTTTTCCCTGCCCTCCCAAAGCCAGCAGTCAGACTGGTACATCTGCCAAAGAGCCAAATCAACGTAGTTTACTGTTTGGAGACATGATTTAAGAATATCAGCAAGAACACTTGGACAAACATAAATGAAACTCTTCAGGTTTGCAGGAATCTAGAGAGAAAATCCTTTTAAACCCTGCAAGATACTGTCAATGGGCTCCTCTGTGAAGTCAGGGTTGCTTTCTCACTTTAAGGGAAAAAAAGAAAGGAAGCAGCAGTACCTTAAGCCTGGGAATGTCACCACAGAAGTCAGGCAAGCAGAAGAAACCGAAAAAACTCATGTTACAGTAGGCAACTGTGTGCAAGGCCAAAATGAACACTCTCACGTCTCCACAAAAATATATCACATTTAAGAAACCATCATTAAAACAGCAACATCGTGCCTGGCTTCTTGTGAAAACGGACTGAGTACAGAGTTTTTTTAGCCTCTGTAAAGCCTAAAAGGTAACTGCTCACAGCCATGAATCTTAGTTGAGGAAGTATGCTGAAAGGTTGCTGAGAGGAGCAGTGACAGATAAGCATGAACTAAGAGTTACACCATTGTCAGGCATAAAGGTTTCATGTTCGATGAACCCAGAAGGAAACACAAGTTTGACAGAAGACACTCCACGATCTATTTTGAAATCGAGCTTTCTGGGAAGCGTGTAGGGAAAATCCTCAAATAGTTGATGAGAAAGGCCAATCCAACACAACGCACTAAAAGATGTGGTCCAGCAGACAGAGAAAGTGTTAGAGGTTGAGGAGCTTTCACAACAGTTTCAGTCACCACCCAGTGAGTGTGATCTATATTGGAGTTTTATCCACTAACTCCAGACACACAACTTAACAGCTGTAATAAAGACGCAGTTACATGGGGGAACTTCAGGGAAGCTTTTAAAAGATATTCTGGCAAAATGACTTGGTTGCTGATCCTCACAAGACAGCTTGCTAGCTCAGCTGAAGAGTTTTCAGACATCACAAATTGTGCCCTATGTTCTTTCCCTCTGCAGAGTAGGATGAAGAAGTTCTACCTCAATAACCTATTCTGAAGAAAACTGAAGAAAATTTTCACCTACAGTTTTATTCACTCCAACTCACCATCCTCAGGGTCAGAGCAGAGAAGCAAATACTTGCTATTTATTGCATGCTCAAAAACAGACACTGACCCATTGAACAAGATTAGGTTTTAAATCTCAGAAGGAAGAATAATGGTCAAAAGGCTAAACAGGGTTGGAGCTGGAATTGATGGATTTACCAGTTGCAAGGAGCTACATCACCAAAATGTCAATTTTATAGTGACAGACACAGAATAATCAGAGGGACCTTATATGCCAAATAGTCTAAGACTGCACAGAAGATGCACGGTGTGTGTGAGTCCAGGGGAAAGCACAGACACATTTCTAGAAACTGTCTGCAGAAAGTGACAGATAATTGATCTGTGTAGAAGCTGAAAGACAATTACTCCAGCTAAGGTCTCAAAGGGCCTAGAAAAACAGGCACATCATCATCCTGAGCAATTCCCATTTCTGTCTTTAGCTATCCAACCTCACTTCTGAATCTCCTATCCAATAAAATCCTCTCCTCTGTTCCTACTGGGTTCAAGCTTCAAATTCAGGACAGGAAAGACACAAATCCTGAGAGGCCACACATAACCTGTACTACCTGTGGTGAAGCTGAAGCCATTCTTGGAGTGAAAGCTTGCAGGACTGGGAGGCACAAGTTTATCTCCCCTCTTGCCCCAGCATTTTGTTCAGCTCATTTGGTTCCTTATGGACCTGCCACTACCTCCTGGCAGAGAGAGCACACAGCTGTTTCCATACAAAAAGCAGTATCTGAAACAATACTAGTATCAAGTGACACATAATGAACTTGTGGCCAAGTCCAAACAGGAGACTGTGAAGGTTTAAACCTCTGCAAGCTCACAGTGACCCTTTTAAAATACTTTTCTTGAGATTTCAAATGTGTCTGACAGAACAACTATGAATAAGAATTTGTGCAAAAAAAGTGGAAAAGAAGAAATTGTGTGTGTTCCTGCTGAGCCAGCACCAGCCTCACCATGCTCCTGTGCAGGTTCTCTCTACCAGGAGCCACATCCCTCCCCACGGCTGGCTGAGAGTCCAGGATAAAACAACCCAAGTTTTTCCATGGCTTGTTGAAAGATATAAAGGCCTGCAGGCAGGTAAAGGGGTAGATGTTCCAGTCCCTCTGAGCCAAAGCCCTAATATGAAGATAACAGAAAAGAATGGGAGAAGAAACTGAGTATTCAGGGAGGTAGTTTGCAACTATTGCTATAAATGACACCATTGTTCTTCAGAAAGGTTTTATAACTCAAAGACGCTTGTATTTTAGAACTCATAGTATTGGGCCATCATAATTCTGATATACTGTAGGCGTTTATGCAACACAGCTATGTAACCCCAGGGCTACATTACAATGAATATACATAGGATAACATTTTTGTTTTAGCTTTTTTTTTTTTTTTTTTTAAACCTAGAAAGACAAGATTCTTGTGTATTTGCACAGGAGACCTCATGTAATATTACCATACTATTTCTAAGCCCTACAGGTATAACCTTTCTTTTTGCTTATTAGTTACTGCAGCTTTCCTATCTTCAGGTTTTCCCCTATTTTAGAGATACCAGAGAAGTGCAGTGTTTTGTTTGCTATATGAGATATAGCCAATGTTTTCTGAAAATAGAAAACACACTAACTGCATTAAGCACTTCATACTGACTGCTAAAATTGTAATTAATTTTTGAAGACATATCTGACATTTCCATTTAGTCTTAAAAAAAAATCTATATTGACATGCATCTTTTCTATCTTCAAGGTTTCTGGAAGTTTTAAAGCTGCAGGATCAGTGTAAATTTGGCTCCTCAGCTAGGAAAGCAAACAACTTCATTGCGGAATGTGGTTAAATAAAATCCTTAGGTCTGTCTTGATCATCACAACTAGAATTACCAGCCTGAGGTACCACTGCCTTGCAACTATTTGCTGGGAACCAGTTTGGCAGCAGAGCTTCAGAACTAGATAGAGGCATCATTAGCCCAATTTCTCTGAAGAGATCTCCCATTTTTCATGGGGATGGAGAAGTGGAAAAATAAGTTTCAGAAAGTAAACCAAGACCTCGGGAGTTGGTGGAAAAGCTTCTCTGAAGTTGCTACAGTTTGAAAGGTATTTTCTTCTCATGAAAGGTAGCAGCGGTGCCAGTATAAAACTGCACTTATACTCTAGTTGCATTTTGGTGCTAGGAACAGTAGCTGCCTGGGTCAGTGCACAGGAGTGATGTGCAATCCAGCACTTCCATCTGGCTATCATTGTTTCCCACCAGTACTCCGTACATGCAAGACACACAGACTATAGAGGGCTTCAAGCAGACTCCATACTTGCTTTATGCTCAGTACATGTGTTTTAAATAAAGATATTTGAGGATTTCACAAAAGCCCAGCTGACAAACACGACAGACATAGGCTTAGAAATCACAGGGAGAAGAGGTAATGAGGCTCCAGTGCAGAAGAGGGCCCATACCTTAGTACAGGTTTCTCTTACTGTTATTTCACAGAATATTTTAATCTTCTCTGTAGCATCCTTACTGTGCAGAGTTAGGAATAAATGAGACTCCAAGTCCAATTAAACTGTGTGGATTTGAAAAGGCAGCCATTTCCAAGAGGCAAGTCAAGAGGCATCAGCATCCAAGACAGGAAAACAAGGATCAGAAGCCTCCTGTTCTTATGGAGCGTGTCCATACGAACCAAGCGTAAGTTATGGTAATTCCATCCTCCCATAATCAATATACACAAAACTGTGGCCAAAATATCAAAACAGGCAGAGTAACATCCTGCAGAGACACACAACAGCAGGTACCATCCTGCAACGTGTGCGTGTTTAACCAGGGTTTGTAAGTCCCTCTCTCCATGTGGCTGCAGGAACTTGCTCCCGCTGAGCCTGGCACTGAGCCCTTCCTTGGGTTGCATTAGCATTCACAGTTCTCCTCTTACAACGCCTTTTTGAAGAAGAGTTCAGGCAGTCAAAGCATCTGACTTCTGAGATGCTTATCCAAGCAGGCTGGAGGGAAAGGAAATACCTGCCCATGCTCCTAGCTTTATATCACCGGGTCTGAACTGTAGAGGATCTTGTATGGAAGAGCTGGCCAAGGCAGAGCCTGCAGACCAAGAACTCCTCCGTCTGCAGCACAGCCCCTACCCCAGCCTGGCATTAGCACAGAAAAACCCGCAGAGCCTAGAGGTCTCAGGAGGCTTTCCAAGAGCAGCGCTCCGCGTTATTCCCGTTACGTCAGTTCGGTACCGTCCTCGGTCTTCAACAAGGCCCCAGCACAGCCCTCGCTGGGCAAGTTCTGGTCAGACACCTACAAACAAAGCACAGAACTGGCAAAGAGAGAAGGTTCCTCCATCACCCTCCAGACACATTTGATTTTTGAAGGAGTTACTTGTGCAAAAAGCCATGGCTGGGTCAAGCTGTCTGTTCCTGCTCACTGAGTACAACACCGGTTATTGTCAAGGAATGTTCTCTGTAGGCACCAGACATTAGTGTTCTGTCACCCCTAACGGACACGTGATCAGCAGTGCCAGGATGGGTGGTTTGGAGGTTGAGCGGCCTGCAAAGGCTGCCTTTTAAGGACAGCTTTCCATAAGCATCTTAAGGCTGCAGTGGTGTCAAATCTGAACGACACCACGTCAGCAGCCCGGGCTATCAGGCAACTCCTAGGCATAGCTGACAGCTAGTCTGGAATTCAGCACAAAACCATCAAAAAGTTAAGACCATCATTCACGCAGAGGGAAAGACATTCAGAAAGGGGCGTGCTGGTCAAGAGTGCAGCAACACACTTAAGGATTTTGAGAAGGGTTTCACAGAATGCTTAAGGTTGGAAGGGACCTCTGGAGATCATCTAGTCCAACCCCCTGCTCCAGCAGGGACACCTAGAGCACATGGCACAGGGTGGCATCCAGGCGAGTTTGGAAGATCTCCAGAGAAGGAGACTCAAGGGGTTTGAGGATAACTAACACTCCAGGTCCCTTGTGACACTGCCAGGTACTGGCCATGTACACATTTCAGCAGGATTGTGTTTCAAAACATCTCTCAATAGCTTCACTTTACAGTGGCCACGGTTCATACTTGGGAAATAAACCTTTTGTGAATGGGGACACCTATTCCAGACTCTTTGGTCTTCAGCATCAAATGTGCCATCTGGCTTCAGAGATGGGTCAAAATCCTTTTACACTAGAAAGACAAAACAAGTCTTGAGAGGTTATTCCATACTTTAAAATATAGGAGTCAGGAAGGAAGGGAAGGGGAAAGGAGATAACGGTAACAGAACAAAGCAGCAAAATTGGGCAGAAATGTGTTACCCAAGCAAATACTATGCTAAAAGCCAGCCAGGTGCTGAGCCGCAGAGAATCCTGTGAGCACTGTGGCCTTGCTTGCTCCAAGCTCCTTGCCAGGTAGGGATCAGGGCAGATGGACAAGTCACATAGCCTCAAGGCACTGGAAATGCTGCACAAGACTTGCTCTGTCCCACACCTGAGAGCAGGGCCAGCATTTCAGAGCACATGAAGGAATCACACACATCCACTCCCTGCAAGAGCCTTTTCCAAACCTGTTCATCTCACTGCACTACCCATTGTCCTCAGTGACACAAATAAAGAGGGTTGGTCTTGTCACATCCACTGCTGCTCCTTGGGAAACCACACACAAAAAAGAATAGGGCATGCGTCACAGGGCAATTATTTTGTTCTCAACTTTTTATCAACGCCAGCAACAAGAAAATGAGGGTCAGAGAAATACGTCAACCCAAAGTAACAGGGAGCTTGATGCACTACAAGCCTCAGTTGAGGAAGTCTCGAGTGCTACCGTGAAGCTGCCAATGCCCTGCTCTCACCTGCTGTCAGCAGGATCCGCGGAAGCATTTCATTAAAGTTCTTTCCCCCTCTCCAAACATTTCACACTGCTCACACGATCAGATGCAGAGACGGAATTTGCTCACCCAAGGTGCCAGAGGGGATCAACATCATGAGCGAGTCATCCCATTATCCAGCTTCCAGGTTAATACCCACACGGACCGCATTTCTGCGGGACAACAGGTCTCCGGCCGCCCGTAACAAGGCGCCTCCGGGGCAGGACAGCAGCACAGGGGGAACCTTTCCCAGCCAGACACGCAAAGGGATGGAGGTCCTTCTGCTGCTGGGATGCAGCGCCAGCCCCGGCTACCAGCGCGGAGCGGCGGCCAGCTCGGAGGAACGAAGCCGAGGGCCGCCCGCTGATGAGCTGCTGCCCCCCGGGGCCTGCCCGCCCCGGCGTCGCTGCCCAGCGCGCGGCACCATCTCAGCGGTCACCGGGTTCCAGGGGCTGCTCCGCTGGACGGATGCCCCAGGGTGCCCCCAGCGCAATCTGGATTTCAGCCTGTCCACAGCGTGTTAACTGCGCGTAATTGCATCTAGCAGGTGTAGAACAGAAACCTCCACCTCCTGGCATGGAAGGACCCACGGAGGGATTTAAAGAGATAAAAGATAAAGAGACACATCTATTTAAAGGCGGCGCCGGCCGCGCAGCCTGGCGAGGCGCCGCTCTGCGCAGCGCCTGCCCGCGGGCACCGGCGGCCCGGCCGGCCTCGCACGGCTGCGGCCCGGACCCCGCGCAGCCGCCCGGCCCGGGGGGCTCCGCTCGAGCCGCCCTCACCGGGCGGGCGCCGCTGCGGCGGGACGGGCCCGGAGGGATGACACAGCAGCGGCGGCGACGGCCGTTACATAACGGCCACCCCGCCCGCCGCAGCCCCCCTCCGCCCCCCATCGCGGCGAGGCGGCGGCGGCCCCGCCCGCCCCTCACCAGCGGCTGCATCTCGGCGCGCACGGCGGGCACCTGGAACCGGTCTATCTCCTCCATCATGGTGGCGGCGGCGCGGGCGGGCGGGCGCGGGCGGGCGCTCCTCAGCCGCCGAGGGACGAGGCCGCCGCGCTCCGCGGCTGCTGCTGCCTCATCGCCGCCGCGCCGGGGTGACTCAGCCGCGCCGCTTCCGGGTCCGGCCGCCGCCCCGCCCCCTCCCTCATACATATTCACGAAGGGGCGCGGCCGCGCGGGGACGGGCGGGCGGCGGCGCAGTGCGCATGCGCCGCTCTCCGCGCAGCACCCCCCCCCCCCTCCTTTTTCGCAACCACCGCCCCGCCGGACGTACCATTCCCTCCCCACGGGGGGATCGGGAGACCCGCCGAGCCCCCCCACCACCGCGGCCGCGTTGGTGGCGCGCGACTTCCGGCGCGTTGCCATGGTTGCTACTATCAACTTCCGTTGGCCGTGGGGTCGCGGTGAGCACCATGCCGGGCCGGGCGGGCGACAGGCACCAGCAGGTGAGCAAGGCCCGACACCATGGGCGTCACTGCCGTGACGTCACCGCCGCCGTGACGTCACCGCAGCGTGACGTCACCGCAGTGCCTCCTGTGCCTTCCTCACATCGTTCCTAATGCTTCTGCTGTCCAAAATGAGCAATTTTCAAGTTACAAAAGGACTTTATTGCCACAAGTTCAGAACCAAAGAGTGCATTCAGCCAGAGATAATGGAGATGTTTATGCTCCAACCATGTAGCCCATTAATAGCAATAATGACGTGCGCTAAACTTAGCTTGAAATGCATGCTTTGAATTTCAATTTCTTTTATTTTTAAAGTTTCCACATAAATATATTCAATTGTTTTCAGCAGCCATCATCTTAAATAGTCTGAAATGAATAGACTTTGTATTACATTTGAAAAGCTTAATTAATGTTCTGCAATTACATTACTTTTTTAAAGCTCATAAAAAGTCATAAGCTGTTTAAATTATCTGCATTTTTTGACTTTTCACAGAACATTTAATAAAATTATGATCTCTCTTGTTATTACAACTCATTCTGTATCACCTCTCCTATATGTGCCTTGCACTCGTTAAAATCTCATTGCTGAATTCTGAAGTTTTGCCTGCAGTGGAGTTCCAATTCTTGCCAAGAAAATCTCTTTTGAAAATTATTAAGGTCCTGCTTCATACGTGTTTTTCCTCTCTGTCTGCGATCATAACGACACAGGAAATGAGCCTGCTGGCAGACTGTGAGCCCATTTTTTCCATGAGCATCACTTCTGTGCACTAACTCATCTCTTTCATTGCTATCTCTGTGCTCTTCATTCCTCTCTTCTATTTCCTGCACATTTCCTTTGCCCTGCCGTGCCTCTTAGTGGATCGCTCTTTTTGAGCTTCTTCTTCCTAAGATGGTTCTCACAGCCATGATAATTACTTGACCATTATCAAGTTCTTCCCTTTTAAGACATCACTTACAGACCCTTCTTCACTCTTATGGCTGTGTGTTCTTCAAATGATTTTGATCAGTGTTTTCTTTCTTTCCCTGCAGGTGGTGGTTGTCTGCTCTTCTTCTGTGCCCCTCTTGTCTCCGCCTTTTCCTCTGATATCGGCTTCTTGTTTTGTCTTGCTATTTATTTCTTCATCCTGGTGACCTCATCTCCAGTTCAACCTCTGCCACGTGACCTCTCTTTATTCTCTTTGAATGGAATCTGCCCAGCTTTTGTATCAAAATATGTCAAAAGCTGATTTGTCATTACGCGTAAAGTCATGCCCTCCAAGGTGAATCATTTGACTTGCTCTAATCCTTAATGAGAAGTGTCTTTAGGTCATTCCTGGTCTCTG
This sequence comes from Tinamus guttatus, assembly GCF_059628265.1. Lineage (NCBI taxonomy): Eukaryota > Metazoa > Chordata > Aves > Tinamiformes > Tinamidae > Tinamus > Tinamus guttatus. The sequence goes on along the minus strand of NW_028288615.1, from coordinate 40,108 downwards.
TTTGTGTTCATTTGGAAGGAATGTGCTTCCATGTTCAAAGTCTGTTAAAATAATTAAATACACTGGCTCACTGTGTGAATCAGCTTTGTGTTTCTGATACTGCTTGGTAAATGAGAAAACTTGTGTATGATCTGTGTGCCAGTACCTTGGGGATCTGAAAGGAAGTTGTATATCCTTCCTTTGGGATCTGAAATATGTTACAAGCAATCAAGCCCAGCAGTATCTTGGGCAGATGCAGAGCTATGGAAAGGCTTAAGCCAATACCCCCAAATCTAACTGAAGTCAGTGGATAGGTTATATTCTCAGCTTCTTTGAAAATTAGGTCTTGAGTATGACAAGCAACCTTCAAAGACGTAGTATTCTTTGGAATCATTGACCTGCGTGACCTGTACAAAAACACAGAAGAGCTGCTGGCAGAGCAGGGCACATCCCTGTGTCAACCCTGGGTCACTTTTGGGTGGCAAGAGGAAGTGGCCAGCAGTTATGAGATTTTTTAAAAAGAAGTTATTTTAAACGTGGCTATCTCAGATGCTGTTGGAAGTGCTGGGTATGCTGAATCCCGAGTTCTCTTTCTTCCCTGTGAGGCTTCAGGAAAAGCCTGGTCTGAGCAGTGGGCCATGCTCTGTGCTGCTACATACACCTGTGGCTGAAGCCCCCAAGGAAAAGCAGGATGTGACTGTGACTTCTTAACTGGCATCACATTTCCTTCTTTAACTGGCATCACATTTCCTTCTTTGTCTGCATTTACAGCGTGGCTGTGCTGGACTAAGCACTTAGGATCACCCCTGGCTTTTAGCAATAGATAACTTGCACACTGTGAGAAAATATCTGAACAGCGAGGCACTTCTTGTTACACTTGGCATGTGGGCTTGGGCCTGCTGATCTATAAACAGTTTCTTTTTTGTTCAGCAAGTTGTCAGAACAAGCCAAGGAGATTACTCCCAAATGAAGTCAACAACCTTTTTTTTTTTTTTGTCTCCTGCCAGAATGGCTTTAAGGTGCTTATTGGTTCTTAAACATGCATTAAACCATCTATGTAATATAAAATAAATGGTTCGTTTAGTGTCTCTCAGAAAGCAGATTAAAAATGTGTTGGCAAATAGCTCCTGAATTGGCATCCCTAGTGTGCAAGTGGTTGGCTGCTGCAGGGCAGCCTAGAAGTCATTTTGCTTCCTTTGGCTTTGTTTCTGTGCCCTGTTTCTCTGCTCATTGTGTCACGCAATGGTTTCCTATAGAGACTGCTAGTATTCTAAACAAGAATAAAAAGCTAGCAGGAAATTATTAAATGGTTTTACTCTTATAACTGACTTCCCACTTTACCTTCAGAATCCCACAAGCAACGTTGTGCTTATATTTTTCAGGTTACATATTAGCCTTTGTGTTGTTCTCTAGGGGAGGAAGGGAGGATAAAATCTCTGCTCAAGAAAATAAAGTACATTTAGCAGAAGTGATCTTTGATTAATCAGCCTTGCAGTCTGATTGTCTTATGCTGAGAGCTTGTATGGGGCGCAAAGAGGCTGTAGGAATGTCTCTTCAGTGGTCTTAAAAAAAAAAAAAAACACAAAATGCATAGCCTAGTTTTATCACTGCCCTGTGATGAGTGTTTCGTTAGTACCTAACCGATTTTCAGCCCTTGGAAACTTTGCTTAATATGAACTGACAGTTCTCCTTTGAAAAGTAATCAACCTGCCTCATCCCTGCCTCTGATTTATCTGGTATTTTAAGCTGGGTCTGCAAACCCAGGCAGCTCAGCCCTCCTTGTGCTTTAAGCACAGGGAGGAATTTCCCCTTGCTCAAGGAGATTTTGTGAAGTGGGGTACCTGGCTCCTCACCTCATAGTGTGTGTGCAGTGAGCACCCAGTAAAGCCTGTTGGGAAGGGGTGAGCTCAGCTGACATGCAGGAGGCTGCAGAGAGGGGTCTCTTCCTGGCACGTGGCAACATCCTCACATCTCTGACTCATTCAGTCAGGGCAGGCCTTGGATGGGAATGTGAAGGATAGACACGTTTTTTCCTGAAGGATTTCTGCCATCAGGAATTGAAGATTTGAGCTGCTTCTTGAATGAACGCTTGCTCTTAGGAGTAAATCCCTGCTTCCTAGATGATTTAGTTACCGTCAGCATTGCCACTGACAACTCGGGAGCTATCTCTATCAGAGGATAAATTGTTGAGAAGTAAGACTGTGCAAAATATCTCTTAAAACACAAACAAACAAACAAATGATCAGAATTGCTTCAGGACTTGGAAACAGCTTCAGAGCTTTTGCTCTTTATCGAAGAAAGCAGGGACTGACAGCTCTGTTTTATGTGAAATGAGTTAATAAGTCTCACATCAGCAGTTAGGAGGTTGTCACATCACCAGCAAAGACAGAGAATAAACATCACTGTTGACAGAATTAGCAAGAAGACCAAGGCTTGGGTGGATGGCAAAGTGTGTTTCTCTATTCTCCTATTTCCAGGCCAAGTTGGAAGCATATTGGGAGGCTGTAATGTACTCACACCAGACAGCAGATCTCTCTGCTGCTTGCCTTCCGCTTACGCATTTCTTCAAAAAGGCGGATGCAGAAATAGGATAGCTCTTCCCAAATGCCAGCCTGATAATGCCCCTTGGAAATACAGCAGTGTCCTTTGGAAAGTAGCCAGGAATTCCTTCTTATTTTAAATTTACCATTTTATAATTAAACGTTATTCAGAGGGATTTAATTTGCAGACAGCCCAAGCATGCTACTTAGAAATGCACTTAGAAAAGAATATTGGATAGCTCAAGCACAGCAACAGGAAAACTTCCAGCTGAAGAATTTGATTTTGCAACTATTTGTATCTCCCAATGACTTCTCTGCTTTAAGGGGAGTAGTGGGGAAGGAAAGAAAAGTTAAATGGAACCTAAACGAGCACTTTTCCTCCGTTTTCTTCTCTTCACCTGTGCTGCTCTGTTACAGTGCTGTATCTTTGTGCTTTATTTTCTAGCAAAGTCAATGTTTGGCCCAGGTGAGAATTTCCAGGCACTACTATCATAAATATGCCCTAGAAGAAGGGTACAGAAGAGGCCAATGATTTGAGCCTTATAGAGTCTTAATTTAGATATGACAGTTACTAAGTTCTAATTTCTTTTCACTGTGGGAATTATGCTAAGTCTGTTCATTTATTCCATGTAAGATGCAAACAGTCATCAGAGAAAGTCAGTTTTAGCATGCATGAGTTATTGCTTTGGCATTTTTTGCCATAGCACCTCTCAGTGTGGTCTGAGTTACAGTGATGACCTAGAAGTGAGAAACACCTTATAACTCTTCTATGCCTTCTATCTACTCTCTAGTTCCCTAGCAACAATGCCTTTTTTTTCCCTAATATAAATCTCCCATAATTATTCACTCTTGTATTCCTGTTAATTATTATTATTGCAGACAGATATAGCAGCACCATTTCTTAAGAAGACGTATGATGACTCACGATGGTTTCTGTATTAAGACCATCTCCAGTTTACATATAATTTGCCAAAAATTAACTGTTTGATTCGAACTGTTGTTTGCTGGGCAGGTGTCTCACATAGGCTACATTTAAAAAAACAAACAAACAAACAAACAAACACCATTCTCCCAGATGCTGAACCATATAAGCCAAAATTCTGGTAGTCACTTATTATGTGAACTCTGTCCACGCTCGTAAGCCCGGGAGAGCTCCAGAGAGGCAGGGAGCCTACAAAAGATGTGTGATTATGTAATTAATCAGTGTATCATCATGTCTGTGCCCAACGGGATGAAGCGAAGGTTGCCACAGCAACCTTAATTCTTCTATTTTCTAACTTCTGAATGCGTCTCTTTGTGATTCTGGTAATAGTCTGTTAGCTTAAGATTTTTTTTTTTTATCTTGCTAATTATAAATATCAGCCAAAACATGCTTGAATTTTAGAGGTGTGTCTGAAGCCAGGTCCTTGCTGTGAGGCTTTTGCTAGTCAGCAGACAGCCATTATGTTGATTTACAGTTACCATTTATTTATTACATGTGTGGTGGATGCATTTGCAACCTGTTGTACCAGCACACTGTAAAGACGGAGCAAAGTACTAGTTCACACTGCAAAAGAATTGCAACTTAAATAATACTCTTTGGATAACATGTTGATATAGCAAAGATGAGAATGTGGAGATGGGGGCCATCATGCTGGCAATGCACCAACTACCTGGATGCTGTTGAGGACTTTTTACAGCTAATGTGGGAGAGAGAAGCATCAAGGAAAGATCTGACAAAGGTCAGTGTGCCGGTTTGGAAAGATTTTTCTTGCAGAAAGTAAAGAAAGAAGACAAAGCGCAGCAATCCCTCCCCAGAAAAGAATATCCAGACTGCCTTTTTCAGCAGACAACACAACTGTAGACACTGTGGTATCATTTGAGTGGGAGTTTGAGTTATAGCACATTTCGTGCTCTTGTCTGACCCATGATTGCCTTATGTCTCACCAGTACTGGGCCAAGCAGAGCGGCAACCTTTGCCCCTGGCGGCTCCAGGATAGCACAGACAAACACTGTTTTCAGCTTTACCTGTTGCCCAAGTAGTTTGATGACGGCCGGTTGGTGTAAGAGGAGAGGGAGGATCAAGGAGGGAGCGGAGGAGCCGCGTCCTGCCGGTGCTGTGTGACCGCGGCCTCCCCGGGCCCTGCGCGGCTCTGGGCTGGCCGGCCCGGTGCGGAGGACCCGAGAGCAGGGCTTGGGCGGCCTCCTTGGGGCACTCGGACCCCAGCTCCTGCACTGTCGCGTGGGGAGGTTGGTAGAGTCACGGATATTTATTCACTGGTGCTTCTTTAGATCGTGTTATTTGAAATGTAGCAACTGCCAAAACCAGTTGCCCTCGAGTTGCCTTGCCTGAGCCTTTACTGCTGGATAAGTGATTTTATAGGCCCATTTACGGAGGCTAATAGTGAGGAGGCTTGTTTTGTGTTTAAAACTAGCAGTTCCCTTTTGATTTCAGTCTAAATTAAATTCTGCTCTGGAAGTCTATCTGAAATTTTGTCTGGGCTCACAGGTGCTCTGCCCCAGCCCATGGTGGGACTTCAAGGAAATGTCAAAACTCTTTATCTTCTCCAAGAGTAAAAACACGCCTGATTTCAAAGTGAGGCCCATTTTATAAGCACGGAGGTGTATGCCTGCTCATTCCCCATTCACTGTTTTTAACATGCCTTTTTCCTAATAAATAAAAAATGCTGACAGCTTGTAATACCACTAATATTACATGGCTTATGTTATGCAAAGGGAAACAACATTGAAATTCTCAGTCCCATCAACATTTTCAGAAGCAAATGTTTCTCTTCTGAATTCTTCTTGCCAAGCGTTAACAAGTAATGGGGTTACAGAAATGCGACTTGGGGAAGTAGGGTCAAAGTCATTATGGCTACGTAATTGTTTAATGCACAGGAAGCAGGTGGTAGAAGTGGAAATTTAATTTTTCTAATCAAGAGAAATCATGAGGGAAGAGTGTAGGAATTGTATAGAGACCCATGTAGAGACTCCATAAGGTATTTGTAAGACATATGGAAAAGGAGATGAAAATAGTAGCAAGATAAAGTAGACTTTCCAGTAGAAAAACTAGATAAGTCATATGAAAATAGCAAGCCTTGAATAGGTAGCCTTGAACATCAAGCAGTGGTTCTTTGCATTAGTATGTGGTTGTCCTGTGCATCCTAAATATATATATGGATTGAAAATTACTGGGAGAGACACTAATCAGAAATAAAAAGATAGCATTTCTGGTTCAAGAAATCCCTGTTGGAGGCTGAAAGGGCATCCTGGAAAATGCTCCATAGATACCTGCTTTTGAATACTCTTGGAGACAGGTACTTTTCAAGGTGGACTGTACATCTGGCCTGAAAGGCTGAGTCTTACATTTTTCTAACGAAAATGGAAAAACGTGTAGGAACTTCCCCCACCTTTTTGTTTTCATTCCGACTTCCCATTTTGTAAACCTTCTGCACTCTCACAAATACGAAGGTTTTTTGTGTGGGTTTTTTTTTTTTTTTTTTTTTTACCATCCAAATTCCTTTGCTTCTACTGACTGTCCCATTTGGTCTTCTGGTTGCCTGTGTACCCATCCTGTACCTTTTTCTCTTATTATCTCCATAACGTCTTTCTTTTCTGGCTTTTCTCACCAACACCAGAAGGTGTAAATAAATATCTCTACACTATTAATCCCACTTGCATCATCAGCTCCCAGTCTATTTTTATCCTTAAAATTTATCTTCAACTTTATGGAACATATAGATGTAAATTTTCTCTTAGCCTCTTCTTAGGGCGTTCTCTTATGTCTTCTTCTTTCCTTGGATTATCAGTTTTCTTTGACACAGTCAGACAGGCTCCTCTTCAAATAAGGCACTTTTGCTGTCTTCCAGGTTCTCTTCCTATTTGTCCCTCAGTGTCCTCTGAAAAGCATCCTCTTTGTTTCCTCCCTGCTTTCTGTAAAGCTTTTGTAAGACATTGTCACCTTCTTATTCCTTAAGTTCCTTGTAAGCCCTCCTAGAAATACTCTGCAAGGCTCCCTGTACCCTTTTTCATTGTTTCATTCAAAGTCTATCTTAAAATTCATATTTATTTATTTATTGCTCTAATGCAGTCAAGGGGATCAGCAATGATTGACTTTCTAGCTGTTCATCAGTGTTTTCCGCTGCCTTTCAGCACTCACTGCTCTGAATATTCCGAGGTAGTAATGTGCTGTCCCTGGCCTCACCGTGATGAACAAGCATTTGGGGCCAAAGCAGACTTTCTGACGAGTTTGAACAGCGTACTAGCATGCAGCGTGCACAACATTTACGTTTATAACACATTAGCACCAACAAGGGTAGAGCACAGTGTTGCTTCACGCAGGTAAACTCCAGTCTTATATTAGGAAAGTAACTGCTTTTCCTTCAAATGATTTATAGGCAAAGCAACGGAATATTTTGGCTTTTGAAATATGCCATTGCAGGAGATGTAAGCAAGCACATTCAAGTTTCATTCTGCTTTGGTTATATTAGAAAAAAAAATTTTAGATGTGTTCTGTTTTGTTTTTCTCCAGGGCCAAACTGGACCCTCAGGAGGAAAGGCAGTACCTCAAAGACCTGCTAAAGCAGTATCCAAAAAACGGGTAAGACTCAAAAGCCAAAAGTTGTCTCTTACTTTTCCTCTGTGTCTGTGAGATAAAAACCAGAATGTATCTGAATAACGTCATATTTTATAGAATTGTTAACGTTACAGTATACTTAGCACTAAGGAATTGCTCTATATTTCCATGACGAGCTCGCTTGCCAGCAAATTAGAATAAAAAAATGGAAATTTAAACAAAGACACAATTTAGGTAAACTGTAAAATGGAAGGATTAAAAAAAGTTTGTAATTTAAATTCTGAAGTATGAGCTGACATGGACTGTGAAAAAAAATGGCTTCTCTGGTTAAAAAATTCAAAACACAGCCCAGATTCATATAATTAACATACAAATACAGTGTTAGAGAGAATAGTGTTAACTTCTTGACTGTTAGGCTTATCGTAATGTTTTTCATAGCCAGGCAAAGAAATGCATGGGGAGGCACCCTTATTTTATCTATCTTGCTCTTATATAGGGCCAAATCATGAGCTGATATAAATTCACCTAGTTCAGGAGACACGGATGGAGAAAAGCAAATTAACATCAATGCAGTCTTCTTTAAGATGGCATGGTGTGTAAACAGCTTTTCACTTCTAAAGTGAAGGCACACAGCCTTGTTAAACATTCCTCTTTTGATCCTTTAAAAAGGTATTTACCTTTAATACAAAAATAATTTTGAAAGATGCTTACCTGTTTAAAACTTAAAAGTGTTTTAGTCAACATCTCAGGGAAAACGGCGCTGAACTGGCCTTGAATTATGCATGATAAATGCCCTACAAGCAGGTGTTCGTGTGGGTAACTGCATCACAAATGACTGTTCTGCTGCCGCAGTCTCTTGAGGATGAGCGAGCCTGACCTCCTCCAGTTTGCCTCGGTTCAGTTTCCCTTTTCCCTTGTGGAAACTAGATTGCAGCCTGCAAATTTCCTTGGTGCTTGGCATACGCAGAATTCTCCATTGCTTTCAGTGACTGCACACACGGACACAGAAACCTGCTGTTTTGTGTTGCTCTGCAGATAGTGAAGCTTTGCTGGGCAGCAGCACTAAGCAGAAGTCATGAGAAGGCTCTTTCTCCCCTTTGCCACTCAGGCTGTTTCATGAGCATAGCCTGGAGTGTTCCCACAGTCTGTGCTCGTGTCACTGCACCTACAAAGAGCCTTCGCTTGCACCCTGGCCTCACCGACAGCTGCGCATGGCCATAAAGTTTAATAGCCCTGAGAGAACGGTGCTTAAAGAAATGATTGATTTATTTTAAATCCACTTATTGCGCATTTCAAATTGAGAGTTCAAATTTCAGTTTGGCCCTGAGCAGCCAAACTCTTCAGTTAGTAACTTCGTGTTCTAGCAGTTTATCTATAATGACAAGTAATTGAAATTCATCCCTGCAGTCATCCCCTGCCTATTAAAGATACTGTACCAAGACACCAACCCACTCCTATCCCAAGTTGACCAGCGCAGACCAGCAGGTCCGTGCAAGAAAGTGGTTAACGTTTCTCCAGAAGTCTCATCCCTGCAGTTATATGTCTTGAACTACTTTCTAAGTGTCGCTTATGTAATAGCACTTTAGAAGTAATTATGAGTCCCTGGATTGAGTCTTGATCAGTTCTAAGCTATGGCTCATCTGGACTTAATACGGCCAAAAGATACAGAATTGCCAGCTTCTCAACTGAAACTCAAGTGAGGTTGCGTTTTGTTCCTGGAGTTGCTCGTTTTGTTACAGGTCAGGAGTTATCTTCAATCAGCAGCTCCTCAACCTGAAGGCAGACTCTCGGCTGTCTGCGTGCACCACTGAACTCTTGCTGGCAGCTGTAGACATTTAACAGTCTTCACCTCTGGGCCTGCCTTTTGGTCTGGTCTGGTCAAAGCACAGATGGAAGGAGAGGTGCAGTTTCCTCTTCCTCGCTGCACGTTGGGAGGGATGCAAGTGGAAAGAAGTGAAGTGGTCACAGTCTTGGTGCATTAATGGCCTTGTTGTTCCTATGCTAGGATGAAGACCTGTCCACTGAAGTGGGAGAGGGGCTTGATGAATGGGGAGCAGCAAAGACTCTAATCAAACCTCCAGATCAACTGGAATTAACAGAAGCTGTGAGTAAACCTGTTCCTGAAGTGGGCATGAGATGTATACAAAACTCCCAAAACGCAAGCGTGCCTCCTACCCCTTTGTTTTGAGGGGCAATCTGGCAGTGTGAAACGTCCTAGCACTCTCTACTATCCATTATTGTCAGTTTAAACCCAAATGGCTTTCAGCAGGAAAACTGAGCAGGCGTGCTTTGAAACATGGCTTTGGGCTCAGACAGAGTACTGCTATATGGGAAGTTCTTACTTATTCAACAGGGGGACGCGGCCAGGACTTCCCCATGCTGAAGAGGGCCCTGCAGCCATCTCTGAGCTCCTCAGGGGCCAGTGGGAGTCCGAGAGGGGTCCTGTAGCCGTTTCTTTCCAGCTTGGTTCAGTGGCATTGCAGAGTCATTCACCTTTCTGCCTGCAGCGGTTTTCCTGTTCTCCACTGCTGTTTAGCACTCTCAGAGGGTAGCTACCTCCCCTGATCAGGGAGTGAAAACAGCTCATACTAGTAAGCAGTGGCCAATTTTCAAGCATTGCCACTGAGCTTAATTTTTATTATATTTTTTTGGATTGCATAGCTTCAAAACAGGGATCGTCTTTCTTGACATATACAAGACTTCCAACATTTTGTAAGTGCTATCTTAGGTGAGCTAAAAACTAATGTGACCGTGTTTTTGGTCTCCTCTGAGCTAGGTGTGCTCCAGCTGCTGCTGTCGTGGAGATATCAGCTGCAAGTCAGGCATCTGCAGCAAACTGAACCTCAGGAAAGGGAACATAAAGGACCTGGTGATCCTCTTATGCTGTATGTAACATTAACAGTGGAATTTCATTTATGATACTATTTTGTTTCCGTTCTGCAGGAATTAAAAGAGGAATTTACACGAATTCTGAGAGCCAATAATCCCCACGCTCCCCAGAATATTGTCAGATACAGCTTTAAAGTAAGTGTAGTATCACCTGTAAATTCAAGATGAGTTTTTTTTTGGTCATTAGCTGCTTTTATGTTTGTTTTCTGTTTATAAACAAGTCAATTTCCTTTTAATGTGGCTTCATCTTGCTATATGGTTTCTAAAGTGCTTTTGCAGAAGATGAGAGGCTGAAATCATTGACATATTTATTATTCAGAAAAAGCAGATTAAAAAAATACTTACTAGGTTCTGGCAATGAATATAATTAGTGCAGCTAATCTTGGGCAGAAAGTTTTTCCATTCAGTGGAGGAGAAAAGCCAATGCTTTATGCAGTGAATAGGGCATTCGTGCTTCAGTGTCCTCACATCAAGATTTGGTTGTTTGAATTTTAGGAGTGTTCAGAAACGTGCTCTGTGAAATCAGTGGCGGGAACTCCGTCCAGGATGGGTGGGTGTGAGCAAGGGAAGGTGCATCAGTAACTGCCAGGGAAATCCCAGGAGTCCGACCTTCACATTGCAGAGCATAGGCAGTGTTTTCCTGGAGCAGTCCTCCCTCCTAGTTTGCACAACTAACAACAGCAGCTGCTGCAAGGAGGGAGCGTAAGGACAGACCTGGCTCCCATACTTTCCTTGAAAGAGTTGCACCCCACAAAAAAAATGAGAGTGTGCGGGGACAGTTCTTCGAGCTCTAAAATTGGATGATCTCCAAACTTAGGCAGAGACTAGACAACTGTCCTGAGCCTGTCTCCTTTGCCACTTTAACAAGCTTGACTGTTATGCTAGATCAGGAGAGAGAGGATCTGTGGAAGCAGATAGGGTCAGTTTCTCTTCTCTTGCAGCTGGAGTTTTCAATATTTGTGAGATGGAAATAGGTGATGAACAATCCTTACATTCAAATCCTCAATGGCTGAAGTGGACTTGATGCTATGGTGTGATTGGTACAGAAAATGGTGGTGTTTTTAACAGAGACAAATTAGTGAAGCGTCTGAGGTTCGCAGCGGCTTCTGATTGCATTTAGGTGAAATTCAATCTTTTAAAACATGGTTTGAGCCTAGGTTGATGTCGGCACTATATAGTGGTCTACAAGCAGATGCCAATCAAGCTATTTTCAAAAAGCTGAATTACCTCAGTGCTAACTACCCCGGGCACCAAGCTAGGGTCCTGTGCTGTCTCCAGGCCAGAGCTGCTGCCTCTTAGTGGTGCTGCTCTTGTATCCGTATCCATATCCATATCCGTATCCGTATCCATATGAGGGCTCATTTAGGGATCTCAGCTCAGCATTGGTGGCTTTTAGTGATTGCTGTGCAGTAGAGAGGCACCAAAACTAGATTTAGACTCACTTGCTGTGGCCCTGGGGGAGAATCTGCTGCTTTTCTTTGTGTTTTAAACTTCTGACTCTTAATGTCATATGCTGGAAGAAATTCAGTGTAAATAAGTCAATCACAAATACATATTTTTCAGTATAGAACTTGCTTGGCAACTGAGGCTACAGAGTATTTTTGGCTTAAAATCACATATTCTTTCTCATGATTTTGTTTTTCCTCTCTGTAGGAACGAACATACAAACCAATAAGCTATGTGGATCAAATGGCCATTCACTTCTCTATGGATGGAAACATGATACTCAAAGATTCTGATGAAGGCAGACGGCAGAATGCCAGATCAAGCACTGAAGAAGGTAAGTTTGTTATTTGAAAACACAGTCGTTTTTAGTTAGCCACTGGTATCGTGTTTTTTTTTTTTTTTTTTTTTTTAACATGATGGAATGATAATGCTTCATGACTAGAGAATGGAATACCTTTAGTTTTGGGTTGTTTGCTTCTTTTGAAAGAAAAGAGTAAAAAAGTTCTGCTGCTTGCCACAGCACAAAGACTGTGATTTCAGAGCTAGATTAACACCATCAATTGAAATTTTCAGAGCTGTTTAGTGGCTTTTAAATAGCTTGCACTAGAATTATTTAGATATACACATCTAAATATTTATCCTACTCTGAAAGTTTCATTCATGAACTAAAGTTTGAGGTAGTCTTAAAGCAGAAATGGTTGGCAGCTGCGTGAGCATTCAGGAAACCGTCATATACTTGTTCCATTCTTACACTTTCTCCAAAGTATCTACTTCTTGACAAGGGGAGATATAAGATATTGGGCCAGTTGGAACTTTGACCTGAGCTAGCATGACCACTTTTAGTTTTTTAGTTAAGGAAGTTACCTTAATTCAGAGGCTCAAAAACTGGGTCAGTAAATAGTTCTAGATTGTATTTTAATCCGGGAAAGATGTACTATTTTAGAGATTTTCTCATATTCTCACATTTTATGAAAGTAGAAGTTGTGTCACAAATACTGCCTTGAGAATATTTATTGCTTCTGGCCTCAGAGGGTCAGTGGCTCTTTTAATTTACACTTAACAAAATGTGTGTGAGGATTTGAAGTAGGACAAAGTGCTAAGTGGGATCTGTAATGCCACAGAAGCATGGATTGTTATTGCTGGCAGTGCTTGTTTTCATAGATTCCAAGTTAACTTGTTAAAAGTAAGCTTACAGCTTGATGCTATTATGACTGTGCACTCAGGGCTATAATTGGAATGTGCACATCCATCATCCTCTGACCTAGCTAGTATGTTCCTTTTAACTGTATAAGTAAGAACACACCATGTTACTGCTGTTTTCTATTGGTCATTCTCTGTGGTTGTGTATGATTACAGCCATTTTTGCAGGGCTGAAGGTCCAGAACTGAAAGCAAAGCCTGAAACAAAACTACCCGAACAAGTAGTGAATTTCAGAGATTTGATCTGAGTGGAAATCAGAGATTTGATTTCAGTTCAGCAAGCATTACTGCAGTATCATTATAGCAATAATACTGTCTCCTTGTGTGGCTTTGAGCAAACCATAACCCTGCAAAATGAGAATGGATTGTGGTGTTAATTAATGAGATGTAATTGGAAAAGGATGTATCTGTAGTAGTGCTTTGGAGGACAGAAGAGTCTGCAAAATGTGTCCTATTGTGTAGGGCTTACACACTTATCTCTTCCTTTATCAGAAAAGCCTCCTCTTGAGGATTCTGCAGTAATACCTGAAGAAGCAGAGATTAAAGATGAAGAAAGCACAGAAGATACACAGGTAATTTTCCATAGTTAGCTGAGAGGTGCCCATCTTATTTTTAATATTAGATTTGAAATTCATTTTATTATAAGATGGACTAACTTAGAAGCTTCTGTAATTGATTTCTTTATGCCTGAGATGTCTCTGTTGAGATCCTGCCAATTCTACCAAGTAGTCAGGGTCCTCCTTCTCTTGCTTGGTTTGGAAGAGCTGCACAGAGGGCTGGGAAGTCATTGCATACCAGGTCTATCTTCATCCAGAACTTCCACCAGGATGGACTGTAACTTTCAGGGAACTGGAAAATTCCCGGACAACCTATCCATCCCTGAAAGCGAAATTGGGCAAAATCTAGATAGGGAGAGATGAAAGCAGCAGGTATAGCTACCTGAAATAAGCACTGACTTAAAGGTAGTTGTACGATCAGAAAGGAGCTTACTGCAAGAAGTTTGTTTTTACACAAACTGTGTCAGGCCCTGGATTCAAAACCTGACTAATTTCAAATAAATTTGGTCTCTTTAAAAAGGAAATGAAAACATGGGTTATGGGACCGAAATAAGTTTTTCTGGATCTTCGGTTTCTTTTGTCATAGGCAGTCATGCCATATTACCCCATTCATGTCAGGCTGTGTTTTAAAATAACTATCTGGTAGCTAGATATCTCTAATTTCCAATTAATTTACAGTGATTTTCTTCCAGTGTCAACTTGTAGCCGTTTGAATTTGTGCCAAGATTGTCTTCTAGCTGAAACAGCCATTTTCTAGCATACCCCAGCCTGTCCCAATGTGTTTCTACAGTATGTATCATTTCAGCTAGAGTTGGACTTGGTTGAAAGAAAAATTATTTGCTCGTTTTATTACTGCCCCCTCAATCTTCAATAATAATCTCATCTGCTAGACAGCAGAAATCCAGCAGTCTGAGCTAAAGCCCTTCTGAAGTGGGGAAGAGGTGTGTGGTTCTTCCAGTGCAGAGTTTCTGCTCTACTCTCTTGCAGGCTGCAGGGGAGGAAGAGGCAGAGGAAGCAGGAACAGCAGAAGCAGCTGAAGCTGCAGAGGCAGAAGAGCCTCCTCCCCCCAAACCAAGGGAGCGCAAGCTCGCGAACCAGTTCAACTTCATCGAGAGAGCTTCAAAGACGCTCAACAACCCCTTGCGGGTACTCTGCTTCTGCCCTTTCCTTCAGGGCTTGGGAGGAGTCTTCCTTTGGGAGGATATGTAGAGCATCTGTTTTTACTGCAGTATCCCTGCAGATACTGTTGAGAGGGAAGAAAACAGTGACTAAGTGTGGTAAAACATGTGGGGTAGTGGAAATGGTGACGAAAAATTCTTGCCTTATGGATTCCTGGGCAGCCTAAAAGAGGTTTTGGTGCTACTGTAAATCTCTACCTGGTTATAGCACTTTTCAAGTATCTTTTCTTAGCTGAAAAAGGAGGAGGATAGACCAGTGGTTAGGGGACTAACTGAAGGCTTGGGATCTGTAGGAAGTTCATTCTTCTTTTGCCTCACACTCCCTGTACACCTTGTACTGTGATTCTTATCTGCAAAGTGGGGGTATAAGCAGCTATTTATCGCAAGAGCACTGTAAGGATCAAGGTGCTAAGGCTTGTGTTTTGCTCAAGTGCTAGAGCATTAGGCTCACACAAGGCTGGCAGATGTTCACTGCCAATAAACAGCACATCTCCCGTCCCGCTCCATGTCTGGGCTTTGTGGTCAGTGCAGGCCCAAGATGTTCTGCTCCTCACACCTGTTGCTAGGCCCGTGGCCCTTCCAAGGGAGCCTGTCTTCCCAGGGCACCCCACAGAACAGTCACAATGATGTTTGCCCCCAGCTGCGAGGTCAGACAGCGGGTGCCTCTGAGTCTTTGGAGAGAAAATTCTCCCATTTTCCCTGCTGCACTGGAGTCCAAATCCATACCGTTTCCGAGGGAGCCTGCTTGCCCGCTTTCCAGCTGTTTCACCTGAGGTGGGAACCTGCAGGACTGATGAGCTTGGAGAAATCTAAGAGCTATAATGCTGCTGGAGCTGCTGTCTCCTAGAAGAGGAGTCACCAGTAGGGATTGGGGATCCAAGAAGAATTTACACACTTGTGAAGTGCTTACTTCAAATTCTGCAGTTTTTTAAATCCCTGTAGAGGACACACAATCCCTAGAAAGAACACACAATTTGTTATTTCTCTTTCCATAGTTCTGCATCTTCCTTTCCCTTTGGTGTTGTTGAAAAATGCGGAAGTGCCTTTGAAAGCAGAACTTAGCCCTTAGATAGCTGTCAAGCACTGTTGTGGCTGTCAAAGATGTGCAATTTCCACCTCTCAGACTACTGCATTTCAGGGGCCAGTGAGATGTGACAGGCAGCTTCTTCAAAATATCCTGGCACGATATTTTTCTGAAAGAAAACACTCTTCCCCAAAATGAAAGTGTTTCACAGAGATTTACTAATTTCACTCCAATATTTGATAAGAGGGTGATAGAAATATCATTTCAGTAAGATCAAATGATTGGTTTAATGTTTGTAAATGATTGTTATTCTGTTGGCATCTTTCTTTTGACTCTGTGGTGTCCACATGGGATTTTAATATATAGGTCAAAACTTTTAAAATCTGGTAGAGTATTTTAACAAGTAGAAGAATATTGCTAAGCATTTGCTAGGCAGAGTTGATGCAAAGCATTTTAGCACATTGGATGCTGAATTCACGCAATCAATATTCTTCTAACTAAATGCTATGAGAAGTTAGTTTCTGCATCCAGAACTGTGTCACTGCAAAGGGTTTCAGCATGTTAATGGTTTGGTTACACTTCTTCATGCTTTTTCTTCATTCAGGACAGAGCGTGTCAATCGGAGCCTACACCTTGTAAAAATTTTTCAGCCACTGCTAACCAGGTATCTGTTTTTGGCTTTATAAGCTCTTTTAGTGTATACTTAGGAGAATGAAATGAGAAAAAGGAAAAACTAAATTACCATGTTTGTATTCTTCACACTGGATTGTGCTCAGATACTGCGGCTTTAGTCTCTGGTTTAAATCTGAGAACAAACTAGTGTTGCCCCCTCTTCCCTGCCTTAATGGAAGGTCCACTTGCAGCCTTTGAATTACACTTGGCTCCATTTTAGGTAGCGGGAGTGTGCCTGTTTATTCATGATAAACAACTGTTCCAAAACTGTTATTCAGTATTTATACATCTCTTAAAAATGTATGTATGTATGTGTGTGTGAATATACATATATATATGACAGATTTATATGTATATAACTCTTTACAGGTGAAATATGCAGCTGGAAAGGAAATCCAGGCAACTCTGCTGCTTCCTACAGATACTCACAAAATGCATTCGTTTGTCACTGATACGAACATTGACTCAAACTTTTTTTATCTATTTATTGTACAAATTGACCACAGAAACATCCATGAGAAAGGATTACCTGTTTTTTTCTGTGGTAAACTAGTATAATATCTTTAAAAATGACACTGTCCGAAAGTGATAGGAAAGGAATGAGGGGAGTGTCACTGTTGAGCTGAATATTGTAGCTTAGTCTATTTCCGAACTTGAAATCACACAGTAATTAACCTAAGATCTTCCCTCCATCCATCTAGAGTTTCCTTTGTTTTTTTCTGACACTAAGATGATCTGAAAGCTTGAGCAAACAGAGCTGTTAAGATAAGAAGCTGCTGCTAAAACTTTGCATCAAAGTGTCTGAAACCTAAGAGGAAAAGCTTTTCCTTGTTTTCATTTTATTCTTTTGAATATTTGAATGAATATAAGTTAGTAATTTAATTACACTTTTTTTTTCCTCAACTCTTCTTTTTCTTCCTTCGGCTTGCATATTCCTCTTCCAAAGCTTTCTCTTCTGCTCCTTCTCCCATTCTTCTTGTCACATCTTCTTTGTCCTTTCCAGTGATCTTTGGAACATCCTTACTTTCCATTTCCACCTGTAAATTTGTAACACAATACATGTTTTAGTCTTCCTTTTGTGTTTGAATCATACACCCTCTCCGAAGCTGATCTGTCAGAATTAGATTTTCTTTTCTTTGTTTCATAAGTAACATATCTGCCTCATACTGTATTAGTGCTCCAGCACAAATTAATTAATTCTTAAGTGGAAAAATTACTTACAGATCTACTCAAGTAAGGCATTCCTGGCAGAGCAGAAGATGTAAAACTGCTCTCAGTTTCCATTTGATCATATGTTGCAGAATTTTGTTGCAGAGTCTAAGATTTAAATTGTGTTAAGCAGCTACAATGTAGTTTTCCAACACCGCATGAGAAATGCATAAGCATAAGGGAAATGATTAATGCATGTTTCCTGATTAGCACTGGTAAAATGGCCCAAGAGGGCTGTCAGAATATCCTATGGAAAAAAATGTAGATGTGAAGCACCAAGAAGGGAGTTTGGACTGATTCCAGGGGGTGTGTTACTTTTGTGAATATTGTCATGTTTTTGTGATGGTGCAGATGTTTGTTTTCTGGAATATAATCAGATCCTGTAAACTTTGCCTGTATGTCTTGCAGTGGGAGATCTATGATGCCTACGTGGAGGAGCTTGAGAAAATGGAAAAGTCTAAAGAGAAAGAAAAACCAAGAGCCCATGTAGCAAAGAAAGAAGAGAAGAGG
The DNA here is from genome assembly GCF_059628265.1 of Tinamus guttatus. Lineage (NCBI taxonomy): Eukaryota > Metazoa > Chordata > Aves > Tinamiformes > Tinamidae > Tinamus > Tinamus guttatus. Next base: position 22,350 of record NW_028288615.1, on the reverse strand, counting down.
AAGGATAGAAAGTCAAGTTCCCTGGAGTCACAGGTACTGCCAGGTGCACATTTTATAATCTGGCAGAAACTCACACAGAGTGCAAATTGGGGAAGTTAGCAACTCGTGTGGGTTGTATAATTAGTTCTCTCAACTGACATATAATGGCTCTTAAGAAAAAAATTTTTATTTATTTATTTTGCCAGGAACTGTATTTCTGAAACAGCATTTCCTTTTCTAGTTGCTGTATTGTTTTATGAAAATGCAAAAAAGTGATACCATAATCTTGACTTTAATTTGATTTCCAAATGAGGTTTGTGGGTCTCTTGTGGTGTGCGTTATCAAATTTGTGTTATATTTTTGACTAGCATGTGAAGGATAACAGAATGAAGTAAGTAGAAACAATGTCTGTGTTTTCAAGAAGTTACAAGGGATTTAGCTATTTCCCATAATTTTCCTCTTTGCAAGTCAAATTATGATCTTTACAAAATGTTACTAAAGCAATATGACACATTTGCCTATTTTTAGTGTGGTGTTGTATAATTATCATTTATGATTATATACCTATAATATAGATATGTGCTTTATATGAAAGTTATTAGTAATTATTGAAATCTAAGCCTATGTACACAAAACGAATAGTGGCCACTAGTCTGGCCTTTCTGAGCAGCAGGTATCCCAACCCAAGCTCACAACTCAGCTGCTGCTGTGTGTTTGCTGCCAGGCTGGCACTGGCTTCCCATCCAGCACTGTTTGTGCTCTGAAGTCATACCACAGTCCATGCTCCAAAGTAACAATGAACCCATGTTTAAAATGTCACCCCGCTTCAAGCACTACGAAAACAATAACAACCTCTAAAGAGTTGCTTCACGTTTTGGAATGTTTTCAGGGGGTTCAGGAAGTTTTCATTAAGGGTTTGATTAGTTCAGAACTTTTCTTCCTCTCAGTCTAAGTTAAACCACTTAGAGGACAAACTGAAGTAGTTCTTGCAATGACTGGAGATAAATGCAATGAAAGCTATGATATAAAAATGTGGAAGTCAAATCTTAGTTTGCCGCTTGAACGGGTATAGTTATATGCCTGTAACTATGATGTACCTCTTTATTATATGCTGGCTCCCTGAAAATGGCTCTCGCTGTCGGAATATAAGGACTTTTAAACCAATACAGCTGAGATGGCAGTAGAGAATTTTGCTGGTTTAGCTACCCCACTGTTGCTCTGCCATCAAAAGCCTCTTAGCGTAAGCAAACCAGGAGCATATTCTGATAGGCTTCTTTGTGTGAATTGTGCCATTGAATTTCACAGTTCCTTCTAAAACTGATAAATCTTTCACCTGAGTAAGCACTGGAGAATTAAGCCTGAGGTCAGCAATATAATTATGGGCCTAATGGATGGATTGCTAAAAGCTAATGATTAAAAAGAAGTAAGAATTATACCGGAGATGTTTTCTTGTAACAGGCTGCTGCATGCTCCATTGACAACAGTGCACCCATGATCTCCCCTTTGGTGCTTTTTCCTCTTAACACCTTCCAAGGGTGATTGCAGGGAAGTCAAAACATCAAAACACTGGGAAAGGGAAAGGAAAAGCTTCCTTATGAGGAGACATTCTCCACAATTGGGACTGACTGTGAGAAAAGCCTGCTGAATTTCCCAGTTGTTAGCACTGGAGACATGAAACTTGCTGCAATCCTAGGGTAGAATCTGCTTACATCGAGTATTACCTTACGTTGATAAGATGCTCATGTGTAAACCTATGGAAATAAGGATGGGTGGTGTCAGAATCTGTACCCCACTCTGAAGTCAGCAGACGTGGAAATGGGTTTTGTAGAACTGCCAACTCATAGCTTATAAATTTGGGGCTGCACATATTAATTATAACAGATATCCCAGTTCAGTACTTGCTGAGGGCATCCTGCTTTTGATCATTTCTGAAGGGGACCTGTGGAACATCAAGCAGAAGATGTGCAAAAGGCTCAAATCAAAGATGCTGGGGCTAGAGGGAGCGATCAACATCCCAAGAGCTTAAAGCACTTATCCTGATGCAGAGCAGCTCCTCCTACCCCGAGATTAATGAAATCACAAATCTGTCAGAAGAGGGGTGGAACTGTGCAACTGGAGAATAACAAAGATAGAGTGTATATAGAAAGGGTAAAAATGGTTCAGTTAATATGACCTTAGTATTAGAATTAATTTGTAGGGAAAGAGTAGTTAGAGACTTGAGAATAAATCTGAAATAAACTCTGGAATGAAATAGCACAAGTTTACCAAAGGTGGACTGTGTCCAAATAATCTCACCTCTCTGATAAGAGAACAGTTGTGATTTTCCTTGTTAAGGAAAGAATAATAAAGCTAATCCAACTTAAACTCTGTAGAGCTGCTGCTATAATATTTTGGTGAAATGATTAGATAAATGGGAAAGGTACTTGTTAGTACATATTGGAAGGGACAGCTGGGGAGGAAGACTGCATTTTTGGATTGATTAAAAAACCTTTGAGGGCTTACAGTTTCTTGACATCAGTTTCTACAGTACCACTGAGTTGTGATGTGGCTATGAAAAAGGCAAGTACATTGGTAGAATGTATTCTGCAAGGGATGGCAGAGAAATGTAATTTCTGTTATGCAAGACATTGGGAGAACTCATCTAGAATAACGCATATATAGATACATAGATTGACAGAGCATTATCTGTAATTTTGGTCACCCTGTTTCAAAGGAGATAAGTACAAACCTTGAGAAGCATGGAAAAGAACACAAGAAGCACTAACTCAGTGTCACCCTAGAAATTTCTTCGAGCCTTCTTTTGAATATACTCTTTCACAGTGGTATGCTGGAAATAGCATCTTCTCTTGACTCCTCTAGAGAAGAAATGGTTTAATGATTTCTTTGAAAGTTCAAACAAAACTTAGATTTAAACAGAAATACTCACATGATGCCTAGATCCTGTGATTGGTGATGATTTGAAGTCTGGCCTGACTTGTGCATCCCACTTTAGCGAAATAGTTAGAATCTAGCAGAGTTTAACAAAACTCTGAGAAATGCCCCCTAAGATAACCTAGCCCACAGGTTGAAATTATCATTTGAAGTTCCTGGATGACAACTAGTTATTTCTGAAATAGCAGCTGAAATCTGAGGGCAATTAATCTTCACGTAATTGCTCAGCTGGAAGTTCACCTAGGGGAGCAGTAAGTTGTTACCCATTCCCTTCATTCTGCTGTTTGCAGAGTATCACTAGTAAGAGCAAATAATGAAAAATGAAGAGATGAGAACAATTTAGAAGATGAAAAACTGCTTGACAGGTTTCATCCCAGGGGACATTATTTGGTATTAAGAGTGGATATTTGAGGTGTATGAAGGTGATGGCTGTCCAACAGATGACAACAGTTATACCATGCTGTATTTTTGCAAGTGGGAGATTCTAGTAACAGCATACTTTTGCCAGAGATACAAGCAGTTATTTCATTGATTTTGGGGTGGATTTGTCTTCTGGATATTCAGTTTCATGCTTGTTTCATGCTCCAGTCTACTGGAGTTACACATCGCAACTGTCCAGCTGCTGAGAGGCAAATGTGAAGCAATTAGTGTTAATGAATAGAAGAGCAAGACCAAGGCATTTAATTTCAAAGTACTAATCCATTATCTGTATTAACATATGATTCCATTAACATTATTTCCATTCTAAAAATAACTTACACACAGAAATGAACGAAAAATTAGTTAGCTGATGAGCTCTCATTACATTTGGCTAGCTAGCCCAGAGTTGGCCTACAAAGAAAAAAACAGCCTCAAACAGATCTTAAAAGAGATAAATTAAGCCTATCTCTTCCACTGAAGATTTATTTCAATAAAAAATAGAATAAATCAAACCCAATATAGCACATGATCCAATGAGAAAATAACTTACTGTGATCTACTTTAATGCCAAAAAGTGTAGTTATTCATGGCTGCACTGCTAGCAGCCCAGCTAGCTCAAAACAAAGCTGATTTAAAGTTCTTTCAATTTATCTGGACAGTTTCCTGCACTGTAGGAAAAAGTCCATTGAATAATATATTGCTCCTGTATTTTCAGATTCTTTTAAGGTAAAGCTATTTCCCATTTTGCTAAAAGGGAAAAAAAAAAAAAAAAACTGTTACAGTTGATGCAGTCTCTGGGATTGATTGTATTGTGAGAATATAATAAAGTAAGCCTTGTCTTCTGATCTTCACTTCAGAATGATATCTCTGGTTAAAATTTCACAGTATTTGGGGTCCAGGTTTCCTTGGACACATAAGAGCTGCAGCTGCTGCTGTCTTTAGGGGACTGCACTTCCACAGCTCCCTCCAGTAGTACTTGCAAACTAAAGGAAGAAGAGAAATTTTCCTGCAAAATGGTAAATAGGAAGTGAAGGGAAGGTAGTTTACCTAACTAACACACCTGATGAACTAGTGGGACTCCAGAGTGTCTTGCAACTCTGCCTTGCGACTATGACTTTTACTGAGTTGGAGATAAGAGTATTTATTGCTCTTCTCTCTCTTTTTTTTTTTTTTTAGTTTTATTGTAGCCTTTCCAACATTTAACCTCTGTCAATTAAGCTTACTCAGAGTAATATACTGGTAGCAGCCAATGACATTTTTATAGCTGTGATGCCAATAGAGCTGGACAGGTGTTAGCACAAGTGAATTGTTTTTTAGAAAGTGTTTTAGAGAATGACAAGTCCTATCATGGCAGAAGCAAGAATGGCAACCTTTAAATCAAAAGAGTGAATCAACTGAGAATTGATTTCTACTGGGATTTTCCAAATACCTACTTCATCTCTTACTTTCATTTCTCTTAATTTTTATGAAGCCCTAATGTCTAAAGAACATTATGAAGAAAACTGGATTCAAAAATGAAACCTTTCTCCCTGTGCTTTTTTAAATTCTGAAATTGTTAGCAAATTTGCTGTGTCATTCTCAAGAACTCTTTCCAGAAACTGAAGGCAAATCTGAAGAACCTGAGAATGGCCATTCTGCTTCTGATCAAATCTCCAGATCAAATCTCTGTCTCTAGCAGTGACTACAAATGAAAGTGTAGGAAAGGGTAAAAACACAGCAAATATATATCATACCCTTCACCAACCTGCTCCCCATCCCCAAATATTCTTCCAGCCTTCAACAATTTTTAGTGATTTCCCATGCCAGATGTGGTTTGGTGCATGGATGGGAATACTTGTTCAGTCTCCTCCTTGAACCTCTGTAATTCTTGTGCCTACAACACCCTTTGGCATACATTGCCCTGACCTGTCATTCTGCTTAAAGTGTCACCTCCTCTTGTTTGTTTTCAGGATGACCTCCTCTAACTCCACTTAATGCCCCTTCTTTCTGTATTGGAAGAGAGTGTCCAGGCAGTCATAGTCCAGTTTGGAGTTTACCTGTGATCACACATACACACATATGGTAGGGAGTACACCCCTAAAGAAGTAGTTAGGAAGAAGCTTTAATAAGAAGATAGGACACGAATGGGGTGACTGGGCAGGTAGCTCAGTCAGGCACGTGTTACTGTCCAGCCATCTGCTTACACTCAAAAGAGCCCCTTTTACAGCCCTTTCCTCTGCTTCCCCAGGCTTGTGTTCCTCCCATCCACCTGGATCTTTCCCTTTCTGCACTATTCTTCCAAACAAACAACCTACCCCTCAATACTTCTCCTCTCTTGGTCCCACTTTTGTCACACTCATACCCAAATGATGGGTATGGTTCTGATATGGTTACCTAGGCAATCTTGACCTTACATGACGTTATTGATACAGTTACCTAGGCACTGCTGGCTTTGCAGGAAGCCATCTTCTGAAAGGTCCCCACTACTTCTCTTCAATTATTTTTGAAATTTTGGTATTTCTCACCTAATATTTCTCACTTAATAGCCCCTTAACCATCTGTGAAATCTGGCCTACATACCTTCACATATGCAAGTTTTCCACTTGTACTGGCCCCAGGCCAGGAGGATGAGATTTCCCACAGTACTCAAAGCAAGCAGGAGCTAAATTCTTCTTGACTTTCCACAAGAGCTGGGCAACATACATATTTTCGTATTTGTTATATATTGTATGATCTTACTGATCTGCATGGATGTGTGGAGTTGGAATTGCCAATGATTAGCTGAAGGACTCCTAGATGCCTGGATCTTTACTTAACATATAAGACCCTAAAGTTCTTCAGACAGAGAGCAGAGAATGCCGATATGTTATTAAATATGATTATGTCACTGAACTATTAGCAAGTGAGATGGGGGAGGTCTCCTGTGTGTCCTTTCAGCCCGTTCCCCCATGATGTAGGTGTACTGGGCTGAGGAAGACAGCCCCAAACAGTTTTCACTGAGGTTTAGATAAACACTTTGCAGTTATGCTAAATCAGGAGCAAATACTGAAGTTCATCTGAAGGATGGTGGCTTGCAAAGCTCATATAAAGCATTTTCCTTAATTCAAGTGACCTCACCTTTAAGTGCTGACATAAGGAGCTTCAAGTTATCCTGTATTCAAGTAAAGACCAAAGTATTCAAGAATTTTTCAGTAAGACAAGGTCTGAAGAACTTGTAATAATGTGGGATATACCTTTTATTTTCCTTGTTTTTCTTTTCAACAGACAGATGATATAACAAAGGTCTCCAAGGCTGCCAAAATAATGGAGCGGATGGTGAATCAGAACACATTTGATGATATTGCACAAGGTACGGCCTTGCTGACAGATGTTCACACTCAAGCCCGCATGCCTGTAAAGGATTTTAGCAAATTATGCCCAGGCAGAGGTGGACAGTGACAGATTAGGGCATAGTTAGTGCCTTTTTGCAGGCAAATGGTTTGTTACCTTTCAGCATGTTGGTGTTTGCAGTGTGCTGCCTCTGCTGAACGTTTGGAAAACAGAGCAAAAACCAACGGGGCTCACAATGTGCTGGCTCACGTGAGGCAAACAGAACACAGGAACCCGGTGTGATAGACGTGTCGCACGGGCCCTGCTCCCAGCAGGCTGGGCCAGCAGGGCCAGCCGAGAGGTCCCGGCTCCGCGTAGCTCCCCGGGGCAAGCGGCAGTGCGGAGCAGCCTTCCGGCTGGCCCGGCCATGGGGATGCTGTCGTGGATGTGCCAGTTTGCAAGGGTGCTGCCACCTTCCTTCAGCTCCTTCCTGAAGAACCGCGTTCAGTGTGTGCTTATACCTGTGTGCTCGGAGTACAGGGACACGGGGAGTCGTGTCTGCTCACCTGAGCAGGGCCTTTCTCTGTACTCTGCTTTTCTGTGTCCACAGCTTTGTCATTCTTCCGGATAAGTATCCCTCAGCCTTTGATGTTTATATGACTGTCTGTGCCTTGGTGATATGCAGGCACGGAGAAGCTAATAGCTTATTCCAAGTGTCCCTAGCTGAATGAAATCTTTTGTCTCAGTATTTCATCCTCAGGATGCTGGACTGTGGTTTGGGCTTTGACCTGGCTTATAGTCTCAGCCCTCCCACAACCCTGCTGTTCTTGGACAGGTCGCTCCTCACTCTGGCCTTCTGCTTCCTTTTTCAACCTGTGTCTGCTTTTGGGCTATAAGCTTTTGTTGCAACGACCAAGTGCTTGGAAAAGTATATTTACAGGGCTTAGACGCTGTTTGAGATTAAGACTTCAGGATCAAATTGTCATTATATAAACAACTGGGTTGTAGAGAAGCTGTCAGGTATGACAGAGCCCTCTCTAAAGCTTCCCTTGCCAGTGCACCATGCTATTTTGCTTCATATTTATTCACCAGGACTTATTTTTTGATTTTTGTTTTTAGATTTTAAATATTTTGAGGATACCTCCGATGAATACAGAGACCAACAGGGCACCCTCCTCCCACTCTGGAAGTTTCAGTATGACAAAACCAAGAGACTTGCAGTTACTGCCATCTCCTGGTAAGCCTTTTTATTGCAGGTTTGCTCTGCTGGTTTGCAGAGAAATTGGACTAAATGTCATATCACCTTACTAGGCAGCGTTTGTCTCATTGGGAACACTGTTTAATTCCAGTTAGCTACTTTTGGCAGCACATAAGCATGGTAGTTGCTTTTGGATGAAAAGCACACTCTGTGAGACTTGAATGCGCCATTCAGCAAAAGGGGAACGCAAAGTAGGCTCTGTGCACAGTATTAGGGCAAGGCAGGTGCAGTTGGCAGAGCAAATAAGAATCTCTTCTTGAGCAAGCTGAGAATGAACTGAGAATATTTACCTTTGCAGAATATTCAGTAGGAATCAATCCTAGGGCAGCCTAGGACAGGAGAAGGGCCAGTGATTACATTTTTAACAAGGGCCATCACAGGAGAAAAGTCTCTTTACTCGGGGCCTTATAAAGGTATTTGTTTAGACAACAGTAATAGTTGTGTCCTGCGATCTTACACAGTTCAGTGTAGTAGCAATTTACCCTACAGTCCACTTTTGTATCTTTGTTCCTAGTCAGTCCAGAAGCTATCCCTAATACTTTCAATTAACACTATCTTTTTGAGGCATTAGTTATTACAGTGAAAAAAATCTCAGTAGCATAAATGAGTCCTTATACTTTTTAACAGGCTTGATCCTCTTCAGAACTTGCCTGGTTCACACATTAAGCATGATGTTGATATAGTTTTCTTCTGCTCCCCTGCAGCCAGGCCTCTTCTCACTTGTTTGCAGCTCAGAGTCTTGCCAAACAGGATCTGTGGAAAGGCAGAGAATGACTGAAGTCTCACACCCATTCAAGCCATTGCAGTAATTTTGCTTTAAGAAAGGAGGATGTAGTTGTGTGAGAATTCAGATTAATACTAAAGTGAGATATAAAATTGGGAGAAAAGACCTTTTTTGTAGGTAGTGTATGCTGTTGTTTTTCTTATTTCAAGGAAATAACAGAAGGGTGTTCCTGGACTTGGGAAAAATAATCCCAAATTGAATTATGCAATAAGATTTACAAATGTACTGCTTTTTACACATTGTTATTAGTGACAGTCCCCTAACATCTCTCAAGGGGCATTAGGACTCTGAGCTACTAGCACAAGAAAAATGGAAAATAAAGAGAGACGTGTTTTTATGTTATCAATTCAGAATAGAAGGTTGGTGAAAACATTCATTAGATGTGTTTGACGTACATGTATGTTAGAGAATTTGTATCCAGAGAGTGCTGTTTGAGCTCAAGAGCAGCAGCAATATTGACTTTTGTCCCATTGAAGCCCTACAGTAACTGTCTACACATAGCAGGAGAGCTAAAAGAAGGTAGGTGTTTTTCAATAAAGGAACTCTAGAAGGCATCATAGATAGCTAAATGTTCACAGTCATTATGCTTCAGCAAACATACTCATCACCAACTGGATCAGAAGGGAATTTTCCTTCCTGGTCTGTGGTAGTGGTCATGAATTATTGAGTTGGTAGCTGTCTCTTGAACATCCATCATTACTTAGTGATGGGTTAGGGAAAGTGAGTATGCTGGTATTATTCTGTTGTGGTTTAGAAGCTCCTTTATTCTTGCCTTGAGTGATGGAAGCTGACACATCCCTGCCCTTTCCCCTTTCTTAAAGATGCATCTTTAAATGTAGCTTTTCAGTGATCATGAGTTGTACAAGCCAAGCAGTGCTGGAGATTGACATCCTGTGCCTTTTTTATCCTTTCCTTGTACTGCTGTGGTCTTCCGATGTTCTATTTCTTTTGTAAATCTGGAGTCCAGAAAAATTATTCACACAAACTTTACTTATGCCTATGTTCCCAAGGTCAAGCCCTTAGACTGTACACAGTCCTATGAGAATGGACTCTGATGTTAATGCGTGATACACTATACATTTCTGTTGAGCTACGTGTTTAATAATAAATGCAATCTTTTATTAATTCTCTCATTACAGGAATCCAAAGTACAAGGACCTTTTTGCAGTGGGGTATGGTTCTTGTAAGTATCAAATATGAAAGTATTATTGAGAGATTTAAAATGTCAAGGTGGTGCACTGAAGTTGAATCATAGAACACTCTGGGCATGGATTGCATCTCATAGGTGATCTCAGGTGATTTTGTAGCAGCTGATAGAGACTTAACGCAAAATAGGGATGGGGTCTTTATGTGACTTAAACATCCAGAAAGGCATAAGCAGTGGTAGCCAGGGATTTTGGCTTATGGCAGCGCTGGGTTTTCCTTCGCTCAGGGGCTGGCTCCTAGAAGCACCGCTCAGTCCTTTTTATCTTTTCTCCCAGGCTCTGACGGGGCTTTCTCTGCTTCTGCCCTTCTAATTGTTGAAGGACCAGATCTGGTACATTTTGCCTGAAGCCAGTCCTAAGAGATTGCTCTAAGTGTAAACTCATTGCTTGCCTGTTAGATGGTACCTTCTTTCAGATTGTCTCAAAAGATAAACTCCAACAGGACACGTCAAGCCTGAAAGTTGTGAAAAGGCTCATCCCCTACTGCAGTATCTAGGACTGGACATAGGAGAGCTATGAGCAGCTATGAACATCTGTTTCAGAGTTCCTGTATTTCTCTATATTAATATGTGCTTAGTATTACTGCTTTCACTTTCAGATGATGGAAAAGAATTCTAGCAAACTGATATTTTCTCATTATTTTGTTGCTGTTTTGTTGATTGCATTATACCTAACTGCTTATTTCTCTCTGATTTATTTATTTATTTATTTTTGCAACATATCCAGTCAGTTCCCCTGCTCAGCTGTGGAGTAATGCCTTAGAGCAATACCTTTGCCATGTAATGTCATCTTCTGTCTCCTTCCCTGAATCTGTACCTGAATCTTCCCTGAATCTGAATCGGTATCAACAATCTTGCTTTCCTCCTATTTGGTAGCTGTTGTTGCTTACAGACAAAGTGACTCCTATATTCTGAATGTATTCTGATTTTTTGTCTTGCTTCTGCCCCTTTCCTCTTGTCTAGACAAGATAGTAACAGACACTGCACATAAACATTGTTCCTGTCATTCCCCACTGTCTTCTACTTTCCAGCCATCCCTAAAGAGCTGACTCTTGTAAATAGCTTTTTACTCCAAGGGGACAGCTTTCTGGTAGTTTACCCCTAGGGTTACTGCCTCCCAGGGCAGTTCCTTTAGGAAGGAGTCGTGATCGGAGACTATAATATTTTCCTGGGATTTCCTCACCAAGGTAGTGTTCACTTTTCACTGTTGCCCGGTTAGCAAGCTACTCCATAAATTTCTTAGAACCTCTGAAAGTACCTGTGGACCTCCCTAAGACTTTGCTCCCGTCCTCAGTTGGGAGTATGACTAGAGTCCTGTTGCTGATGTTCTCATATAAGGGATGTTGACTTTGAAACCACACTTTTGCTTGAGGCAGGTCTTGTTCGCAAAAGGGAATACAGAAGAACCATGAAAATTTCAAACTAGATCGCAGAGCAGTACTGGTTATCTCTGCTAAAAGCGACCAGGTGTGTTGACCCATGCAGTTTCTGCATGCTCTCTCCCAGGATAGTTGTCCTTCCTTGACTGTTACATATTTATTTATTTATTTTTAATAAAAGATGACTCTAGAGTAAGGCGCTAACACTTTTCTGTCTAGCTTGAAATAGGTAAAAACTGAAATGAAAATCAGTTATGTTTCTACAGGTAACAGTATTTGAGATTGACAGATAGTAGCGTTAGTCACTGAAACTTTCACCTCAAACACTGCAACCACAGGAATTTTTTATGGAGGACAGAGAATGGGGAAGCCAAAGAAGGGACCCTTTCAGTAGAAGCATCTTTGCCCAACAGCCATTGCAGTTGTTCTACACTTACTTCAAAATTACAACTGAACATTTTTTTCTAGTGTTATTTGTCCTGAAAACGTTAGAATCCTGAATTAACAAAGGAAGTAGTTTGGTGCTTGCTTTAAGCACTTTTTTTTTTGAAAGGAAGCTGAGGGATCTCAGCTCTAACAGAATGGTTAATGAAAATCTTTGTTGAGAAATTTAGTGCATGTAGGATAAAAAAAAGTAAGTGCTGGTCCCCAAGGAAATTGCTATAATTCAGGAAGTGATCTTGAAATCATTCTGCGTTTTTCTTTTCAAAAGTCAGTAGTGGTTAGCAATTGTCCAAAAGGTGGAACAAGTATTGATGAGAATTGCTATGAAAGAAAAATAAACTTCTGGATACGACAGAAACAAAATAGGAAAGAACATATGAGACACCAATAGAAACGACAATAGAAAACAAAAGAAAAAACAAGTTCCCTGATAAAAGTGACATCTTTATTATTGTGTACAGTTCTAGTTGTGAAATCTGAAGAATATATTAAGCTATGGAAAAATTGGAAAAGATCCAAAAAAGGGCAAAAAGGATGAGCAGAAATTTATATACAACTTCTGTATCAGAGAGAACTAGCAGACTAGGACTTGTAAAATAGACAAGGAAGCGGGGATGTGATAGAGGTCTATAGAATCCTGAATGGTACAAGGAAAGTGAAAAAGGGTCAAAAATTCACTATTTTCTGTAACACCGGAATGAGGCAGAACTTACAAATTTTTTGAACCAAGGCAAAATTGAAATACAATAATGTGATACATAAGGAGATTGTGGAACTTTTGTGCCTGTCCTCCATGTTCTGGGAGACAAAGGCATACATGGATTCAAAAAGGGTGGGATAACTTCACGGCATGCCAGTTTGCTGATGCTTGTTGAAAAGGACAAATCATCTGATTCACTAAGTTCAAAAGTGCAAGTTGCTAGAAGTTTTGAGAATATACATGGAAATAGAACTATATTTCCTTGCTTCTTATGCTCTTTCTTTAGGCAGGTGCTGCTCAGTACTGTCAGAGACAGTAGAGTGGGCTATAGCGGCCTTCAGTGTGGCCCAGAATAGCTCTTCTTTTGTACTTCTGTCTGCTCTGACAATAAAAACAGATGGGTTGCTTTCATTTATACTTGTGAGGATTGTATTCTGCTTGCAATATAGCAACATTATGTTTTTATCTTAAAATGACACCTTTCTCTTAAAGTTCACTCCATGTGAACCCTGGAAATGTTCCTTTTAGTTTGTCAGGAAGTCTAAATTGTCCTGACAATCTCTTTAATTCAGCAGGCAGCTGCTATTTTAAAGGGTAGATTACGATCAGCTTTTGCAAAGGGTAGGGAGAAGCGCTCAGGATACTCCTCACTTTGTGCAGCAGAGCAAAATCTTATTGCACTCACAGCTCCTGTGCCCAGAGGAGTGGAGGAATTAGAGTCTTTTCACTGCCCTGCTCCCCAGGGGCATAAGGAGAGATACAAGCTCAGGAGTGATAACCTCCCCACTTAGCCTGTTCTTGACATTTGCTGAGACTCATTGCACTAAGCAAAGGCCTGACATCTGTGCTTTGGGGTTGTGCAAAATTACTTGTTGTTTGCATTACTTCTGCCAGGGTATCCTGTGCTGAGTGCAATGCAGATGTAGGGAGAAGTGGATGCTAGGTCAGTGGCTTGTCATCCAAGTGTGCAAGATATTCCGAAGGCTGGTTATCCCAGTTTTATAGCAGGCACAGAGGGCAGAGTTCATGTCACGTAGCTGTAGCCAGCTAAGAGGAGCTGAGTCGCTGCCCTAGGCTTCCTCTTCAGTCAGTTAGGAAAGATCAGCACATCCAGAGACCATCCGTCCTGTCCCAAGGGTGGTGTCCAAGAAAAGGAGCTAGTTATCCTTCTGGAAGCGATGTTCTCTCCCCAGTGAAGCTAGACTAGATGGCTATCTCATGGATTATGAAAGGGAGGAAAGATGAATCCAGGATAGAGTGAATAGTCCTCAAGATAGGTAGAGGCTGGCGCAGAGCCCAGATCTTTGGCGTCCACATAGGGTGGCTGTAACATCAGCAGATTTTTTGTGCAACATGGATTTGGCAACACTGCCAGGATACAAGTAACACATTTGTGCTCTGCCCAAAGCATAGGTTTTGAAACAAATGGTCCCTGTTTACTGTGAGTCCACTTCACTCCAGTGTGGGGAGTTCTGAAGAAAGAAGCCCCTGCCTTCCTATAATTGTCAACAATGGTGTTTTTTGGTTAAGTAGCACCCTGCTGATGATAATGGCACTTTCCTTTTCCTCCAAACACAGAAGTTTTGTCATCATAATTTGAAATTCAGTGTCTTTGCTTTTTGGCTGGAATTAATTTTTATTCCCATCAGGAGGACCTGTCTTTCTCTTTCATTTTTGCATAAATGAGTTTGTTGGGTTATTGCTATGTTAGCAGCCTGCAGTGTAGGGTTCAGAGAAGCTGTGATGGATGTTGGGCATGTATTCTGCCTTGCTGACACCACCACCACTAACACAACTGCATGCCTTAGCAGTCACCTTCCTTCATGTTGCAGAAGTAAGTGTGCCAGTGACACATGGCATTCAGGGATGGCTTTTTGTGTGCACCTCTGTCTGCCAGCACAAGAGGTGAGTAGAGTAAAGCAGTTTCTGCATTTTCTTCTACACCTTCTTTGCACTGTGCATATATAACTTGCCCATCACAGGGGTGAGTGAGGAGTACAGAATCACACTCAGAGCACTGGCACTCTGAGGTATTTGTGAAAGGTGTTCCCTCCCAGTTTTGCTGGATCTGAGATGGCTCTGGCTGGGGGAGACTGACTGTGAATGGAACTAGGCAGTGTAAAGACTTCTGTACTGATCTAGCTTTCTTTTAAAATCAGAAGGATGATCTATGCTGGTACAGACCTTTTTCTACTGGTGTTACTGCATCTAAAATAAAGGTTGTTATGACTCTGTGACTGAATTAAGCGGGTGTAAAATCTGGACCAAAGCCTTGACAGAAATGAGCTGGTATTTGATGGGGCATAGCTTTACCCCCACAGGTGCTGAGGAGTCCTGGTGGGACATTGAGCCCACAGGAGTGCTCTTGCTGAACTCATCTAGAGCATGTTGAGCATGGTGGCAACAAAGCCCAGGGGACCTGTGGGTACCTACTGGACAGTCTTTTTTTTTAATAACTATTTCTCAGATACACTTCCCAAAGAACATAGATGCTCTTTCATTTATTACCCTCCACTGATTTAGGCTGCCAGATGAGGATTACAAGAAGGATATTCCCCAGTGTGACATACTCTTGAGTGCTTCAGAGGAAATGAGGAGAAAATGAGCCAGGCTGCTTTCATAATAATATTCTGCAGCTTCCTGATCACTTCTGTGTTTCAGAAGTATTGCTCACTCCGCTGGAGGTCTCGTCCCACAGCATATCTGTCACATTTTTGAGCCAATTGAATCTGTTCATTCCCAGTGCTCTTTGAGCACTTAGCACTGAGGGATGAAGAACAGCTCCTCAAGGAGCTGACTCCTCAGTAACACCGAGAAACTTTCTCTCCAGGAGGGTCATGAAGACAAGTTCGCAAGAATGTGAGATGAAATGGGCATGATTGAGGAAGTTGCTTCTCTTCCCTTGCGGACAGTTTCTCTGGAATGATTTGATCCCGAACAGACAACTGAAGGGAGGGCTCATTACAACTCTTCACAACTGGCAATGGCTGTTTGAGGAATCAGGCCTTTAAACCAGGTCTGGAGTTTAGAGTAAAGAAAATGAATGTTAACATAACTTGCTCACTCCAGAAAACAAAGAGTCACAAGAGTCCCCTTCCAGGGACTGAGGGAATATGTTTGGAGATTTGCCTTTTCTCTCTCTCTTCTTGTGCAAGAAGCGTGAATCCCTCCATC
Source organism: Tinamus guttatus (assembly GCF_059628265.1). Lineage (NCBI taxonomy): Eukaryota > Metazoa > Chordata > Aves > Tinamiformes > Tinamidae > Tinamus > Tinamus guttatus. Next base: position 6,789 of record NW_028288615.1, on the reverse strand, counting down.
TAAGAAGCCGAGTATAAAATAATGATTAGTAGAGAATTCCCAATGCATTCTTTACTCCAAAGATTTTATAAAAATTAAGATCACCTCCATATTACAACCATTTCAGCCTGTACATGACCTTTTGCAAGACCAGAGACTTCTGTTAGGCCAAATACTTTGTTTTCTGCAAGTAGCCAAATATAAATTTGAGTGGCATGACTGAAGACTAGAAGAGGCTCTGAGGTACCCTGCAGCCAGGTTCTTCCAAGGGAAGGAAATGCATTAGGTAACCTTTACCCTAATGATTTCAGAGCCGGATTAGTACTTCATGTTGTAGAAAGACATCGAAGTCTGAGTTAGGGCAGATTCTCTCAAACACAGAGTGTAGGATCCTGAGTATGAAAGCAAGATATTTGAGCCCAGAATCAGAAAGGACTCTTGGTATCACTGTATAATTGTATCCTGTCCTGAAAGGTGGAAGACTTCAGCCATGGAGTCTTTTCTGATTAAAATAAATGTGCAAAACTCACAAATCCAGGAACCAGGGTAGGTATCAGGAAAAGATTCTTGCTTGATCCTGATAGATGAGCTGCTGAAGCTTTAAAAAGAAATTCTACCTTATGAACATGGGGAGGGAAGTGTTCTTGGGGTCGAGGAAGAAAGTAATAGGTGGCAAGGCTGGATTCTGTCCTACCACCGCGCATTGACTGGGGAAGTTTTCTTAAAGGCTGAGTCAAAGCATACCTTTCAGAATGATACTCAGTTTATTTATTTATTTTTTTTGTCAGAACGCCATTTGATAGTGAATCCTTCAACATGTGCCCCTGGCCTATGCAACTTTGCTATTTCAACTTAGAATTGGTCTTCCGGGTGGTGAATGCATGTTATTTCAAGACTGAATTTATCTAGCTTACATTTTCAGCTGCTGAAACTCATTATTCTCACGTGACCAAACTCAAGTCCCTTCTCCATGGGTAAGTGCCCATATGCATTGATGAAGACATCTCTCATTCTTCTCTTCTTTAGCTAAGCTCATTAAGCCATACACAAGAAGTATAGCTTGTTTTCCATCTGCCATGTCATTTCACTAGGCTTTCTTTGACCTCTTTCCAGCATATCCACATTCTTCCTGAGTGCAGACACCATATCCAAGTACACTGATTTAGTTGCTGTCTTATGTGTCCTTCATACAGAGATGGCTCTCTCACTTTATACCAAGCTGCTGACAGCTTATGGTATCTTATGGTTACCCACAGTAACTGGAACACATCTTTGAGTTTGTGTTTTCCAAAGTGTACCCTTCTGTCCTCAATGTAACTTCCACATTTGGTTCCCCAATATAGCGTGGAACTTGGATGTGCAATGGTGTCCATTTAACCGAGAGGTTCAGAGCATGCTGTAAGAGCAGCTGTCTACATCATATCTTCTGTGCCACCCAATGTTGTTTCATATTCAAACTCTACCAGAAAATATTTTATATCATTATGTAGATCAAGATAAAAATATTGCGTCACTTTGGACTAAACAGGTGCCTGGGAATTTGCACTAGAAACCTGATCTTTTCATTTTCTCTCTGTTCACAGCTTCAATTTAGAATCTGGCAACGAGCCAGTTTTTAATCCATCAGCTCTGCTGGTTCCATGTCATAGAAGCTTTTAAATCAAAAATTGTGAAGTATGCAACTAGAAGCCTAGGGAATATACAGATAGATTCTGTCAGCAAAGTTACTCATCAGTCATCCTGCCAAAAAGGACAGCAGCTGTGACAAGACACTTACCCTCTGTATAGGTCTTTTGACCCAAGCAAGTGGGGAGATAATTCAGCAGGAGGCCTGGGATCCTCACACTGAAGGAATCTCACCACACACAGATAAGGAGGATGAATATTAATTCACATTTACTACTTGTTAGAAACTATAATGCTTTATCTGATCTTGAAATATAGATGATTTGAAGTTTTCTGCAAGATCTTGGTCAAATTATATGAATATCAATGAGATATGAAGTCCAGCTGTCTCAAACTCACAGATACATTAGGAAGTCATGGAAAATAGAACTCTAAAAGATTTCAGAGAGTTGTTGTTCCATTCCTATGTGAGACAGGACTTTTAGTTAAAGCGTGGGTTGGATAACTAGCTTTAGTTTAACTTCAAGATGGCATGCAGTGTAATTCCTGGCACAGTTGAGAGAAAAAGCCCTATAGCCAACAAGTAATCCTTAGGTCAAGGAGAGAACTGGGTGTTGGAGGTGAAGAACCCTACAAGTCTGTGAAAACTCTGATTTGAAGATGTAGGGATAAAGGAGAGGCAGTGTTAGAAACTGTAATGGGTGTTGGTGTATATTTTTTTCTCTATAGTGGTAGGTTTAAAGGCTGTGATGTGGCATGTAGAAAATACTGGCTGGACTAGATTTACCCAACAACCTGCTATTAAATTTTCTAATTTCTGGTGAATGACCAAAGAGCTTTAGAAAGTAAAAGCACTAACAGAAGCGAGTGCTGGTTTAGAAATTCAGATTTCTGAATCAGCTCAGGGGTCAGTCGGGGTCCCCCAGGGGTCAGTCCTTGGTCCAGTCCTGTTCAATTTATTCATCAATGACCTGGATGAAGGCACAGAGTGCTCCCTCAGCAAGTTTGCTGATGATACCAAACTGGGAGGAGTAACTGATACCCCAGAGGGCTGTGCTGCCATCCAGAGGGACCTGGACAGACTGGACAACTGGGCGGTGAAAAACCTCATGCAATTCAACAAGGGCAAGTGCAAGGTCCTGCACCTGGGGAGGAATAACCCCAGACATCAGTACAGGCTGGGGACCCACCTTCTGGAGGGCAGCTCTGCAGAGAGGGACCTGGGTGTCATGGTGGACGACAAGTTGACCATGAGGCAGCAGTGTGCCCTCGTGGCCAACAAGGCCAAGGGGATCCTGGGGTGCACTAAGAAGAGCGTCTCCAGCAGGTCGAGGGAGGTGATCCTGCCCCTCTACGCAGCCCTGGTGAGGCCGCATCTGGAGTATTGTGTCCAGTTCTGGGCTCCACAGTACAAGAGGGATGTGGAGCTGCTGGAGAGAGTCCAGCGCAGGGCCACAAGGATGATCAGGGGCCTGGAACATCTGCCCTACGAGGAGTTCAGCCTGGAGAAAAGAAGGCTGAGAGGGGACCTGATCAGTGTCTATAAGTACCTCAAGGGAGGCAGTGAGGAGGATGGTGCTGGTCTCTTTTCACTGGTGGCCACTGACAGAACTAGAGATAATGGCCACAAACTGAAGCACCAAAAGTTCCACAGGAACTTAAGGAAAAAAATTTTAACAGTGAGGGTGCCAGAGCACTGGAACAGGCTGCCCAGAGAGGTTGTGGAGTCTCCTTCTCTGGAGGTCTTCAAAACCCACTTGGACCTAGTCCTGTGTCACGTGCTCTAGGTGACCCTGTGTGTGCAGGGGGGTTGGACTAGATGATCTCTAGAGGTCCCTTCCAATCCTAAGCATTCTATGATTCTATGAGCTCTTGGAAAGTCTCTTCCAGGTGTCTTTACAGATGTGTAACGATTCAAAACATGTTCCCAGAACGGGGCAGAGAATGCTACTGGGAGCTCCTTGAGTTTATCTTTGTATTGAGAATATCAGAGTGAAGTCCTTGTTAGAGAAAGAAGAAGCATTTTAGATTAGTTAAATGAAACTCCTTGAATAAGGCTGTATGCACATGAGATGCAGGTGAGTGGATTGCACTACAGCAAGGGGCTGGCAGTTTCCTGGTCACATCAGTGATCCAGCAAGGAGCCGTGGCCTTTGAGGACCACACTAATGCTCTTGTATTTTCTTAAGCACAATACCACAAAAAACTAATAGAGATTTATATGGCCCACAGTTGCTTGTACGCACCTCAAAGGGAGATTCGTGTTGTAGTTTCGATTCTATTTCCTATTTGGCATATATTTGTATAAAGCATGAAAACAACATGACAGATCCCAGCTTTGGGAGAATGTGTCAGTTCAGAGGCTTGTTCAGAGGCACTGATTTGATGCTGTCCAAGTTAAATATTTCTTTAATGTTAACAGATCCAAGAGAATCACTCTGACTTTTTGATAACAATATTGAGAACTGTCTGTGCCAGTATGATGGCCGAGCATTTCTTTTTAGCTGTGAATGTATTGCTCATTGACATTTTGGGGCATTTGCATATGAACTGTAGGACCGTCACTGTTTGCCAATATTGATGATCCAGTTACTAATGCTATTTAACAGTTAGTGTTATGTTAGCATTTGTTTTGAGAAATAAAAACCGAACAGTTACAGAATTGAAGATTAATGGTTGCTTAGTCACCAGTGATTTTACTTGATTATATTTGTTACAGCAGGCAGGCTGAAGCCCCTCTAAGTAATAAACCAAGCTGCTACTCTAAGGGGTTCCTATTACAATGCGGAAAACATGTTTCATCCAAATAAGCAAAGAGAAAAAAATGTAAAAATGTGGGGTGTTTCTGTGAATAATTTAAGAAAGTTTTTATGAACACTCAGCATCCCCACAATCAAACAGAAAATCCTGGAGGATATGTGCCTAATCTGTGTTGATTTATAAATACTGTGTATGCTATGTGGCTTTTTATAGCTGCAAGGAGTGATTCTTGACTACACTGTATTAATTAAAAGAGCCTGCAGAGCAAAAAAAGGCAGGAAATCAAACCCAATGATAAGACTCCCCTAGGGTAGGCATATCAAAAGTCATTAAAAAATAGACCTAATGCTAGTCTATGTTTTCATCCATGGGGGAAAAGTAAATGAAAAATCACTGCCAATAAAATGTTTTGATGAGATAAATAATACAGGAAGTGGTAAGAAATGGAACAATCAAGTCAAAGACATAGAGCAATTTGGAGCACTTTTAGTAGCTAAGTACAAGAAATCACTATGTATTACAGTGTCCAAGTGTCTGCTCATATTTCTAAGCCAAGAAGGGCAAGCTGTACATCCATGGAGGACCCCTATCAGAGCATTATTTATTTATGATTAGATTAAACATCGTCCTGGACAGCTGTGTTTGAGCCTGAAGGTTGAATCAGATGATCTTTAGAGGTCCATTCCCACCCCAGCTCTGTGATTCTGCAGTGGTGAAACCCCAGGGCTATACTGTAGTTAGGAAAAAGCCTCTAAGATCCTTGTTGTACAGAGGAGAATTTTGGATAGGAACTAAGAGCTCTTTTACCCTAGGATTTAGTGTGCTGGAGTGATTGCCCTGGAATGGTGTGCTCACTTCTGGTTTGACACACTGAGAAGTAGGGTCATAAATTGGAGAGAATAAATTGGTTCAGAAAAGAATGAAAGAAGGGTCTTAGAGCTGGAGGACTGACCTTACAAACAAATTCAAGGAACTCTGTTAGCTTGTCAATGAGAAGCTTATTAGGTAGTTGGATTATGGTCTACAAACTCCCTATATCAGGAAGATAGATCATGTAACAAGGGGATCTTTAATCTGCCAGAAAAAAATGCTGTAATGAGATCTAAGAAAAGCTGGAGGTGCATGAATTGAGCCCAGACAAAGTGTGTCAGTTGGGTAATTGAGAATAGATAACTTTGAAGTGTGGTAAACTCCCAACTTCTGGAATTTTAAAATGGGTAAATTTTAAAGATATGGTATTTGTCTCTAATTTTTGCTTTTTGGCAGGTATGTTTGTTCTATTTAAAACAAACAATAATGTAGAAAAATCTTACATTCTTCATAGCTTATGTTCTTCAGGAGTCTAATGTATTAATCTTGGTTTTTGGGGTGCTGCTGTGTCTAAAGTTCACTTGCAAAATATCTGTATTCTCCTCTGTGGTTTTGTGGTCTCTGAAAAATTCTCTAGCGTAATCAATGTTAGAAATTTAAGCCATCATACATTTGGTATATTGAGGTAAGTAATTAATTATGGTCAATTAAACATAATTACATTGAAAATTACAATGCTTTTATATCTATTGTCCAAATACCAAGTTTCTCTTACCATTCATAAAAGCTCTGGGAGTGTACCAGTGGCAGTACCTATTATACTGTCAACTTTTTTAGTAAATATGACCTAATAAGTATAATACTTTGAATGAATCACATGAAACATTAATTCCAGTTGGTGACTTAATTACTGATTTGTAATTTAAATTCTCCAAGCTTTGTCTAATTTTCCTAGCCTTAACCTTTTGGTTCATTTAGTTTTAAATCAAGTCATAATGTAGTCTTGTGCTGTAGCATTTTGTTAAGCATGAAATAATAAAGAGCTCTGTTGATGTGTTTGGAAAAAAAAAAAAAAAAAAACATATTAAGAGGTTTTGTACAGCCTGGAGATCAAAAGAACTGCTCAGCCATCCTGTCATGTCTCCGGTGCATTGCAGGCCATTAACTTCTATCCACTTACCTCTGTGTCTAGCCCAGTTAGTTTGATTAATGCATCTTGATCCTCAGGAGACTAAACGTTTGTATGCCACAGAGCCTTACCTGTCTGATAAAGCCAGTCTGACTCCTTCCCTGTCTTAGCTTTATCCCTGAAAACAGCTGCAGTTAAGTTGTTGTATGATTTCTTTTTTTTTTGCATTTGCACAAAAAGAAACTGAGCAGAGATGTGCTAGCTCTTTTTGTTGTGAATGCCCAGGCAACAGTCTGATAATGGGAACATACTAGAAGAATTTACCCCCTTCTGTACTGAAAGATCCCTTAATTTGGCAGGACAAGATGATCAGAAGATAATGAGGACAGGCAAAACAACCCAACACACTCTCTCTTAAAAGTGTCATTTCATACTTCTATCTATTTTAAATATTTATTTACTGGAATACAGATGTTCATATATCC